>NW_023336467.1:0-715441 GCF_012971845.1 Lasiodiplodia theobromae | reverse complement strand
CCCCCCTCCCCCCTCTCTCTCGCGTGGGTTTCTGCGATGTTGTGAGATTCCGGGCACGCCTGCTGCTGTTCTTACCGGTACCCGGGACGACCGAGCTCCGAAGAGTGCATACAAGCGACGACCTTCTTTTTTCGTCGGCAACTCGTGTTGTTCAAACTTTGGGTTAGTTGTTGGGCATTTCTATGGAACGCTTACCGGTAAAGCCGGTCGATCGGTTCGGAACTTGTGGTGGGGGGTTGTTGTGGGGTTGGTGGGTGAATGTGGGTCTGGTCAGCGGCTGATCAGCGACTGGGGGCGATTCGAATGCCGGTTCGCATGGGAACGTACTCGTTCTCTTTCGCAAGGTCACGGGGTCGATAGGGAAACTAGGGTATAAATTCATGAAGGTCCGAGGCTGAGATAGTTGAGGATTCATTGCCGGGATCTTTTCTTGAGAGAGCGTTATAACAACACAGCTAAACTGGACTTTTGCGTTTTCGTGTGGAAGGCTTCTTCTCTGACGGCAAATCTTCCATGCGTGCTTTTTGGTCGGCTCATATCGGTTTTCATAAATCAAACTTGACATTAACACTAGATGATGATGATCATCATCATCATTATGTGTGGAAGTCGGTTTCGAATGAAGCCTTAGCCCGGCTTTTACAGCACGAAGGTCCGAGGAAGGCAGCGGGACACAAAACAGTGTATTAGCTAACTGTTCCAAATGGAGCCAGCCACGCAGTTCCTCCTGCTCCTTCGTCAGAGACTGCGAAAGACGACAATGAACCAGCAGCCGACGCTACTCCAATCTGCTTTATATCCCAGGTCGAAAGTCTCACAAGCAGTTTTCCACATCCCAACTGGCAGTCGCAAGGCGGCTTGTCAGTACAGATGCCTTCATGACGAGCAGATAGCCAGCTCTTTCACGCGAATGCTGCCGCGTGACGCACGTTTTCAAACGGTGCACCTCCACGAGCACGTCTGCTGACGAAGCCAGGGGAAGTGGAAGAGGATCAGTTAAATACCATGGGGAGGTCAGATTCTATCGCTAAGCTGCGCTCCTAGGTCAATTCTGACCGCTACAAGAAGTGGTTCTTTACGACTGCTTGCTTCGAGATCCTGGGACGTTACCGACTTCCTCCTGGAGCGATCAGAGTCATCTGCCCGGCGGCGCAAATGCTTAATTTGAAGCTTCGCTGGTGGCCCGCATCATCCGGAGATGCTAAGAGTCATGAAGTCTGTAATCTGGTGAGCATTTTCGTGATTGCAGACTGCTGATAGAGCCGTCCGCTCACCGAGATCCCTCCCGATGTCCGTCCTGTAGACGAAGTCTCGGGGATTATAAGCAAAGAGGCACAGGCACGAACAGTGTGGCAGATATGTGATTCCTGGGGTTCCCGTAAGTGTGGGAGTTTTGTCCAAATGGTGGCAACTTGACGAGGTTGATATTAAGATTTTATATACGTAGAACCCCCCCGGTGCCGATGCTGTGATGATTGAAGTCAGTTTCCTGAACACGCGCGAAAACCGCCGCCTGACCCAAACCGACAGCGGATTGCACGTAGGTGCTGCGATTGCGAAGTCCATATTGCATTATAAAAGCGTGGTGGTCGTTAGTTTCTCAAGCCTCAAGCTTCCTCAGCACGTAGTGACTCGTTCTTTCTAATGTTTGCTGACTCATTCCCGAGTTCGAAGGATCGTACTGTTTGCTCTTGTTCCCCAGCTGAAAAATCTGTAGCGATGGCAAGCTGTTATGGCTTACTCTATAGGCGACCCCAACGTACACCTCATTCAGCCAGACTTGGCCAGAACACCCAAGCTCATCATCACCGCATGATGATGAAAGTGATCATCGCTCTACAAAAAGACTATTCAAAAATCTTCTCACACGAAAACGAGCCCAATTAATAGACTTAAACTTGTAAGAGAAGACTAGGTGTATATTCGAACTTCATAGTGGACGGAAAAACCGCCGCAACAGTCGGACGCAACGTCCCTCTTCAACTTGCAACCCGCATCTTAGTAGGTGACGGTACCAAAGAAGAAATCGGCTACGCACATAGACCTGTAGGTTCTTTTGAAGAATCAGTCAAGCTGGACTGGAAAACGTCTGCTGACAGGCTCATTTGGCTCCTGTGTTTCTCGACCAATGATTCAATCGTCTTCATAGATTGTGGTTGCCACAAGGATGGACATTTGAGAGCAAGTCGATCACCTGAAATGTGTATCAATGCTGTAGTCAAAGTAAATCTGAGAGTATGATCAGCCGAGCCTGAAAGTGACTTCCATGATTCGTATTGGTCCTCAGTATTTAGGACGAGGTTCACTTAAATGTTCACAAACGCTGAACAGTCTTAAGGAGAAGTCATCATCACAAAACTCAGTTCATTGACAATACCAAGTTCTTTGAGCGACCGACAAGAAGACGATAGCCATTACAAATCTCAGCGAACAAGACAAAGAAACACTGAAGCAAAAGGGGGGAAACAATCATTGCAAAACTTTTTCTTTTTCACATTTGTCAAACACGCTACAACGTACTGTATCCCCCATCACTAGCCGTACCAAAGGGCGCGTGCCCAGCACAGCCAATCCCTCCTCCAACACGCGCTATCTTCTTCTTCTTCTTCTCTGCGCCGGCTCTCTTATCGTCAACAGCAACAACAAACAACAACAATGGGTATTGTCCCTCTCCCGACGCCACGGGGTGCTTTCCCAAATTCCAAACGCCTCCCATCAACCGATAAAACAACAACAGATGCCTAACAGCTATTAACCCACTTTCCTGCCGTCCCGTCGTCCAGTCCCACATCCAGCATGGTCCAAAGAAACGCAACAGAGCTATGAAAACTACGAAAAGGGGAGAAAAAACAGCCAGGAAGGAAATAGGAGAAAAATAAGAAAAAAGGGAAAACAGAAAACCGAAAACAAGCAGCTACGTATTAAAAGGCCTTATTAAAATGTCCCCCTCATCGGTCCAGATCTTTGTCGTTCCAATCTCAAACGTATGAGGGGGGGTAATTCTGGTATCGACCGTCTCTTCGTCATCTTTCCTTTTTTTCGTATGGTGAGGAGGGGTTGCAGAAGGTGTGTGTGAGCGTGCATGATCCAATCTGTACATCAAACTTCGTGTCTGTCATGACGGGGTATGTAGAGTGCGTGTAAATGGTGTGAAACGTATGCGGGTGTGAGAGGGGTATGAGGGGCTTGCGCCCATGGATATGTGGTCCAATCTTGAACAACCAACGACAACAACAGTTTAAGCCGCCCATGATCGCAGTCTCCTGCTGTGCAAAGATGAGATGGAAACGTAAGACAGAGAGAGCCGATCAAACAAAAAGTCAGCCGTTACAAGAGGATCGCTAAAACGCAGCAAACAAAAAACGGGCATATACTGAGAAATTGAGAAAAGGTGTGGTGGGGGGGTGTCGGAGATTTGTCAAGTGCGGAGAGAGGATGAGATGATGAAACCTCACGAACCAACCGTGAGATGCTCGGTGAGACCGTGTGTCGCGGAAAAATTTGACAAATCAAACACTGACGGTCCTTCTCCTCGTAACGGTCGGCTTCTGTGCGTAGCAGATGAGCAATCGGAAGCTCGTCTGCCGTTTCTCGCACTCGTGCAGCAGTGTCTCATCCGACCAGATGTTCTGGCTCGGGTCACTATCGGATTGCAGGAGCATGCTCTCGTAGCACCTTGAGTACCACCAGCGGCCAACGCGCGCAACCATCTTCGCGATGTCGTCATCCGGAGAGCTCGCCTGACCCGACATGTTGGTAGAGTCGCCAAACCGAGCCTGGGTTGGCATGCCGTTCGTGGAAGCGTGGCCGCTGCCGGCAGAATTTGTCATGTCGACGCTCTTAGGCATCTTGCCCGCCGTTGGCACTCCGACGATGCAACGACTCAAATTTTCGAATCCGCGGCGTCCAATCAAGCGCTGAAAGGCGTCGCTGGCGTTCATGAGACAAACCTCAGAGTCAGTGCTCTGCATGCGCATCTTCAAGTCCCTAACAGCTCTTCTCGCCCTATTGCCCATGTTGACAAGGTCCAGATCCAGAACGCTCACTTCGAGGTGACCGCCAGGGCGAAGCACACGCTTGCACTCTGAGATCGCAGAGCGGTACACATGCTCGGGAGCAGCAGTCGGGAAGCGGAAGACGACAGCAGCGAAGAACCCCTTCGGGAACGGGAAAGGAGCAAGGAGGTCGGGATGATGGATTTGGCGATAATTTGGCGCAGGAGAGACAGGACCAGACTGCGGCGAGGAGTTGGTAGGCGTGGGGCTGATGTAGTACACTTGGGCTTTGGGATAGGTAAGAGCGCAGTAGTAAGACCAGTCTGGTCGTTGGTTAGCAATCCTGCTGTTGGGAATTGAATGTTGGGAGATACGTACCCTGACCTAGGCCGTCCAGAACCAGGACGCGGTCTTCGACGCTGTTCTTGAGCTCGAAATGGGCCGGGCTGAACAACACTCTCCCAAACGACAGCCACTTGCTGACCATCAAAGCACCGTGCCTGAGTTCTGCCATCGACATCACTCCTTCCCTGTTGTTCTCCGCTACTTCAATCAGCCGGGAATCGCGGAAGTGAACGCGCTTCACGGGCTCCGCCTGAGCTTGCTGTGTCTTGTCCTGTTGAAATTGGGTCTCCTGCTCTTGCTCCTGCGAGTCCAAGAGAACAGACTCTGCAGGTTCTTCTTGCTGGACTGAGTTCAGACTCAAGCGCATGGACGGAAGGCTTAGTCTGCCCGTGTGCGGATCAACCAGGCTGAGGTCCCGAACAGTTTCATCAGAGGGAAAGTCGGAAGTGGTCCCTGCGGAGGAAGGCGTCGCTAATGACTGAAATGCGGCAAGGAGACGCGAGCGGCGCAGGTGCACGGACGCTGCAGTAGAGTTTCGGGCCTGCACGGAAGTGCGGGGTGAGATATCCTCTTCAAAGACAGTGGTTCGATCACCTGCATCTCCGAGCTGGAGGGGCCGTTGCTCCTGCAGAGCTGCACTAGCCCGCGATCGACGTCTAACGGGACGATCCTTCTGTCGATTCGCGTGGGACTCCGGAGACGAAAGGACCTCGTCGATCAGATCGTCATATTCGTACCACACCTCGTCTTCCAGCAGCGGGGCGCCGGGAGCGGGAATGACGGCGGTCGAAGGCGGGAAGCTAGAGTTTCCAGAGCTACTCGTATAAGAAAGTTCGGAGAATTTACGGGGCGGGAAGGCGAAAAACTCAGGAGCAGCCTGGGTATTCTCTTCTGGCGTGGTAACCGAACCCGCGAACAGGGGCTGTGGCATGGCATCCTGGGTGAACTGTGGCGAAACAGTCTCAGTAGTGGGAGGCTCTTGTTGTTTAGGTTGCCCGGATTCAAGCGGCACATCCTCCGACATCTTCTCTGAGTGGGTTGCGACGGCAGGCGACGGCAGGGCAGGAACAAATGGTCGTGAGAAGGAGTTGATGGACAAGTTTCGCCTGCGGTCTCTTGTTGAGATGACCTGCGGAATGCGTCCGACCTGCTGTAGACGACTAGGACGGGGTGGACGGTTTGCTTCAGGTTCGACTTTTTGCTCAAGCTCAGCCTCGCGAGCAGGCGGAACTGGAATAGGGGTAGCAGCTTGTGTCGTTTGGATCTCGACCGGAGCAGCGACTGGTGCTGAGCGAGTTTCTTCGGGTTCAGAAAGGCTGGCGTTGCGCAGGAATACTTTCGGTGATGCAGGCCTCGGAATTTCAGCAAAGGGCCGACTGATTACTGGAGGAGATGGAAGAAGGATCGAGTTTCCGTGCCTCCTGGACAAGCTGCTGCCACGGTGGAGCGACGGGGGTCGAGAGCCCGAAGACTCGTAACCGAGCCTCTCCGCCTCTTCCATCAGCCTTTCGAGGTACTCCAGATCGACTTCTTGCTCGTCATCTATCGCGTAATGTGCAACCGCCCTGGAGGGAACTGGGCCAGAAATAGGCGCAGGGACTGGCTGCTGGACCGGTGGCGTTTGCGGCTTGGGCTCGTGTTTCGGTGCCGATTGAGCTCGCTGGAAGAAGTTCCACCGACGGGCCGGCTTGGTCTCTGGCTCCTTCTTCTTTCTCAGTTTGTTCTCCTGTCTTACACCACCATTGGTTGGAGTCGCAGTCGATGCCTGGTCATGGAAATGGGTAGACGCATTGCCATACTGGGACGAGGAGGGAAACAAATTGACGGACAAACTGGAATCGCTACTGCTTGGACGGCGGATTGTGCCTGGCAAACCTCCGACCCTGAATGGCGACGTTCCACGACCAGGATCGGCCAATGCGGAGGGCAATAGCGTGGGCTTGGTGCTTTCGGCGCTTGGGCGTCCTGAGTGTGACACAGATACGGCAGAGTTGTTGCGAGAGGCTGCGCCAGGGCGTTCCTTCGTTGAATCCAAGCTGCTGGCGCTACGATCCCCTTCCGAGTTAGCACCCACGCTTGAGGGCGCACTGCCTTCACCACGCAATATCTTCGGATTAAGACGGTCCCTGAGAAAGCCATCCATCTCTGGTTCACTCTTCAAACTACTCTTCCTGCTTGCGGATGGTCGCACCGCACCGTTGCTGGCAACGCTGTCCTGGCTGTTGGACCGACCGTAGCTGGACGTAACGCTGGTAGCACTTGTGCTTCGACCACGACCTATGCCATACTTCCCATATCCCTCATGTCCAGTACCTGCCATCGGTCCCTTACGGACCAGCTTCTTCTCTTTGCGGGGCGGGACGGGCGCTCCTTCAGACTTGGTTCGCTTCGAGAAGAATCCAAATCTAGAAGTGCCTTTGTTGGGGCTGGGAGGAACGGAAGAGCTGTTCTTTTCGCTTTCGGCTTGCTGATCGGGCGTCGTTCCTCTGGTTGTCGAGATGTGAGTTGACACGGGCGAAAAGGTCGATCCGACGCTTGGGTTCGGAGAGGCACTGAATGAAGGCCTTCGGGAGGCATCGGCGCTTAGCGGAGATCTGGTGGATCCAGAAGAAGCCTGACGCCTGTGCCGAACAGGCAACTTGGTGAGGTTGCTTTGCACGACAGGCGACGGGCCCCCTTGCAGACCAGACAGATCTGGGGTTCCTTCACGACTCGGTCTCAATGGCTTCTGTGCAACAGGCTTCTGTGGCGGCTTCGTCTCTGCAAGATGGGCCAGCTCGGGCGGGGGATAGACGGGTGCATCTCTAATTGACTGGACAGAAATCCTGGTCTGGACGGTAATTTGGGAGGAGCGCTCCGGAGGGGACATTGCCTTATTAGCGCTAGGAGAAACCTCCCGTTTCAGAGGCGACTTCAGCGCCAATGACCTCTCAGGGTTTGCCATCAGCTGTCTCCTGTCGCTCGCAGGTGCTAGGACTGTCGAGGATGAGGAAGACGAGGCTGTGGATTCGTGGAGCGAAGCAAGGCCATGGAGATCATTTGTGGATCCGTTGTCGTCTGTCTTGCGCCTCGTTACAGGCGGCCTGCTCCTTGTGGGGCTGGCCTGTCTTTGGCGTGGCCCAAGCTTCGACGGAAAAACCACGCCAGGAGAGTGAGAAGACATGGATGTAGGCGAGGATGTGTGACTGAATCGGCCCGGCGACTCGGAGTATCGCGTAGACGGGCTCGCCGAAAGTGCATAAGCCGGAGTGGGGGGTGGCAAGTCATCGGTTTTTAGCTGAGGAGGTAAGTCATGGCCGATGGGCGGCGCAAGCATTGAACGCCTCTCCTCATCAATTGGGTCCATGGTGGGCACGAGTGCAGGGACTGCAATGCCAAGAACGGTGTCCGCGTAAGGGTCCTGGGCCTTAGTGGGCACCGGGGCTTTTGCGACGGAAGATTCGGAGCGGGCAGGCCTGCCAATGGAGGAAGCTTTTCTCCTCAAGATGGCGGACCTGGGGCTGTCATGGGTGGAGGCGGTTGCGGTTGAGCCCGACATGAGGGACGGAGTGCGAGTGGAGGCTGCATCAAAACGTGGAGGGCGGATTATGGTGGTGGGGTGAGGCGAATGGTTGGGTTGCGTCCGTCCTGATCCAGTAGCATTTTCGCGGCGCATCGCACCGGAGCCCGAGCTCTTCGACGGCGCAGCAACCCTCTGGCTGCTGCTAGTGGCACCTGCTGCGTTCCCATATACCCTACTGGCGTCGGGCTTTTTTCTAGTGAGCTTCGACAGGGCGCCGGAAGCATGGCTTGCGGACGAGCTCGGGGTGGCCGACCTCGTGGGCAAGCGGGTCGAGAGGTTGCGCTGGGGAATGGATGATGGGGCGTCATGTCTCGACGACAGGCCGTGCTGGGATTTAACCTGGTAGGAAGCCATCTCGGAAGCCTGCTTGGTGCGACGGGACTTGCGTCGGAAGCAGGATTGCCAAGGGCTGTCTTCCGGACACTCGTGTGCGCTGGCGGGCGCATGGAAGCATGAGCGTACCTGTCGTGCTATCTGTAAACTGGGCGTCAGCTTCTTCGTATAAGACGTGGGACAGCGCACAGAGGGTACCAGGTCCAGGATGAAAATATGCAGTCAGCGCGAGCAGCGCTGCACGAGGACGGAGCAAGGGCGGGCTAGGCGAGGTGTGTTACCAGATGGGGAACAGCTTACAGCAGCGAGAGAAGGCACATAGCATCCGGTAGCACTTGGGTATTAATTCGAGGGAGAGCAGAGGCCAGGAGGAGCAGGCGGGCGATCCCCGCGCTCGAGCAGGAGTATGAAAGTCTCTTGTACGTGACGCCACCGGGTCTGCCGAGCGAATAGCGGAGGGGGCATGCGAACCCTGTGGCTCAGCCGGAGCCCTTGCCACGGTGTTGACTCGCGTGGGCTATGTTTGGCCGCAAGCGCAGTGCGCGATTCACGCCGGGAACAGGGTCTGGCGTCCGAGATGATGTACTTTTGAGGTCTGACGTGGAGAAGATGGCGCGAGCGTGCCGCCCGAGCGCCTGTGGAAGGGCAGTGCCGCTGGTGTCCGTGGATCAGTGCAGCCCAAGAGCCGGAGGCTAAGCGTCGGCCAGCCTATCGATTACAGCCGTTGCGAGAGCCGAGCCGAGCAGAGGCCCGCGAGGAGAAGCGAGGTTTTGCGTCGTGCGACCGCGACGCTGGCCACGGCCGGTATATACTGCCCACTGTCGAGGCCGCGGCAGCAGTCGCCCGCGAGCTGGGCTGTGCCGCCCGCGCTTGTCGGCGCCGCGCGTGGTTGGGCGCTTGGAGGCTCATGGGACGGGCGAAGGAAGGGCTGCAGGCCAGTGAGCGGCGACAGCAGCGTCGATTCGCAGGTGGAGCAGGCGAGCGGCGCCCCTGCAGCTGGGCGCGGCCGCAATTCGTCGCCGCGGCGTGGGATGCGTAAAGAGGGCGGCAGCGGCTAACCTGAAATCCAGGCCACAACAATGCTGCCCGCACTCGCAACACCGCGGCCTCTGCTGCCGATCGCAGCTGAAGTAAGCCAGCCCAGCCGGCCCCGGCATGCGCGTCGCCGCGAGAGGCCGGCCACCAAGACGGCGCACGCCAGAAAAGCATTCGTCAGGACTGATTCTTGCTGCCGTGTGAAGCGCCACACCTGATCCACCGGCGCACAGTCATCCCGGCGTAGCGCAGCTCCTGTTCCTTGCAAAGGCCGCGCCGATCCAGCCTCCGGTCCTCGGGCTTGCATGCAGGTCAAATCGGCCAGTCCGAGATGCGCCGCGGGTGCGCAAATTCCCCAGACAGGGCGCGCGCTCCAGCCACGGCGCCCGCCCGCCCTTCCTGGCGCGGCTCTCGGTGTGGCAGTGCTGCCGACGCCACTGCCAGCGCATCGTGCAGATCCGTCGCAGCTGAGCGCGGCCGCCCGACTCTTTGCAAAATTTCGCTCAGCAACGCAGTTGTGATGTTGGAAACTTTGGAAACGAGGCGGAGATCCCGCTCGCAAGCTTCAATCTCGGCGCGCTCCCTGGCGCTGGTCGTGCGGAAGCCACTTTTTTGAAAAAACCCTGTTGCGCCGTGTGACTGGTCGGCAAACGGGTGACGAGACAGGCCCTGTCCGCATACGAAAATGGTCACATGACCGCGCCTTACCCGGGAGAGCTTAGATGTCATGTCTTGCGAACCAATGAGGGCCGCGAGTTGTACTTTTCCACTCTCACTCGCTGCGCGTAAAAGAGCCTGGTGCGTGTTGCGACTCCATCTTGCTCCTGGACCAGCAGGGACCATCCTGCCCAACGGCCAACGGACGACTCCCGTCTCCCGTCCTTCTCCACCGCATGATACTGCCCAACGTGCCTCTTGACTCGTCCAGCTCTCCACTCTATCCCGGCCCCAGGGACCACGGGAAGGAGCGCTTTTGCCGAAAACGATGCTCGCTCGCATCGCAATCTATCGGGACGCATCTCCGCACCAAGGATATCCGCTGTCACAAGGCGGGAGAACCCTTTGGTGGAGAGGCTAGAATTGACATCGGGTGTGACGAGATCTGCAATCCGCTCCATCAAGAAGTCCACTGTGTGATGGGCAGCCTCCAAGATGAGAGATCGACGATGGCGCGTAACCGCACCGATACAACCGCGCCTAGAGGCGGTGTTGAATATCGCGCAATGCTGGGTGGAGAGGCTCGGCTGCGTTGGTGTGCCAATCCCCGCCATCGCTAGCCCTGAAGATAGATGGAGTGAAACAAGGTGGGGAATGTTAGAGGTTTGTGAGGTGTTCGTTGCTGTTCGTTTGACCTTGGTGGGGATAGTGGGGTGATGAAGTCTAGATCTCCGAACCTGCCAGATGGCCGCATCGGTAGAGAGTCGTTAAGCGCCGCCTTCGGGCTGTATGCGGAGGAATGCTCATCAGGCTGATCCGTATTAACAACACGTCAAAAAACGGCGTTGACGGAGAAGGCAATATTGGAAGAAATTTCAGAACACCCAATCGGATGTGGAGATTCATCGAGCCGCACTGAGTCGGTGCGCAAATTCGGACGGGGAAATAATCCTTATCGTGACCACCTGAGCGGCCTCACCAACGCGGACGCAGAAAAGCAGATACCAACATTTTCAAAAACGATACAGCGAGATTGGTCCAAGTATCGAAGCGGCCCCCATGGTTGACGGGGCGATGTATGGCATGTCTATCCCAATTAGGCATCAGCTCGTCTGGAAATTGCCCTGTTGCTGAATCTCATGAGAAGGCCGATGTCGAGGCACAACATCCTGCCGTGAAATCTGCCGGGTATCTCGGCCTGCTACACAGCAGCCGCTTCATGGGAAAGTTGGCAGTGTGACACCTTCTGTCCGGCGGCTCTCGGGCGAGAGCCTGTGCACCTCGTATTCATGCTCGATGATTGGTCATGCTGAGAAAGACGGAAAGAAAACCAGTAGTTGACGTAACAAGGCCAACCGGAAGGAGATACAACGGCGACTAACGTAAAGAGAAAAAAATGGGAATTCGTCGGCAATGCTGGCGCATTGCAGAGTTTTGCTGTGCAAAGCGATCAGCCATGTCACGTCGCCTGAGAGATCGAGGCCAGCACACCATCACGCACAAAAGAAGCAGTCTGCTCCGCGCGGCCGAGTTCACGAGGCGTTGGCAGAGACGCTCAGGGCTGCAGCTGCTCTGGCCTCATTCTTGTTGACAGGCGCCGTGGACGATAGCCGACGGCGGGGTTGTCGGACAGGACGCCTCACGAATTCAGAGCCAGGGTGCCAGCTCAACGTCCTCGTGATGTCGGGAAGCGGTGACGCCAACGTGTAGCAGCGCGTCGTAGTATGGCCCTGGCGTGTTGGCGGTGGGCGGCAGTGTCAGGTTCAGAACTGTTGGCGTGTGTGAGGAGTCATCATTGCCCAGTGCGTGTGGCGCAGCAGCGTGAGGCTCGCGCCACACGCCGGGAGGTGCCTGCCACAGCCACAGCCCCTTTGTTTTGTGCCTGGGTTTGCGGCCTTAGGCAGCCTCAGGCCGCAACCGGGCTGGTGGCTGGCGGCGCCAGCTACGCGGCCTGCGACTTCGCGACAACAAGCACGCATCCGCTCACGCCGCGCCTCATCTCACTTGCGCTGCTATTGTTCACCCCAGCGCTACTGCTATTGTCAGTCGCTCCCTCACCCCGCTGCTTCGCCCTTCGCTCCCACCTTTCCTTGCTTCGTCTCGCTCCACCCGCCCTCGCCGTTCGCGCACTCCAAACTGATCGACGCGTCGCGCCAGCTCTCCGCCAGCGCAACCACAACCCCAATTCCATCACCCTCATCGCCGACAGTACCCGCCAGCATGACCGACTACGCGAAGATGAAGAACGCCGAGCTTGAGGCTCTCCTCAAGCAGCGGTCGCTCCCCCACACCGGCAAGAAGGCCGACATGGTCGCGCGTCTCCAGGAAGCCGACAAGGCCGAAGCAGACAAGGCCGCCCCCGAGAAGCCCGCTGCGACCACGGCGGCGGCGCCTCCCGAAGACGAGATTGACTGGGACGATGACACCACCGACGCGAAGCCCGCCGCCGCCGCGGCGACCACCGAGGCCTCCGCCACTGCCATCAAGGCCGGCGGCCAGGGTGCCGTCGCAAACCCCCAGGCCGTTCCGAACCAAGTTGCCGACGTCGACCCGTCCAAGACCGAGGATCTGTCTGTCAAGGCACCCGAGCCTGACGCAGCCACGGATGCGCCCACCACCGAGAAGCCCGCCGAGGCGCCTGTTGAGAAGAAAGATTTCACTTCTGGATTGAAGGAGACGACTCTGGACGAGGAGTTGGAGAAGCGCAAGGCGCGCGCAAAGAAGTTCGGCCTCCCCGAAGATGACGAGGCTGCCAAGCTGCTGGAAAGGGCCAAGAAGTTCGGCACCGATGCTGCCGCGTCTGGTCCCAGGGGACTTAACGAGGCTCTGCCTGAGCGCCGTCCCAAGCGCGGAAGAGATGCTGGAGACGAGGGTGCCCGCGGTAACAACAAGAGGCGGGGCCGTGGCGGTCGCTTCCAGGGCCGGAGGGGAGGTGGTGGTGAACGCGGCGGTGAACGCGGCGGCGAACGCAAGGGTAACGATTCAGCAAAGAGCAATGCTGGTGGTAGCGGCACATGGATGAACGCAGAGGACAAGGCCAAGGCCGAGGCCCGCAAGGCTCGCTTCGCCGGCGCTCCCTCCGCTTCCTGAACAGCGGTTCAGGTCCCTCCAGTCTCAATATTGTCTGGCAGACGTATTGGTTCGAGATCGACTACTTTCACTTCGACGGCGGGCTTTGGATGGACTCTTGACGAGACGCAATCGCGGCGTTCCTGGCGTGCTTTTCAGACGCACCGATCACAACACAAATCGGACCAATCCCGGCTTCATGTATTTCAGCTCTCGCGGGCGCGGGCCCGACCGTCGAGAACGAACGAGACATTGAAATGAAATTGCTTTGACCTTGGGCCCTTTGGATTTCTGAAAACACGACACCGAAAATGAAAGTTTGCTTCATCAACACTTCGCCTCCAATTGAACTTGCCGCAGCACACTCAACCTCCAAGAACCCATGCTAGTTCCCCAGTCTGGTGTAGCTCGCGGCATGGGGCGCACGCATGATGGACAGTAAACATGAATCACACGATCTCATGTCTTTTCCATCGTTCAGAAGGCACAAAAACGCCTGCACTTTCGCTCACTGAGAATCATGATATTGAGATGCGAGACAGAGAATGCTTCTTTCCACCCAAAAGGATTGTAAAGAAAAACTCTTTCAGAAATGACCACTAGCTTAATCCGACGGCAATCAGCAAGAGGCATACATGTGCATGCTGAAAGAATTGCCTGTATTTCTGGATGTCAAGTCGGCATTCTTATCAAAAACGGTAAATGCCCCCATCACATTATTAACTGGATCCATCATGGATCAATCTTCACTCAGCCAGTACGGGGTGATAAGTTCAGATGCATCAGGAACGTGATCAATAGCCTGACGGTTGTTCGTTCAAGGTCTCTGAGCACTGTGGATGGCCAAGCGACCGATGGTCGCTTTACTTTAGCGCTTTCCACTTTACTCAAAATAAGACGTCGCACATGTTGGCGGCCGCATGCTAGCGGAATCAAACGGGCTATTCTGCGGCATTAGGATTGGCATCATGGGTTGGTACCGAGCCAACTATGCCATTCAACGTCTTCGTGCCATATTGAATTTCGGAAATCGCAATTTTCGCCTTGTTGGGTAGGGCACTACTTCGTACATAGCCAATATAAAACCGTGACTTGACGTGATTGCAAATTGTTTAATGTGTTCTCCCACGTTCTGAAACTCTATGGGCATGTGAAAAGGCCACGGTGACTCACCGTAATGCTGAAATAGCTATAGCTGGAGAACTGAGAGTCATGTTTGCATCTCTCTATACACGCCTTCTCATCCGGCCGCCGTGACTGATGTATCTTCTTACTTTTGGTGCCAATATAGGAACCGTTCTTGGAGGGGAACCAATGTGATAAGCCTCAACTGTAGCCCCTTCACTTCGGCCAAACCCGCTCAATCTAGCAATTTCGCACCAGATCACTTCTACTACCATGCAGACATGCTACTACAACTATAGACATGATAAAGCTAGTTTTACGTGTTTCTCGGTATTCTCTTAACGGGTTGAAACTAAGTCTGCAAATGTGACTTAACCCATCCCAACGGTAGGCCTCCTGCCGCTCATCATTTTCAGAATCATTACCTCCCATTTCCCCTTGCTCAACTTGTAGCAAGGGAAGACTACCGAACCATTGGAGCTGCATGTTATGCCATAAAGCCTTGCTTGCTCGTGCAAACACTGCTTATGAGCACCGTGAAGCCTCCCAAGGGGCAGAGAAGTGAGCAACCATGTCAGACATGGCCACAACGCTCATAGGAACGTGCTTATAAATGAAGAGAAACAAAGCGGGATCCAAGTATTCTTTGGTAGCGAATATTTGAACGGCCCATTACCCCGCCATATTTAAGTAAGGGGAGGTGTGGGCCTTGGAAGTTTGACCCAGGACAGACTTGCCGTCAGACTCCGCTAAAATTTTCCCAATCCGAATGGACACGTTGATTTCTTTATTCTTTTGCCATTCCCATAGTTTGGACTCATGAAGATATTATAGTAAAGTCATGATCAAAGTCCCCTGGATAGCAGTCTGTTTAGATGAAATATAAATTTGGAAAATCTATGCAGCGCCAACGGCTCATAATGCTTGTGTCTCGGTGTACTCAATACGCCCTTACGGCTCAACAAAAAACAAAAGTAAAAAGGAGGGGGATGGAAATCACAAAGAGTACTTCTTCACCAATAGACCGTCTTCTTTTACTCAGCACGTGAATTTATGCAAGCTAGCTTCGTGTTATGCAATGGATAATTCCGAAGCACAGGTTTCCCACGCTATGCATGAACATCGCCGCGCCACAACAGCACTATAGAAGTGGTCAAAGGTAAACGGATTGGAAAGGATCCCATTACTATATCGAAAAGAAACAAAATGCACATGCAAAACACTAAGCTAATATAATCAAGATGGTCCCCGCGCAGGGGGTACACACATCAACCAAAAGCAACCATTCATTACACACACACATACATCGCATACCACATCCACGATAAACATGAGGAAAAAGTGTAAACCTCTTTTCATTTTTTTTTATGTTTCTCTCTCTTTCCTCTCCCACCAGCAATATTGAGTCAACAAGGAACAAGGAAAAATCACAGTGTTATGATAGCTTCAACTTTCTGTACCAGCTGCTGTTTTTATGCCCCCGAAGCTCCCGCGATTCACTAGTCCACTTACAGTAATGGAAAGAACACAAGACAAGGAAAAAAAGCACAGATCGGACAGGTCCCTTACATCATTCGCTCAGCTATTCTCCTTGCACAGAAGGCAAGAGAGTGAGGGAGAGATAGGGCAAAAAGGAAAAAAAAAAAACAATGAGAAACAACGCAATGAAAAAAAGAGTAGCAATGATGACAACACAAGGACAATAACGCGGTCTACGCATGTTTTTTTCATTCACCCATCAAGAAAAGCAGACAAACGCTCAACGCGCGCGTGCGCGTCGTGCGGACGAGCACAGGAGAGGGAGGAGATGGAGATCTCGTACATGAACAACAACGCAAGAAAAGAATCACCGGAGCAGTAGAGCTTTATGAAAAGAGGAAAAACAACAACAACACAAGGCCAAGCATGCGACGGTCAGTAGGCAACATATTTCTCCCCATCTCTTCTTTTTGCATTCCATCAATCACTCCATCAGGCTTGCTTTTCTCTCGCATTGTGGCGCTCGCAAGTGCAACAGGCGAGCAGTCAAAACACTCAAGAAAAGAAATGTACTAAACAGGCAACCATATCTGTGTCTCATGAGGAAAAGTTCGAGAACAGACGGCAGAAACAAGGAAAAACAGAGAAACAATGTTTTGGCAGCCAGCCAGAGGGGAGAGGGAAGGAGAAGACGGAAGGAAATATACCCTACGCGCAATGGTATCTATGAAGCCCGCTCCGGCCCACGCCCACGATAGAACAACTGAGCGCGATATGATAAAAAGAGGAACAAGGAACAAAGACTCTGGAATGCTACAGACCATCCCTTCGAGGTGTCATCCGAGCAAAACAGGCTTCGAGGCCGAGAGCAAGGAAACGAGCAGGGTAAGAGGTGACACACTCACTATCCTCTGCTCCCGCTGCAACAGAACCCCCGGAAATTAAACAAACGCATAGAAGGCCGCAAGAATGTCTACAACATGCTCATATCCATGTACCCACCCAATTTTCCCTATGCGCTTTTTATAGCGCGGTTACGTGAAGAAGAAAGTGGTAATGGAAACGACGCTGCAGGTCAGATTGGGCGCCCGATGGCAACCGAATTGGTAAAAACCTCACCGGAAATAAGGAGAGTCGATCAAAGGAGCGTCACTATAGGAAGTGAGACGCGAAATACCGCTTCGAGCTCAAACGGGCGAAAGAAGCTCGGGTGCAATGACGATTGACTTGCGAACTTGCCGATCGGGTAATGTTGGAGCCGATCCTTTCCGTGTCCAGGCAACGGAGCGAGATAAGGAAAGGTTGACTCTTCGCATCGAGCGATTCGCCGGAGGCGAGACCGAAGGCGGTGTCAGGCGCCGTTGTCAGAAGTAATCGGTGAAAGGGTAGGGGAAGGAATAAGGGGTTCGGTTTTTGCGCCATCGGCACGGCCCGCACCGCCAAGCAAAAAGCAACAGTCGCCGTTTTCAACCGAGACAAAAATTCGCCCCAAGAAACGCCACGTATGCGCCGGTCCCGGTCAGGACAAACAAGAGGTTGAAACTGAAAAAGCTGCAGCGGAGGTGCTAGTGCATCGGCGTGTTGAGTTGTCTCCAATATTGGAAAGTGGAATCCTCAGCGCCGATCCATACCCGTTGCTGATTAATGGATTGTGATGTACGTCTTCGTGTCTTTTCGTGGTTCGTATCGCTTCCATACCTGAAAGTCGTCCTCTCGTAGTGCTGTATTAGGTAGGGTGCTCCAGCTCCTGTCGAACGTCGCCGAAACAATGTAATGGACGAAGTGGGTGGGTGCCGCCCGCCTGATATGCGGTGAGAGAGGATTGGAATGACGGTCGGGGTGTGAGAGCGACTTTGAAGAAGGCGGGAGATAGCGGCCCATCCTCCCATTCGGAAGAGAATATGAGAGAAGTCCCATGCAAACAAATGCCAATTTCTTTTTTCTTTTTAAGTCTCCTTTCTGCTTCCCATTCAGATAACCGAACAACACACTACCTGTCCCGTGACTGATGGTGGTGTGGAGGTGTATTTGGGTACGAGCCGGGTAGAAGGGGCATGCTTCCACGGCGAGGACCAGCGGCTCCTGAGCTGACAGGTGTTTTCGGGGGCGGAGGGTACTGGAAACCCTGCGTTTGCACGGCCAAGTCCTTGTCCTGCTGAAGATCTCCAGAAGATGACTTGTCGCCTCTGATCTTCCTCCGCCAAAACCTGCCAAAGACGCCACCTCTGCTCTTAGGTCTACCACTTGTGCCCTCTCCAACACCTTCCAGCGTATGGAGCGTTGGCGACTCGCTCATCGTGTGTGCGCTCTTGTCCGCACTGCTGCTGGTTTCCGGGGGCTGGACCTCGAAACCAGTCAGGGACGGAGTGAGTGAACCTTTTCGGGAGTGCCGGGCCTTGAAAGCCGACCCTGCTGCCTTCCAGCGTGGCAAGGGAGGCGCTTCGTCCCCACCTTGCTGGCCGTCGGCCGAGTTGGGTTTCGGTGACACCGGTGGAGGGGCGGTCATGTGAGGCGGAATCTCATAGTCCGAGTCCACCGAGATGGGACTGACAGGGCTGTGAGCCCCGGACTGGGGTGGTTGCAGGTTCTTGTTGGAGTGAATTGCGCCATTTGCCGGTGGGAAACAAGGGCTTCCAGGGACACGGGGCTGGATGACAAAATCAGTTTGAAGTGAACTGGCGGGTGGCCGGTCATGCGCCGTCGAGTCATTCGACACCGGAGGTAAGGAAGGCACGGGCGGTGCGGACGAGGAAGAAGGACGTACAGGAGAGTCTGATCTCGTTGAAGGTTGGGCTTTGTGGCGGAAGAATCCGAGTCCTTGACGGCTGTTGCGGCGTTTGCCAGGCGACTGCGAGCGTAAGCGCAGGCCCTTCTTTTTCATTTTTTCGGAGGGTTTGGTCGGGTTCTGTGTTACCAGGATGGTTGTCAGGCTTGCATCGGCGCTGCCGCGACGCGAGTTTGGATTCCTGTTCCCTTGACCTTCGATCAAATGGCGAGGAATTGGCAGTGCTGCGACCGATGAGCGACGAGGCTCGGTCGCTGCTTTGAAAGCCGGAGACGCACGCCTTGGCGCGTCGGACAGGTTAAGCGGAGGCGGGAAGGTCGGCTTCTGCTTCGGAGCTCTCAGCGAACTCGAGGTTGACTCGGTGCGTTCGGGCACTGTTGGCCTGGGATCTGACACGTCCACGCGACTGGTCGACAAGGGACTCCGAGCTTGATCAAGAATCGATGTGCCGGCCCCTTCCACCCCGCCGTCTATTTGCGGGAGGAGCCGTTCTTTAGCTTCCTCAATCTTTTTCTGCCATATAACCTTATTTTCGATAATTTCAATTACGCTGAAGCGCATGTTGGGTAGAATGTCGGCGACAGACTCAAAGAGCGGTCGGGCAAAGATGTTCATGAAGCCAATCTGGGATTCGCCCAATTTGATGATGTCATCACGAACGGGCGGCCCGCCGAAGAGACATGTCGGCAGTGACAGCTCCTGCTCCATTTGCCCTTGATTGCTGAACTCGTCCGTGAGAATGGCCGCCCACTGGACTGCGGTGTTGAAATTCCGTGCCTAAGGACAACCGCAGTTAGTAATCAACAACAAGCATGGGCAGTACTCGAAGTCATTGCACGGGCTGCTTCAAAAAGGCAGTGACACTCGTGAGCAGACATACCACATTGCTAATGTCTGCACACTTGATAAGCAGGCCACATATCAAATCCCTATACTCTTCCAGGACTTTCGGGCTCCACCCGTCAATGCCACCATTATTGTGAGCCAGCTTCTCCTGCAAGTTCCCCAAATCAGCCATATACTTGAAGTGGAGACCCATGTCAGTTGCAAGGATCGAGTTGATCATCAGCTTGCGCATAGCAACATCTTCAAAGGCCGCGGGCCAGTATCTGCGGAGAATCTGCGAGTACGCAGCGCAGTGGAACGACTCCAGCACGGAGCGGTCATTGTACAGCTGAGCCAGCGGTGCGTTAAGCGCCACCAGGAAGGCGTTATTGACACCCGGGTGACCAACATCATGTCCTATTGCGGAGATGAGTAAGGTCAGAGCGTCAAAGGGCTTGAGCAGGGAGGCGATCGGAGGCTGCTCGACAGGAGCATGTGAGGGGTCCGAGGAGTACGCGGGCAGTGCGCCGATCCGCAGGAGAAAATAGAACAGAGCTTGGAGCACGTCCACGACGTGACGGAAATTGTGGTAGAGGACGAACTCGTTGTAAGCGCTTCGGCTCGCTTGCAGGAAGATCAACAGTTCATCTGACTTAATATTAGCAACCTCCGCATAAGTTCTGAAACATATAACGAACCTTCGCGCATGCGCCAGCGCTCCACTTCGGGCATGCTTAATGCGTGCTTAATCATTACCAGCGATCCAAATAATAATTCGTCATCATTCCAGTCGTGCGCAGAGAAACCCCAGGTGCCCACGGCGCGGGCAATCTTCTCCCGGCGTTCGGGACTGACCTCGATGTCGCTGGCGGGGAGGGTTAGCAGATGCAGGCCAATTCGCGGGGGTCGGACGTCTTACTTAGGATCTATGGTGTCTCGTGCCGTATCGGGACAGCAGATGTTGCCCATTAAATTAGAGACCATGGCCTCTCGCAGATACGAGAAGGGCTTCGCTTCGTTCACGCCGACCCAGGAGACCTTGCGGCCCTTGGACTGGGCAAGAAAACTCGACTTCTCCCGCATGACTTCCTTGTTTATCCGGTAAGCGTGTACGGCCAGGCCGTGGATGTGGTCCTTTGATAGCGGGCTGGCCAGCACGTCGACGGCACCAGCATCCAGATAGCGGGTCAGGCGCACGGTGTCAGTCAAAACCCGTGACCCGCTGGCGCCAGGCGAGGTGGTATCGGATGCCATTTCACGGTCCAGGCCGCTCAACAGGACGACGGGGATGACGAGCTTGGGTAATCTCCGATCTTGTATCTCGGCGGAGATGTGTCTGAGGAGGTGCATGCCATACAGGTCTTCGGGCTCGGGCAGGTCCTGGCCAGGAGTGCGCGAGGCTGTGGGCGAAGGGGTCCGCGGCTCGCGCGACAGGCGCTTCATGCGACGTTCCTCGTCATAAGGCAGGTCGATCAGCACTATGATGGGCGCGTTATCGAGGCTCGAGGCGTTGTAGAGGTGCCAGATGCGGTCGAGGGCGGCGGAACCGGAGCGTTGGATGTCGACTTGGGGCGGGTTAGCATTGGGGCTGCGGCGCAGCTAGGGACTGGGGTGCACGTACTCTCGTGGAAGATGGACAGCAACGTCTCGACGTTGGCCAGGACCTCGTGGGTGCTGGCGGAGCGGGCGAAGTTGAAGTAGCCGGGCGACGAGACCTGGCCGCGGGCATCCCGGAGGTTCAGGCTTGCCAGCACATTGTCTCTCCGCAGACGCTCGGGGTGCGCCCGCCGGTCCAGGTAGATGACGCTGCACGCTCCATGATCCATCGTCGCGTGTCTCCCTCCGCGCGCGCGATGGTCCTTCCGGTGCGATTATGGCCCCCCGCACGATCGGGAGGGCTCCGGTTGGCGACTGCAAAACGCCAAATCAATGGGTGGTGGGTTGGTTGTGTTGTCGCAGTGGGACTGGGAGGGCAGGCACGGGGAGAGGTGCGCTGGGGCTGGGCGCGTCGCGGAGTGCGTTCGGATCCGTCTCGAGCTCCGTATGCGTTGTGGTTCGAGCGCAATGGACACGTCTGCCGGGCAGCGGGCTTTGGGGGTTGTCGGCGCGCGCGCAGCGAAGGCGAAGCTCACGGGCGGCCGTTGAGGGACGTGTCGCTGGCTAGGTGATGGCTTGGGCCTGCGTGGCGCCGTCGGTGCAGCTTCGCTGGTCTGGCGCAGGTGCCGTAGTGGAGACGGGCTCGGAGTGGGCTCGCAGGAAAAGTCAAGAGCTGATCGAGCGGCGAGTCAGTGGGCCGAGGCGGCCGCTGCGAACCAGGGATTGCAATGCGGCTGCAGGCAAAATGCCAGTCGGCGGATGGAGAGAGGGAAGGTGCGCCTGAAACGGCTCTTTGCTGTACTGCGGCGACACTGGCCGGCCAACGGCCAATGCGGGCTGCACTTCGGGCGCACGACAGCAGCTCGCTCGCTCGGGCGCTGCAGCCGGCGGGCGCTGCGGGCAGGGATAAGAGCAGCGCGGCGGTTGTCTCGGAGGCGCAGGAATGGCAGACAAAGGGCGGAATGCTGGGTGCGGCGAGCTCTGCAAGACAGCGGGGGGGGGTGAGGGCCAAGCGCTTGTCACCGGCCAAGGGCCGCGCGCCGTCGGAGGCCTGGAGCGTGGAGATCGAAGAGGCAGCTCAGGACTCGACGCCTGGAAGCCTTCCACCCACGCTTCGAGAAGGCCGCTGCGAGTGGCGCCGCGCCGTAGGGCCCCGGGCGCCAGCAGAGACACGCCCACCCGTTGCCGAGTGCGTGCAGCGGTGGATCAAGTGATGCTGCTGCCAACTCACTCAGCGTGGATCGCCCGCTTGATCGTCCATACCGGCCACCAGCCTTCGAGTACCCGCTGCCCGTCAGCGCGAGGTCGCGGCTTACGCAACGCTGCAGCCAGCCTGGCCGCTCACGCGCTGATCTGCCTCCCACCCATCCGCCGTGTTTCTCAAAGCCAAAAGGCCTCGCACGTCATTGGGCGCGTCATTGCCCCAACCCAAGCAGGCAGGCTTCGAGAACCTTACCGCGCCCGATTTTCAGCTGATCGGTCGAGTCGACTCGCTAGACGATCCTCCCGCTGCCTGTAGCCGCCGAGGCGATTCAAAAACCAACGCTCGAAAAGCCTTCTTCCACGCCCGCGCCAAGCCGTGGCCGATCATGTGGAGCCCCATGCCCATGCCCCTCTCTTCTGCCTGCCGGCCTGCCGCCCTCCTTCCCCTGTGCCTCCCATCCATCCAGTATACCTCACCGCCCCGCATCAACCCTCAACACCGCGTGCAGATTTGCCCCCGCGCTGCAATTTCGGCCCTTCCCTCTCCCCGCTGTGAATCCTCGCCCTCCGTGGCCCATGCCGCTATTCCCGCAGTTCCCGCGCCCAAACTCATACCCGCGCCACTGGTTCCATCCGTACCGCTGTCGAAATAAAGTAGTTCGCCCGCGCGACCTCGCCTCCATCATGGGTCTCTCCGCTGTCCTTGCAACATCCCTGGCTTCCGTCCGTCTTCGAAGCGTCATCCGGCCCCGATGGCTCGGGTCCTCGAAGCTTCCCTGTCATCGAAGCTTGCCACGCTTGCATAACCTACTGTGTCTGATGTGCCCAGGGAGGTCTTGGTCCCCGCTTTGTGAAATCGATTGAAGTACTCCTGCACTTGCATCGCCACCGCAATCAGCCCGCCACATGGGACATGTCTCCCATCCCCATCACCCGTCCCATGCCAAGCTGCCGGTGCCCAACCGGCTGATTCAGAATTCAATGCCTGCAAATCGCACCTTATTCCACTCACTGCGCAGGAATCACTTACTTTCCGCTTGTTGCATCACATGGGTTTTGTGAGTGGCAGCACCCATTTCCTCACCGTCTGCAATACCATTTTCGGCAGTGCGCGTGGTTCTTACCGGTGTCTCTTCTAGGCAGAAAAAAGTATATGGATACTGTGATTGTCTGAAGCCCGAGTTGTTCTAGTCAGCTATTTGGAGGAGATGCGCTGCCAAGGCGCCGGCATAAGCTCGTGCATCACACTAACTACCGGTCTGAAGTGACGTGAGCTTTACGGCAGCACTCTCAAAAAAACCTCTAAGCCTAAGGATTCACGCCTTCACTAAATAAGTTCTTTTTTCTTTTTTCCTTTGTTTAAACCACATGGTTGGATAGCTTTACAGTTGAGATTTTGCTTGAAATCTGAAAGCACGACACCTGTGGCTACGACTAGGTTGTTGATGCTTATCTTCAACTACGTCATTGGCTAGTGTCCTTAACGTACGAGCACCACCAATTTTTTTTTCTCGTGTAACGATGCACCTTCAACGGTTTCCAAGAAGCACAGCACACAACTCGAGATCAGGCACTTCGTATTCCTACTCAGGTCTTCTTCGCTAATGCTGGCTTCATCCGACTGTCCAGCAGCCCTACATTCATGACACGTAAGGCGTTCCGTACATGGGCCTTCAGCTGGCATATTCCATTGTAGTTATCGCTTACGATATGAAATCGGGGCCTGATGAGATCTGGAGATCCAACGTCATTCTCGCTCCACGAAGTAGCCTAAGTGAAATGGGATCGGAAACGTCATCCAGTTTCTGGAACTTTGACCGCCTTTCTTTTGGGCGCGCCTTCACCGGCATGAACGAGCTCCTTTGTGATCTGTGGTGATCGTTCCCTGTACAACGTCGAAGGATCATGGCTGTAGCATGGCCGGACCGTGCGCTAACACTAGACGGCGCTCCTTTGGCCCGGGTCCTCGAAAGCTCGATACCGAAAATGACTAAGGTACACGGTGACTTGAATTGATACTACTCGCGATTCCTGGCCTTGAAGTGGTTGAAGCAACTATGTCGGTGAAGGTAAGCATGTGAGGTCGGCCCGCATAGTATGGCAACAGTCTAGGTGGTTAAAGCTATTTTCTGAATGCCTTTGTTCACGTACACGTGCATTCATATGCGAATTAACACTTCAACTGCCTGTCCAACCATTGTTGTGTGACTAAGCAGGCCGACCTCGCAAGCCGTTCTGCCCAGAGTCTCTCATCTTCAGCCTCAGAGTTTTCCTTTACTGATCCAGTTTCATGCTGTGCTGCTTCTTTTAGTTTCTCAATGAAGCAGCTTCTACAGCTGCTTAGTCTACTTCAAGTTGTCGTTAGTTCCTATCAAGTTCTTGTTCGAGGTGGTTTGTTCCTATACAAACCTCATTTCTCTGCAGTCAACATCTCGCAATAACACTTCAACCCAAACACTCAATCCTGTGATTGTTACAGTCACTGACTGAACAGCAAGATGGAGTGCTACAGCTTCCAGCGCCTTCATAAACTCTTCCTCCACTTGCTTCTCCTCCACTTCTCCGACACCTGCAAATCCAGAGCCTGATCTTCCACCCTGGGTTGATCCGACGGGCTCCATCGAGAACTTTGACAGCCACGAGCTGCCTCTTCTTCTTGCCTCCTCCTTGATAGTCGCCTGAAGAAGCGCCGCAACGTCATCCAACCACCATGCCGACGCTTTTTGATTTCGGTCCTATCTTACGTCCTGTCGATCGGACTCGCCATGCTGCCCAGAACAACCGTGACGTTCCGAACTATGAGGATCTGACCATGGAAGACATCAAGGAATTCGCGCTCGCATACATGCGCAACGAGTACTCCCCGAAGCCACTCGAACACGGCCCACTTCTCCACCCCAAGAACCAGCCCTACAACAGCAACGCGCGATTCCTCTCAACCACCACCGCGTCGCCCTACGAGCCCCTCGGCCGCACCATGCCGGCTCAAGCCTCCCGCTGGATGGCCACCGGCTCCGCGCTGCGCCAGTACAACCCACTCACCAACCTCCCCAGCGCCGCCGCAACATCGACGGCCAACCGCACCCAACGCCAGGGCTTCCGCGACGCCTCAAAGTTCCGCAACCTGCTCCAGCGCGCGCGCGTCCCGCTCGACGCCATCGAGCAGCTCGAAGCCACGCTCAAGGACTTCTCGCGCCTCAACCGCTTCAGCCGCGTGCGCACCAAGCTCGCCCGCGCCGGCGCCTTCGCCGCCTTCGCCGCGCGCCTCATCAACGACCAGAGCCTGCTCGCCGTCCTCTGGCACCCCGCCCCGCCCCGCTGCACGACGACCGGCTTCGCCATGCCCGCCGACGCCGTCGAGGTCGCCCGCCGCGACATGCAGGAGGCCGCCGCCGCGACCTTCGTGCGCCTCGGCTCCAAGGACAACTTCGAGCTGCGCTGCCGCGCGCTGCTGAAGACGAGGCTTCCGGGCAAGAGGCTGCTGGGTGAGGGCTTCCGTGTCGATGGGCAGAGGCTGGAGGCGTACCGCGACGCGGAGAACCCGCGCGCCGCGACCTGGCGCCACGTCCACCGCGAGTACTTTGCCATCGAGGACCTGCGGGATGTGGGCCAGGGAGAGAGGCTGGTCAGGCGCGTGTCGTTCACGCGCGAGTGCAACGACTGCGGCGTCAGGCACCAGCACGAGATCCAGCTTATCATCGGTCCCGAGGAGGAGATGCCGCGCCAGGGAGAGCTGCCGGCGTACCATGACCTCGTCCCGTTGCCGCCGCCGGCAGCGGCCCCGCAGGAGCAGGAGGAGGAGCGGTTGGTGCTGCCGGAGTTGCCTGCGTCTGGCTACGTGTCTGGAAGTGGCTCCGAGTCTGAGGTGGAGGAGCTCATGCCTCGCCCGCTGAACATCCGTCGGAGGTGGCCGTTGGAGTAGACTCTCGTCCCTGCTACATTCGTGGAGGTTGGCGGAAAGGTTTGCGGATATGGGAACTTGAAAGTTGGTTGAGCTTGCAGCTTGATAAATGCGCGGAGCGGAGACTTGCTATCATCTTTGCCTTCTTGGCGCTTTGGGCTTGTATTGGTGGAGATCGGGGGTGAAAACGGCTTGGTGTACTGGATTGTGGTTTTCTATTGTTTCTTTCCGGTCTGGGTAGTGCCAAAACTTGGTACTATATCTATTTCACTTCTATAGGAAGTGTAGAGCGAGGTCTCTTTCGGATTACGGTTGATACCAGAGCCTCAGTGACTGCAGTCAGCAGTATTGTGTAGGGAAAAAAAATAATTTGATCTCTCTTTGATCAGCATGATTGTGCCACACATTCTCATTGACCAGAATAACCGAGTCTGACTCCTCTGTGAAGAATCTCAGTAGAATCTTCAATGTAGATTAGCAGTGAACTCTAGATCTAACTCATATCGAATCGGAGATATCCGATCGCCACTCACTAGGATAGAATCAAACTTTTCCCACCCATTCTTACTTCAATCTAAACTTTTTACAGCCCCACAGAACTTTAACGAAAATCAAATATATGCTTAGTTTCTTACTTTAGTGGCAAATAAGCTCTAACCTATCAATAAAGATAAAAGAAGTAAAAAATTCATGGGAAATTTAACCCGTACGGTCTAAGAGTTTCTTGCATCTTAGCAAGTGCTGGTTGAGTATTTTTAATATGATCTAAGTTGGACTTCGTTTTTGCCACCGTATAATATCTACTTATCCATATATTATACTATGTTATAAACGTGTCTGTTCTAACCCACGTGTTGAATATTCGAATATATCTCGGATATAGTTATGCGGGCAGAAAGATTTAGCGAGATGTCAGCTGCAACCATCGCCCAGACCTAGTATATTTCTTGTGAGCTTCCAGAGTGTGGTTCCTTCGGACATCGCTCATAGAATTTCTGAGCTACTATTCCAAAGAGTCAAAACAACATGCACTGTGCCTCCGCTTTCTAGGGGCTGAGTTCTGCCATCTCTTGATCCTTTTACTTATGATGCGCAGATTACTTCGTGCCATTATTATTCTAAAATGGTGATGGTACTCATTGGAGAACGGTTGAGGTTCACTCACTACGAAAAGCTCGGCAACATTCATGGGACAATGGAAATCAGCTGTAGATATCTTTTTCCAGAGAAATCTCAGCGTCAGATACCTGCCTGTCGTCGAGAAAGTGTGGAAAAAAGACTCACATGATTCCATCCGTCATGGACGAGACTTTACGCTTCTTAATACTATGGCCTATACAAGTGAATCATATAGGTCAGTCTGTGTTCTGAATCAGCACAACACCATCCCTGCAAATCTCCCCTATCTCGAAAAACCCCTCAGCACATTGATCTCCGCAAAAAGGATACAAAATGGCGCAGAGCATCAACTGCAAACATGCTTCATCGAGCGATGAAATTCGCTGGCATCTCCTTTCTGACTCGTTTGAGCCCCCAAAACGCCATATGCGCCATCCATATCGTATATTCCGAAGCGAGCTGGCGGCTGAGCATCTTCATAAGGAAAGGGCACTATATTCCAAAGTCTATTGCGCAGGGGCTGTGAAGGGTATGATAGAGTAGAGAGATTGCTCAGTGGAGGTTTGCTTACTCTGGGCGTTTACATGAGTAGTGGAATCTCTTATCCGGACGTGGATGTGGATTACGAATGCATCCAGACATTGTCCATGTCCCTGTGTTAATAGGCGGCCGGGGCGTATATAACAGCACAATGCCTAGTCATTCGTGAATGGCATGAGACACTGTAGAGATCTACAACACGGGCTAGATTGCGCAAGAGGTGAACGTGCAGTTCACTCGACGCATGATAACAACAGCGAGAAGGATCGCCACCCATGCACCGTCGTAATTCCCCGCCGCCCAATCACCAGCTCTCCTTGGTGAGCGATTCAGAAACGGAATTTCGCCTATGCATCTTGGAGGGGTAAACGGCCAGGGTGCAAGGAATGCGATCCCATCCGGAACCAACCGGATTTCCGTCCATTTTCTTCAATTCCCCAACACCCCGGACGAACACATGCGACAGCGTCGACGATCCAGATCGATCCATCCTGAAGCGACTGCTACCTGGCAAATATCACACCACCACAGAAATCTGCCGAGGTTAATGGTCAGCTGCAGGCAATGTGCCGGTTGCGCATGCTCAACAAGAAGCCTGTGAGGATCAGGCGAATGGCGGGGTTCGAAGACGCTCCGAGCAGAGCGCGGTGCAGCTACCCCCGCTCCGATATATGTTCAGAAGGGGGCTTGAGAGGGCGAAGGGGTTGAGAGAGGGGATGGTTCAGATAGGGTGCTGAGGGTGAGTGACGGATGAGGAAACAGTGCCGAGAAGGGGCTGCGCGTGTGCGCATCTTGCAACAGGACAATTTGGAGGCTTGCGTATTGCTGCTCAGACGCGGACATGGGGCAGGTTGTGGAAAGCCGACCGTCGCATCTTGAATTTTCTGCAGTTCAATAGAAACGAACGGAGGCAATGCCGAACAAGAACAGTGGTAACGTGGGTAGGCGGCGGGTGGGGCGTAGCCAACCACGTGGGAACATGGAAGGCTCCATGCAAGAAGCAGCATGAGGGCTGCTGTGAAGGATCAATGACAGCTAAGGTTGATGTCTATTGAAGTTAAGCATGGCGTGGTCCAGGGGCTCGCATGGAGCGGACCGCGTCAGAGCATGGCGACGCACGTGGAAACGAGGCTGTCGGTCAAGATGCCGCCTGACTCTGGATAAAACGGACCGATGGTTTCCAATGGCGCAAATCGTTCGAGGGTTTCAGCCAGGTCTGTAAAGGGTAGCTGAAGCCGATAGCTGACCAGAGACACCGGAAAAGGTGTAGAGAAAGGGCCGAGCAGATACCCACAAAAGTTCAGCCGAAGATGGAGGACAGCGCGAGCGATTTTGCGGCCCCAAGGCGCAGGTCGAACGGTTCCAATCGGTCAGCGCAGGGCGTCGATCGTGGTTGCATCAGACACGTAGGGATGAGGATGGGCGTGCGCGTTTCCGAGAAAGACAAGGGCGAGAGTGTTTCTGGGAGTGGGTGGTGGAGGAATTACAAAAGTGTCGGAGCGGGTAGCCAAAAGAAGGAACGAGCGGAAGGCAATTCGCGGGGTACCCGGGCAGTGGGTCCCAGTGCGGGGGAGGTGATAGGGGAAGAAAGCGATCCCGAGTCAGTGGACCACTGCCCATCTGTGCTCTCCTCACACAACTGGTTTCATGAAGAAAACGTCGCTTACCGGGAAGAACAAACGCCGGCTAAGCTGCGCGCAATAAGGCTGAGCAGTGGCTGCTGCAGCTGACCGCCGTGTTCCACTCTGCGGCACAGCTGGCCAATTGCCGCTTGCACAGGGGCCGTTATTTGATAGGCGTAGCTCTGCAGGGCGACAGCAAACGGCCCGGATGATGGTGAGCACTAGGCAGGCTGATCCGCAGCAGCACACGAGGCCGCTTTGCGTCAGAGCATTCGTACGGGACATGAACATGGCGCCGGGCAGCTGGCTAGCCGGACCGGTGCCTGGCAAGAGTCAGTGCGACACGAGCATCCATATTCAGTCATGACTACCGCGCGAGTAAGGTGCCGCCGTTGCAACGATAGCACCAGGACATACCTCCGCCGGGACCGCGGGTGGCAAGCTACCCGGTCAGATACACAGCTGGAACCGGGCCTCACGCCCCATGTGCGACGGTGGACCAAGAGAGTGCGATTTTCTGGCGGAACGGCGCCCTGACGATCGTGCGGCGGCGACGTTGGGAGGCTTGCAGCGCTGCGGGAGAGCGTCACTGGTGTCATCAAGCGTTTGCAGGAAAAGTTGACCGAGCACCCGTCTGCCGGTGGCTGCGCTGAGCTTACGCACCCAGGCTGGACTACTGAGATGAGCTCTGATGTTGGGCGTTAGGCTGCAGGCAGGCCCCTGTGTGCGCTCCCGGACCGCCGGTTTCCCACCACCTGACGCCGTCTCTGATCCTCGCCATCACGACTCGCCAAGGGATGCTTGATAGCAGGACCCGATCGCTCGAGCCCCCGAGCCCCCTTGCCGGCAGGCTGCCGGGCGTCGATCGCCGCTCATCAATGTCAGGCTCGCCGCACGGCCGCATCGATTCAGCGCTGACGCCGCATCACCGTTGCCCTGCTCCAGGCCCTGCGCTTCTGCCGACAAGCGTTTCGAGCCCTGGTGGCGGCAGGCGAGCCATCCGACTGGCTGGGCCTAGTTGCCCCGGACCCCGAGCGCTGCGGAGACGATGGTCGCTGTGTAAAATAATCGATAGTCTGCCCTGCCAGAGCCATGTCGCGGCTCCTTTCAACCTCTACTTTCTTTTTGTCCGCTTTACAGGCAAGCCCGCGTGCTGCCCGACCTGCCGGCGTGCAGCCAAACTCTCCGTGACACGACCAGCCTCGTCCGTCACCTCATCTTTTTGTGCTTTGTGCTACGTGCCACGGCCAACCCTCACTTCCACTCTTGCGCCCTAGGACCTACTGCTCGTCACCGCAACACTATCCTTTTGATTGCCAGCTCCCTGGCCCGCGCCGTGCTGCCCTGCTCGCGTTTGTCCAAGCAAACAGAAAGTCAGGCATCAACCTCTGCCTTGTCCGCGGCTTTCCTTTCGTCTTAATTTGATCTGCAAGTGCACACACACTCGTTCGCAGCGGCCATCCCTGTCATAGGGCGTACCAGGAGATCCACTACGGTCCGCATCTCGTAATCCGGCATCCGATCCCGCCGCGAATTCGACTACCGAGTCAAGTGTATACGGGGCACCAGCACGGCAGACACCCGTGCACCCTCCGGTCCCTGGGATAAGGACATTCCAGATCTCCACTCACGCATGGAGAAGGGACCTCCGCCACCCTCGAAGCTCAGTCGTTGGACGCCAAAGGCGGGTTAAACGCCGAGAGCCAGCAGACCAATACGGCAATCGCACAGCCGCACCTTCCTCCAGCTTACTTTGGCCAACCCTAATCACCATCCCCGCGCCGCTGCCTCTTTTGTCCAGGGTTAATTAAGCGAGGAGCCCTGCGCCGGAATATCCACCTTATCCTTTCCTTCCTCTCCACCCTGTCTGCGCCCCTCCGCCCTCGCCCACCGCTTGATCGCGCACACCAGACAATCGCTCTCACCATCCGCCAGGATGACTCCAACCGAGGAGCTCGTCCTCGAGAGCATGGCCCGCACCACCTCGGCCGTCTCGTTGGTCAGCTGCCTCTTCATCCTGCTCACCTTCGCCTTCTTCCCGACATTCCGAAAGCCGATCAACAGGCTCATCGTTTACGCGTCGATCGGTAACATTCTGACCAACATCGCCACCGTCATCTCGGTCAGCGGCATTCCCAGCCATGGCGCATCCTGGTCTCTGTGCCGCTTCCAAGGCTTCTTCATCCAGATGTGAGTCGTCTCTACTACCCTCACTTACCCACACCATGCCTCGACCTCACCTACAATCCTTCAATCTCGTTTCACATGTGAACATGCTAACACCTACAAAGGTTCATGCCTGCAGATTCCCTCTGGACCTTTTGCATGGCCCTGAACGTTTACCTTACGTTCTTCAAGTAAGATGCGGCACTCTTGAGACATTCTTGGTTTCACATTGGCTGAACAAGCGTGTAGGAATTACAATGCCATCGACTTGCGCAACCTTGAGCTTCGATACTTCATCGCTAGCTACGGAATTTGTTTCATCCCCGCCCTGATATACCTTGCCTTGGACCAGTCTTCCCTCAAAATGGGAATCTATGGAGATGCTGTCGTAAGTCGCCCACGTGTCTATGCATAGACTAGTCTAACTGAATGAAGCTCTGGTGCTGGGTAGGCAGAGATTGGGAATGGATGCGCATTGCATTCTTCTATGGTCCAGTCTGGTAACATCGCCTCTCCCATTCGCTTTTCTGAAGCTTTTGCTGACAGGAACCTACTCTAGGGTCGTTATTGCCGTGACTATCGGCATCTACGGCTACACGGGAAGAGTCATCTTCAAGCAGCGCAAAGCCCTCCGTGCCTTTTCACGCAGCAATGATCAGTCAGCATCATTCCCCCAGATCAAGAACCCCTTTACCGCCAACGCTGTCACCGCCATTACCGAGGTTGTCGTCACCTCCGAAGCCATTCAGTCCGAGGACCATCTGAGGCCCCGTGACATAGAGGCTGATGCGCGTAGCTCTTTCTCAAGCACAAGGAAGCTGAGCGGCACGACAGCTGGACAAAGCACTTACCGCAACAACTCCGAGCCGAGCGATAACCAGCCTTTCCAGTACGAACCCAACAGCGCTGTCTGGCCTTACTCGAATGCTGTATCCGGCGGCAAGGGAGACCCCAAGAACGTCTTCTCGACCTCCGTTTCCGCAGGTGCTCCTATGCCTGCCGAGCTCCTTCTCGACTTCGAGGGCCCACGCCCTACCAGCTCGGGCAATGCCAACCGCAAGGGCGGCGGCGGCGGCTCGGGTAATCGACATGCCAGCGATGCCGCCTGGGGCTACGCCAAGGTGGCCTTCCTGATGTTCGTCGCACTCTTCGTTGTCTGGATCCCTTCGACCGTGAACCGCGTCTACGCGCTCGCCAACCCCGACAATCCTAACTTCGCGCTCAACGTCGTCGCCGCCTTCGTCTTGCCCCTGCAGGGTTTCTGGAACTGCACCATCTACGTTAGCACATCTTGGTCGCAGACCAAGGACGCATTTGCAGATGTGCACTACTTAATTTCATCCGGATTCACCAGGAAGAAGAAGAGGTATTTGAACGCTGATTTGGAGATGAATGGAGCGCCGCAGCCAAAGCCAAGGCCCAACTCAAGCATAAGCGACCCGCAGCCGGAGCAAAGGCACGGCGGATCATATTCACACCAGGAGCGAGCGGTCGCGGACGAGAAGGACGCCATTACCCCATGCAGCACCCGTCCGCCTACGAGCTCGCTTACGAGCGAGAGCGGTTTGACTGGCCATTGATCTTCTCATTCATCTTTGGTGATTGAGAGGTTTCCAGTCATCATTTCTTCTTCTCGTAATGTGTGCGCGTTTTCGAAGTGAGCATACCTTCTTGAATATTCCTGGAGTAAGGGTAGTGCAGAAACTGACGTGGTTCTTCAGGATACCCCGGATTGTACAGGTTCAACTTATCTTCGTTTCGACTCATAATTCTCCATCCGATGGCCTCATGACGAATGTCTACGAAAGCAAAGCGTACAACGTCCCATTCTCGATGAACAGCGGCTTCCTCCAATGTTGTGGAAGAAGCCCAATGGTTGGAGAAAACTTTGCAGTCAGTTTTCTGGGTTGGAAGCAAAATCAATCTTGAAAGAAGGCGGCGGTTTGTTCCATTTCCAGCATTGGCATGGGTGAGACTCCGAATGGATCAGGAGCTCGGAACTATGGGAATAAAAGGCATTGGGGTGATGCCGTTCTTTATGACAGGGGATTATACCCGGAAGCATCATTGGACTTTCAAGCACGGTGTATATATGGGATACACTGGCGTGCAGGTTTGGGCAAGGTCAACGGGAAATCTTGACAAGGCCTCTTCTCTTTTTTTTTTGAACCCACCTTTGGTTCATAGTACATGATCAATTCAAAGAAAAATATTCTGAGTGCTTTGACGTATTTCTGGAACATGTGCATTGGATGGCTGCGGGGGAGCCTTCCGCAAGCCTCCGCAAAAAAGCCACGACGGGCACGCCCGGGGCCGAGTGCGGTACTGTCGTGCATCTTACCCCATGTGTTGGCTCTCCATTCGTTTTTGCGTCACTATCCTTGCAGCTGCGTGGCTGGCTGGCTGGCTGCACACCCCCGGGCACTCGGGCCGCCGCCATATGCGCGTCAGATCTTACCAGCTGATGCTGCCTGCTGTGGCTGCTGGCAGCTGCATGTATGTCTTCCCCGCTGAAGCGGCCGCCGCATGCAGCGTGCATCAGCAGCAGCAGTAGTAGCAGCTGATGTTTCTGCAGGGCTCGCTGATGGTCTGGGCTCGGCTCGGGTTATATATAAGGCTTGTGGAGGGCTGAGTGTTTTTTTTTTCCTGTTGTAAGCTGGGCTGCTTTGGCAGTGGGGGAAGAACAGAAGCACTGAAGAAGTTATACTTCGTCTTGTTTTCGCCGTTTCTGTGAGATGCAGTAACTTATGCTGGCATTCGGTTGCAATGGGCGGATGGATGTCGATGGTGCGGCTCATCGTTTGTATGAGATGATGGTGCGCTGTATCAGTGGCGCTGTATCGGCAGTATTGGGCAAGAACGGTGCTTGTGGTGGCTTCGAGGCGTCAATGGGCAAGAGGGAGGTGAGCAAGAGATTGTGAACGACGCAATAGTACTGTGACAGCGTACGATCTCGCTTGCCTCCAAGAAACAGTGAAATTTGTGTAGTATTTCCTCAGTCATGAAGTGGAGAGGCAAAGCATTGGAGGTTGAAAAGCCGCGAGAGTCAGACCGGCTATATAAGGGCGGTGCTGTCTGCAAATCTGGGTCGGGGGGTCTCCGGTGTTTGTGACCTGCTGTGCTTGAGTCAATCGTGTGCGATATCCCTGCATATGTAGATGCTGTTCCCACGTGTTTTCCAGCACATGAGACTTGCGTCACAAGATGTGCTCACTTTGCTTGCACGCGGTGGGCTATCTAGATGGAGCGGTGGTCCATATATAGCCTCTCTGTGGGCGCCCCAGCGATAAAGGCAAGGTCAAGCGTCTCCTCAGCGTGTGGCTCTTAAGGCGGGATAAGACAGCCTTACATGAAGAACCCGAATGCTACACTGTTTTTTTTTTTTTTTTGGTGGGTGTTGTCTCTGTGGGTTCTCTTGTATAATCATGCCTCTAGAAGCTCGTAAGTAGTCAATGATGGAGTGGTAAGTTGGATGATGATGATAGTTACCCTTTTGAGAAGACAAGGGAACCGCAAATTCTTTACGAGTTCTGTTGATCAATTAATTGAACGGAAAATCAGCTTACAAATATCTTCAGCATGCGCTACGGTGGAAAAACTGACCTTGGCTGGCTTCCCTACCTTCCAAGTTGATCTTTATCCCACAGCCATTCAAAAGGAGTTGATAAAGTTTTCCGAAAATGTATTAGTAACTTAGTGGAGAATCGAAAGATATAATCGAAGTTGGTCAAGCCGAATCTCGTGCACAGAGCCAGTTGGTGTGGCCATTTGACCTTCTCTAATCAAGAAAGTTTCAAAATTCCGGACCTGTGCAGGTAGGCGGTATACATAGAGTCTCACATGGCCGTAAAACGGTTTTAGAGAGAATCCCGGTTGCAGTATAAGATTTTAAAAAGGCTCAACAACTGTTCCTTGAGAGAAGCATCAGAGCTGCAGAATGGTCTCGGAGCGAACCAACCTCCAAGCTTCTTCTCACTTTATCTCCGTGCCACGTTCATTTCGACTCGCTCTCCCTCTTTCTCCCCTCTGTTTTGTTTTTTGTTTTAGAAAAGAAGATCCACAACATCCTCCCGTCACTTTTATCTGTCAGAAAACTTCAACACTGAACTGCCATTTCCATAGACGATGACGAGAAGGAAGTCACATTCTTGATGCGCATTGAGATTTAATCTGCATATTGTAATTGCGTTGATGTTTCAACTAATCCTATTGCTTTTACCTTTTATCTACATCTCTCCTCCGCTGAATCGCTTACGAGGTTATTTACTCATCCGAAGCAGTGCAGACCAGGGCCAGACATTCAGTTACCTTACCACCTCGTTCATCTAAATTAATTTCATATTGTTTCTTCGATATTCAAAGTATGATGAATTAATAATCTTTGATGCTACGGTAAAACTATTGCGAGACACAGTGAGCTGAAACTATGCGTCATTAAGTATTAATGATGCACTTATACGATTGAGAGTGCTCGAATGCCCGAGATTTCCTCCACTGAGCCAAGCGGCTCAGCGTTCAGATCCCCCATGCCTCAATCGCGAAGAGGGGGGCACAAACAGAGTATTGGTTGTGCTTTAATCGTGTGTCTCACATCTAGTAGAGCTTGTAAATCAAGGAATAAGGAGGCGGAAGCTGGCTCTGAAACAGGCCACTTAAGTAGCTACGGTGATAGAGATGCGCTTCTTCGCAAATCGTTTACACACTATCCACAGCATGTGTCTTCTGACCTCAACCAACAATGTCTGACTCAATGTCATGGGCATTGTGTTGCAGCCGCAGCACTTCTTTGTGCAGCTCGCCTTTCCCATGACATCAGCTGCGTGTCGTGAGCCGCAAGATTTCAAGTACACAATATATAACCTACTTCACCTTGGTTCTCAGTAACGTACTCTGTAAACTGATTTCAAAGGCGCTTGATGAGAAATGTACCATGCCATGGGCCAACAAAATACTTGCTTTGCTGGTCTGGGAGCTTTAGCTGTCAGCCTGCCAATACCCGAGGAGACGCTGCTCAAACTTCAACCACTTAGCCAGCAGCATTGAAAGCAAAGAATGGTGAAAATTAGAGCCAGATAATAGTGCGTGCCACCACACAACTTCGAGGTTGAGCGACTTGACGGCTTGACTGAACAAGTTCTTGGAAGAACATCTGCTGACCTGGAGACCCCCAGGAGGAGGGGAAAGTATCAGTTTTTGTGTCCATCTCTTGAAGAGGTAAGCCGTAACCGCATGCTCAAATGAAGTGTGGACATCAAGTCAGGAAAGGCTCGTCGGGAACTTCACTGGCTTAAATAGAACGAAGCCTCAGCGCCTCGAATGCTACTGCAAACTGCACGTGCTGCTCTTCATGTATCAGCTGTTAGCACAGCCCTGCTGCTGCCATACTGGAGGCACATGTTACGGTCGTACACACTACCACTTGTTGCGATCATCATTGAGAGGGCTCAAAAAAATTTCGCCCTCTACTTCAATCTCTCCTCACCGTGTAAGAATTGGCCTTCTTGAGTTAGCTCATATGACTGATGAAGAAGCCATGGGTACCCCGATCCTCGACCGCGAGTTCATCATTTCCACTACCCAGCGGTCATCGGACTCGTCTGAAAGTTTAAAGAATTGCTAACAGCCATGTAAATATCTCCATCATATTTATCGGACATATGAAACAAGACTTTTGGTAATGATCATCACTAATGACTAATGAGTTCCATCGTTATTATGTCCTGAAGCTGACCACGAATAATCACAGATATTATGAAATCCGTTCATAATTTCTTTAATCAAGACTGATGGGTGGTGCGGCAGCCAAAGACAAGAGGGCGAGTTCTCTGAGATGGTAAGTAAGAAAAACAGCTAAACTTGTTACATAGGACAATTGTTAAGGCGGAGACACTTCAAACGCGCTTTATGATCGTCTTTATATGATAGAAAATCATTGGCTTCAAAGGCCGAAACTGACTAGGCAAAGCCATGCGTCACTGGGCACGGGTCATTGTTGAAGGACCCATGATCTATCCCCTAAGCCTTTCATGTGACTCGAAACCGGTGTCTTGTGAGGAAGACTCAACATGAACCAGCATGGAGAGAGACGTATAGCATTACCACCTAAAAATCTTGACCCGACCATACACTTCATCCGGTACCAGAACGCCGTGGCATCCAAGCTCAGCCCATAAAACACCATTTCCAATACAAAATTCCCATCACACTACTCAGTCCTCAACCTTGCGACCTAATCCCCTCTTTCAACGCGCTGCCCCCATCCTCTCCCAGATGACCCAGCAGAAAACTCCTCTTGAAGTACTCGTTCGGATGCAAAATCGTATCCATCTCGCTGGCCCCCCACGTGCCCTCCTCCTTAACCTTCTTAATCTCACCCTTATGCTTCCACTCGAAGACGCGGTTACACGCGATGTGATACCGCTGCCTCTTGACATCGTCCCTGACCTCCCTCAGCACCTGCCCGTCATTGACGCCCGTCTGCTGGAGCAACGAGACCAGATTCTCCGGTGCGAAAGTCCGGTACGGGCAGCCGTGCGTCTGGCCGGGGCCGGGCAGGGGCTCGGTGGTGAGCTTCTGGCAGGAGTAGGGCGTGTAGCCGCGGCCGCGGCGGTTGGCGTCGCCGCCAACGTCGCCGTAGGCGTGGCGAACGTTGTAGCGGTACTCCTTGTTGAACTTCTCGTCGGTCATGAGCTTGAAGCTGCGCCGCCAGAAGATCAGACATTCTTCGAGCGAGAGGCCGATGCCCTTCAGGAAGAGGGTGTATTGCAGGCGGCCGAAGTGCTTGAGGTGCGAGTTTTGGCGGAGGGTGCGGTGCAGGTGCTGCATGCAGAGGGGGAAGTGCTTGGATAGCGCATCGACGGAGGCGGCAGTGGGAGCGGAGAGGCCGTCGATGGAGGTATCGGATGAATACGTGGTATCCGGGGCGGTGAAGTTATTCGAAAGGTGAGAGAGGATAGGGGAAAGGCGGTCATCTTCGTCCAGCCGGGGCAGTGCGCGAGAGGTCAGCTACAATATATGTCAGTTCTCAACTCAACAAGATCGTGTTTAGAAATCGTGAACGCCTGATTGGGTGCAGCACAAGCATTACTTACCTCAAGCGCATCATCCAACCTCCTCGTGTATTCAGCAACAATCAAGCTCGCCTGCTCCCTCACAGGAACATAAGCGACTCCTCTCCTGATGAGCACCTTCCTCTGTTCCACCAGCTCCGGCACCTTCTCCCAATCCACCTTGAACCAGCCCTCCTCTTCCGTCCTCTTCCCGAACCCGCCCCCCGCCGTCGCGCTGAGCAGATCCTGGCCCAGCTCCCTCTTCTCCTCCTCAGTAACCTTCTCCCACTGGCCGCCCATATCCAAGCTGTCAACGAACTCACGCCTTTCGTTCACGTTCTCCTCGCGCCAACGCAGGCGGAAAAGCATTGTTTCCAGGCGCGAGAAGCGGCGACGCAGATCCTCGGTCGCGGAGAAGGCGAGGCGGAGGATGAAGTGCGAGTAGTGATCCTTTTTACGCTCGGCGTCCAGCTGCGAGCTGCGGCTGCTGTTGCTGTGCAGCGGCAGGTGCTTCTCCAGAATGGGTGCCATATACGAGGCGGTCTCTTCGGGCGAGCGGTTGCGGAAGCTGCATGATTCGAGCTCGGAGAGAACTGCATGATATGTGAGTTAGAGCTGTTCCAACCGCCAATTGTATGTAGAAGTGTGACACTACGCGTTGATTGCGGCATGGTGGTCCTCAAGCGTGAAGCCGGTGAGAGAATGGCAGCGTTGCTTACCCTTTAGTCTTGCGATTGCCCACTCCTCAAACTCCTCGAGTGTAATCTCTGCGGTGGGTGGTAAGATGTAGAAGTTAAGCCTGTGCTTGTATTCTTGCTCTCTCCATGTCGGCTTTGCGAATTGGCGTTTCTTGAAGTCGACGTCTGCGCGCCGCTTGGGGTCAATGCGCGTGAAGGATGTCCGCTGCATCTTGCTAGAATGCTAGTACGAGCAATAGCATACAAGTGGCGAAGAGCAGGGAGGATATGTATGTTTGCGGTGGTGGAGAGTGGGACGTAGTGGAGTTGCGGCACGCGATGCTAGAATGTTGCGGGCGGCGCGCGCTGGGAGACGCGAGGCGCGTTCGCGTCTTGACAAGGGTGCCGCATCGCGCTAGTTTGGGCCAGTAATGCCGAAGAGGATGCCCCAGGCATCAATTTGCATTCCATGCACTGTCTAATTTCATCTACCTCTATCTTCTAGCATCTACTGGATAGCATCCTTCGATCTACACCAACAGGTCGCCAAGAGCATCCGCGTAGTATGCTGGCTTCACGCCCGTTCCATCGCCTTCACCCAGGAAATCCTCCTTCTTGCTGACGCCAGTCAGCACGGCAAGCGTACCGCCCAGCTTTCCCTCGATACCGAATTGGATGTCAGTATTCAGGCGATCGCCCACCATGCACGTTCTGCTGCGATCGAAGTGGAACTTGCCCACGACGGCGTCCAACATAGCCTGGCTAGGCTTGCCCAGCGACAGCGGCTGCGTGCCAGTCGCGGTAACCAACGGCGCGCTGACCGAGCCAGCGCCGGGGAACAGCGTCTTCGCGTTAGGCAGCGTCGAGTCGATGTTGGTGGCCAGGAACTTGGCGCCGTTCCTCAAGTACGCAAACGCGAGCGAGTACTTCAGGTAGTTGACGTGGAAGTCCAGGCCCGCCAGCACCACGCCGACCTCCGGGTCGAGCGCGGAGCCGTTCGCGATCGCTTCGAAGTCGGCTTGGTCGACGTTGCGGCGCAGGTGCGGGTCGGTGCCGCCGATGAAGGGCACGCCCTCGGCGCGCAGCTCCTGCTCGATGCCAGACTCGCCCAGAACAAAAACCTTGTTCTTGCCCGCGGGCAGTTTGAGGATGCGCGAGATGTACACCGCGGCGCTGTAGGCCGAGCCGAAGACTTCCTCCTAAAATCAAGCGGTAGAGTGTAAGCATGGCGCTTTTTCGTACGCATTACTACAGTCCAGATATGGGCGACCGTACCACTTTAGCGGGAATGCCGAGCTTGTCGAACTTCTGCTTGTAGTCTGCGCGGCTCTTGGTGCTGTTGTTGGTGACGAAGACAAGCTGCTTGCCTGGAACGTGAATGAGCCTCTGGATTCCCCACCTAACGCGACCATAGATCTAGACTTACCCTTGCTCCTCAGCATCTCCAGCGTCTCCGGGACATGGTCGTAGAGGTGATCGCCAGACCATAGCACGCCTATCCTTCATGTACGATCAGCTAAATATCCGCACTTTATTCCTTATGCGCCGGCTCGGATCGAGAGGGGATACGGTCGGCGGGCTCCTGCAAATATGCGCGAGGGGAGGCGCGAGTGCGGAATGAGGCGGAAGCATACCATCGCAGTCGAACAAGAAAGTCTGGAAACATGTTAGTCAAGGTAACGCAACGCTGCGGGCCAACGTGCGATGTCGGACTCACGTCGAACTTGCTGAGGAACTCCTCGATGGCGGCTTTGTCGCCGGTCAAGTGCTTTGGCTCAGCCATCTTGAGATCGTATGAGAGTAAGGAGGAGAGAAAGTTAAAGATTGAGGCTGAGGCCGACACGGTGACTGGAATGGTGGGGCTGACCTGAGATCTGATCTGACGTTTGCCGGAACGGCGCCGGAGATATCGGAGCTTTCCAGAGTGCTGCATGCAAACCACCAAAAGGCGAGCGTGGAGTTGCTATTTTATATTCAAGAGCTCTACTACTCTTACATACATCTATTTTTTTTTTACACAGGCGTAACTTACATGAGAATACATATTTAAGTTTTGACACGACGCCAAAGGCCAACAAATCCACCAACACCCACCGTCAAGCCGGTCTTGGGGCGACAGACCAACTTCCAATCATCATCTTTACCTTTCTGAAGCTGTTCGGCCTGTTCGGCTTCAATTCTTTCCAAGTCATGCGCTTCCTCTACCGCCTGCTCGGCCAAAGTGGTTTCCTTTTCAGCATTCTCGGCAGTTGCCTCCTCGGCATCCACTTCCTTATCTTCCACATTGTTTTGGGCTGCTTGCCTCGCCGCCTTGGTCTGCACGGCTTTAACATCCCACTCCCGAACGGTATCATATCCCTTCAGCTCAACAACCCTGTCGAGTGCAAATGGTAGCTGTAGCTCCTTGATTTTCTTCACCGAGTCCGCAATTTGCGTGATACTTGGGTTGAAAACTGCCAGAGCGCCGTCCATGTGAAGGGCCTGTGATACAATCTCCAAATGGTCCTCTGCTGAGGGGAGATCTAGAAAAATGTAGGACAAAAACGGCTCGGGCTGCTTATTAGCATCTCCTTTGGTCTGCGCTGAGAAGCGTGCCTTGATCCAAGATGAGACATCGTCGACATGGAAGTCGATGTCATTGGCATACATGCCCCGGCGGAACCGTTCAACGATCTTCCGCGCGTGCTTCGAGTGTCGTTCCTTGATATCCAGGGTGTGAATGACTGCTCTTCTCTTCTTCTTCCAAGACTCAAGCGTATGTTCGGCTATGTGGTCGATGGTCGTCGACTCATACGTCACATCCTCGGCAGAGTGATCGGCGTCTGTGGGAGGGGCATGTTCCACCCGAAGAGACTCGGGCAGCGGCGGGTTGGCGCCGTGGATGGCACGGGCAAGGTGTAACGTGAGACCGCCATGCCCGGTTCCGGCCTCCAGAATCTCCAATGGCGGTGAAAGGGCAGCGCCGGGCAGAGCGGGGCTCACATGGATGTCGAATAGATTCACAATGAATGACGCATCGTTGGGGTAGATCTAGAAAACAGCAGCATTAGCACGTTCCCGACAATGCAATTGCGCAGTAGTGAACGAACAGGAGTGACGATCCGCGGAGACATGCGCACGTACTCGTCCAGTGTTGGCTCTTGGATGCGGTACTCGGTCTGCCTGGACTGGGCCGGGTCACGGACCCTCGTCAGGATCGTGTCGCGGACGCTCTTGCCGATGATGTCGTCGTGAGGGATGTTGCCATGGTGGGTGCCGATAACGACGCCGGGCTGCAGTGGCTTGGTCAGGACGCCGGCATGGTCGGGGCGGTTTCTGTTCCGCAGCAGGACGATATCGCCCTCTAGCGGGGCGGATCAGCGCGGGACGGCAAACGCAGGGCGGGTGAAGCTTACCGGCGAAGACCTTGGAGCGGGCGTGCGTGGCCAACGATCGACAGCACTGGCGGCGGACTGCGGGGGCGAGCAGCGCCTGGTGCAGGCGGGCCAGTGGGTGCATTGAGGGCAGTGTGCGGTGTTTTCCAGAGATCTGCGGGCGAGAATCTGGGGTAGCGGGCGCGAGCGTGAAGTCGCGTCGGTCGCGGGCCCGTTTTGCGCCTGGCAGGCGGCATCGACTTTGGCGGCGGGCCGCGGGCAGGGATCGCGGGCTAAACTGGCGCGAGTGCTGAACGGCCACGATTCATAGGACCAGACCGTGAGCTCTGACTCTCCACGCTGCGCTTCTAGCCCTTTGCCCAGGCACACCACTCCTTGAGCAGCTGCGCGGGAGGATGGCTTGCCCGGAGCACATCGCCCATCGAGCCGTCTGCTGAAACACCACTCTCGCCCCCTCGCCCCCATAGCACTCTTCCCCCGTTACAGCTTCGCCGCCTCAGGGAGCTCACGAGACCCGTAGCCAGGATGACCCGCAGAATAGTACCTCTTCCACCCGTCCGCTAATCAAATCCCAAAGCTAAATCGTCACAGGTCCGCACCGGCATCCAGCTGGGGTTGCTCTTTACCACCATCGTGCTGATCCTCGTCTTCTTCGACAACCATTTCCGCGTGCTGCCCCAGAGCATCCACAACCACCTGCCCGTCCACCACCCGGGCCTGATTATCACCGACATACACGTCCAAACCTGTTCCTCCCTCAATCCGCTGTCGAGCTGCAAGCTCGATCCCGACAAATGGCACCGTATCGAGAAGGATCTGTACCTCGGCTCCGGATGGTTCAATAAGGCGTACGTGCACGTTAAGCGCAAGCGCGAGGAGGAGCTGAACCAGGACGATCGTGTCGTGCTTGACGTGCGCGTCGGCCGCCTCGACCCTTCAATGGGCGAGAAGGGCCAGGAGACGGCCAAGTGGGAGTCGCGTCCCGCCGGCATCTGGCTGCTGCGCTCGAGCAAGCGCCACGACTCCGACTCGGACAAGGTCATCACCGCTATCGACATTCTATTCGGCGCCGATGCCGTCGAGCCCCGCCCCGGTTGGGAGGTCCGCGACACTCCCCTGCTGCTGGACACGTCGGGCGAGGCACAGGAGGCGCGCATCAGCGTCCGCCGCGGCGTGCCTCACAAGACCGACAAGCCCGTACCCAGGATCAAGAAGGACGGCAAGTTCAAGATCTTGCAAGTCTCGGATCTCCATCTGAGCACCGGCCTGGGCGCCTGCAGGGATCCGGAGCCGAAGGACCACAACGGAGGCCAATGCGACGCTGACAGCCGGACCTTGGAGTTCGTTGGGAAGATTCTGGACCAGGAGAAGCCTGATCTGGTTGTCCTGTCTGGTGACCAAGTTAATGGAGACACCGCGCCGGACGCTCAATCCGTAAGCTTCTCTTGACGTTATACTAAAGATCAGCAATGCTAACCCCGAGTACAGGCTATTTTCAAATTTGCAGAACTGTTTATCAAACGCAAGATTCCGTACGCTGCCATCTTTGGCAATCACGACGACGAGGGTTCCCTCTCGCGCGCTGCGCAGATGTCCCTCCTCACGACCCTCCCATACTCGCTATCTGAGCCCGGACCGAACACCATTGAAGGTGTGGGGAATTACTATGTCGAGGTTATGGCACCGGGCAATTCGCAGCACTCCGCAATGACGTTGTACTTCCTCGACACGCACGCGTATTCCCCCGACGAAGCCAAATTCCGCGGTTACGACTGGCTTAAGCCGAACCAGATAACCTGGTTCAAGGACACAGCTCATTCCCTCAAGGATGCGCACAAGCACTATACCCACATTCACCTGGACATGGCATTCATCCATATCCCGCTCCCTGAATATGCTCTCAAGGAGAACAGTATTGTGGGGACCTGGAAGGAGGGGGTCACTGCCCCAGGGTTCAACAGCCATTTCTACGACGCCCTTGTTGAGAACCACGTGCTAGCGGTTTCATGTGGACACGACCACGTCAACGATTATTGCGCCCTTGGCAAGGTCGATGACGACCCTAAGCTATGGATGTGCTACGCCGGTGGCAGTGGATTCGGCGGCTACGGCGGCTACGATGGCTACCACCGCAGGGTCCGCGTATTCGACGTCGACATGAACAAAGCACGCATCACCACGTGGAAGAGGGTAGAATATGGCGACACCGAAGCGAAACTGGACGAACAAATCATCGTCGAGGGCGGCCAGGTCTATGCAAGCGCATGAACAAGGAAAGACGAAACAAGATTTTCCGCTTCCCTTATCTTCTATTGATTTTGGACACAGCACAATACCCTGACCGGAAAAACGCGTATTCTTGAGATACCCGTGTTTTCCATTTCTCCCTTCTCTTCTTCTATTCTCCTCTCTTGGAACACTGAAGGACCGAGGCTAAGAATACATTCCCATTATTCGAATGGCCGGCGTGCGTGCGTAAAAAGCTGTTGGTTGACCAAGCGTGTTGTCTTATTACTCTTCTTTTTCCTTTTTTTGTTTATTCAAGTGCCTCAGCTGATGGACTTCTCAACGAGGTGAATAAGGGGAGTTTTGTTTACAGAGGTCGAAATATAAGGAGTATGGAAACGGAAACGAAACACGACCGGAGAAGGGTATCATCCCTTCTTGTTCTCCAACAATGGATGTTGGACAGCAAGGAGTTCTATGGCGTTCACTTTTCCACCCTGATTGTTCGCGGTCTCTTTGCTGATACTGTGCATTGGCCCGGTGGGAATACGAGGTCTGGGGGGATGCAGTGGATGGGAACGGATGGCAGGATTGGTTGCGCGTCCGTATATTATTGTTTGTTCGACTGGGTTCATGTTCTTTATGCGTGCATGCATGTGCGTGGTCAATGAATCGATGTCCAGTACTTGACGCCTCTTCCGAGGTTCAGCCAATGTTTTCCTTGAACCGTCGTCTCCGGGTGAGCGAAAGGGGAAGGCGCATCTGCCTCAGATATCAGCTTGGCATTATGAAATGTGCTGACGCGGCCTGCCGCGCGGCGTGAGAAGGAGGAATATCAGGAAATCGTACTTCTATATGCCACCAACAGTAAGAACTGACTGTGGGTAAGTTTGAACGGACCAATCAGGTCTCTTGACTGGGACTCCAACTCTCTAAAAAGTAAGAAAAAGACAAAAACAAAAAAAGGAATGAACATACGACGTCAACACCAACCTAATCAAGAGTCGAGACTCTCAAAACAAAATAGCAAAAAATCGAGACTATCCCAGAGTGACCACACCCCAAGATATCGCTCTGCAAAACTCCCTTTCAAGTAATTTTCCCCCCTACAAAGTGAAGGTAGTAGGGTGGTGGGGCACAACTTACCCCGCACCATAGGCCCGAAGGCCCTTAGGTGAAAGATGACGCTCGCTGATAGTCTTTATCAATGAGCGCTAAATTTCATACCCAAGAAGTTGGTTCTCTGAGAAAGAGGTACGTGGATATGCCACCAACAATAAGTGTTGAAGTTTGGGTAAGTTTGAATAGATCAGCTTGGTCTCTCGACTGGAATTCTAATTCTAATCCTCCGAAAAAGTAAGAAAAGGAACCAAAAAAAAAAATGACAGGAACACAGACCCAGCCAATTATCGATGGGTTTAAAAAGAAAATGACAAAAAATCGAGACACCCGCCTGGGTGGTGAGGGCAGGCGGGATGTACTCTGCAAAACCCCTTTCGGGAATTTTCCCCCCTACCTGGGCGGGGATAGGGTGGTGGAGTGCAAGCACTCCGTACCATAGGCCCGAAGGCCCTTAGGTGGAAGATCGTGTTCGCAGATGGTCTTTATAAGCTAGCGCTAAATTAACAACTAAGAAGTTGACCTACTGAGTATTGCAACAATGAATATTGCAAGCTGAAGCGCCTATCTGGACACAGTCGCTAACATCTCGGTATGTAGCATAAAGTGCACCTGATCCACTTCTAATGTTTTCTTCTTCATTGCCTGGGAGTGAGATACCAATGCGTCTGTTGTGTTGAAAGTTCAGAGCAAGAAAAAAAATTAAACCCTCGACCAATAGCCGACAGGTCCAAAATAAGGTCATAAAAAAGTCGGAGAGATCTTAAACCGAACCTTAGGTGGAAGCTTGGGCTTGCTAATGAGATTTACAAACACTGCAACTTAACGGAAACGATAATATCGACATGACGGATGAAGTTCAAGAAAATTGAAGCTGAGAGGCGTATGTGGCTCATTAGAATGCACCTGAGTTACTCCCGATATTGTTCGCTGCGGTTCGAGTTCAGAGGTTGCTGTTGTGCTGATAGTTCAAAGTGGCCACTACTTTCATGCTGTGTACATAGAACCATAATATCCTGGCCGCTCTTTCCATTCGAACAACTCACACTAACGGGGAAATTACTATACATGTGCCACCGTTGGAGCAAACCTGTGGTCACCAGGACTAATTCAAGCATGATAGCCGAACTTACAGGAATGTGATTGGTATACAGAGCTCTAGCGAAAATACCCAATATGGGGGCCAAAGCAGCTCTCACCTTAGCTTCTTACACGATACCGCTCTCAACCCCCAGCCGTACTCTTCTACTAATAGACTTACCAGTATCGTAAAAATGGCTGACCACCTTTTCGGTACATCGCGGCCACCTCCAGATCCGCTCAAAATCGAGTACCACGGCCCAGTCTACGACGGCGGCCCCTGGCTCGACTACCCTTCCCGGCAAGGCTGGAGGAGGCCAGCAGACTCCAGCAGCGGCGGCGGCACAAACAAACCGTCCACCCTCTCCATCCCGGAAAGCCACAAGCCCCGTCTCGAATGCTGGCTGTACTTCGGCGTCCTCCACGCCGTCTTCGGCCCCAGCATCCAGCACAACGACTTCCTCCGCCTCGACATTAATAACGGCGGTAAGCGGTACTACCTCACCACCGCGCTGCTCCACCGCTACGTCGACGTCGCCCTCAAAGCCCCCTCGTCCAGCAAGAAAAATGCCACCGATGACGCCATCATCTTCGGCGCCTGCACCAAACCCGCATGGGAATCCGTCGAGAATCGACTCGGCTCGCTGCTCAACAACGCCGACGTGCGCAGCCTGCTCCGGCCGGAAATGGCGTTCGCCATCCGCGTGCTGCACGCGACGCTGTTCCTGCTCGTCCGGGACACGCTCGGGGTCAAGTTCGGCGCTGTGCTGCTGCCGCAGTGGGCGTGTCGAGACGCGTGGGCGGATGAGCGGCTAAGGAGCGAGAAGGGATGGTGTCCGAGCGAGATCGCGTGTTTCTCGAATCTGCGCTCTGTGCTGCCGCAGGCGTATGCGTTGCAGTTGAGGCGGCCGCGGACGATGCTGGAGAGAGGAGGGGGAGGAGGAGGAGGGGATGACGCGCATGCGCTGTGCACGGCGGCGAAGTGCCGCGTCAACCAGGTCGAGGCGGGGACGTATGTGACGAAGCATTATCCGCCGGAGTGTCGGTGCGCGCACGTCGTCGTGCCGGTCGAGGACGTGAAGGCGGTGTTGAGGAGGGGGGGTATTCCGCTCGTGCGTATTAGTGGAGGTGGAGGGGAGGAGGAAGCGGTGCTGCAGCTGGAAGTCGTCGCGCATCGGCCGGGGAGGAATTACGTCGCGCTGTCGCATGTCTGGTCGGACGGGTTGGGCAACGCGAAGGTCAATTCGCTGCCGGCGTGCCAGTTGCGGAGGCTCGAGGCGAAGGCGGCGCGGCTGCTGTGGGAGCATGCGAATGTGCCGGGGGCGTGGGATAATCCTGTCAGTGCGCTGCATGTTAGTGGGAGGCATCTGCTGCATGCGGCCATGAGGCTGGCTCGTAATCCTGGAGAAGATACGTTGTTTTGGGTAGACACGTTGTGTGTCCCGCTGGACGAGGAGACCAGGAAGATGGCGATCAGAGGGATGAAGAAGGTCTATGAGAGAGGTAAGTGAGCACCAGGGGACGGATGGCTCTTGCAACACTGACCCATGGTTCAAGCGCACCGAGTGATGGTCGTTGATGCTGAGCTTGAGAGCACTGCCGTGAGCGATCTACCGAAGGAGGAGGTCATGATGCGGATTTTGGCCTGCTCGGGCTGGATGCGGAGGCTGTGGACTCTTCAGGAAGGGCTCGCCGCGCGCAGGCGCCTCTATGTCGTCTTCAAGGACAAGATCGTCAATGTCCCCGACATGGCAGACAAGCTATGGCTAAAGCATCACCACGGGAAGTTTCACGCGCTGCAAGCCCCGGTGGCGCACGATGCATACTCCCTCTGGTTCCAATGGTTTCGCACTGTCACGACCGCCTACTCAACGTTCCACAAAATTCTTGATAAAGCCGTCCCGATGGGCAAGGACAACGAGATTATACTTAAGCCTCATGAGCTAGTATCGATGAGCTGGAGCAACGTGTCAGCCAGAGATACGAGCAGAGATGTTGATCGGCCCGTTGTATTCGCCAACATTGTCAACCTAGATCCCAAACCGATCCTGGACATCGACGGAAATGCTCCGGAGCGCATGAGGGCTTTCTACAAGATGCTTTCTTATTTTGCTCAGGAGGTCATATTCCTGTCCGGTGAACGGTATCAGGAGGATGGCTGGCGCTGGGCTCTGCAGCGCTGCATGAGTGTAGACGATACACCTTACGGAAGAACCCTAGAAACGCCTGTGAAGATCCTGAAGGAAGGCCTGCTGACAGTCTTTCCCGGATTCACTATGAATCTTGGAGGCTTGCTGCCTGGAGGTGATTCGGAAGGCTTCTGGATCTCAGTCAGACGCACAGTCGACAGTGCCGGTCAACCAAAAGAGGGGGTGCGATATTTTCATGTTACTGCTAAGGACAGGCATGCCTGGGAGCTGGCCGCCTTGCATGACGTCGGGATCGTGTTCGATAAGTCGTCTGACGGAGTTGAAGCATCTTTCTTCGAAGATGGCGCAGCAAGGCTCTCCTGCGTCGTCCTTTCTGTGGTTAGGAGAGAAGGTGACGCTGTCTTCGGGAGATACGAATTGCTGGCCGATGCAAATCGCCTTCGAGAACACAGCCACCCTCCGGCTGGTGGGGTCGTAAACCCCTCAAATCCATTAGTGCGGGAGTCTCTGCTCCGGGAACAGAAATGGTGTATTGGGTAGAACGGACTGGATGGAAAACTGTCTTTGAAACAGCGTTACACATCTCATGGGGTCTGTTTTGAAAGACCAGTCGCTTTGAGGAGCCGACACCTTTGTCTTCGGGTATGTAATCTACACGCACTGGTCCTTTTGGGATAGTAATCAGCCCCGCACGACCATTAATAATTGCGAAGATACGGTGAAGTGATCAAAATCTGACGTGATCGTATGTCCACTGTGCCTGCAGTCGTCCAGCTCACTTGGCAATACTCCAGTGGTCAGAGAGCTGAGTATATTTTCAATGATCCACAATGAAAGATCAGCACTATACTACGTTTTACAGACCCACAATCGTGCAGTAGCTTCATTCTCCTTGCAGCGCAATTGCGCTAGATGAATCTTCAATTCCCCACCAGGTTTGTGCCTTGAAGGATCATGTCTGCCTGCCAAGAGAGAGTCAGCGTGAACTTCCCCTCACCGCTACACTTATTATTTCTGCCTTGTCCCTTTACGTGCCGCACATGCCGCACATGCCGCAACATACGACCCGAGAAAGTTAATAGGTAATGTGGCGAGACAACGCCGCAGTCAGCCACAATCATGGTAACACAGCCTACTAGCGGCGGCAGCTAAAAGCAAGCGACCCCGCGCCTGGGCTGACCTCAAGCATCAACTGATCAGATTCACACCACTCTCACAATGCCTCCATTCCAATTTCTAACCCGCGCTTTCGATGTTCCCACTGCCGAATTTTCTCTGCAATGGCAGAATCTAGGCGATTTGTTTACGATGCTGCTCTTGCTCGGCGGTGACGTCATTAGCCGTGCGCTGGCACAGCTTTCTGGCACTGAATCATTTGTTACACCTGTCGCCTTCTCTTTTGGTAAGTCGCATATTTTTAATGGAGCTTCGGGTGCCTGTTTGTTGTATGTGGAAAGAGCTGGGTTGGATGGATGAGAGATTGTTTCTGGACCTACTCAACACCAACGCAACAACTAGCGCCTAATATGGTCCACGACTGGCTAGAGTTGGTCCATACCTACTTGAACACGTTATCAGGCAGCCAATACAATCCATAACCCGACATCGTCGCACGAAACTCTGCTCCCATCCACTGTTTCAAGCTTGCTTACTCCCTCACTTCCCAAAATTACCCAAGCTGACTCAGATTTAACAACAGGATGGGTCGGCTTCGCCGTGACAGCGCTCCTCTCCGCCATCGGCGAGAACAAGCTGATGCCGGCGCCCGACACCTCGTGCCAGGTCATCAACGGCCACAGCGCCTACGCGCGCACCAACACGTCCTGGGTAATCGGCCGGCTGGTGCGCGACTTCGAGCACTGGATGCCTTCGCAGACGCGGCAGCACCTGCAGCACATGCTCGACGCGCGCTGGCAGGAGAACCGCGAGAAGGCCGCCCGCAAGCACGAAGCTAAGCAGAAGGACATGCTGCTCCCCTTTACCTCTGCATCATCCCCCGTCCCCCCGCCGCGCCCCATCCAAGCCTCCCTCTGCGTCACCGTCCTCGCCGCCGCCGCACACCACCCCGCTCTGCCAACCCGGGACGCTGCGTACCTAAGCGGCCTCGCGACGCTCGTCTTGCAACTCGGCATCGCCGCCATCCCGTACTTCGTCTGGGGCGCCTGGAGCGTGCTGGTTGTGACGGCAGCAGGGACGGTTCTCGCCGCCGCGACGGCAGCGCTGCCGCAGTGGGCGCGCGAGAAGTGGGCGTGCCGGCGAGACAGCGACAAGGCCGTCGTGCTGACCCGCGGCAACGGCGCGCAGCACGCGCTCGTCGTGCTGGGCGAGGGGCGGGGGCTGGACTTCGAGGACCTAGCCGCCGGTCCCGCGAACCTCGATCTGTCGGGGAGCAGGGGGAGTGTGGCGGCCGTTGTGGGGTTGAGTGGGTTGTGGGTGGCGCTGCTGGTGGTTGCGGCGGCGGGTGGGGTGGTGAGGGAGTACGCGGGGTTTATGGTGGCGGTGGGCGCGGTGGGGATGGCGCAGAATGTTTATGTGGCGGGGGCGAGGCGGCGGCCGGAGGCGGTGGGCGTGCCGTTGGTGTTTAGGGAGGTTATTGGCGAGACGAAGGTTTTTGAGACGCTGTTGAGGGTTGAAGAGAGGTATCCGAAGGTGGGGAGGAGCATGCTTGATACGTTCTTTCCCGGTGGGCATTTGAGCGAGGAGGAGCGGGCGAGGTGGAGGGCGGTGGAGGAGAAAAGCAGCGCAATAAAATGATACGGCTCAACGGACTGAAGCGGGGGGAAATTGTTGTTATGAAAGTCGGAAGTATGAATGCAGACAACTTGACCGCAAGGCCTGCTAATGCATGTCGTCCACCTCGCCATGTCCAGGCATCTCCGGTGGCCCCTATGCAAGCGTGTGCGTCTTCTCTGCGGGTGGCAATCACGTAGCTTAAGCTTCTGGCGATGTGGTCGTGGTTCCCGACGGGACGAGTTGGGGTCAGCAGTGGTTGGACATAGGCGCGCAAGTTCATGGGCGAATGGGGTTGCTTACGACGCTCTCCAAGGAAATGGCTACAGCAGCAGGTAGCGAAAGACTGAAGCGTGCATCTAGGGCCTATGGCTTGACTAACGACCTTGAGTGTTTACCACATACTGCTGCTGAAGGCGCTTGGAGGAGTGAGGTCAGGTGAGGCGCAAAAAGCTGAGCTGCTATGCCTCGACAAGGGCACAAATCGCCGGAGCAAGGACCGCGCCTCGGTGCGGTGCCATCACTTCACCCTGGTGACGAGATAAGTGAGGCGCGTTGTGGCACCCAACCTGTGCTGTCGAGCGGTGGCTGGTTGCCGTGGAAGTCGATCGAAGTAGCACGTGGATGCTCCTTTAGGCATGCCTCAACCACAGGATGCCGCTTCGGGCTAGGCAGTGGGTCCTCGCTTAGCGGCACCTGAGCTTTCTGCTGCCACCGTAGGTATATAAGTCTTCCTTGCTCCAGGATTCTACACTCTTCATTCATTCTCTCCGTCCTTCTTTTTCTCTTGCCCACACTCTCTCACATCCATGAAGTTTTCACTCTTGCTTGTGGCCTTCATGGCCCTGGCAAACTGCACTTTGGTCTTCTGCCAGGACGAATTCCCACCTTTTGGCTTCGAATTCAATGTCGCGGCCCTCAAGATCATGCGCTTCTTCAAGTGTGCTGACCCCAAGGGCTTTTTTGAGCCGCCCGACGGCGGCGCGGCCATCGCAATCGACTTCAAGGAGCCTGTGTTCGACCCCCAAGTCGACGTTAGCATTGCCCCGGTGGGAGGACATACGGTCGAGGGATCCACTGCGGTCGAGGCCCTTCTCACGAACAACGCCATGATGTCCATCGATGTGTTTCGGCCCGGATCGATTCTGGACATGCGCACTATCTCCAAAGCGAATGTCTACTACGCAGCCAGTAAGGAACCCAATTTCACCTTTCGAGCTTGAGTCTGACACATGCCACAGACAACACCGAGGTTCCCTTTCAAGGCGTCGAGGTTTTCACGAACAGAAATGTCAGCACCGACAAGGACTGGATCACCATCCCTGTTGGCCAATGCAAATCTACCCAATTCGATGTTGCTGACTCAGTAAGTGCTTCTTTACTAGGCGAGCAGGTGCTACTGATGTTCATATAGTATGACCTTTCTGCTGGTGGCGACTACTATTACCAGATCGACACGCATACGCTTGCCAGGCACAGCAAACAACACGATCTTGAAAAATCAGTGCGTCTCGTCAGTAACAGGCTGTTGGTGAAGGACGTCGATGGGGCCCTGGCCGCCCAGGGCCTAGCTGCTCAGGCAAAACATTCCGACCTCGCCAAGACTGATTTCCTCATCGCCCAGCAGAGATGCCTTATAGAACAGCAAGATATCTTGAAACAGGCACAGAAATGGGCGACGAAGATGGCGATAGACGGCGCTTGGCATGCTTTGATCAGCGACGAGGCCTCAATGTCCAGGGACTGGTACGTGGTGCATGTTGAGTTTACCCACTGCTGCTGACGCACTCAGGTTCATCCATTTCTACCACACGAACTCGGCGCAGGCCAGATGCTATGTCGTGGACATGTTGATCAAGTTTGCCGAGAAGTTACGCACTGATAACCGTTACAGACGTATCGATTGCATCGATCGACTGCAGATGTGCAACCCAACCACGATGGCGTATTCCGAGGTCCGTCCTGGCAGACAGTATGTCCAAGTCATCCATATCTGCCCAGCAGCTTTTACAACGTTATTCGAGCACACCCCTAACGCCGGGGTTTTGGACTTGGCGATGGTGCTGTTTACCAAAACCACGACCCTTCCGGTGTACGGCGGAGAGGCGCCAGTACGAGGACAAGCCCAGAGGTCCTTTCTCAGTGAAGATGTCAATGGCCTGCCCATGGCTGCACTACTACCGTGGGAGGTAGCGAGCAGGAATGCCGAGACCTGGACCTACTATATCCAGTGTAAGCCTCCCTTGTTATTTTTAATGCTCCAATCCATCACTAACATTCTGTTAGGGGCGAACCTCTTGCCCAACTATCCGCCCGCCTGATCTCACCTTGGATCCTACGCATTCCGTCGACTCTTGGAAAGATGGATACATGGAGGTGATTGTTCAGAGAGCAGGATGTTCTCGATCTTGGGATCACAACAAAAGCAGATACTCTTGAACTTGAGGTCACAACAAAGCAGGATGCTCGTGAACTCTAGATTACAATAAAAGCCTTTTCATTTTCCTATCCGCAATGTTCAGGCGAATGATACCAAACGGACCGAGACAGCTAGGTCCATATGCACTTGATCTCTTTCGCTGTGAAATTTACGCGTTCAACCTTGTTGACGAACAAGTCAAGGATGGCAGACAGAAATGTAACGAAATAGTCGAACAAGATGCTTGATTGTTCAGACGATAAAGCGCGCGGTCGAGAACAATCCTATTGTTCAGCCTGGCCACCTCAGTATATCATGGGCTCGATACGATGCTTTTTTTACCGACGCAGAACACCGCAAGGCTTGAGAACGGGACCGACAGAGTATCTACTCAAACGACACTTCTGACAATCTCAAACAGCAACAAGACTTCAACCGACGACCAAAAAGACAGTATGTACAACTTCAGAGACGTCGCCATCCATGTCGGGCTGAAAGTCCTAACACCACTCCCGCAGAAGGAAATCATCCTCTCCGACTTCAACTTTTGCTTTAGCTGCCGCGCCGGGGCGTGCCCCAAGCACGAAGGCCCGGGCACCAGCTTCAACAGCATCCAAGAGGCGCAGCAGCAAGAGCAGAGCACGCGTCAAGGCGTGAGCGTCCTCGCCCAGCTCCCGGCCGAGCTGGCCTGCCAGGTCGCCCTCGCCCTCCCCTCCCAGACCTTCTTCAGCATCCGCCACATCCCCGAGCTCGAGGCCTTCTGGGCCGCCAACGAGGCCCACCTCGTCCGCGAGAAGGCGGCCCAGTACGCCGCTGAAGCCCACTTCTTCCCGTCCGACCTGTTCACCGGCAGCACCGGCACCGTCCTCGCGCAACACCAGCAGCTGCTCTACCTCGAAGTCATCCGCACTTGCACCGCTGCCGTCACCGACTACTTCACCACCACCCTCGACCTGCCCGCCGCCCTCTCCGCGCGCCTCCACGCCGCCGTCCTCCGCCTCTGGCGCGTCGTCGGCGTCCCGCACCGTTCGTCGGTAGCGCGCATGCGGCAGGAGGCCATGAACAGCTTCTGCTCGCTGCCGCAGGCCGAACGCGCCGACATCTTCGCGCTGTTCGCGGACGTGGGCGAGCACATCGAGCGCGCGCACCCGTTCGCGCAGCGCCGCCGCGCCGACAACGTGCCCGTACCTATGGGCGACGGGCACGACGACCTGCCGGGCGACGGGCACGACGACATGCCGACCCGCGAGATGATGGCCGCATTCCGGGCATCGGGTGCCTGGAAGCACGTCTGCGGCTTCCTGGCCAACGAAACCATCCGCGCGGCCATGCGCGGCGCCTTCACGCTGGCGGCGGCGTCGTCGTCGTCGGCCGGTACTGGCTGCTGCTGCTGCTGCAACGACGTCGACGCCGACGCGGTCGGCCGTGCCGTCGACGAGATGCGCCTGGGCGCGCCGCCGTGGACCGTCTGGGATCCCGATTCCTGGGAGTCGCATCACCCGCTTAGCCCCTTATTCCCCACCGATCAGTGGGGCTACTTGATCGATACGGACTACGATGCTACCGGCACCATCTACCTGGAGACCCCCGCGGAACATTTCTATGGTTCTTTCTTTGGTAATCCGAATTTCTGTAAACGGGATGACTATATCGCCTTCGGCCTGGCGCAGCTTTTGCCGGACGGGTGGACGCTCAATACCAGGAGGTTTTTTCGTGCCTTTGGCTCGGGTCTCATGTTCCCGAACACCACTGTGGGAGCTGTGTGTGGCCCGATGGCCAACGGCGACGAGTACAAGTTTGATCAGCAGCATGCGTCTGACGAAGACAAGGCTGAATTGATGGAGGCGTTGATGGAGATCGCGTTCAAGCTGGTTCCGGACGAGTCTCAGTGAAGTGGAAGAGTGGATGATGTTCACTACAATAGCTTAGCCTTTGCCCTTTGGGGATTTTCGTTTTTGTATCTTTAGAGAAAGCATATCTTAGCAGCAACATTGCCATCTTGACTAGCGTGATTGGGAGAAGTGATTTGACTGAGCGCTTAAAGCTCGCTTCCCGGCATCTGACTAACATCTCAAGACCCTTTATGCGTGAGAACTTGAAGCGAACGGCTATTGAATATGCTATGAAAGTGCTGTCTCTTTTTGAGAGGAGTGAAAGCCAGCTCACCATCACTCCGGCTGGAAATGATCAGCTGGAAAAGAAACCATCGCATGACATCATCTCTCGCACCGTGAGTAATATTGGTACACATTCCAAGGATCTTCTTCACCATACCTCAAGTCTCGATTGGTCCCTCCTTCTTCGCCATTTTTCCGCCCATCATAGTAGCCAAGAGCCAGCGTCTCTTCTCCAGAAACCTCAAACCCCTGCTCCTTCTCTACCTGCGCCCAAGATCCAATGTGGCTGAGTTCAAAATTCCCACCTGACGACGACCGACCGTTGTGCGATGCTGCAGGAAAGGATGCGGAAGAAGCCGGGCTAAATGCGCAGGGTCAGTCGGCACGTTACCCCATTGTTCGCAAGGGGGGGAAAGGCAAGCATACCCGTCGCCACGGCTATCGTTGCTCTGTGGCTGTGCAGATCGCTGCTGTGAAGTGATTGGGCTTGGATCTGCATGGTCGTTGGAGGACTGCGGGGAAGTGTTGCCGGGGTATTTGCCACGCGAGACACTTCCACACTCCGCTGGAAGAAGGTGTTAGCGGCGCCATGCGTGGCTAATGTTGCCTTTCTTCGAAAAGGGATACGTCCATTACCTGCTACGCTTGAAGTTTGAGACCGCCGGCTAGTCCTGCCCAGCGATTGCTGAGGGTCTGAGCGAGGAGCCATGGCTTTTGACGGTGGACGTAGCTGGGAACTGCGACCCAGCCCCGATCCAACACAGACAACGAGAAGGAATCAATGAAGCTCGAATGAAGAGCTCCCAAGTCTGAATATGGGGCTAAACAGCCGCAATTTAAGTATCACGATTGCCAGTTCAGCCAGGCATCCCAGGCTACCACGCGCTCTCTCAGCCCGCTGCACATCACGATATCAACGACCAGTAAAAGCACCCAACGGCGCGAACTGCAACACTGCATCCTCCCGCCGCATGCAAGTAGATAGTCACGCTCGAAAAAAAACCCGCACCAGGTAGGGCAGCCGAGGCCGATGCTGAGAACCTCGCCGGCCGACGGACACTCCGACCGGCACGAAATCTCCATGAACGCACCAATGGTCTTGCTCTCTCCGCTGCAGAGTTCTGAATGAGGAGATTAGTAGCCCCAAGTGCCAAACAGGCTGCAAAGGTCATAAGGCAGAAGTGTGAGGAGGGGGACGGGGTGGTAGCATCAAAGAGTTCCCGCACCGCTCTCAGTGACGGACGAACCAGAGAGAACAGCTAAATCACAACCATGCGGTTGCATATGCACCGCTCTAGCCACAGCCTGCGCCACAGGTCGCCTCACTCGCCTCCCGCCTTCCTGCTTTCCCCGCAGCCAAAGAGAATGCGGCACGATATCTGGTCAAAGGCCAACCGGAGATGGTCCGCGGCCCGTCGACAAATCAGGCTCCGTCGGCGAAGAAGAACTCCCGACACCCCGTGATTGCGAACCGTTTCGGTTTTGCCTTCCTAAGGCCGCCGCAAGGCTGACATGAGGCTTGTCGCTGTGGCGCATGAAGCGGTGTGAGGGCGGGCCGCCCCTTGTTGTGCGTGTGATGTGTATGTATGCACCATCCAATTTCTTTTTTTCTCTATCGCTTTGTGGTTCGCCTTCCTTTCTTGGTTCTTTACCGCGATAGGCTCGGTGGGTCTGGGTCTTCTTGACTTTTTCTGCGCCGAGGCAAAAGTAGATTGTCTCTAGTGTTGTACTGGTCATATGATTACCTATTGGCAGTTGGAGCATGACCCCGTACGTAAGTGTGGTATGTGTCTTAACAAATACGTCTGTATAATTGCTTCACCTTCTTCCGGGTGATTCCGTAGTCAATGCATGGCTGTTCATAGCCACTTTAACCAATTGATAGCACCTATCAGAAATTACTTCTGTCATGTCAAAGATAACAAGCTATGCCCATTCAACCATCAAACGTAACCATTGGCGGGGAACAAAGACAAGACGTACTTAAGCAGTATCCCTCCATCGTTCTTCAAAGCTTTCGGATGCTCTGCCATTATTCAGCTGGCTGATACAACAATCAGCGATGCCATAACGGGCAAGTGTCTCCCTTTCACCCCGGCTCGTTCTACCCGGTGGCCAAGAATCGATGTGGCCAAAACTCTCCTGAGCCAGCTAATCGGCATGCCCGAGATCACCAAGCCTGCCTGCGGATCCGCAATGCGGGGGTGTGGAATATTCAATAGTTCTGGCCACCGCCGTCGAACAGAGCCCAAGCAAGTTTTCTCACATCAACTCTGTGTGCGGCCTCTTACACTTCTCATCCTCTGCCAGCAGAGCTAATCAGTCCTCTCATCCGATGTTCGTGTCATAATCTTACATTCCAAACTTTTTTTTGGGGACCTATCCGCCCATCCAATCTCTATCATTCTATTTAAACGTTGGGAAACAAGTGTGGAGAATTGGGTGGACGACATCCAATGCGTGTCCCGAAATTAGTTCCTCGGTGCGGGAGGAGGCGTCTTTGGCCGGCCGGCGAATAGTGCTTGGACGAGGGCCTTCTTGTTGACTGCGAAAAAGACGGTGTTAGTCGTAAGCCCCGAATGTCCGCTCCGAGGTCTGGAACTTACTCTTTCCCATGGCGTTCCTCGGGATATTGTCAACCAGCTTGAGCTCCGTGGGAATCTTGTAATTCGCCAGCACGTCTCTCAGCGCCCTGCGCATGTCCATTGGGCCCCAGGGCTTGCCGCCCTTGCCGGCAGTCTGACCCTGCTCGGTGAGGACGACGACCGCAGCAACCCTCTGGCCCCACTGCTCCGAATCCAGTGCAACGACGGCGCACTCAGCGACCTCAGGTCTGCCCTCAGTTAGCCAATTGGTCCGTGCGGCCAAGGCGAGACGAGACTTACAGCGAGAGCATCTCCCTCTCAACCTCCAACGCGCTGACCTTCTCGCCACCCGTCTTGATAATATCGGCGCTCTTCCTACCCTGGATGAAGTACATCTTCCCCCTGCACCAATCCTGGCTCGGCCTCGCGCTCTTGCCGGCCGTCGGCACCTCGCGCCTGACCGCGACGTCTCCCGTCTTGAACCACCTGCCCTTCCCGTCCTCGCCCTCGACGAACTCCTTCGCCGTCGCCTCGGGGTTGCGCCAGTACTCCCTGAAGATGGTCGGGCCGCGCAGCTGGACCTCTCCCTGACGCTCCCTGCCGTACTGGTCCACCTCCTCTCCGTCCTCGATGATCTCGTTCGTGTCCGTGTCGACGAGGCGCGCCTCGACGAACGGCAGGGGCCAGCCGACGCTGCCGTCGACGCGGTCGGCGAAGTCCAGGCCGCAGCTCAGCGCCATGCCGACCTCGGTCATGCCGTAGCGCTCCAGCAGCACGTTGCCGGCGCTGAGGTCCGACCACGCGGCCTTGGTCGGCGTCGGCAGCGCGGCGGAGCCGGAGATGTTGAGGCGGAGGTGTTCCGGGCGGGTGGACGTGCGCGCCGCGTCCTGCAGCTCCGGCGACAGGCTCTTGAGCGCGTGCATGAGGCGGTTGTAGATGGTCGGCACGACCGTCAGAAACGTGATCTTGTCGCGCGGCGTGGCGCCGTTGACGGGCTGCAGGAAGGGCGCCGCCAGCCGCTCCCACACGTGGTTGGCGTTGAAGGGGAACATGAACTCGATGCTGGAGCCGGCGAAGAGCGGGGCGAGGATGGCGTTGACGGTGCCGTGGATGTGGTGCAGCGGGAGCAGGTGCAGCAGCCGGTCCGACGGGCTGTACTCCCACGCCTTGTTGAGCGATTGCGACTGCGCCGTCAGCGTGGAGATGGGGATCAGGACGCCTTTCTGTGTGCAAAAAGTAAGCCATTGAAGCTCGTTAGCGATGTTTGGAGCTTCTCCTCACCGGCCGGTTGGTGGTGCCGGACGTGTAGAGCATCATGCCGCCCTTCTCGTCCGGAACAGCATTGAGTTCGACGCCGCTGCTGCTCGGCGCGGCCTCGAATCTCTTCTCGACCTTCGCAGAAATGGGCTGGTGCTCCAATCCTTCCTTCAGGACTTCCTGTGCTTTCTCCTGGTACTTGTCGGAGGCCAGGAGCATGAGAGCAGCGCTCTGGTTGACGATGTATTGCAGCTCATGGGCGGGGAAAGCGGGCGACATGGGTACGGCAATGGCGTTGCTGGCCAGGATGGAGAGAAGCGTCACTGGGCGCCCAATCAGCGCGTTTGCCAAAGAGTCTAATTGCTCGCCAGGGAAGTGCAGCGCGCACCTACATAGTCGTAGCTGTTCTCTACGAGGAACGCGATTCTCTCGCCGTCCAATTCCTTGCCATTGGCGTGGTTGCGCAGCTGGTCCTTGGCCTGGGCGACGTCGTGCAGCAGCTGACCGTAGCTGAAGCTGCGGTTGGACAGCGAGTGCACGACGGCGATGCGCTGGGGGTCGTGACTCGCGATGGCCTGGAAGACAGGCAACCTCGGTAGCGTCGAGGCCATGCGGAACAGCTGGCGGAGGATCGGCGGCGGGCTTCTGGGGAGCAAAGGGCGGGCGGGAATGAAAGACAGCGGCGCGGGCGGTCGTGTTGCGAAGCGGCAGGCAGCTCGGACGAGCATTCTGCAGGCTGGGCGACGGCAGGTCTATCAATTATATGCTAGGGAGGGGTGTCCTGATTACGTGCAGCTGACCGTCGGCAGTCATGGCCCAGTGCCCGATCAACTGGTGGGTCAATGGGGTCCGGTCTGCGGCGACGGCTGCAGAAGTAGACGCCGAAGCTTGTCTCAACAGAAGCACTGCGAGGCCAGCTTGCCTGCGGTGATGGTCGGCGTGTGGTGTTGAGCCCGTAGGGAATCCGGAGCAAAAATCTAGAAGCGCGTCATGGGTGTGCAGCTCGTCTTTTGCTCGGCGCGACGCGCGCCGCAGCCTTCGATTCGTCGCTCCTCCGTCATCCCGCCCTCCGTCTCCCCCACCATCGCTCCACCACCCGCAGCTCAACGGCCTGGATTCTTTGATGTTGCAGCGAGCAGCTCTCCTCCGCGGCCCCGCGCGACGCCAACTATCAGCCATGGCCCAGTCAATGACCCCGATGGAGGACTCCCTGCGCGCAAAGGCACGACTCACCTCCGGACACCCGGACCGCACGGCTAACAGCTCTGGCTCCCACCACAGATCAATGAGACGCTCAAGCCCACGTCGCTCGAAATCTTCAATGATTCGCACCTCCATGCCCACCATAAAGCCATGCAAGGCGTGACGTCCAGAGAGGTGCGTTGGCCGCTCCGTCCACACCCACAAGCAAAGCAGTACACCGCACCATGTCTCGACCTGAAGCTAACCGTCGCACACGGCCAACCTCACAGACGCACTTCCGGTACGTACTGCGCCGCTCCATTGCTATTACCACCACCCAGCCACCCGCTCCCCCGTCGCCGCCGTGATACACATCTTGTTTGGAGAGAGACAATGCGCTCAGACTTTTGGTCCGCGGGCGGCCGCTTTTTTCTTTCCAGGGTCAACGTCGTCTCGGAAGCCTTCCGCGGAAAGATGCAGCCGGCGAGACATCGCATGATCTACTCGCTCATGAGGGATGAGATGGCCAAGGAGGGTGGCATCCATGCGCTGCAGCTGCGCACCCGCACCCCGGAGGAGGAGCAGCGCGCCATGTCGGCCGCTGTGACCTGTCGATCATAGGAACTGCATGCCCATGCCGCATGTGAAAGAGAAAAAAAGAGAGAGAGAGGCAAAGGGGATGTCCACCGACTCAGCATGCAGGTCCATATTGCCCAGTGCTACAAAAGGCGAAATAGCGAGCAGCGGGCAGGAAAAGTAGTGGGGATCGACATGCAAAAGCAACATTTACATGCCTCTTCTTGGCACGCCTTCCGGCAGGAGGAGGCTCGAGAGAGTTTTGTCCTGGTTCACCCTGCCCATCAGGGTCACACGGGCGCGCCAAGAATGGAGCTGTAACGGGTCTGTACGACGAAAGCTTGACCAATGTGCCAAGGCCGATTAAAAAATGGAGCTTCTCGAGTCATCTTGCATGAATCGCTTCGTCCCGAGGCTGTGGGTTGCCGTTCCTGACTTCCGCTCCATGGGGGAACCTTGAACGGGAAGGAAGAACGAGGCCGTGACAGCGTAGGATTTGTTCGCGCAGTTTTGACGCAGGCTAGTGGGCCACGATATTGCTCCGCGCTCCAGCGAGTCGGAAGCCTCTTTGGGCAGGAATGCCACGCTACCGAGACAAGCAAGCGTTATTCTAACCTCGAATTCTTGACTCGTCACATGCCACAACCTCCCTCTATAGTCCCAACATTATATCAAACGTGCATTTTGGTTCATGTCCCCCTAAATTCTTCGGACAGGTCCCGCAGCATGAGAGGCGCGTAGGAGAGAAAAAGAAAAGGAAAAAAAAGCACTACACGCAGATCAGCCCCGTCCACACAAACAAGAAGGAACCGCTGCGGCATCCCGCCGCCGGGCCCCGGGTAGCCGCGCTTCCCCATACCCGGTAAAGCCTTAGAGATCCACATGCAAGGAAAGAAAGATCTGGATTCGAGCGACGTTACACGCAGGATTCACTACTATCCATCGTCTGGTCCGCATGAAGTCAAGTCAAGAAAAATGTGATCGCCCATCGCTTGGAAGCTTAAATGCAATACAAGAGAGAGAAGCACGAAAACACGAGGCCCCTGTCTTCGAGATGATCCTCGGTCTCGCCGTTGGTGCACGACAGGCGCACATACCGTTCATTCCGACAACCGGGTCCAGGAGCTGTCTAAGACACGCCGTCCCTTGTGTTCGGCACTGCAGTAGTTCCGTTTTTTGTGTACACGCCTGCATTGAGCAGAGCGACCGACGTGTATGTACCCTATGCCCCGTGCGCCCGTACGCGCGGGCCCCCTCCACTCCCCCAGCGCCAGGGAGGAAAAAGGAAGTTGGCATCTGCAATAATAGCCGAGAAAACCAACAAGCCACCTAGCAGTCCGAGGATGTGGAGTGACCCTGTAGATGATTATCGAACGAACACGACAGCCAACCTTGGGTGAACCCTGTCAGACGCGCGCGCCCTCGAGCGCGAACGGTCTACTCCGGAGCGCGTGACGTGGGGTGCTTGCGCTCGAGCGAATGGACACGGCGTTGGTTGTCTTTATTGACGACGGGTGACGTAAAAGATGAGTGAACCGATTATTGTGCCCTCTTGCATGGGATTGGATCCTTCTTCGCAGTTTGCGCGGCGCGTGCGCACACACCATTCGACGATCGCACACCAAGAACAAAAGTGCTGCTTCTGGAATCTGTGCTGTCGTAGCAATCGGGAATTGCCCTCAGCTTCCCCACCTTGGCGAGGCTAGGCTGGATGGAAACATGCCGGGCCTCGCGAGTCAGCGGCCATTGGGGGCGGCGCCACCGCCCTGGCCAAGCACCGCGCCTTCCGTCACCGGCGTTAGGGCTGGATGCTCTGCCCAGGCGCCGAGGCGCGGCTTGGAAGAGAAGGGGAAAGGCTTTTAGTCACGTCAACGACATCATCAGTGTTGAGAGGGGCCGGCCGAACGCAGATCGAATGCGGTGAAGGAGACGTAGAGAAAAAGCGCGCAGGAGAAACGGAGAGAGAGATAAGGGAAAAAGGACAGAGTATGTCAAAACCATATTAGAACTGTGGTATCTTTGGATGGCATAAACAGTAAAAAAGAATACGAAGCAACCCTTGCCGTCGCGGATATCCAGCGCTTTCCTTTTCCCCTCCGCACATACGCCAGAGGCATTCTTTCTCTCAGAATTGATCCCCAACGTCCCGGATAGTTCCCAACCCCCTTGGCTCCAGCCAAGAGGAGCACATTAGTAGTATATCATTGGTAAATAAAACAAGAAATGACGTGTCGAAAATGTGAGTGTATTCGACGTTCCATGACAGAGATGTCGGGGTGGTCTGGTCTAAACAGCCTGCTCGGCACGCGCAGCGCTGTTGTCGACCTTGCCGCGCCTCTCGCGGCCTTTGTCGGACCAGGGGAAGTGGGCAACGGGAATGACGAAGAAGCTTCTCGGGTGTATCAGCCAACTGGTCACGGTCAAGATAGGGGTACGGGGGAGAGCATACCTGTTGCTCGAGTCGGCAATACCGGCAAGGGCATTGTACCAGGCGGCGAAGGCAGCCAGAATACCAAACGCACCACCGGCCTTGATGAGCCCGGGGTGGGGCTCGCTGCCGTCGTGCTTCAGGTAACCGATACCAAGCATGAGGAAGGCAAAGTCGAGAGTGCAGAAGAGGAAGAAGAAAGCCACTGTCGAGCGCAGAGTGCAGATGAGCAGGATGAAGGTGAAGATGAACCAGCCCTACAGGAGAATTGATTAGCGAATGCACCCCTTGGGTCTCTTGTAGTTTTAGAGCTCACCATCAGGTAAAGACCAAAGGAGTTGAGGAACGCCGCAGTGTTGGGCTCGGTGGAGCCCTCCAGAGGCGCTTCGAGGGTTGAGACAATGTTGAAGCCGCCAGGGGTCAGGATGATGGCAAACGAAATCCAGAAACCGCCGTACGAGGAGAGGGCGGTAGCACCAAAGGTGTTGCCGACAGCCATCTCCCACATACCAGCGAGCAGCTGGACAAGACCACCGTAACCGTAGGCGAGGGCGACGACGATGTTGGGGTGGCCGATGCTACGGGTGCCCATGTTGATCAGAGACAAGACGAAAGTGGTGAGAGCGAAAGCCGACAGGCCCAAAGGAGCAGGGTTGGCGAAGTCCTTCTTGGGGGCACGGTAGAGACCAGGCTGGAACTCGCCGCCGAAAGCTGGAAGGCGCATTGACGGATCGTTAGTCGCGATGTGCGCCAGCGGGTTGCCACCATAGTCGTAGGGCACTCGCTGCTTAGGCGGAAGAGCGGCATGGTCAGTACCGGAGGTACCGTTGGTACCGTTGATTTCCTTGGTGTCCTGCGAGATGTTAGTGCTGTGTCTTGCAGAGCGCGAGGTAAGCAGGCTTACAGGGTTGGTAGACATGGTTGCTTGGGGCGGCCTGCGACTGAGGAGGACGGAATGCTCTTATGCGCCAGGCGATGAAGAGTCGAGGGATTGGGGTGCAAGGGGGCTCGGGGAGTCCTTTCGCGTTTATATCCAATTGGGCCGGCCTGCGCGATTCGTGGGTGACACCAGGGAGGGAGGTAGAGCAGCTTGGGGCACGGAGCCGTATAAATACATGGTGACAGCGATTCTGCGGAGACTCTAGCGCGGGCGGGTCGAGGTGCGGTGGCCGTGTGCGGGTAAAGCTGGTGGGCTCGTCTCGGCACCAGATTCATTACGCCAGAAGCATTCTCCACGTACCCACACGCACCCTGTCGGCCAGTCAGCGCGCGAGTGGGCGACAAGCCGGGCGCACGGGATCGCCCCTCTGCGCCGTCATCGTCTGGGGAAGGCTGCCTGCCGAGGCGCGCTGCACTTGGGAACATGGAAATTGTCATGGCGCCGCATTGCTCACCCAAGCCGTCCAAGCACCGCCCAGCACGCCTCCAAGCTCAGCGTCAGTCCACCTCGCCGGCTGCCGGTCGTCCAGCCGGTCGTCCTGCCAATCCGTTCTCAAGGCCCCCGTCGCCGTCTCCGCTCGCTGCCCGCTGTGCCGCAGCGCTGCGGCGTCGTCTCATCTCAGCCCGCAGCAGGGGACGTGGACCAGCTGCCCTCCTGGCAGGTGCAGCCCGCTGCGAGAATTCCCATTTGTCAAGCCCGCGGGCCATTCCATCCCACGCAGGGACGCCGGCCGAGGGCACGGTCGCGAGGCTGGCTTGCCATCCCGGCACCGCCAGAAACACCCCAGGCACCACGAGGACCCGGCGCTGCTGCCAGGCAAGGTTTCGACATGGGAAACTATCGACGAACAGCCAATGCCCAGCGCCCAGGCGGAGCGGCGCGGCAGCACGCTGGGCCTCACGTGGATCTGCACAGTTGGCGGCGTGCAGCTGCCTCCGCCCTCGGTGCAAAGGCTGGCGGATACGACGCTCGGCAAACGTCAAAGTCGTGCGGGCATTGGGAGCTGGCGGACGCACCGGATGCTGGCAGCTCGCTGGCGGGGCGAGCGATTGAGCCTCCGGAGGCGACAGACCCTCGCTAGCTGCGCCCGAGCCCCGCCATCGGTCGATTATTCCGCACATCCTTGATGAAACCGTCGCGACCTCTCTCTATCGGGTCAACGGGAGCTGCGTCAGCGAGAGACGCACTACCACAGTTATGGCAGCGACCCTCGACCCGTAAACCTGCAGGAGTTCGGGCCGGCTCATCAGCGCTCCGTGCTGCCCTGCAGTCTCGGACCCTCCATCCATTCCCAGTTGGCCTCTTTTGTCGTGCCGCCCCTCTCCCCACCAGCCGATTCTCAGGTGCTCGCCGCACGACAGGCATGCCGACGTTGAGGATGCCCGTTGAGGCGTAATCCAGAAAGTTTCTTCAGCGCTACTGTCGGCACGCGACTCGTACTCCCGCCTTCCATGGCTGTCTGCTATGCCCGTCGCGGCCGTGACGGCGCTATCACAATTTCGCGCCCATCAGGGCTCGAGCCGTGTGCGGAGGCTGGCCTCGTCCCAGCTCTACGGCAGCCGGGATTAGAGGGAGGGAGCCAAAATAGTTGTTCCACCGGCTGACTTTAGGCTGTTTTCAGCGACCATGCTGGCACTCCCCCTCCACGCATCGAATCCTACGCTCGCGCCTCGTGTCCACACCACGGAAATAATACACAGCATCGCCCTAACTAGCTGCGCTGGCAGGGGATTCCTTGCACACCGCTGTCCATCGCGAACAGAAATCAAAATCAAGCATCGCCTACGCCGAGAGGGTGGCGTGGTAAGGGGACGCATTGCGTGGAAGATGAACGGGGCATTCGTCGTCCCTCCACACCTTGATCATCCCAATTTTTCCGTCCGAGGCCCTGCAGGAGCATTGGATCTGCGGCTGAAGTCGCTGACCATGCATCGGCGTGCGACATGCGGGCAACGTGGTCGTGCCGGCGGCACAGCGCCCTCGAAGGATTCGTCCAAATTGCCTGCCGCTGTTGAGTGTTTCGTTGAAAGATGCGCCACGCTCGGTGTCGCGAACGCCATCCGCACTCAAGCTTGTGCCAATGAGCTGCTAAAGTCTTGCGCCGCGCCAAGTCAAGCCATCGCATGAGCTTTTCTCTTCGCATAATGGCTTCCGATCGCAGTGACGGTCGCCGGAGTCTGGACAAATCGCAGATCAGATCGCAATGCCTATGAGATCAGTCTCGCACTCATCACTGATGCATTCTTCCATTTGCCCGTACATGGCGATGGTGCATTGGAGCCTCTCTTTGGAAGTTGCGGCTGACAACCTCGGCCCTGCGGTCCTCCACGTTTTGAGCCTCCGGCTACAGACCTCGGAACCAGCAAAAAAAAAACTGGGGAAGCTTCGCGGGGTCAACTGGGGTCGGCCCCGTTACTCTGGCCCCATCTGGACCGTCTTACTCGATGCGGTAGACGCGATGTATGAACTGTCGCGCGCCGTCTCTAGCTGTCCCACAGGTCTTGGGCGCGAAGCTTGGGTAGAGCTTAGCTGCCGCGGCATGGCGTCGTTGGCGATTCAGGCCACCTTCTCGAATTTCCAGGCGCCGTCATTGAGAGGGTCAAGTGACATGCGAATGATTAAAGAAGGTCGATCAAGAAGCAGTCGGTAAGAGGGCTGGATCAGATAGCTGATGTGGGATGGGCAGCAGTGACGTATCTTGGCCGGACAGTGTAGTGGGATTAAGCTTAAACAACGACGGCAGGGAACGGACGATCCACGAGATTTGAAATGCGGAGAAGAGAAACACAGATCTTGGACAGGACCCTTGACACGAACGAGTGGATTGCGGAGGATCTGTGTTGGGTTATGTGCGAACTACTTGGCGCCAGAAGCCAGAAGGGGAACCTGACGGGACCACTCTGCCGCAAACCCGAGCGAACGCCGAGGACAAGCGGAAATCGGGAAATTTCGAGGAACCAGCTCCGAGGCGACAGGCGGGACGGCCTTCTGGTTGGCTGCTTGCGGTCGCAGACGGTTTCGACTGATCGCACGTGGTGAGTCTTTCTTTAGCAGTGGTTTTCAGGTGCCGCTGCGACGGCGCACGCGAGCGGCGCTGGCTCATACATACCAGAGTCCAAGAAAAGAGCGGGCCAGCGGTCAAAATAGCAGCCTGCAACGGCGAGCAGTGGGTCCAGATAAAAACAGGAGAGACAAGAGCACAGGTGGTGTTGGACACACCACCACGGGCGGCGAAGCGATGATTTATTTGGGGAAGTCGCAGTGGCCCAGCTGAGCTTAGCCGCTGCCCCCACCCCCGAGCCGCACTGCAAACCACCTCTCCGCCCCCCACAGCCTTCCTCGATCGTTCTCCCGCGCCTATTCTCATGCTCTTCGGCTCCACTGCGACTGCTATTCTGATGCGGCCCGACGCCGCTTCGTGCGCGCGCCGCCCGAACGGCGTGGTTCTTGTCGCTGAACAGCCCCGGAGCCCGCCGTCCACCAAGGCAGCAATCGGTCAGCCAGCTTGCACTGCCTCTTTTGCGCCGCTCACGGTCAACCGCTTTGGCCTTGGGTTCGCGGGTTTTGGCCTTTGCAGCCTTGGACTAAATCCTTCAGCGTCATGAATCAATTGTGCTGCCTGTAAAGCGTGGCTTCTCGTGCCTGATGTCCAGTCATCGCTCGTTATCTTTCGTGGTTGGAGCCTGCGCCTTTCCGCTTCTTTCGCGCAGCTGCGCAAAATCGCCCTCATGATGCCTTGCGCGAAAGCCCACCGTAATCTCAACTGCGCGCTATGACTCTGTCTCGCCGTCCAGGCCACTCGCAAGTGCTGGTTCCTGGTTTTTGTTCGAACGCCGCAATGGGGTCTGCCTTGCGCAGGCGGTGTTGGTCCTTTGGGGGCGGCCTTCGAAAACCAACACCGCCTCGCACAGTCACACCCTCCAAGGCAGCGCCGCCTGTTGGAATGCGCATTGGCGTTTTTGTTCGAAGCCTGCCTGGCCATGGCTGTCAGACTGAGGTCTGAACCTGAGTTATAAAGGCATCCTTCTCTCACCAACTGCCGCTATCCCTACCACCAACAAACAATTCACCAACCGGTTCGCATCCTTAAAGCCACTGTCCAACACTCTCCAACATACTCCAGCAAGCCTCTTCCGCACTCACCTCATCACTCTCCACCACGACCTTAAACCAAGCCACCGCCAAAAGCAAATCTACAACAACCAACATGGACTCCTACTCCTACGGATCCAAGAAGGCCCAGGCTGCCTACTACTCGCCTTCCTCCTCGTCTTCTCACTACTACGCCTCGTCCGCAGCGACGGCCTCATCCATGAAGCCCACCCGGGGCTACGGCACGAAGCCGGGCTCGCAACCGCCCAAGATTACCCAGGGCGGCCAGACCTACGACTCGACTTCTCGCGGCGACAACACGGGCTACTGGAAATAAATTCTCTCCTCCACACTCTACTCCTGCCCGCTACAGTATTATTTCATTTCTCTCTACATCCACACTCGCCGGACTGTAGTGGAGATCAGGGAGAGTGACCAAGCGACGGTTCCACAAGAAACGATCTCCAAGATCCTGGCGATCCAATCGCCCCGTGATCTGCCCTACGCCTCCGGATCTCGTCTCTTCAAATCTCACTCGCGACTCGCTACGTCGCCAATCGGAGCGCAGATCCCCGGGACTGCCTGATGATCTCCGCTGCACGCAAGAGCATCGCCCTGGACGAACCGACTCGCATCATCTTTTTTTCTTTTCCTCATCGGCTTGAGTGCATTCCTTTTTTTCCTTGTCTTCTGCGTAGACCAAGAAACTCGCGAGAGTTGGAGCTCCACGGCCCCACACAAAAAAAACATAAAAAATTACGGAGGTTGGATGGTGTTGTTGGTCGCGAAAGATGGATGGTAGTGGTCGTGGCTTGACGCTCGCACCACCACCACGGCCCCCACTTGTTTCTATTTTTGGGACAGCGCATGGCCACAACCCACTACCTTCCACAGCAACGACCCTTCCTATACCCCACATCGCATATCACAGCATTGGGCACGGCGTTTATTTTTGCGGCTTGGCATCGGGGGATGGAGATCACAGACAGGTATCTTGGTTGTTGGGTCTATTTTTGGACTACCACCTTCCTCTCTCTCCTCCCAAACACACTTCTTTCTTGCATAGCGTGGGATACCTTGGGATAGATGGGCTTGGCTGGGCTTATCGGAAGCATGTGGTCTTCAGTGATCTAGTGGCGTTTTTGTTTTTCTCTCTAGCGTTTCCTTCGCTTGTCCTCTACTCGCTAGCATCAAATCGAAATGGAATGACAACTCTTTGTCATTTCCTGTTCTCGACTCAAACAAGGTCTTCTCATGCTTGGTGGTGATGTCACAGTATGTTGCAAAATATTGAAACTAACTCTATTACAGATAACACATTTACTCACGCAGTAATCGAAGTCTATGTTTAGATATCATTATAAAGCTTTGGAAATGAATTCACATCTGGATATCCACTTCAACTGCCCAGCACAGAAACATTGCAACATCTGCCGTACGATATAGGACATAAAATCTCGTGATACACCGCATCGGCTTTTCTCTCCATCGCCGTCAAAGGAAGAGGATGCAAAAATTCTACCAACTCATCAACGATCAAAACACATCAATTAAAATCGTGCTATTAGAAAAAAGTACGCTCTTCGACATACTACCCTCACGAGATCGAACGTACCGAAAAAAGAGGCAACGCAAGAACCCGAAAACAACAAAAGTAGTAAAGCCGACCTCTTCGTTTTGCAACCGGACTGCCTACGCGATGAACAAATCAATCAAACACAGACAGGCATAGTTTGCTCAGCCCTCCCTGCGCCAGCAATGAAAACCGGGCAATGGTCAAACAAAAACAAACACGCACAAAACCGAGCAGACTCTCTCTAATCAGCAAGCAAGCAAAAGGAAAAAGGGAAAAAAAAACATATCACTACAAACGAGCAAGGGAATAAAGCAATAAGGGAAATCCAACGCCCAATGAAAGATGAAGTCTCCCATTTCTCGTTCACTTAGAGGAGAAAAGAAAAAAAAAAAACTCATAACCATCGCGTGCAGGCCAGATATGGCGGCGCGGTGGTGTTGATGGTGATGAGGAAAGAGAAAATGAAGATAGGAAAAGCACTCAAAGAAACCCCCCCATAAGATATCACTCAACTTCCGTTAGCACAAGGCCCCCATCAATCTATCCCTCAATTCCTGCATCTTTCCAAGCCTGAGCAATCGGTGTTGTATGATGATCGGGAGATGACCGCATTATAAAATAAAAGCGGCTCAAAATGTACACTGGGTCACATCTACGTGGATGCTTTCTTTCCTGATTCAACCCTCTGGCGGGTGTTTTGGTTTGATTATTTTTTTTTTTCGCGTCAAGGAATGCCGGCCATTTTTAAACCTTTTTTCTTCCTCCGTTTCCATGCATGAATCAAAAGTTCACCGTTTCTGATGAGCCTATGATTCACGAAAGAACTGAAAGAAATCGTTTCCGCAGAGGCGCATTTTTGTTCTTTTTTGCATCTCTTCCTTAGGTTCGGGGTATCATAACTTATTTGTTCTGGTTCATGACGACGACGACGGCGACGATGATAGCAATGATGACGAGGATGAGGACTGCGTGGCATGATCAGCAACTATCGTCCCCGGAAGATCTACCGTGCAGAACAGCGGTGTGGATGCAAAGCACAGGTGTGTGGAGGTGTGTGGGGAAAATGCACTTACTAACGAGGCCCAGGCAGTACCACTTCTTCCGGTTACGGGCGCGTGCGCTGTCGATGGCGACGGCGATCTCTTCATTGGCCTTGACTACGTTGTCGCGAACCTCCTCGCCCTTCTGCTCAATGTTCTCCACGAGCGGCTCTTGCTGCACGACGATCTCGTTCAGGTCCTGGAACAGCTGTGCCAGCTCGACCATCTGCTGTTCGATCTTCTGAATCTCCTTGTGGCGGCCCTCGACCGCACGCAGCGCGGATTGCGCCTGTCCCCGGCGATCGCTCTGCAACATCTGTTTGACGCGAGACAATTAGCATTTCCGATCCCGGAGGCTTGGCCAGACCCAAGACATGTCTCAGCGCCACATACCGCTTGCTGGAAGATTTGCGCATTCGGGTCCTCAACCGCCTGCTTGACCTCGTCGTCGGTCGCGTCGGGGCGGACGATCCTGTACTGGCGGGCCTGGCTCTCCTGCAGCTCCTTCCTGAACTTGCTCTCAACCTCCTGGAACTTGTTGATGGTGCTCTTGAGCCGGCGGTCCACGCGGCCGACCTGCGGCTTGTTGCGCGGCTCGCCCGACTCGGGCATGCCCTTGATCCGCCTCATGCGGTCGACGAGGCCGCGGTAGCCCGTCATGATTTCATTGTTCAGGTTGTCAATCTGGTTCTTGTAAACGAGCGGCTCGTTGACGGCCGACTTGTGCAGGCGCGTCAGCTGTTCGAGCTGCGAATCGATCTGGTCCAGGGCGCGGTCAATGGCCTGGCAATCGTTGAGGATGGCGTTCGGGTCGGCGGCCTGCTGAGCGAAGCCGCCGTTGTTCATGGCCTGCATCTCGTAGTCGGGCTCTGTGAAAGCTACGCTCTTAGTAACGGCGCAAACGCGCGGTGAGGCGCCGTGGGGGCGGCGGAATCTTACGGTTGCTGTAGCCGTTCTTGTCGCCGTAGCCTCCATCATTGCCGCCATAGGGATTCTGGCCGCCGTAGCCGCCCTGACCGTAACCTCCGTACTGTGATGCCATGGTTTAGCTGTGTGTAAGGCGGAGGGTGCTCGAGAAGTGTGTGCGGTGGAGGAGCGGGCTCTAAGGCGGCGGAGCTAAGGCTTACACTCATGGTGAAATGGTGAAACTATAAGCGTGTAGACGCGACTCCTGGGGGCCGGGTGGCAAGACTGCGGAGGTATCGTGCGGGTGGGCGCGTGGAGCGTGGGTGGTATGCAGTTGACGTGTGGGTGGAGCGCGCCTGGCGAACGATCGGAATGAGCAGAGGAAGCGCCGGTAAGAAGTAAAGAACGACAGCGACGGATCCGCGGCTCTGGAAGCGCGAAGGAAGGCTGAGAGGCTGAGCTGAGAGAGTGCGTGACAGGAAAGATGGTAGGGCAGGACAGGGCAGAGTCGCGGCTCAGCCCCTGGGGCGAATGCGGAAAGGGCGCCCACAGCGCCTGCGAGCGGCGGCCGGGCGCGACACCCGTCGCTCATTTGCTCACTATTTTTGTCGCACGAGTCGCAACACGAAAGAAACCACGGTGCATCATGAGCTCCGCAGACGGCGCTGCCGCCACATTTGCTGCCATGCTCTATCCAGTGCTTACTGCTAAAGCCGCATAAGAGCCCTGCGCCTTAGGCAGCCTTTGAAGCACCCTCCGTTCCCCACCGCGTCCGCTCGTCGCCGCCCGCCCATTCCTTCTCAACATAGCCCAGCCTCCGCTTAACGTCAGCAACCACGGCTTTGTCGCCTGTGTTCTTGCCGATGTTGTCGCTGATCTTGACCGCAGCCCTGCCCTCTGCCGACGCTATCTTAATGACAATGTTGAGCGGCACCGATTTCTGGCCCGTGGACTGGCGCACGAAATCATCTGTGGGATCGTCAGCAACCGATACAGCCTTGGCCAGCACCCGCGCCACACTCACTCGTCAAAAACGTGCCTACGCCAAACGTTGGCTGGAATCCCTGGGCCTCGGCGGCCTGTTTGTACTCCAGACACAGGTCGATGTTGAGCGAGTCGGAGAAGACGATGACCTTTTTGTCCGTGATACCCTCCTTGTCATAGAAGTCGCGCATCATCTTGATGAAGCCCCTGGGGTCTCCAGAGTCCTGGCGCACCCCGGTAAACGTCTGGGCAAATGTCGGCACGTCCGTATTGGTTCCATTTCCCTTGCGAATCGGGGCCTGGATAGGCGGCTCGGTGTTCCCGAGCGTTGCCGTGTCGGGTAGTGTGGAGCTCCCGGCCGCTGAGGCCGCAGTGGCCGCAGGCCCCGGTTCGGCAGTCGTGTAGCTAGGGATCGGCTTCTTGAATGCCTTCAAGAAATCAGGTGTGCCGAATGTGTCGGTTAAAGCGATGCCCAGAACCTGCACCGGTCAGCACTCCTGAGTATTTCCCTCCGGCCTGGTTTGCTTACACCCTCGCCAAACGTGCCGACCCAGTAGCTGAGGGCAATTTCGTTGGCGTCCTCGTAGTTGTTCGTCACGGCCGCGACTCCCATAAACCATTCATGCGCGACTGTCCCGACGGGGGCAACGCCGTATTTCATGGCAAAATGGACATTACTCGTGCCTGTCACTTTTCCTGCCCACCCTTTACCTTCTGCCTCCTTCGCCGCTTTGATAAGACCCTGCATGACGACATCATGGGTATGGTAGTCTCGCCTTCTCCTGCTGCCAAACTCCGAGAAGATGCACCCATTCTCCAGCAGCTTCAATCCCTTCTGGTACGCCTTGTCCAACTGACCATTGTGGCTCCAATCCGTGTCGCAGAACTTGAAGTATGCCTCGCTGATGAGAGCGAGCAAGGGTATCTCGTACAATATCGTTTCAACCCATAGCCCTTCCGTCTTGAGGTCCAAGTCGCCTATGTCTCCGTCCGCACCGGTGTCGTTGTCCGCATTGAACGACAGCTTGATCTGGGTGTCGGGGTGTAACCGGAAGGTCCGAAGAAAGCGAAGGTACTGGTCGTTGAGGTAGGCGCAGTTTTTCTTGAGGAAGTCGAGCTCCTCTTGCGAAAAGGTGATGTTTCCAAGCTTGTTAATTTGCGATTGGAGCCAGCGGTAGGCGGCGCGAGTAAAGCGCATGTGGGGAGTGCGGTTCGTGAAGCTGTAGGTGACGTTTACGTTCGGAAAGTACTTGAGAACGCAGCACTGCATCGTGAGCTTGTACAGGTCAGTATCAAGCAGAGAGTTGACGCCTTCGGGCAAGGCGCCGCCATCGTTGAGGCCGGCCATTCCTGAGAAGGGCTCGAGGACTGCGCTGGGATTGTTTGCGCGGGAGGAGTGGCAGCGAGGCGGTTATGTAGAGTGGTGGTGGGGCCGCGCGTTGAACTCTGGACGGCGCGTCGCGGGGCAGATGTCACGATCGGAGATAACAGCTGCAGGGCGAATTCGTCACCTCCGCCGGTCTCGCATCCCTCGTGCGTGCCACGCTTACCAAACGCTTCCGATCCAGCCCTCACTGCATCATCGACCCTGGCTTTCGTTCCACCCGCGCTGACTGAAACGTCTGTGCCCTAGTCACCGTTCCGGGTCCATGGTTACTCTAACAAGCCCTTGCTCCAGCTTTTCTCTTCCAGAAATCTTATCCGGAAAATAACGAATGAAGCAAGGGTAATTGAACAGATCATTTATTTCACACTGCTAGCTACGAGAATGACGTGTCACGATCCAACAAGCTCTGGTACTTGAGGATAGTCATCAACAAGCTCTGGTTCTTGAGGATAGTCATCAACAATCTCTGGTTCTTGAGGATGGTCATCAAGGGCCAGCTGCTGCTCGTCGTACAGCGGCGGCCACTCAGTTTCGGCAGCGAGCTTATCGCTGGCCAGGGCGCGCAGCTCTGGTTCTTGAGGATGGTCATCATCAACAATCTGTGGTCCTTGAGGATGGTCATTTGAGTTGCCGGGACAATAAAGGAGAAAACAGCGCCGCCTTTCTGGATGGAAACGAGCCTGATATGAGAGTACAAAACCTTTCTGATCCACCGGGCGCCAGAATTTAAAACGAGAAAGTCTCGAAATATATATCTCGAGCACCGTATACTCCTTAGGCTTCCCAGGCTTCTTGAGCGTTCCTGCTGTAAGCTCGCTAATAGAACCGTCCGCTACCATATCCCTGAACGCGGATATCGCAGGGATGACATTATCGAGGACCATCAAAGTAAAGGCCTGTATTCCGGCAACGACCGGATTGAAATGCGCAGTCCCCCTCAAGTTCAAGACATGGGCCATACCAGGAACAAGTACTGCTGTGGCTGCCTCATCGACAGTGACGCCGTAAATGAACGCAAAAGCCTTCTGATGGATGCGCGACAAGTACCCTATAGTGCTTAGGAGCCGAAAGTCCGCCGAGACATTGCCGAGTTTCGATCTAACTCCAAAGAGTGGGTGGCCAGACGGAGATCCTGTTCCTTCCCGTGGCATCGCCAGGCTGCAACTCATTGCTTCGTTCAAAGAAATCCCAAGTCGTTCCGAATTCCATAGAATGTACTGCTCGATTAAACAGAGTCTCTGTTGCAGAAACCTGTACTTTTTGAATCCAAGACACGCGCGGACGCAGACCAAAAACCAGATTACGCAAGCCCTGGTGTACTTGGCCAGGTTCGCCCAGTATTCCAAGAGATCTTTGTCAGGCCGGGGAACCCGGTGGGTGTGGAAGCTGGGATGGTTGCGAACATGTTCCTTGAGTGCTCTGAGTAGGCGCACAAGAGACAGCACGAGAAGCGGTTTTAATGTCCGGCACATCAATGGCCCGAAGAACTCTACATCCAGCAGGACCATATGCAGCTGTACCCTCAACGGTTCTGGCAAGGTTTGTTCTCCGTCTTTCTTGGCGTGCTCTTCAGCCTCCAGTTGTCGGATCTGCTGTAGGATCTTGTCGACCGTCATGGGTTCATCATGTTCCGGCGACGTGGGCCGCGACAACAGCGGTGAAGGGACGCTTGAGGATTCGCTGCTCGTGTCGTCCTCGCAATGGCAATGGCAATGGCAATGCCCTGGTGTATGACTAGACGTCTGAGATGAGGTTTCGTTCTGATCTTGATCATCGCTCATGCTGGTGGTGTTCCGGGTTGCGCAGTTCCCGAGTTGCTGGTATGAATACGCGTGCGGGGTTCGAATTTGCTGTTCCCGTCTCTTTCAGAGACGTATGTTGCACGTCTTTGCTGTCTTGTTGAGTAAAGCTGGAGGATGGCTTGGAATGACAGTACAGTTCGCTGACAGAATGGATCAAAAGCATCAAGCGAAGTGATAAGATGCTGGAGCGGTTTGTTTCTTCCAGAGAGACAAGGTTGAACGAACCGGAATCGTGTGGAAGGGGGGCTATCGAGCAAATTAGAGGGATGCGACTGCCGCATGGAAGTTTTCGTTGGTCGCACCTGCACCTTTAAGCAACGTCCCTAGCTCATAGCCAAGTGTTTTTCCGAGTCTACGTTCTTCAGGAGATTTTCCGAATTGGATGGTGTGAGCGTTCTTGAAGAGCTGCCACTGGACGGTGGGGCCTTGAGCCGTTCCTTGACCGTTGCTTTCATCTCATCGAAGAATTTCTGTTCATCCGGGCGAAGCTCCCCTGGGAAGTAAATTGGCAACAGCGAGATACCCACCTTTGGATATTTACGTTCGGCTGCTTGAAGTACTTCCATAACCCTTCCTTCATAAATCTCGTCGACTTGATCCATGGGCACTCCCATGGCACTCGGATCTCTAGGCGCCCCAGCAGCCAGCACGTTCTGCACCATGCCCAAAAAGCCCACGCCAAGCAGGAACCAGGTATTCTCCTCCAGCCCGGCAACGCACAGCAGGAACGCAATCCAGCAGATGGCGAGGAAGCCGAGAATCATGCGGGTGTGATGCACGGGATGGCCTCTGGCCGTGGCCAGGTCCTCGAGGTTCAAGCTGTCCGGGTGCTCGCTGATGATGATGATGGCACGCGTGTGGCCGTTGCCGCGGGTGATGCAGTACCTACCTTCAGGAGCCGAGCGGCAGGCCCACTTTTCTTTAGCCCACTGCGGCAGCGCGCTGCCAGCCAGCGCCAGCGCCGTGCCCACGACCGTCAGCGCCATGATCAGCCAGTCGCCGTCCAGCACCCACGGTACGCACGCGATGCCCAGCTGCCCGACCAGCACCGCCGCCCCCGTCCACCACAGCCAGTCGTACACCGGCTTCCCGCCCGCCTGCGTCGTCTTGTACACCGTGATGTGCAGCGACGCGTTGATGGTCGATCGCTTCTCCGCGTCGCGCAGGAGGCGTCCGAGGATCCAGGAGTTGTTGGTGCGCGAATAGCCGGAGGAGAGGTTGACGAGGTGCGAGGGGCAGTCGGACATAGGCATCAGCCGCCCATCGCCGATGGCGGAGAGCAGCGAGGTGAAAGAGTAGGACACGAAGCCGAAACTGAAGGCGACAGGCGCGATGTGCCGGCCCCGAAGTTGGGCTACTGCTTTCTGCGTAGAGTAAACGGTAAGCATTTGCGTCTTGCTCGTGCGGAAGAAGGCTGTCGATGCACGTACCTGAACGATGTCCCCCCCGATGATCATCAACACGCTTGACAGATCACTTGGATTCTGCCATTGCCTACCCAGTGCCCCAAGCGGATTCGACGTCCCGTCAACTGCACGGCGCTCTGGGGAGCTGGTGGTTGTCGCGCTCTGAGCACTCGAAGGCACGTTCGCCTGCGTGGGGAGACCGTTCGCACGCGCCAGTAGCGCTGCGATCAGAACGATGAACCGCAATAGCGGCATGAGAAAGCGGTATGACGCCCACAGGTGAGCCATCATAGTTCTTGTTTGGTGGGGGCATGAGTTGTTCAGTTTACGCTGCGTCCGTGAAGGCTGAAGGATGAGGTCAAGCATCAGACTCCGCCCCGTTTAGCAAGCTAGAGTGGCGACCCGCATTTCGTTCACCGGGTGGAGGCTGGGTGAGACCTGTAATACGTGGCTGCAGATCTACTGTGTCTGCCTCGCGCGATTTTTGAAACTGTGTGGCGGCCTGCATGAGGCCGTGTAGGGCATAGCTGAAGTGGGGGCTATGCAGCAAAGATCACCAGCCTTGTCGAATACCTCAACACGGAAACTGCCTTTCCGCAGCTACTCCATCTGAACATAGCCCCAATATGGACCATTTGCTCGCACCGCCCAAGCCTGTTTTCAAGAACCCAAAGATCAAATACGCATGCCTTGCGGAGTACGACCGGGGAGACTTCTGTTCTTACCCAGCCCGTGCTGGTTGGTCTGATGACGATGTCTTTGCCGCTGAGCGTTGGAACACGCACATTGCCTCAGGCCGCAGAACTTTGGAGGAGGTAGAGAGTTTCCTACAGACGTGGCTCTTCTTCGGGTCCCTTCATTCCTTTTTTGGGGATTCCATTAAGCTGGACGATTTTGTCACGAGGCGAAGAGGCAAACCCTCTTACATTCATACTAAAAACCTTGAAAAGGTTGCGTCCAGTCTTTTGAGACGAATTCGGAAACACGGGGTCAGTGGCGACACAATCCGAAATTGGCAACAGGCCCTGAAGCTCGCTGAACGGGTATACAACGTAATCGCTCGTACACAGGAGAGTTTTCTCGATCCAATATTTGCATTTTCGCTGGGAATTCTTATCCACTTCTTGTCCGGAATACTCAAATACATATGCCAACAATACCCCGGCTTGATACCTGGCTTTCACGCGGGTGACTTCTATCTCCTTACACCTCACGATGTCGTTCCTACGACTATACAGGAGATCAGTGGTCAGTTTGGGGAGCCTGATTTCCTCGAGATCAACCCTATATCTTCTGGCTGGTGCCCGCACCTGGCTGGGGACCTTGGCAGGAGAGGCGGAGCTGAATTCGTGTACTACATGCTCCGCCTTGGCCCTCCGGACCACAAGAATCACAGTGCTTGCAACTTCGAGAGATGCAATGCATATCAAATAGATCGAGGCCGATACAAACATCTTCACGTCAAGAGTGGTTGCAATTGTCAGCACGCTCTGGTAGACCCAAACGAGCTGTATTCCATACTGGAAGACGGATACATTCCGGTCATCAAAGCAGAAAGGTTAGGGGAGAGCCATAGCTGTTTGAAGCTTCATCCTGTTATTTCGTCAGAAAAATACGTTGCAATATCACATGTGTGGTCAGATGGGCTCGGAAATCCAGCGGAGAACTCTATTGCGTTGTGTCAATTGCGAAGAATTCTCACGAAGATCGAGAAAATCCCGGGGATTCCTCAACCCACTGCATTCTGGTTAGACACTCTTTGTTGTCCTGTACGTCCAGTAGCAATGAGGCGTCTGGCCATCCGAATGATGAGGCAGACGTACGAAGAAGCGGAAGCAGTCCTCGTTTTGGATGGGCGCCTGGACCATGTGAACATCAAGCACTCGTCACCCGTGGAAGTGGCGGCTCGGATCCTGACCTCAGGCTGGATACGAAGACTGTGGACTTGGCAGGAAGGCGTTCTGGCGAAGCGGCTGTACTTCGCATTCCAGGATCAGCTCTTTGACTCTGACATATTTCCATCATTTGTCACCCAAAGCAAAGCCTCGGTACCACAGGGAGCATACCGGCATTGGATCCAAGTGAATCTTGCGCATGCCTCTTTTCGAGCAAAGGAACGTATTCATACTTTCAACGCACGGACATTGAACCGCGTCGTAGAGGCTGTGGCTGGTCGCCGGACGAGCGTCGCCGCGGATGAGGCGCTCTGTCTCGCTTCTGTGATGGGTTGCAATCTAGACCCAACCCTCGAAGCAGAGCCAGAAGACCGGATGCTCGCTTTCCGGAAGATCTGCCCAGCCATCCCAAGTGATTTGCTTTTCTCGACCCATACCCGTCTGGCAGCTCCTGGATTCCGCTGGGCACCGAAGACGCTCCTCGATAATGGAGAGCCAGTAGACACCTTCGGTCTTTCCAACGACTGCGCAATTTCAACGGCACGTGGCCTTTCCCTCACCAGCTCAGGAGCTTTGTTACTTAATGCCCTTGACCGTCCTATAGGCAATGACTTTTGGATCCGAGACGAAGTCGGCCGATGGCTCTTCCTGGTGCACAAAACGCTACAAACGGCCATGGACACCGCTAAGGACCGCCACTTTGCGCAACCCGTGAGAGATGAAAAGGATACCAAGTTCACTCAAGCTGCCATCCTTACACATATGGAGCCTGTCGAGGACGAAGACACGCTAGTTCATGTCTTACTGGTGTACATCTATTCTGAGGAAGACGGTGTTCTTTTCGCTAGAAGTAGTCAAGTTGGTGGCGCCTTCTCAGATCGCCAGTGCCACTTAAGATTTCCCCACTGGTGGAATGAAATGCGGCTGCGCCATACCGTCGACAAATCCGAAGGGGAATCAGGATACAATATTACGGATGGAGAGGTTTACCAAGCTGTAGAATGGAGGCGTCTGCCGAAAGACCAGAAATGGTGCATCGACTAAACGCAAAACTTAAGTACTTCAACATGCGTTTGGAACGGAGTCATGCCCCTTCAATTCAACCTTCAGGTCCCTTCAGACACTACTTTACTCAATTTGCTTTATCATCCATGGTAGATTTATGGCTATCACCCGTTCAGATTTGTGCAGATGTGGCACACGGGAGAAAAAAAAAATTCGCGCAGCAAGCTCATTGGCTGCAACGATACATAGCAATTCATATCCCCTCTTAAAAGAAAAACAATTACACCTGGTACGGAGGCTATCCATAAAGCAATTAGATTTCAAATTGGCTTTCATGGCGCTATAGCTGTAGTTCTTTGCTCACTCAGGCTGAACTACACGACTTCAGCCACCAAGTCGGCGCTTACATAGACTGCATCCTGAGGTTGCACAGGCGATGATACTTCACAGCCTCAGACCATGCCACTCTTGGCCAATGACGCTAACAGCAGACCACGTTGGGCCCCACAGCTTGGTGGGCAACATACATTAGCCTGCCACGTCACGATGTTTGAGTACAGCAGCTATCATCTTTGACAGTGGCAGGACATGCATCCATCATCGGCATCCACCAAGACCTGACCCTCCTGCGTTTCTCACGAGAGATGATTCGGACAGGATGGATGCGTCCTCGCTTCTACTCTCACTCCCTTCCTCCATCAGCGGGGCCGTCGATTTCGGGCAACGTTTCCATTATGCCCGAGAATTTCAATTGGAGTCCAGCGACGCCGCCACGCAGCTGCGATTTCTGACCAGACAGCTCGACAACTGGAGACGATGCGTCGGCATAACGGATGGCGATGAGCTGCAAGATGTGCATGATGAAGCGCTGGACGACTCGGAGATACTTGAGCTCGTGGGGGACGATTTGGACAGCATCAGAAAACATACCCAAAATTTGAAGAAACGGCTGTCGAAGTTGGGAGTTGAAAGGTCGCCGGGGCCCAGAGCCTCGGTGAAACCCGGGAGCCAGCTGCTACTGAAACGCGATGCTGGGAGACCGAAGTCGCCGATACCTTCTCTGAAGGGGGTTTCGTGGGGATACGGCCGAGATAAGCTGGTGTGGGGTGAGCTCGATCGCGTAGCACAGGCCGTTGGGCATCTCTACGAGCTCATCCCGCCCAAAGTATCGCCACCAGAAGATGATGCGGAGAAGAAGAAAGCAGGTAGGCGGTGCCACACAAGGTGGTTTTATTTATTCCCTCTAACACGCCGCAACAGAAGACCGTAGAGCTCAGACCCGTGAAATTTTGGAGTGGCTCCGAGCCCCACAAATCGACCAGCAGTACGACACGCACATCAACGCCCGGCTTGACGGAACCTGTGGCTGGATTTTTGATCATGAGGCCTACAAAACGTGGACCTCTGAGCTCGACAAAGTCGGTATGCCCAAGCTCCTGTGGATACATGGACCCGCTGGAACGGGCAAAACGGTTCTGAGCGCTGCTATCATTCGAGAAAGAACAGAAGCATTAAAATCAGGACAGTCTATCCTCTACTGCTTCTGTTCCTCATTCGCTCAAGCCAATGCCAAATTCGAGGACGTTATCCGAATTTGGATATGGCAGCTCATACACCAAGATCCCTCAGCTGTCGAGTCCATCTGGAATGAGTATATGAACTCTTCCAACATCGAGAGAGGAACAGTCGCCAGTCAGACAGAAGTTTGGAAGATCTGGAAGGATTTGCTTTCCAAGCGTGTGGGATGCGCTGTTGTCATTGACGGATTCGACGAATTCGATCGGACCTACCGCGTAGAGTCCAAGTTTCTCCAAAAGATCAAGCAAGTGGCAGCCCAGACAAAGGCGAATATCCTCATTACCAGCCGGAACGAAGAGGATATACAGCATGCATTGTCGTCCGGTTCACAAGATACCTCGGAGATCTTGATGCTTGAATGTCTTGTATCAAAGGAGCTTGTGAGAGGAGACCTGGATTTATTGGCCTCGAAGGTAATCAATGATGTACTCCATAGCAAATCCGACGAGGTGAGGAAAGATCTTGCTTCGAGGCTTGCTGTGCGAAGCGACGGCATGTTTCTCTGGATCAAACAACAGAATATGGGCCAACTCCGACCGGGAAAACCCTTGAAACAGCTGCAGCAGATGGTTGACAGAATGCCTAGCGGGCTCAAAGAGACTTACAGAAAGATCTGGGATGAGATCGAAAGGAGGGAGCGTGTGGATAAGGAGAGAACCTTGGGCATTTTACGGTTGATCGCCTTTGCCTTTCGTCCCCTTACGGTGGCCGAAATCACCGAAGCCCTTTTGGTGAAGCCGGGCTACGACGACATCAACCTTGATGAATGGCCGGATGCTATTGATGAAGAGTATATCAAGAGCGAGATCAAAGGCTTATGCGGATCGCTTATCGATATCCGTTCACCTGGCGGAAGCGATGTGCCTGGCTCAAAGACACTACATCTTGCGCATGTATCAGTCAAAGAGTTTCTGGTGGAAGAACTATGCACGAGAACAGCGAAGGAAGATTCTGAAGTGAAGAAGCTCAAGGAGCATCATACGGAACTCGCCAAAGTCTGCCTTCGGTACTTGACCTACCCAAAAATGTGGCAGCCAAAACTGGTATCAGACCAAGGAGTTCCACGTTCATTCCTGACCTATGCATCGGCATGGTGGGAGAGGCATGTGTCTCTGGGAGATGAATTGGATGAAGATGTGTCAGCGTGCATAGATCTTATTTTGCAACCCGACAGTTTAGCATTCCGTGGATGGAGAGCTTCAAGGATTGATTCTGATCCGGAAATGCACCCACCTGAAAAGATACAGCTAAAGAATGCACGAGGAAATCCGTTAGTGTGGGCTTCTCAATTCAACTTGAAAGCTTCAGTCAAGAGACTACTCACGAGCAAGCCTGACCTGGTACATCAGAGAGAGCATCTGGGAGCTTGCACACCGCTTCTTACCGCTTGCTTAGATGGATCTTTAGATGTCATCAAGTTACTTCTGGAAAAGGGAGCCGAAATTAACATCCAGGATGACCTTGGAAATACCCCACTTGGTGGAGCCTGTTGGTCCGCCCGCGTCGATATTGTATTGTTCCTCCTAGACCAAGGAGCAGACCCAAGAATTGTCAGCAAAGACAACTTTTCGCCTTTATTTCTCCTATGCAACCAGGGAGATGGAGATCCTACTCCAATCATTCGTCTCTTAGGAAAAGGCGCAGGCACGACTGTAAACATCAAAACAAAGTATGGCGGCACCTGCCTCCACTGTTGTGCGTTGTTCAACCTGTTCAAGATAGCTGCCATACTTCTTGAGAATGGCGCAAAGGAATCCTTGGATGCACGGTCAAATGGCCGAGCTCCCATGCACTTCGCAGCATCAAAGGGCAATCAAGAGATGCTCCAGCTTTTGATTGACCAGCGGTGTGACATTGACGTCAGATCTTCCAGAAATTTGACTCCTCTGCATATGGCAGCTCGACGGGGACATGCAACAGCAGTTAAACTTTTGTTGGACAATGGCGCTTCCCTCGAAGCCACTGATGAGTGGGGAGATACTCCACTTCTCAAAGCGGCATCAAAAGGCCATGTTGAAGCGACAAAGTGTTTACTGGAATGTGGAGCCAATGTCTCGGCAGAAAATGCTTGGGGGGAGACTCCGTTAAGTGTTGCTGCCGAGGAAAGTTTCGAAGACGTGGTCCGGGTGCTTTTGAAGCACAAAGCCGACCCGACTGTGACAAATAACACCAATAACTCTACCGTCCACGCCGCCGCTTGTTTCAGCAACGTTAAGGTGTTCACGATGCTTCTCGACGCTATTTCAGACTTCGATACCCTAATGCAAGGTCCTTGGAGTCTTCTCAACAATGCCGCACTGGGTGGGAAAACCGAGAATCTGAAGATCCTGCTCGACAAACGACCTATCGAATACTTCAAACCAGATTTTGAGGGCAGGTCTGCTCTGCACTTGGCTGCACGGGGTGGAAAGCTTGCTGCTTTCGAGATGCTCTTGGACGCGGGCTGCAACCCAATCGCCAATGACTCAAGAGGAAGAAATATCCTTCACTACGCCTCCATGGGCTCCTCTCTTGAACTCATTGAGAAAATCCTTCAGCTTCCGTGTTCTGCTGATCTTCTTGAACAGAAATCACGCTTCACGCCGCTGCACTGGGCAGCGATTAGCGGTAATGCACAAGTCATGTCCGCTCTCGTTGCTGCTGGGTTGGAAGAGACAACTGTGGAGGCAAAGTTCCCCAAGAGGGCGTCCGAGTGGACCCCATGGTCCCTGTCTAAATTCTTCAACAATGAGAAGTTGCTGTCGGAGACGGAATCTCTGTTCAAGCTGCGAAATTTTCCGCCAGATATTGCTCCGGGCAAACGGCATTCCAACTATGTTTGTGATTCGTGCGAGAGCGTAAGTTTCTTTTCGTTCGACTATTTACGGTTGTGGTTAACAATATTTGCAGCGTATTATTGGGCCAAGATTCATTTGTCATGAATGTTCCTTCCTTGATTACTGTTTTATGTGTCGAGAAGATGCGGGGATGCTACATCCTGGCCATGAATTCAGCATGATATATGCCTAGGAGCCGAATGGGCCAAATCATGTGTATCACGAATGGCGATTCTTTCAAGGTTGTAAACACGGGTCGCTGAAGCACAGCACAAAATGTTGATATTGAAGTATTATTCTTTGATCCCAGACCACTTTTCTGCGTATAGACTCATTCATCAATTGGTCGTTCTATCTCATGGAAATTCTCTATTTCATTGAAACCCTCTCTTTCCAGCCGTTTCTCAGAACTTCGAGGACAGCCACTCATACAGGGCCTTACCGACCTCATCCGGCTTCTCCATAGGGCACCAATGGGCCGAATCAATATTCTTAACGGTCAAATCCGGCCCCACATGGCCATCGGCCCTGTTCTTCTCGATCAAGGCCGACAGACACACATCATCGCGGTCGCACCCGAGGAAGAAGGTCGGCACGGTGACGGGGATGCGCTCCTTCGGCAACTCCTTCTCGACCTCGTAATGGTGGTTATGGGCCAAGGCCTTGTAGCAGCACAGCGCGCTCGCCAAGCCACCGCCCTCCCGCACGCTCTGCAGCCACTCCTCCCTCCACCCGTTCCCGGGCTTCGCATACTCGTGCAACTCGACATCCCTCCGATCCGCCAGCAAGAACTCCCTCATCGCGCCGCGCACGCAGAACATATCGCGCATCCAATTCGGCCTGTTGCCGTGCGCAACGTGCCACAAGCTCTCGAGGTGCTTATCGCACACCTCGGCGCCATCCTCGGCCGTGAACAGCTCCCAGTACGCGTACCGCGGCAAGCCCGTCGCCTGCTCGAAAAACGCGTTCGCGGCCGCGAGGTCGAACGGCGTCTCGGACGGCGGGATGTACGCGACGTTGAGCAGCGCCACGCCGACGACCAGCTCCGGCGCCCACAGCCACACGCGCTGCGCGCTGAAGGAACCCCAGTCGTGGCCCACGACGACGACGTTGGACGTCACGTGCTCGGCGCGCAGGAGTTCGACGTAGTCGGCGGTCAGGTCCTTGGAGTTGAAGAGGGCCGCGTCGGTGGGCCGCGAGGTGCTGCCGTAGCCGAGTTGGTCCGGGACGATGATGCGGTTGGGGAGCGGGAGCAGGTGCGGGATCACTTCTTTCCAGAGGTGCGCGTTGTCCGGGAAGCCGTGGAGGAGGAAGAAGACGGGTTTGTGCGGGTCGTCGGTGGGACGGGCCGAGTCGTAGTAGGTGTAGGTCAGTGACCGCGAGGTCGTGAAGGTCTTTTTGGCGAACTTGTCCATGGTTGTTGTTGTTGTTGTTGTTGTTGTTGTTGTTGTTGCTGCTGGTGGATGGATGGTTGGTGTTGATGTTTTTGAAGCTTTTATAGCGACGTTTCCGAATAGGCCACCTTATACCTCGGGACCGGATGGGTGCGGCGTAGCTAACTACCTATGTGGGGAGTAGGTACTCCGAACGTCCCCATTACGGCTAGTCAGTGGTGTGATTAGTAGTTCGGCCAATATGCCGAAGGGGTATAGCGTGACAATCCCTGACTCGATGCTCCTTGGTTGCGGTCTTGGTCTTTTGCGTCATCTTGTCAGAATATTCTTACAACCTATTCCATCTCTCGCTTCGTACGTCCACCTCTTGCTCCTTCAAAATGTACTTTTGGCTTTCCGCGTCGTTGATGCCCCCGTTCCCCTGACGCTCGTTGCTGGCATAAATGGTTCCTTCCTGCACCGTCACGTTTGTAATGCCCATGTCCGACAGCTCCATAGGATCCCGACGCCGGCGAGGCGTTCTCCACGTTTTCCAGGTTGTGAAAGGTGAAGGTGTGTTGTTACCCGCGTACTTGTCCGAGCCGTTGTGAGATTGTGCCCACGGTAGAAGGCGGATCAGAGGGCGGAAGGTTGCAACAGACGCTGCAATGAGGGCCAGACACATTTCTGCCCAGGTCCAGATTCCAATTGGAATAAATATGTCTGTGTCCAAGTCAGCGAAACCCAACAAACGTTACCACCACAATTAAGCTTACAAAGGACATCGGTTTCGCTGGCATAGCCAATTAGACTTTTGAACCGGATAATGTTCGCTACACTCGCACTGCCAAAGTTTAGCTTTGTCTCACTGGGGGGAGAGGGGGAGACAAACAAGACTCCCATGCCTAGAACGAAGATGGTCGATATCTTGACTATCGTTCTCATCTGGAGCTTCCAGACCATAGGTGCTAATGCGAGGGCGTAGTACCAATCTAGCACCAGGTTGATGGCTGAATATACATAGACGCCTATCGCCACGCCGTTTCTATCTGCGCAGCGACCCGTCGTCATGGTCGGCGTCCAGTACTTCTTGGGCTTCGCAGAATGTCAGTTGGAGAATACTGGTAGTGGAAGCGTGACGTACAGGTGTGCACTGGAACAGCAGTGCAAAAAACTCGTACATGCCGATGATGACGTTCACCGCAATAGATGCGAAGGTGATTCGTCTCATGGCCACACTGGCTTGGCCAATGATGCGCAACTGTAATAGCGCAATAGACAGCTTCGTAATCATCATGGCCAGCGTGTAAGTTATCTGCGCCATGACCAGGTACTATCTAGACTTTAGCATGGTCCCCGACCAAGACTGAGGCTGTACTAACCTTAGCGCCCGTGTAGAAAGTTTGAATCGCTAGCTCTGCCGTCTTCCTCCCAAACCCACCCTCGGTAATACTGAGTACGATCATAACAGTCATAACGAGGTACCCGGCCTGTCCGAAATCAGCATCAAGTGAAACAACAGTGACCCCGGGAGCTGGAGCTGCTTACCAGGCCGACCAGAAGCAGCCCATCGTCGGTACTGAACTGCGACTGCAGTCGAATCCGCACGAAACACCTGAGCGCGACGAAGACGACCGACACGCAGAACATTGCGATCATCGACTCGCGTATATGTTTCTGCTCATCGTTGAGCTCGTAGTCGTCCGGATTCACCGAGGCGGACATGATCAAAAATTGGCGGACGAGACTTGTGAGGCACGCCAGGAGCCACACTCACAGTTGTATACGGAGAACGCGTCTGCACCATTCGCCTCCCGAGTCATTCTCCACGCACGCACACTACCAAAGGGGACGTCTCCCCCCTTGGCGTGTTTCGGCGTCTTTCGACTTTCCAAGTGCCGCTGCGACCGTGCATCCGTTGCCTCATCGATTCGGTACTTGAGCAAAGCCGGGGGCTCACGGCTGAACTGAAAAAGTGTCTCCGAAACTCCGGTCGCGATGCCCCTTTGTAGTAAGGGTTACATAACTTTAGGACGGCTTCGGCGGTATGTCGTGGTCTCATTGGTCTAATAGTCACCCGTGCTCTCCTCGCTGTCATCGAGTCATGTTTGGGCTGCCGTGTTATCAGGCTGCCTATCATCTTGAGCGGGGGTGCGGAACGGATAGTCTAACGGTCACACTAATATAGCGTCCGGCTTTTGGGCGTCCCTGGATTCTCGGCTGTCCTACAAATCGTCCCACCCCGTTGTCCTGTCAAAGTCAGTAGGGTGCCAGAGCGGGTTAGTCTTGCCGACTTTCATGGCCTTAGCGGTCTGAAACCCCGGATTTTGTACCCCATATGGGCATTGCATTGTTGCGCTATAGCTTAAGAGTGAGGCTGTACCTTTGCTTCCTCACCGTCAAAACAACCTTTCATAAGAGAGATCTGGAGTGTTTGGGCATCTGTAGTACCCTGGTACCTGTCTCTGCCCGATTGATGTTTCTTTGTTTTTGCTTTCTGAGTTTGTTGTCTTTTGTCCGTTCTATTCCCGTGCTTTTGAGGCAGAGTTGAGGATGTTTACCAGCGATTACAACTGTTAGGAGCTCATCTTTCTCGTTTTCCTTCTCATGCTTCGTCTGCTACGTCCTGGTTCCTTTGCCGGTTGCTGATACTGATCATGCACCCTGCGCTTTCTGCTCGCCTTGAATATGATACGTCTCTTTACTACTTACTCTCGGCTGTCAACCCGCGAACCCTTTTTTTTAGGCGTGGTTGATAAGTAGCCTATTAGATAGAGCTTAACTCAACAAAATGCTACACGGTGAGGAAAGCTGGGGCCAACAAACGCATAGTGAGGAAGAGAACCGGGTCGAGCAGGAGAGCTTAGTGTAGTCGATCATGACCCGGCAGCAAATCCTACGTCTAAATGGCGCCACTCCTTGGAAGCGAGGAATGTAGAAGGCTGATCAATGTCGATCAAATCGACAATCGTCCACACTTGATACACGGGCTGCTATCGGCGGTAGAAGATAACCATAAATTCAATGGAGACTGATAATGCAAACTTCGAGGAGAAATGTGAGGCTGATAAGGGAACAACCGTAGTAATAGGCATTAATCCACATATACAGAGAGGTACATCGAGAGTGCAGATCAGGTACAGCGGGCGACGAAGCGGTAGAAACGCCATCCGCCGAGATCCGGCCCTTATCTCACCCACAAGTCCGCTCCGAGGAAATCCCCTGATGGTCCAGGCTGGTGGTTGCGGGCGAAAACTTGGCAAGTAGCGGGAAGGATGAACCGTGGAGTTGGGGCTAAACCAAATCCAGCAACACGGCAGAGATGCGAGCACCAGAAAGGGTGTAGCCGCAAGGAACACGAAAGCCAATGGAGTGGCTGCATGACAACACGAGTCCAGGCGCGAACGATGACGGGGAAAGTGGAGCATAAACTCGGGGGCTGCACACGTGGGGATGATCTGCTTCAGCTACCGGCATTTGAGGCATCAGCCGCACTCCTGATCGGCCACACACTGGTCTGGACTCTTAAGCTGAGGTGTGCTATGAGGATCTTTGTGGCGAAGACGTGTCTGCTGCAGTTTGGCAGACTGAACGGAGGCGACACTGTTCAATTTTTACAAGCTGTCCTGTGTTTGACGCCCTCATTCATCTATTCAAGGTATGCCCATTGTGCGCTTCCAAACAACAACAGATGTTCCAAAGTCCGGAAAGATGAACGGCACAAAAATAAACGCCACAGTAAGCTGGGTGAGGAGCCAGGTAAGAACATCATAGTACTTCTTTGTTCGTGCAGGATCACCTTGTCGATCAAGGAATACTGGGCGTATCTGGCGCCGAGCTCCTATTCGCCATGTTAGTATTGAGATTTTCATCCATGATTCAGGAAGTTTTTACCCTTCGCAATGGTCTGGATAATTGCAGCTGCCGCAAAGCTCAAGTAATGAGCAGGATTGAACCCATGCCACATGGCCGAAACGATGAAGCTGATCATTCTGGGGAGGAACCCGGAGCCCAGACCAAGGCAACGGACGTACACATAATCACGGAGCCAGGTGTACGTGCGGACATTCCAGTTCCGCACGTAGGAATCTGCGGCTTGCGCAAATTCCAATTCAAATGGGCGTGCATTCTTCATGCGATCCCACTTGACACGACCTGTTACCATGTCCACGCCGTTGTATCCGAGACCAGAAAGTACGCAAGCGCCTTCGGTAAAGGACCAAAGACCGTAGTAGCGCATTCTCATGGATAGTCCGAGAATGTACATGTGCCAAATACGCCGCAGGAGTGGGCGTTGCATTGCCTCATAGCTGAGGAGAATCCAGGGGGAATACAGCTCTGAAATTTCGTAGAAAGCCAATGTCCATATAGCACCACAGGCTGCTCTTTTTGCCGCGTAAATACCCTGGCCGGAGTATTTGAGTTGGCCTCGTGTAAGCCATTCTCGGTATTCTGCAAAGTCGCATGCTGGCCCAAGAAACAGTGTTGGGAAGAACAGGACATGACCGGCGTAATCTAGAACGGGTGGAAGTGTTTCGATTGCGCGGTCCCTTTGTTTCTGAGAAAGATTTTTCTTTGGTTGCCGCCCATCATGGATGTTCCAGCAGAAAGCTGTAAGCTTTGTCACCAGAACCATCTGAGCGCCGGTCATACTCATACCATGGACTCCGGAAGCGGGGAAGATATTGCAGAAAGACAAATGACCCATCAGAAATATGAATCCAATCCAAGGCATAGCTGGACCTGGTAAATACTTGGCGATTGTATAAGCGCCCACGCAGCTGATGAGAAGTGGCTGCAGACCATCCCAGAGCCCAACCAGTCCGATGATGTAGAGCAGAGAAAGACTTTACGACAGTAAGCGATGGGCCTGGAATGGAGAGTATGATATGTACATACAAAATGGAAGCAAGGTTCTTCTGTTCGGAGCTTTTTGTGTAGCTCAACCCCTGTGCAAACACATATGACGCGGGAAATAGCGATAAGAATTTGACTGCCTTGGTCAGAGTCTACTCGGATATTCCGCACAGGCGTTTTCCATACCCTCATGAATTGATACACCCAAAGTCCGTGCTGTTTGGTCAAGCACTCAATGAAGAAATAAGTCAGCATGAGTGCTTGTTCTTAGCCGAACAAATCTTACAAGAATGAAGCATGTTGTCTCGATTGATAAAATCCTGGCTCAGTAATTCCCTGGCACATGCAAGATGTTTCAAATGTCAATGTTGATGCCTCTGTTAAACGTGTGATGAGAAGAAGATATTGAGTAATGACTTCTGTCATTCTGGTGACTCGTATGGAACTTTCCGGTGAACAATGGCCTGACGATGGGACACAACTCCCCAGCGTGCGGGGTTGCAGATGTAGTGCTTTCTATGGAGCTGCAAGGCGTTGAGGCTGCTTTGCTAGCTTGGTGTGGCTTAGCTGAGGGCTAAGTTTGGAACCGCGCATGAAGACTATCTCCAAATCTGGACGGTCAAAGACCGGGGCCGGTTCGCATCGCTAGCCAAATACGGAGGTTAGTATGAGCGCGGCTTGCAGAATAACTCAACCACACGGCATCAGCTTCACAACTTGGTCTCCAGCTGTTGTATCCAGCTTTGCACCAGCTAAAAACTGGAATGTTAGTATTGCATCTACTGGCCTGAACTATGCGTAGCTATCAAATCAAATGCCTCAGGAACCAGAAACACCCCATTGCATTTACCGGCGTACCCGGAAAGATACAGTGAGCTGACAGGGCGCTCCCGTGCATTGGCGGAGATGCCGTGTGGTGAACGACGGTGGCTTACGCCTCTATCGCTTTCCCTGTTGGGTAATGTGGACAATTCCGTAGGATCACTGGGAACAACCATTTCCTATCTTGGACAAATGGAGTTACGTATGGACATCTGCTACAGCTCAGCGCCCATGGCGGACAAAGTATATAAACAGGCCGTCCTCGGATTCTAAGTGCCTCTCATCAGCACAATCACTTCATCTTCTCCAAATGCATTTTCATCAATCTTCCTACATCCTCGGCGCCGCCGCCCTAGTGGGTGCTGTTGCCGTCCCAGCACCTGTACCTGACGATGTTCCCGTCACGGTTGCAGATATTCCTACTCCCAGCGTCCTCGGACCGGATCCCCTGGTCTATTCGTCAACTGCTGAACCCATCAACGCCGCAACCGTCACTGCTGTTGTTACTGGCGCCACTGATGCTCCAGAGCCCACTGAATCTGCAGTGGCGGTCTCAGCTGCTGCTGCTGTAATCGATCCCAGCTTGGTCTCCCTCATCACCAATCTGCCCAACAGTATCCCGCCTTCCCTCTACTCCCAGATCTCCGCAGCAGTTCCAACGGATCCGGCATCAGTTGCCGTACTACAGTCCGCCATTGCAGCACTCCCCTCCGGAGCCCTCCCAGACCAGCTGGCCAGCCTAGCCTCGGAGCTCCTGCCTGCCGCTGCCACTCCCGCAGCCAAGGCCAAGCGCGCCGCCACAACCTACGACCCCGACGCATCATCCAAGAAGTGCCCTGGCGGCAACGGCTGGGACTGCTGCCCGCTGCCCACCGGCACCGCCTTCGGCACCAGCTCCGAGACGGACTCCGAGTTCCTAAGCAACAACGCCTACAGCAGCGCCGCCTCGAGCGCAGCAAACAGAGTCCCCGCGCAGTACACCCTCGCCTTCTCCAACAAGAACGCGGCCACCCAGCAAACCGGCTACCGCGGCGTCTACAATCTGAACAACTACGACCCCTCCGCCTGCGCCGCCTACTGCAACGCCGACCCGTGGTGCCAGGCCTTCAACATCTACATCGAGCGCGACCCCATCGTCCGGCCCGACGACCCGAACAGCTCGGGGAGCCTCTGCAGCAACCCACCCTCAACCGCCAACATCAAATGCACGCTCTACGGCCTCCCCGTCTCCGCCGCCTCCGCCACCAACGACGGCCAGTACCAAGGCGGCTTCCACGTCGTCATCGCCGGGTCGAACGGCTACAACAAGCTCCCGCAGGCGCCCGCGCCGCAGCCGAACTTCTCCGGACCCTCGGCGCTGCTGCCTGGAGCTATCGAGGATTTGAGCAAGTACTACCTGTACGAGTTCTACGCGGGGCCGTTCGATCCGGCGTACTGCGCGAGGGGGTGCCAGGCCAACACGGCGTGGAATAAGGCGCAGCTGCGGGACGACAGGGGCCGGTATACGGCGTGTAATGCGTTTAACGCGTACATTACGTATGCGGATGGGGAGGCGAAGGGGACGACGTGCGCGTATTATAACGATAATCTGTCTGCGGCTGATGTTAGGGATAAGGCTACGAATGTTGGGCAGTGGCAGGGGAGTGTGCATGTTACGATCGGGCAGTCGTACGTCTACAATTTGACGCCGAGGGACAATGGCGGTGTGTGTAATTGCAGGGTTATGGGCGCGTTCTGGCCGTCGCCTATCTTGGATGCTGCGCTGTATGGTGGATGTCGGGATTGAGCTTTATGTCGTTGAGGCCGAGGGAGCTTGTGGTGGAGTAGACTACAGATGCATGAATGGTTTCATGGGCTCTGGATCCGCAGACGATATTCGGTGGATGCTTTTTTTTTTTTTGTTCTCTTTTACAATTCTTGTACATACAGCCTTGATGCGCGGTTATTTACCTTTTGTAGATGACCATCTTCCTGTCTATGTCGAAATGAATATAAATGCGATCGTCAAGTAGATTGAGTCACGGGGTATCTATGCACTGAACAACAGCGAAGTGTTGCAAAGCGGGAGCTGGGTAGTCTTCTCAAAGGTGTGGTAGTAATAATGACTAACATCCGACCGCGAGAGCATCCGCGAAAACGACTATAGGGACGGTTGCGAGAGTGGCTACAAGAGCGGCTACAAGAGTAGCGGCCCGTGAAGAAGGCGAAGGTACTGTGTAGGTGGAACCTTCCTTGTTCGTACACAGTCACATGACTTCCGTTTTTTAGGGCCAATAGGAGCTGAAATATTTATCCGAAGCGCCCCCGAGTATCCCCAAGTTTCCACGGTGATTGGGATACATTCCGGTCTTCGCCAGTGAGGTCGAGGTGGTTGAAGCTATTGTGACATTGTTAAGTGATGGGCAGTGGATAGGGAACAAAGAAGCGTAGTAAATACCCGTGACTGTTCAGCGAATAAAGAACAATAGTATAGAGAACAGCCGAGGACAATTCAATTGTTTAGTTAGCGGCTACAGTATATCGTGGACTCGGTGCCGGGCCGGTTTACCGAAGTAGAGCACGGCGGGCTTTGAAAAAGGACCTACCAGTAACAACATACTCCAAACGTCTTCACTCACGATTCCCTCTTCACCCCACACTTCGACTGACGACCAAAACGACAACATGTCTTTCGATCCCAACGGCAAGATGCTGAAGGTAGTCAAGAATTTCCCACGGGCCGTCTCGCAGGACGAGATCGACCTGTCCGACTTCTGCATCTGCCTCGACTGCCGCGCCGGCCACTGCAACGAGCACGCCACGTACACCCGTTTCAAGCGCCACCTCAACCTCAGAAACACCTCCGCCGCCCTCGTCCGCAAGGCCATGAAGGCGGAGAAGAAGCACCAAGGCCTAGCCATCCTGTCCAACCTCCCGCCCGAGCTGGCATGCGACATCGCCCTCCACCTCCCCATCCAAGAGCTCCACCGCCTCTCCACCTGCCCGCCGTTCCAGCCCTTCTGGGCCGCCCACGAGGCCTACCTCATCCGCCACCTGCTCGCCGAATACGCCGCGGAGGCCAAGCTCTACCCGCTCGCCGCCATCTTCGGCACCGCAGCTGCCAACAACATGACGGCGCACCAGCGCATCCTCTACTTCGAATCCATGCGCGCCTGCACCGACGCCGTCGTCGCGCACTTCACCACCACCCTCTCCCTCCCTCCCGACATGAGCACCCGCCTGCGCGTCGCAGTCCAACACCTCTGGCGCGTCTTTGGCCTCGGCGGCAACGACAGCGCGCTGCCGACGGGCGACGAGCGACGCCGGCGGGGCATGATACCGCCGCCGCCCGGCATGACCACCAGGCGGCAGGCGGCGGTGACGCGTTTCTGCGCACTGCCGCAGGCGCTGCGGCAGGACATCTGCGCGCTGCTGTTCGAGGAGCTGGGGGCCTACTTCGAGTGCGTGCACCCGGTGTGGAAGCGCATGGCCAAGCCGGCTGATGATAAAATTAACGCCACGGTCTCGCCGTGGGCGTGGGCGGGGGTGTCGGATAACGTCGTCGCACAGATGCGGCGATGCGGCGTGTGGCGGGCCAGCCTCGCGTACTACGCATTGGAGAATGTGCGTGTGGCGATGCGGGGGATGTACGCGAAGGCGGCAGCCGCTAGCGCGAACAGTGTCGAGCTGGATGCGAAGGCGGTCGAGGTGGTGCTGAGGCAGGCGCGGAGGGACGATGCTGGGTTCAGCATGGATCACGAAACCGCGAACTTCTCGTTCGACCACATCGACACTTACATCGGCGACATCATCTTCGAGAGCAAGAGCATGAAGCAGAAGTGGATTTTCCCCGATCCTTGGACCTACAGCATTAGCCTGGGTTTCAGTCAGAGGCGCGAGTTCCTTCTGTACCCCCCGCGCGGCCACACGCATCGCGATCTCTACGTCGAGATGTCCATGGCGAAGTACATGCCGGACGGAATGGCTTTGGACATTGCGAGGTCGACGCAAAATGTTATCCACGGCGGATACGGGCATGCCCGGAGAAACACTTGGCAGTTTCGGAGGGACCAGGAGGATAATGACTGGTTGGCCAATCCGACGGATCATATGATGGCTTGGTTGATGAACTGCGCTTTTCCGTTGCGCCCGCAAGACTACGAGTAGAGTAGGCGGACGTGGATCATTTAGCTTGGTTGTTTAGCTTAGCTCTATCTAAAATCTTTACTGCAATAGTATTATACCAGCTCGACTAGCGCGATTGTGAGAAGTGATATGACTGAACTGTTTTTGTGAAAAGGCTTGCTTCTGAGTGCTCAATCAGAATGAACCTGCAATTTCCGACCGAAAGAAGTGCTTAAGAAGTCAAAAGGTTGCAGAAGTCGAAATGCAGGGTACGCTGAACAAATGGAGAGAAATAAGGTATTAGTATCTCCGATGTGGTAAATCTTGTAGGAAAGGGATGCGCATTGATTGGCTTTCATGATTGCGATACAAACAAAAAGAGAACTTCACCAGTGCACCTTGTGTAATTTGCTCTGGGCCGCAAAGCCAGGTAGTGTAGGCCTTGTATTTCTGATGCTGGGTAATATAATGATAAACTGTCACTTCACTATACATCAATAAGAGCCGATGGTGTAATGGCTAGCATTAATGCTTCTATGATCACTTAGCCAAACATTCATTGTAAGCTAGTAGACACTCGTTGGCATTAGATTCAGGTTCAATTCCTGATCGGCTCGGCTTTCTTTTTGTTCAGAGCTATTTCTTCCTCTGACTGTTTAATTTTTTGCTGCGACCAACTATGGAGCCGAAGGGGGACGAACCGACGGACGGAACCCGCCGCTCCAACCAACCCCTTTCTTTCCCCACAAGGCGGCCCGTGGTCCAAATTAGCCTCAGTTTCGATGGTACTAACGGAAAATTTATATATATATGTGTGTGTGTGTGAAGTATCTGTTAGGGACCGGATAGCTCTTTTCAATTTTAGGGACAAGAGACGAAGGAAAGCAGATTCAGAGCCGTGATGCAGTGAAAGAAAGTCACTGGAAAATAAACTCTGATAAAAGCCATTATTTCATTATTCTTACCATCGCTCCTGGTGTTGCTCGTGCAAAGCATTATCTTCCTACCGGTTGGCCCTTGCGGGCGAATGAATAAGCAGTGGTACCACGCTATGCATGTCGCCGTAATCGGTATGATGTGAACAGGGCTGCGCCCCGCTGCAACGAGGCGGAGTCGAGTGGGGCAGATGCGCCAGGGCTGCAGAAAATCCTGTTAGCGCTACCATGCCACGCTTATATCTTATTTGCCTCAGACCTCTCGAAGGCGACAAGGCGTACTCAAGGCACTAAGGCACGGTGATCATCACTGCGGCCTGTGGCTTGCCCAGTGAGCAAACTGGATAAAAACGAGCTGCTGCTGGGCTGAATTTGCTATTGATACAAATCGCCAGCACAACTTCTTCACAATTAGAGGCTCTTTAATTACTTCGAAAATACAAAGCCACTTTTCAATCGATCGCACTCCTTTCCTTGCAATCTTCAAGAAAGTGGTCACGAGACAAAGATGGCTACGCCCCCACATGACTACAGCACGGCGGATCAATCACCCCCTTTCTTGAATGCCCAGAACAAAGGTCAAGTATACTCCTTCTTATCTTCCCAACTTCGCAATCCGTGCTATGTTCTGCCACTACTACTTGTCCTCGGCGGAGATATCGTCCAGAAAGCTCTTGCCCAGGCAACCGGAAATGGCCCGGCTCCGGTATCCTTCAGTTTTGGATGGGTGGCATATTCCTTTAAGACGATAGTGCGTCTTGTAGGAGAAGGCCGCCTCATGCCCCTGCCGGATCATTCCTGCAAAGTCATCAACCTGGAAAGCGGCTACGCAAGAGAGAACCGAAACTGGGTCATCAGTCGCTTGCTCCGGGACAACGAGATATACATGGCGAAGAAAGCGAAAAGTAGACCCGACCTTGGCCGCGCACTCAGGGTCGCCATTTACGAGCCGTCACCGCTGCCACCCCAGACCCATTTCATGAAAGGCACCCACAGACTCAGCACATTGCTTCAGTTTGCCGTTGCTTCCATACCATGCCTGCTATACGGGCACCCGGACGTCCTGCTCTTGACCATCTTCGGCACCGCCATGGCTCTCGTCACGGGCGCACTTCCCCAGTGGAAAGCCGAGAAACTTCCCGAGGAGGCGAGGTCCGAGAAAAAGAAGACGATAGCCATTACGGCCGGAAATGGCCACAAAGATGTCATCCTCCTGCGGAACATTGGCTCGCGCTTCGATCTTGAGGCTCTCTCCACGTTCGACGGCCCCTGCCAAGCGAAGCCCTGGCGGCACGTCGGCTTCTTCACTGACAAAGGCCCCGGCAAAAACACCAACGTTTGGACACTTCACGGGATGCCCTGGGATTTTCTGCTGACCTGCTTCGTTTACGTTACGTTCACAGCGGGCTGGCTAGTACTGCTGATCCTTGCAGCTGGCCTCCAGACCAGGTCCTGGTATCTGCTTATTGTCTGCCTTATCGGAACGGCCCAGAATGCTCTCGTTGCCGGGAAGAGTCTGCACCCCCAAGACCAACCTATCCCTCTGATCCTTCGGGACGAGATCCTCGGAAACAAAGTCATGGATTCTCTCATGGATCTTCAAGTTACGCTTGAGGCCGATCCTCTATCCATTGATGCCAAAACCTCCATCGTGCAGTCTCTACGCGAGATATACTTCCCAGGACGCCCGAGGGAATGGAACGGCGAAATCGAATGGTGGGAAGGCCAGAGGAACAAATACGACGAGCTTCGGATTGCAGACAAGAAAATTTGCAGAGGAAAACCGCGCAGTCGTTGGTTTTCAACCACAAAGGAAAAGGAAGCCTTGGCGACCAGGTCTCAACCTGAAATTCCTGAGACACATGGGCAATGCTTGTCCGACAACAATGAAGGCAATACGAAAGACAAAATCCACTCGCCAGCATCGGGTGGTCAAGGTGATGACGTAGAAATTCTATAAGAGGACGAAGGAATCTCATCAAGCTCTTATAATTTTGGACAAATGGCAAGATGGGCTTAGCATAGCTGTTTTTCTTTTTTTCTTTATTTTTTTTCCGTGCGGATCAAGAGAGGAAGTAGTTGCTGCATATTTAGAAACATTGTACATACATATGGTTTAAATTTCCGGCGCTGACCGTAAGAATGAGTTACTGCTACTCCATGGCTTATATTCTGCCCACTGAATTGTTGACGGCTGACGCCTGAACATCTCCTTCAGGGCGCTGTCAATTCCAGCAAAAGCCAAGACTTGAAATAGCATTTCGCATGCGGGGATGATGAGGCTGATCTTCCCGCGTGATCGTCCCATCGGCGCTTCATTTCGAGTTCTAGAATCGCTCCAAAGGTGTTTCATACAGTAGGGATTGGAATTGGGGCTATGCCTCATGTTTTCTTGCATGACATGAACTGTTCTCCTCCAATGTTGTGGCTCTGAAATATCGCGAAAGCGCATAAAGGACTGGTGCGTCAAGACGAAGAGCTCTGGCAAAGTGTCAGTTTCGTGTTGCCAAGGGAAGAGATCTAGAAGATCAAGCTGTTCAATGCCATTATTGTTGATCTTGGTGACGTGAAGTAGCCAAAATTCGTAGGCATATTCGAGCAGAGGAAATTTATCGAAAGATCCTCTGATGTCTCCTCCGGAGTCAGACCATGCACCTTCTGGATCCCGGTAGCGACCAAATCTGAAATGGTAGGATTCAATTTCGTCCATTCGAAGATATTTGATGCAGGACCGTGAAATCTGGAAATTGCCCCGATCCGCGGAAGTCCACTTGTTGGTCATTTCCAGTTCATCCAACCCTCCGTTGTTGAGATAATCTAGAGCAGATTGGTGTATAAATTCGACATGCCCTAGCCTGGTCCCGTCGACATCATTCGCCTCTTCCCGTAGAATGACTTGCATCAGCCCTTTGGAAAGACCGCTGATGACTAGCGGCATGTCTTCTTCGCGCTCAATGTAGAGAGGGCTGCTTCGCATTTCGGCGATTGTGTTGAAATTCATTGACGCGTCAAGAGCGAGAGCTTCTCGAAGCTCCCAAATCGTCAAGAGTCGATTCGAGAAAAGTATCCATTGGAAGAGTTTGATAGTTTGAGGTCTGTCGTCCGGATTACCATCATTCAGAAGGGACCTGTACAAACCCTCTAGTCGTTCTGGTACCTGGCTTATGATTGAAATCATCTGTTGAGTGGTTTTGCCACTCCTTCGCAGCCGTGTTACCTGGCCTAGGATGATAGTGACCCACTGGAAGATACCTCGAGCTTTACCGATTATAATCTTCTGCAACTGGCTCCTTCCCGGTTCTGATAAATCCTTAAGTTCCCAATAGCTTTCGACAAACGTGGAGATGTCTTGAGCATTCTCTCTCTCGACTGATACTGAGAGCTTCGTCGTGGTCCGAAGCACGGGGTAGTAACGACAGGAGAAGCATATCTTGAGTGTTGCCATGGGATCATTCAGGGTTGTAGTAAGTTTCTCGAAGTCTCTGATGATTTTCACCGCATCTTCTTCACCAATCTCGTCAAGAGCGTCTACAAATATGACCACCGATCGTCGATGACACAATTGGGGAAGAATCTTGAGAAAGAACTGCCGAAGCTCTTGCATTCTCCAAATACTTTGTTCATCACTTCCCTCGTTCAATCTTGATTTTCCCAAATACTTGGTAGTGAGATCCGCGAGATGAGTTGGAAAATAGGGCAGTATTTGACGCAAAAGCGATCTATACAGCCCCAGCGGAGATTTCTGTAACTCGTGGCCTCGTCCGTGTACGAAGAATGCTGCAACAACTTCATTGAGGCCGATGGTCTGATTCTCTCTTCGATGCTGCACGACGTATTTCATGAGGGTTGATTTCCCGGAACCTGGGTTTCCTAAGACCCAAAGAAATCCCTGGGGGTCTTCAAGCCACGACGTGAAGTTAGGATGATCTAGAACCCATGAGCAGGTCCCTTCTGCATTGATGATATCATCTTCTCTCCAGCCCTCCTCCGAAAATGCGAGCGACTGGAGACAGCCTGGATAGTGTCAATTATGCTTGAAGCTTTCAGCCTAATAGTTGACATGGATCTTACTTCGTTCTACTTTACTCAATCGACGACCTGGAAAACAATTATTTGCATTTAGTCAGGCAATTTGAGACGCGGATAACTTACAGTGACTTTGTAGACATTCTTGAGCGTCCTCCAATGTCGCTTTCAGTCTATCCAAGACAGTCTGATATACATCGTCATGGGCTCCAGTGAATTTCACAAGGTCCCTGTGTGTGCGATTGACTGGGATAACTCGGTGACCGAGGTCATCATGAGGCGTTCCATGAGTTGCTGAAGAAACCGAAACCAATACTGCCGGTGGTCCACTCATTTGCCACTGCCCCTCAACCTACCGAAGGTTTCATTAGTGAATTATCCTACTCCTGGAAAGGACTTAACGTACAATTATTGCAGTGGGTGATTCCATCGTCTCGTAAAAGTAAAAAGATTCGAAGTCGGGGATTCTGCGAGTGACTTTGAGGAACCTTTTCCCAATCTCACGCAATGTCGGGGAGTTGTTGGCATCGAGAGGGTAGAGAAGTGTTCTTCTTGCACTCTCGTGGATCATTGGCACTAGCGATTCAATGTTCATACCGTGATTCGGAACCCCAAAAAGGAAGATGCTACGCAAATATTGGAGATTCGTTCGATCACGCGGCTCGTAGCTTTCTCTCATGGCGTTGACCGCCTGCAACTATTAGCATATAAAAAAACAAAAACCCCAGTAAATTACTCACCGCTTTTACAACAATTCCTCCCAAGCTATGTGCCACAATTACCAAAGCCCTTGGGGGACGTGTCTATGGTGATGTCAGGTTGGGCTAATTATCATAATGATTGACTACTTACTGTTGAATGTCTTCTGATGGCGTTCAGACGAGATCGGAATGCATTTGCGACGTCATAGACATTCTGAATTGATGCACCTCGTGTCTCGTAGCCATATGTGAAGATCCTTGCTCTCGGAAAATCCCTCGGGAGATCGTCTCGAAGCCACATATGGACATGTTCTTTCTGCTTGAAGGAGCCGAATGCGTGTCCGTTCAGTCCGCTGATAGCGACAATACTGTCATCGGTGAGCGAAGTAACGCAATGGCCAGCCGCCAATTATACATACTCGAATTCACAGTCCTTGTCCTGTGCAGAATGAAGCGGAGTGAACCCCTCAAAATGCGTATCGAACTCGAGTCGGCCATCCTTGTCATCCAGCTCAAAGTCCAAAAAGTGCTCCCGTTTGCCAGACAGTAAGGCGGGCAGACTCGTAAAGTTCAAGGTCGCCACCGTCTCATGCTTTCGCACTGGGTTGCATGCAAGAGAGCGAACCGTTACCCGGATAGCATCCTCAAGGGATAGCTGCGTCCTGACAAGGTCTTTGACTTTACTTTTCGAAAAGCTTCTAGGTATGCCCCTCAAGCGAAAGGTTGTTTCTGCTTCAGATACCATCTTCAGCAAATATACGATACATGTTCATCTCGGTTCGATGGTTGATAATTCAGGTACGGGGAAGGCTGAGCTTCGTCCGGGGCGTTGGGACTGGCTATAGACTATGGCACTGAACACTGCAATAATGATGGTTAGTTTAATGATACCGCAGCCGGTATATCTGTGACTCACAAGATCCGACCACATGAGGGATGTTTGTAGAAGCAGAGGAGACGAGGCTGAAGGTTGGAAGGCAACTGGATCTTGGCACTGCTTACATGCATCCTGCAAATAACGGCGGCAAAAAAGCACACCCACTTCCAGTCCAACCAATCGTCTTTACAAGGCTTTCCAACAAATGAGCCAATCATTTCCCAGCATTGACAAGTACGGAAACCATCCAACGATTTTACATTTATCTCCTACTCCTACCCAACATCCTATACAAAAGCGCGCAAAAGACAAAAATTCACACAAAATAACAGGCAATCGGGGGTATTATTCGGCAGCTGAACGCAACGCACAAAAAACCGAACTCGAAAGCAAGTAACAAGAAAACACAAGAAGCCCGCAAAATCCTTCCTTCATCCACTCTCATCTATACCAATCTCTCACTCCACTGTCACATCACAACTTCTTATCCAACCTCTTCAAAAACTTACTCACCCCCTTCTCCACCCGATCCACCCTCTGCTCAAACTTCCCCGGCGGCGCAGCGCCCGGCCCCGGCTGCCCAGGCCTATCGTGGCCGCGTATGCTAGCCTCCTGCTCCGTGGGCCGGTACAGCTGGCCGTGCACGGCGTACGACTCGGCCTGGCTCTGCGGCTGCGCCGTCGGCTGGCCGTACGAGTACTGCGCGTAGCCGCCGGGGGGCGGCATGCCGGGCGAGGGCGCAGCCGCAGCGTACCCTGGCGACTGGAGCGGCGTCGAGATGCCTGGGGACTGGACGGGGGCGTAGCCGGGGGACTGCGGGTAGTTGGCGTACTGCGGTTGAGTTTGTGCCTGCGGGTTATAGCCGGGGTAGCCGGCGGGCAGGGTGGCCTGGCGCTGCATGCCCGGGTGGGTCGGGGTGGGCGTCTGGCCGTAAGGCGCGGCGCTGGGCGGCGGGGCGAAGGACTGCGAGTACGGCGGGGTGCCGCCGTTCTGCGGCGGCGGAGGCGGCGGGAACGAGCCCGTCGTGGTGGAGGCGCGTTGGATCTGCGTGGGCGTCGGGCCCAAGGCGGGAGGCGGCGGGAAGGAGCCGTGGGTTGCGGACGGGGGTCCGGGCATGTAGGGTTGGTGTTGCTGGTACGAGCCGTGGTGCTGGTGCTGCTGCATGCCGTACGCCGCCGCACCGTCCTCGTGTGCGGCAGCAGCGGCAAGGCCCGTTCCCATCTCCCCGTCCGGAGGCGGCGGAGTCTTCTCGCGGTGAGAAATAGGCTCAGGCGCGGCGGGAGCTGCCGGGTTGTATGCCATCGGAGCGTATGATGCAGGCTCCTGCGGAGATTCCCCCAACGACGATGCGGGCATTGTTGGAGGCCCAGGGAAAGACTGAGTGGTGCTCACGCTGGTGCTGCGGTATTGGTGGGGGTTGGAGACGGCCATCTGCTCGAGCTTCTTGACGACCGGGCTCATGGTTTCGGAGTGTTCGGAGTGCCGACTCTTGTGGGTGGGAGCGTCCAGTATCCTCAACTGATGGGGTTGCAAAACCTGTTGCAGCAAGCTCACGAGTGTGTTCGCGTCGTTCTCGGTCCACAGATATATGTCGACGGTGTGCAGCTTAAACATGTATTTGCCTTCGTTGCGCTGATCGGGGGCGGGAAGGTGCCACTGCGAGTAGTCTTGCTGAGGTGAGCTGGGCGTGCTCCCCGCATTGGAGGGATCGACGGTGATGGTGAAGAGATTAGGCTGCTTATGGGTGCGATTGACCTGGACGGTGTCGAGATCTGACGGCAGCACGAATTAGCCAGGGATCAGGCTGGGCTGACACCTGGGCACTCACAGCCCATGAAGGCGTCCTGGTCGGGAGTGCCGGCATAATTGGCAATCTCAATGCGGCCGCGGCGCTCGGTCGGGTTGTAGTAGAGGTAGACGTAGGAGCTCTTGTCGAAGCGGTGGTGGACGGGCTTCGCGTTCGGGTGGCTGAAGTAGTAGTGGATGTCTGCGAAGCTACGGCGGGTCAGATCAGGCTGCTGAGCTCAGACAGAGCTGCGAGACTCACAGCGTGCAGAGAGACTGCTCGCCAGGTTGCTGCGGCATGTTGGGCGCGGGGTATCACTGCGAACGAAGCGGCCGGCGCTGAAACAAGGTGGGAAAAAGAAAGCAAGCGGAGGGCGAAGATATACAGAGAAGGGGGAGGCCTAGACAAACTTCAGGTGCCAGAAAGTCAGCTCGTGGAAAGCGGGCACTCTGTGCGACACTATTCTTGGAGCTGGAAGGGTCTCGCGGGTCGAGGCGCCTACTCGGCCAATCAGCCGCACGCGCCGCCAAGCAGCCGCCGATCCGCAGGCGGTGACGCTCCGTCGCGAGCTCCTCCGAAATTTTGGCCCATCAACGCTATCCAGACCTCATCGTTCCATCGCCAATTCGAGCCGCCCGCCCGCTCACCGACACCGCGCGTCCAAGCTCTGCGCTGCCGCCCTTGCCACCGCAGCTGCCATTCACCGCTGCCCGCTGCGGGGGCCCTGCTCAATTCGCGCCCGAAAACCCAACCACCACAACCACCACCAATCCGTCGCGCCGCGCGCCACAATTCGCCGACCATGTCGCTCGTCGGACTCGCCCATGTCTGCTCGCATCTGCAAAACGCGTCCAAGGGCCGCCTGGGCCTGACCTCCATCCCGCTCACCAAGCTGCACCTGACGCTGGCCCTCGGCCTGCAGAAGCAAGGCTTCATCTCCACCGTCCAGCCGGGCGGCCCCGTACCACCGCCATCCTTCGCGCTCCGGGAGCCGCCCTTGAGCGAAATCACCGACGAGGTGCTGGCAGAGGAGCCGTGGAAGGCCTACCCTCGACCGGGCGTGAATGTGAAAACAGAGAAGTTGACGGAGGATAAGATCCCAAAGAACAGGGCGTTGCAGAGGTTATGGCTGGGCCTGAAGTACTGGAACAACGAGCCTGTTCTCAGCCGCATGACGCTTATCAGCAAGCCCACAAAGCGGATATGGCTCAACTCGCATGATCTGAGCACTATCGTGAGAGGATACGAGGCCGGCCAGGTGAAGGGCCTGACGAAGCCTGGAGAATGTCTCTTCGTCACTACGGACAGGGGAATCTTTGAAGCGAGGGAGTGTGTGGAGCAGAAGCTGGGAGGCATGGTGCTGTGCAGGGTGATATAAACAATCGGATGAGCGCGCAAGATGAGAGCTCAGGGAAAGGTGTAAAATATGGCTGCTGGCTGCATGCGTACGGCGCGCATCTGGGTTAGGTTTTTGTAATTCTACGTATAGTCGAATGGAAAGGAGCATCATGATTCCGGCTCCACATCCACGCTCCATTGCGGCGTCAGGTTCATTTGTGCTCTCCGCTGCGTGTGCGACTTTCGTTAGGTTGAAAGGACCAACCAACAGTGAATCAATAACTTATGCATCTCCTCGTCGTATTCTCGTTGGCTTCATAGCGAGTGATGGAGAAAAAAAAAGGGCCTTTAGGCATGATAGGAAGTTTAAATATGATAAGTGCAAATTTCCTTCCATCAAAATCCATAAGTGGTCGGATCGATCGGTGCCTTAGAGTATTGCGGAGGTCACTTATGGTCACCAGGCATTGCCTAATTGGGAATCACTTCCTAATTCGGTCTGGGCAGAAGGTTTTCAAGCGATGACCCCCTAGTTGAAAAGACATAGGTGGACGTCAGGTCGCCTCGGCCAATATCGCCTTCGGGTCCTTATGAGAACCGGAAGCTATTGACGAGGCTTGACCGAAGTGGCGTAGATAAGCTTTCCTTTTTGCCTTTTCTCACTGTGTTAAGTCGCCTTTTTTTTTTTCCGAACTGGCAGCAATGTGTACAGGATTGATCGGGATGATCGACTACGGCGACCGTTCATTCGGGTCGCAAAATCATTGAGGAAGCTTCTATCAATGAATGCCCTGGGATTCTTTTCTCATCTAACACGAACACCGAGATACACAAGCAAGAAACAAAAAAAAAATACTTTACAGACCAATTTCTCTGCTCCGCTCAATAACTTTTCTACAGCCACCTCACATTACCGTCCATCTTCACTATTCCCTGGCCTCCCCCAAAATAATCTCCCTCAGCACCTCCCTCTCACCACTATCCTCCACCATCCCGTGGAACGCGCCATCCTCCTTCTCCAACAACTCCCTCGGGCTTCCAAACTCGACAACCTTACCCTCGCCAAGCACCAAGATCCTATCAAAGTCAGCGATGGTGCTGAGACGATGGGCGATAACGATGAGCGTGCTATCGCTAAACTCCTCGCGCACGCTCCTCTGGATGAGCGCGTCGGTAGCCTTGTCGACGGCCGACGTCGCCTCGTCGAGGATCATGACCTTCGGGCGGGCGACGATGGCGCGGGCGAGGCAGAGCAGCTGGCGCTGGCCCTGCGACAAGTTCGAGCCGCCCTCCGAGATGGTCGTCGAGAGCGACGAGAAGGGGTTCTTGTTCACACCATCCTCGCCCTCGTTATCATCCGACGACGATTCCTCCGCGGAGGACACGAGGTGCACGCGCTCCAGCGCCTCGCGCAGCTCGCGGTCGTCGTGCTCGGCGAAGGGGTCGATGTTGGAGCGGACGGTGCCGGAGAAGAGGACGGGGTCCTGAGGGATGATGGCGAGGCGAGAGCGGAGGTCCTCGAGCTTGACGTTAGCGATGTCGACGCCGTCGATGGTGATGCTTCCGCGGCGCGCCTCGAGGAAGCGGAAGAGCGCAAGCGTCAGGCTGCTCTTGCCCGCGCCGGTGCGGCCGACGACGCCGACGCGCTCGTTGGGCGCGACGGCGAACGACACGCCCTTGAGGACGGGCTCCAGGTCCGACGCGTACGACACGACCAGGTCGTCGACTTCGAGGCGGCCCTCGGCCGGCCAGTGGGCGGGCGCGTCGGCGCCCTCCTGGTCTTCGATGGCGATCTCCGAGTACTCGAGGATGCGCTCGACGGCGTTCATCGACAGCTCGACGATGGCGTACTGCCGCAGCATCCACACGACCGCGATCGAGTACTCGAGCGTGAAGCCGATGGCGAAGCCCGCCAGTGCCGCGTCGATGTTGAGAGAGACGATGAGCGCCGCCATGGCCACGGCGAAGGCGGCCCCGACCACGCCCAGCCGGAAGGTCAGCCAGCGGTTGAATGCCCACATGTACATCATCGTCTGCCCGTGCATGTCGATCTTGGCGAACATGGCGTTGATGTAGTCGTCCGTCTTGCCAAAAGCACGGATAGTACCGAGGCCAGAGAGAGCGGCACCAAAGAGCTCGAATACAGGACTCTTGGCCAGACTCTCCAAGCGCTTGGTCTCGCGTGCCCCGACGAGGTAGTAAAGTGCGTAGCGGACGCAAAGGGCCAGCAAAATGATCGCGAATAGGATCATGACTGGAGTGACCATCATACTAGGACTCATCAGTGCTTTGTCTCAAAGATAAGAAGCATCTCACTTACCCAGCAATCACGATACCTATAACCATGAGCAGATTGAACAGCATGAACGAGAAAGCGTTTGCCTGCTCGAGATCCAAAGTGCTGAAGTCAGCCGTAAATCTGTTCAGCACGCGGCCTGTCGGCACTGTATCAAGCCACCTTAGCGGCGCTCGCAGTACAGCGTACGTCAAGTCGTCAAACAGTTTACGACTGGCGCGGATCGAACCGCAATAGACCCAGAAGTAGCGCGCTGCACCACAAAGGGAGATGGTGCAAGAAATTAGCACATAGATGCCAACATAGAATTTCGTACTCCTGGTGAGCGTCTGGGCGTGGTATGGCGTGCGGACATTATGGATCATCGGGTGCTGCAGGACAGAGGCGACAAACGTCTTGGCAGGCTCTGACTGAGTCTTGTACTGGCTGGTCCAGATGGTAAGCCACCATGACTGCGGATCAGAAAGTTAGCATCAAAATTGTGCAACAGAACCATTGTGGAAGTTCCGACTCACTCTTCCCAAGATCAACGCCTGAATAGCGCAGAACGCCAACACAATGCCAGCCCAGAACCAGTAGCCACCTCCAGCCTTGACATACTGCATGTAGACGGACCAAAGCACTTTTCCCTTCATCTTCGTCTCCTCTTCAACGAATTTCTTGGCCGGCTCCTTGTTGTCGTACTCCACATGCCCGCCATCGTCGATAAAGTCCGACCGCTCGCTCGTCCGAGAGAGGTACCTAACCAGCGCATCGCCACCACTCTCACCCATAGACGCAGCGCTCGGCCTCCTATGGAACGCCGAGCTACGACGCCGAGCTGCATGACCATTGCCGTTAGGGAGATCGAGATGCGCCTCGCCATCCACGATAGCCTCCTCATTCCGCTCCTCCTCGAGAATGTCCTGCAGCTCGCCCGTGCGGCGAAGCGAGTCGACCGTGCCAGCGCGCTCGACCCTGCCGCCGCTGAGGAAAACCTCGAACTTGGTCTTCGGCAGGGTGAGCGAGACGTGGTGGGTGACGATGATCCTGGTGCGGCCGACGGCCAGCTCGCCCGTCAGCGCGTTCTCGAAGATGTGGCGGCCGACGTGGGCGTCGACGGCGCTGAAGATGTCGTCCATGACCAGGATGCCGGCGCGCGAGTACAGCGCGCGGGCGAGCGTGATGCGCCAGCGCTGGCCGCCGCTCAGGTTGATGCCCTGGGCGCCGATTTCCGTCGAGTCGCCGTCGGTGAGCATCGTCAGGTCCTTGTCCAGAGCACAGGCGGAGAGGACTTTGCGGTAGCGAACGGCATCAAACGGTAGACCGAAGAGCACATTGTCCCGGAAGCTGCAGTTCTCGATCCAGGGCTGCTGGCTGACAAACGCGATGGCGGAGTCGATGATCCAGTTCTTCCTGTTGGCCTTGTGGTCGAAGCGCTGATCTGCAGGCGGTGCCCGGGGAACTTCAATGGTGCCGGAAATGACGTCTACCTCGCCCAAGATAGCCTTGAGAAGAAGGGTCTTGCCAGACCCAGTACGGCCAGAGATAACGCTGAGTTGCCGGTTCGGAAAGGTGAAATTCAAATTACGCAGAACGAAAGATTCCTCATTCTTCTCGGAGTCCGACGGCCAAGCAACGCTGGCATTTTTGAAGGAGACATGGTCGCCAGGCCATGTATTCTGCGGCTTCTCGGGTGCATTAAGATACTCGTCGATACGCTTGATACTCACCCAGGCGTCGACTCCAACTGCGATCAGTTCCGGGATGAACGCCATCGTTCCCTCGATCTGTGTCAGAATACCGATAGTTGTAAACGCCACGGAGGGATACAAGTGGTCGTTGATCAGCGCGTGGACGGCAAGAGTGACGGCCGAAAGCATGTAGGGACCAAAGATCCAGCAGAAAATCAGGAAAGTGTCAGCAATGAAAACGCGCCAGATTGCCGAGAGTTCCACTTCACGGTAGTCCGCGATTTTCTTCTGCCACTGCTTCTCGAGCGCAGAGAACTTAATTTGCCGGATGCCCATCAGAGCTTCGTTGAGGACGTTGAGTTTACGATCGCGAGCGACCATGAGATCGTTCTAAATACCAACCATTAGTGAATCCACTAGAAAGCCCTCCTTATGAAATTTACTTACTTGAGCAGACGCGTACCTCTTCGCGAAGTACATGTTCAGGGGAATCGTTGCAAGCTGCGCGATGATACCCGCAACGAGTGCTTGCCATCTGAGCTCTATCAGCACCAACGCAACCAAGTTCCACAAGGACCCTATTACTTACCCCACGAGCTTATAGATGAACACAAAGGACACTATAATCTTGATGAACGCGCCCCAAAACCCGTTCTGATACGTCACATAGTCCGCAACGCGCTTCGTATCGACGCCGACTAAATTGACCGTCGCCTGCTGGGTCAACTTCATCGCATCCTCGCCATCCTTCTCCTCCTCATCCTCCTCATCTCCCTCAGAATCGCCCTCGTCCTTCTTCTGCCCGCCCTTGACGTCCTTCCGCCGCATGCTCTTAGCGAAAATCAACGCGCTCAGCTGCACGCGAATCGGCACGTTCAGGTAGCCGTAGCTGACCCACCAGCGCCAGTTCTCGAAGAAGTTCTGCACGACGATGCCCGCGCCCAGACCGAGCACCCACAGGCTGGCCTCGACCGTCACGTCGGCGCCGTTGGCCCGCTCCTCCAGCAGCTTCAGCAGCCGGAACATGGCCGCCTGCGGCGCGACGATCAGGACCGAGTCGAGCGTCGTCAGCCCGTACTGCATGGCCAAGCCGTGCGAGTGCGCGCGGATGAGCTTGCGCCAGAGCGGGACGGCAGGGGAGGAGGAGGATGATGATGACGAGATCCGTGCCACGAAGTCGTCGTGCAGGTCGCGCGAGCGCGTGGTGGCGTCGAGCTTGGGCAGGTCATCCTGGTGGAGGACACCCTTCTTGGAGGCGAAGGCGAGCAGGGGCGACAGCCAGGTGTAGGTGTACCGGCTGAAGGCGGAGGCGGTGCGTTGGCCGTCGACGAGGCGGCCGTCGTAGGTGACGTCTGGTCTGCGCGGGTAGAGGGTGCAGATGAGGAAGCCTGCGAGTGCGACGCAGGCGCGAGTGATGACCAGGCCGAGCTTGACGGGGCTCGAAGTGTCGCGGAGGTCGTCCACGTAGCAGAACACGGCGAAGCCGAGCAGGTAGGTTAGGGAGTTGGACAAGGCAATGTTGTATTTGCGGACCGGCTCCTTTTCTATCGAGATATCGATGCTTTGGAAAATGAGAGGAAGCTATGATGATCGTCAGCACCGCGATGCTCGTGGTGCATTCAAACAAAGAAAGGGTTCAGAACAGCCCAGCAGCGTTCAACTGGGGATTCAGGATTATCTTGCTTGCATCTGACCGCAGCCTTGCATTTGACATTTCTAAGGGAAATGTTACGGCATAACTCAAGGTTCACCTGCTAATCGCAGGCCATCACATCCTAGAAAGAGATTCCTGGCGTGCGTTCCCATGTGCCTTCTCTTCCCACGTGCTTCCTCGATTATTAGATAAAGTACCCCGGGAATGGGAGTACTAAAGAAGAGAGAAGATTTATACGCGCGACAGCAAGGTGTTCGGAAAAAAGAATTTGTTGTACTCACCCAAATAGCGCACGTTAACCACGCTATCACGACATCTCCTGCTTCTAGCGTGACCAGCACTGCTTGCGCTAGAGACACACAAGCACCAACGCCAGCACAGAGCGCCGTCAGCAGAGTCTGCCAGCGGGTGCTGTAGCTGCGCATAGTCTCGTCGGTGGCGACGCCATCGCGATCAGAGTAGTGTTGCGAAGCCGCGACATCACCGCCGCCACCGACAGAAACGCTCTTGGCGCGCAGCTTGTTGATGCGCAGAGTGCGGAATAAGCTGGCGCTGGCATGGAGGGAAACTAGGCCGAGCGCGATGGCGGTGATGGCAAGCCGCATCTTGGAGTGGCGTTCATGATCTGCCGCCGTCGTGAAGAGTAGCGCCATTGCGGATTGCGCGGAAAAATGGTTTGTTGTTTCTGCTGCCGTCATCATAAGAAGATGGGCTTGTCGCCGATATGCGCCGAGCGGCAGGCAACGGCAGCTAAGGTAGTGAGGTCAGAGCTTGGTCTTGTCTTTACGTCGCAGACATCGTTTCCCCAGCTGCGGGGTTTGTGAAGGTGATAAGGTTTTCCCAGGTCCAAGGGAAGCGCGGGGCTCGAGAGATCCAATAGGAAGAGAAAAGCACGACAAAGAGGGTCTGCGTCGTAAAGTTGTAGCATCCAGAGGAAAGAAAGCGGCATGTGGGATCGCCCTGCCGCCTGCTTATCAATACCGCCGAGCGAAGGACTGAGCCTTCGTTTCCGCCTCGTCGGCTACTTCCCGTATCGGGATGCGGTATGTGGGGCCCAGCCCAGCCCGTCGCGGTGACTCGAATCTGCGTAGGGTAGAGCGCGCCCGCGCCCTGCGGTGTCAAATTGCTGAGATCCTTCAGCTGCTCGTGAAGCCTGCCCGGAGTCAGCAAGTCTACCCCGACTTAACTGGGAGGGTTGCACCTAGACGTCTCATCTTATCAATTATCAGATGATCATGGGACGTACGCAGCGCTTACCTTTCTCGAAGCTTCATCGGACGAGTAACACGGCACCATCAAACACTAACGTTACGAGCCTCTTACCCGAGTCATGTCTGCGAAAGCTCTGGCCCAGGGCCTGTCACGACGCTGCCACAGATCTGTGGGGGCAGGGGCGTGCAGCGCGGGTTGACGGGGAACAGGGTCGATATGATGCAGGCCGGATATGCATGTCAGCCAGGCAGCCACTTCGCCATCATCTTTAAATCCTTGTAAATAAAACTTTTTCCAGCTTCCTATATCGGTCTCGCCAGATAAACGTTGCAGTCATCCAGATCGTTTCTCAGGAAACTTTGACGTGAAAGAGATAACTCTAATTCGCCTATCAGATCCAGCAAAAAATAAAGGAATTTTCGAACGCAGCACAGAGGAATTGGTCACAACAATATGACATATCGTAGCAGTCAATTCGTTTCCATCATTCAAAAGACTAGACCTACAGGAGTCGCAAATGCATTATCCTCTTTAACCACCCGATGCCCCATGATTACTCCACCCGTCATATTACAAAAACCATTCCTCATGCCTTGGGTATAACGTCTACCGTTCCGCCAAACTTCGACTCTTCCACTTCTTGAATCGAAGGTAGGAGAACATGGCGAGAAGTGAAAAAGATGAAAACGACGCCTCACAACCTTAGGCGGCAACAGCCTCGCGGCCGCGCGGTTCGCTCGCCGCGATGGTGCTGGGCGCGTCATCCTCCTCATCCTCATCGTCCTCATAGCCCTCGCGTGCTGCATGCTCTGATGCGGGTATCCAAAGACCGGATTCGCGGCCCTCCATAGGCTGGTCCTGGTGGGAAAGGTCGACGCCCTCACCGTTCTGGCGGCGCTGATGGCGACGCTGGGATAGTGTTCGTGCGCGGGTAGACAGGTTGGACTTGACCGAGGCATTTTGCTCGACCCAGTTGGTCAACGCATCTTCACAGTCCTGGATAATGCTGTGGGATTTGTTAGCTCCATCTGGCAAAATTGTAGGAACCAGAAAACGTACGCCTTGCTGGCTTCATATCCATCGTATGCGGGCCTAGTCTCGCCGGGAGTGACGGGGGTGTCATCAACCAGCTCCAACAGATGCTTGCCGTAGCCCGCAATAATAGCAAGCTTCTCGCAATGCTCACGCAGAGCATCAAACTGATATGTGAAAGCGGCCTTAAGCTTCTCGCGCGTAATGTTAGACAGCTGAGCCTCGGCGACGAGGGACTCGGCCTCGGCACGGACGAGTTCCTGCTCCAGGACAACAATCTTGGGCGAGTTGGGCTCCTTGTACTTGAGCTGCGCAATCTGGTCCGTGATCTTCTGCTTCCCTATTCACCACCCAGTCAGCCTCCATCTCCGAGATATCCATTGTGTAGGGTCGGCTTACTGTCGCGACTCGGCTGAACGGAGGCCTCGATGTTGCGAATGCTCTTCATCGTGACGCGGTACTGATCGTAGCGGTCGACAAACTGGTCCTCCAGCTCGCCAATCTCGTAGATGAGCACGCCCAATTTATCAGTAACGTCGGAGACGTCGTCGTCGCAGGCCTCGCCCCAGATGGACAATTGTTGCTACACGCGAACTCGTCAGCCCCTCCCGCAATTTTCCGGCGCAGACAATGGGGAGGAACATACCGCCACCTCCATGCGCTCCCTTCCGACAAGCTCCATGCTGCGCATGACGTTCTTCTCCATCTTCACCAGCTGCGACAGCTTCTTTGCCAGGTCCGGGCCCCAGGCGCCGGCCGTCTGCCTACGGAACGAGTGGCCTGGATGTCGCAACACAAGATCAACTTTGCGTCCTAGGAGTCGCAGAAACAAGCGTCTAGCAGCAAAGCACAACAAAAAAGCAGCAGAAGTAACGACAAGGTATGCGGGAAGCCTTCGCATTGGCCGCGTCCCAGAGCGCCGCCGCGGCGCGCATGCGCGCGCGCGCAGAGAACGGAATTGGCGCTTCGGCCGCCCTCGAGGCTGTGGGGAGTAAAAGGTGGAGGAGGCCGATCGAGGTCTGCGCGGCGGCGGCGATCCGGAGTGGGACAATGCGAAAGCGCCTTGTGGGGAATGGGGTGTGCGGAAACAAGAGGTCGACTACCTACCCAAGTTGCTCTTGCCGAAGAAGCGGCCGGTCTTGGTGGACGAGGGCGGCGGCGGGGGGTTCTGCAGCTGCGACGCCGTTGGCGCGCGCGACTGGCGCATCGAGTAGGTGCGGTGCATGGCGGGCGGGTTTGAGGCGTTGGTGCTGGGTGGTCGGTGTCTCGTGGTGTGAGCGGCGGCGGCGAGCGGGTTAGTTAGGAGGATCGCAGGCAGCTGGCGTGTCTTGGGAGATCGCTTTGTGTGGACTCCGCACGGACGGGGTAGGGAAGGAGGGAGAGGAAATTGATTGACTTGGTCGGCGGGGATCGGCGCGAGGATGCGGCAAGATTATATGTAAATGTGTTTTGCAGGGCTGGGCCAAGTTAAGGGGGGAGAGCACTGGACTGGCTGCGAGAGGAACGGCGCACGAACTGCAGAACGATGACATAGGGTCTGCTGGCGGCTACGTCATGGCCGCCAAGCACCCACTCGCTCCGCCGCGACACCAGCACAACCTAACCATTATTCGAGGCCCAAGCACTCCGCGCCGTTCCGCAATCGTACAAGTCTCGCTCTACGGACGAATCGCATCTTGCGCACACTCGCCGGGCGCTCCCGTGCGTTGATCGTCATTCAAGCTTCACTTCACTTACCACAGCCGCTATCTACAAACTAGGCAGTCCGCGGTCTAGCCCCTCTGTCTGTCTCTCTGGAACATCCGGGATCCGGTGACACGGTGGGGCCTATGGACGCAAGGGAACTCACGCCTGCTCAGCAGAGAAACTGTAGCTGGAAGCATATTCACGTACAAAAACAGAGAACAAGGACAAACGATGATGAATTCTGCAGACAAAGCCTCCTAACGCCTGGTATCTCGTGTACTAACCCAAGCAAATGGAAGAAAACAAGAAGTCATTGTTTTTCAAATAAGCGTGACGGAACGCTCGTCCCTACGCTCGGCCACGACAACACCATTCGCGCACTATTTGGCGGCTAATGCAGCTACTGACCAGTGCCGCGCCATTAAACTAGTCATGGACCCTTATCATCGTCTGAAAACATAAAGCGGCGCCCTCTCGACGTCCTGGCGAAGCACGTAGCGCTTCCAAAGCCAAGGCAGTGTCACCGTGATTTGGTAATGCATATGGTGTCGCGTTGGCTCTTTGACTGCAGGCTGTTAGCTTCTGATCCGTGTCTTCTGGGCAGGCAGGCTTACATATTGAGTCCAATTCTTCCAGTGTCCGCTGCTTCGTTTCCGGTACCCACAGGAAGATCATCACAAACGCCACGACGTTCAGTCCTGCGAAGAGACCGAGTGCGCCTGTGTTACTCAGTGCATCGGTGAGCTTGGGGAAGACCGTGTTGAGGATTCCAGCCCAGAAGAGGTTCGTCGCGACTGCCCAGCTCATGCCAACCTCACGATGAGACAGGGGAAAGGCTTCCGAAGAATAAGTGAAGGGTACCGGTCCCTCGCCAGGACTGTAAAAGACAGCAAAGAAAAATATCCAGAAAGTAATGAGGTCCAGACGAGCCGGATTGTTTTCGGGAATATAGAAGGAGAAGCCGGCTGCCAAGAGCGTGAGAGCCATGCCTGGGAACGTGACGAGTAGCAGCGTGCGACGCCCAAGAGTATCGATCCGGTGCACTGCTGGAAGCGCGAATCTGAACAGAAGTTAGTACGCTAGCCTGGTGAATGAGGCGGAAGACAAATACTGACATAAAGTTAGCCAGGCCGAAGCCCCACGAGACCAGCAATGCGGTCTGCTTGTCTGCTTTTGCCTCCTCCACGAACAAAGTCGCACTGTAGAAAATCACAATCTTCCGAGCATTAGTTCAGTAACCGAGGCCGTAGAGCAAGCAAAACTCACGTTGATCCCACACATCTGCTGCGCCAGCATGACCGTCGTACACGCCAAAGTCGCCCTCCTCACTCTCGCGATCGTAAACAGCTGCACGAATCTCCGCACGTACATCTTGGCCTTGTACAGATCTCTGGCAACCGGCGTTCTGCTCACCGTTTCCTCGTCCGCCGCCCTCCCGCCGCTTCGCGCAGCCTGCTCCGCCGCCAGCATCTTGTTCTCCAGCTCGATCTGCACGTGCATGTAGTATAGATCGCGAGCAGCCTGCAACGGGACGTTGCGTAGGCGGAGCAGCGAGTGGTATGCCTGCGGGTAGCAATTCTGCTTGATGTACCACCGGGGCGATTCGGGTGCCCACCAGATGAGGATGAGGAGCGGGACGGCGGGGATGAAGGCGCTGCCGAACTGCAGGCGCCAGCCGATGATGGGGACCTGGTAGACGGCGAGATTGGCCGAGAAGCCTCTAAAAAGCGCAGCTTGTGTAAGCACTTGCTCTTAAATTTCATCATTCCTCATCTCAGGGAATTGAAAGGCACAAAATAGAGCCAGGGGGGAAAGCGGAAATGCGTACAAAAAGATACCAAAGGCTACCCAGAGCTGCCAGCTCATCACGAAACTTCCACGGAAGAAAGCGGGTGAGTTCTCGGCCGCGTAGACGGGGACTGTTGCCGCTTTGCTACCCATCCCAATGCCGAGAAGGCAACGGCAGAAGAACAGTTGGATCCAGTTTTGAGTAAATGCCGCACCGATAACAGAAGCGAAGCAAAAGATGGCAGAGAAGAATATGGTACCTCGCCGGCCAGTATAGTTGTTCAGCGGATCAGAAATCCAGCAACCCCTTGCGGAAATGTGAGCACACGCAATAGATAAAAGGCAGTGGTGCGCTTACAGCATGGACGCTGCGAAGTACGGAGCTGCATTAACCACTCCGAGAATCCAGACATCACTTTCAACGGGGTTGTCACCGTCAACCACAAGGTCGAATGCGTCTGGCCACTCAAGGTTGGCGCCGTTTGATCCCGTCTGGTCCCATCCTCTGCGTGGTTGTCACGTTAGTATGGACCTATAGCGTCTGAAATTGAGGGTCGCGTACTGTAGCACTGCGGCAATGCATGTGCAGCAAATCGTAATCCAGAAGGCTGGCGGTTGCCTGAAAAGCCGCGTGTGTTCATCCCGCAAGGCTTGAAGCTCTTCCTGCGTCAGCTCTTCGATAGCCTCGAATGTCCGTCCGCTTTGCGCAACACGCGCGCCCTTCTGCAGCAGCTTCTCATCGATGACGTGGACTAGGCCGTATTTGAGTTGGAAGGCAGCGACTTGTTCCTCAAGCTCTTCGAGAGTGAGGTTGTCGAGGGGATTGTCGATGCTGGACTTGTGGTCAGCAAGATGCCCTTTGCTTGAGCTCTCCCATTAAAGCTGTCTGCCGATGAGGGTGAATGGTGGAACAGTAGTAGGCAAGGGCGGATCACGCGACAACTGATCATCCCGTGATGATGTTGAGCTTGCTGTAAGGCTGTCTGTTTTCGCCTATTGCTGCAACGCGACCGCAAAGTTGAAGAAGGCCATGGGATGCGTTTGTAAGCACTTTGCAGCGTGCTCTCACATCCAGTCAAGGGCTTCAACTCTCTTTTGTGGTTTGCTGCAGCTGTCGCAACTCTAAGTGACCCCGCCCCGTATTTCTGACAGCAAGCCTCTCCAACATGATCACCGGCAGTAGGGCGTGTCGATCGAACTTCGAAAAGAGGAACGGGTAAGGCAACAATACATACTATACTTGAATGTGATCCTCGTCGCGAAGCGTACTCTCAACATCATTGGAGCTCCGCTTGGACGACTATCCCACAACATTAGCTCCCGGCGCAAGGAGAGAAAGCCCAACGTGAAGCGTTTTGTGTTGCAGAGTAAGGCTGCTCTGGGGGGTGAGCTGCTGACCGTGATTCGCTCCCTTAGCTCCAGTGGGTCGGACATTCCGTAGCGCTATGCAGAACTACGGACGCAGGGTCCGATTCTGCCTCTCTGTTGGCCCTGCTGATGGAGAATGAGATTGAATACTAAGTGACAGGTTTGTGGACTATTCTCTTCAGCGGCTGAAAGGATGGTAGGATAGCAGTGTTTCGTTATGAGGATGACCCCAGGTGAGATGACGGCGGCAACGGGAAAAGATGCAGCACATGTGGATGAGCGGGAAGATGCGCAATGGCAGATCTTTTTCGCTTTGGTGAAATCTGCCTTGCGGCTGGCGCCCAGGCCCAGCTGAGGGAATCCTGCATGTTGCACCACGACAGCGCCCCGACGTGATCCGTCGATGTCCTGCAGGTGTTTAACAAAAAGGAAATCAATCCGGGTGTTGCCTTGCAAAACGTTCGCTACCGAAATTACCCATCACTATTACTGAATTCGCAGCCTCCGTCCGTGAATTTGACCGTCAGGCTGAACGAGGCAATTGAATTTCTTCTCGGCGGCGACAGCTGTACACACGCCACGAAGGACGCAACACAAATCCCAGGTTCGTCGTACATGGAAGGATTCACGCTAACATCAGGCTGCCATTGCCGAGAGGCTGTACACCGCAAACGTCTCACGTGCAGCAAACGCGGGGGCCAAATGCGGAGAGTGATCGACAGAGGCCGGGGAACAGACATGCAGCGATCCGGGGCAAGCGCCCGTCTCCACGTTCAAGCATCACAGCCTTGCGCCTTTTCCCCACAAATCATGACATCCTACCAGACGGATCCGGACGGTTGTCGAGCCTCAGCATCTTGGCGGTGTTTTCCGAGTCCAAGCTTCTAGTTCTGACTCCTCATGCAAATGTTATACACGTAATATGTCTCGAGGGGGAGTTTCCACGTGTCTGCTGAATGGGTAGTGCCGTCATAGCACAGACCGCAGCAGCTCGTCCTAAGCCTTGAGACTGCGACGACGGTCCCAGAATCGGCTGACCGCAGTAGCTCGCACCAGCCATAACGCCGCTCGTCTGTCGCCTCATTTTTCACGACACGTGCCTGAATCATGGTTCGTGGCGGAGGCGCAGTCTCTTGCCTTGCATCGGGACGCGGGAAAAGCAGCGCTCGCAACCGGATTCGCTCCCGGCTGGGAGTCCTTCAGCGGCTTTTCGTGGCCCCCAGCTAGGCGAACCTTCTGCCTGACGGCCATGACGCTCCGGATCCTCTTGCTCACCAAGTCTTGTGCTGCCAAGTGCCGCACTTTAATGTTGGCGCCGGGCTGACTCCGACGCGCTGCAGGCACTGCCACTAGCATCTGTGCTGTAGGTGGTAAGTTTGGGCTTTAGGGCTGGCTGTCCTGCGTCTCTGCCCCGCTTCTTTCTTATCTTTCTTCCTTTCTTCCTCTTGCGTTGGCGTGCGCAGCACGTAAACTTTCCCTAGTCCTTGTTGCAGCCTTTTCGGTCCTATGTCTCCACCGCCATGGATCCCCTATCAATCTGCGCCAGTGCTGCGAATATCGCCCAGCTGGCGGGCACCATCATCTCCAAGCTAGCAGCCTTCTGTGAGGCAACCAGCCATGTCGACATGACGGTTTCCGGCTTCCGGGTCGAGATCAAAAATTTCAAAATTGCGTTACGGCTGGTGGTAGATACGCAGAAGACATGGCGGCAGCGGCAGATGCAGGATCTAGAGCAAGACCACTGGAAGGATATCAACAAGCTACTCGAACGCTGTAGGAAGACGTTGGAGAAACTACAGTCTTTGTTGGACGAGTGCGCGGCGAAGCAGACAACGCCTGGCAGGAAGCCGATTACGCAGTTGAGGCTGAACATGAGGTCACACATCATTTGCATCTTGCGGAGCCATATCAAGTCGTACACGCAAGCTCTGCACGTGTCTTTGTCGACTCTGACGCTGGTCAATCAGTGGCAAAACCATGCCTCTATTGAACACGAACTCCGGGAATTAGCGCTTGGAATCGAGGACGTGAAAGCTACGCTGGTGGCACGGCCTATGGTGATGGAAGAGGTTGATGACATCGGCGCAGCCGACATCGAGGCCGATCTGCCATGCGAGCAAGAGATCAAAACGGACGTGGAGCAAATCATTAGGTCTGCCGCTGCTGTCAGCGAAGCTGCAACGAGTGCCTATCAGCCCGATGCCGACTCGATCCGTGGCAGGCTCCAAGTCATGGACCGACCAATCCAGACGTGGATGGACGGATTCGAATCACCGTTGCGAAGTCCTGGTGCGGCTCCGAGCTTCGGAAACGAAACAACGTCACTGGGGATCCCCAGCACTTCTGAACTTGTTCCTCCGGTTCCCGAAGTACCGAAAGACTCAGGCATCGGTTCCGATGAACATTCAGATGACGAGGACGATCCAGACCCCAGCATTGACGATCATTTCTCGGAAGATGTCTTGAAGGGACTTATCGAACGGTTCCACAAACAGGCGATCGAGGACTTCGACAAAGGGAACTACCATCGAGCCGAAACTGCCCAGAAAATGATGATCAAGTACCTGGAGGAGGGCCAGAGAAACCATGGTATGGTGTATGACAATGCTGAGGTTTTCGAGAGGCTGGCCCAGATATACTACAAGCAGAAACAGCTTGAGGAGGCAAAGGCAGTCTACAACCGGTTGTTGGAAGAGCATAAGGAGAGGACCCCGGACATTTGGAGGTGGTACTTCTTCTATGCGAAAATATATCAAGAGCAGGAACGGCTGGAGAAAGCTGCAAGGTACGCGAAGAGAGCTTTTACTGGAGCCGAAAGGTCTTTGCCGAAAGGGGATGCTTTCATATTCGATGCCGTAGCGCTTCTGGCCCAGATATGTCAGCAACGAGGAGAATACATCTTGGCCGAAGCGCTGCGCGAGCAGTACCTGGGAGACAATCCCCGAAAGCCGAGCTTGACCGAGCGCAAACTGAGCCTTGAAATCACGCCAAGTGGTAGCAGTGGGGCCTCATGGTTGACCGAGGCCGGACATGACCCAGCGTCTCCAAACTTCGATCCAAGGAATGCAATGAAGTGCTCGATCGAGCGGGACAGTGAAGCTGGTGTTACAGAAGTGTTGCATCGAATCCAGGATATCGACAAGCAACGCGGGCTCGCAAAAGAAAGCTTGAAGTGGGCCATTCAAGCAGGCCGACGAGAGATCGCAAGCTTGTTGATGGAATCGGATCTCGGAATCGGAAAAGACTCGCTTTTGGCAGACGGGAAAACGCCTCTCATACATGCTATCCAAGCCAAGGAGGACGGGATAGTACAAGATATTCTCCAAAAGGGCGCCAGTCCAGAAATGCGTTGTGCAAGGAGCATTACACCTTTGATTCATGCAGTCACTGCAGGACATGAACCCATCGCTGCACTTCTTCTCGGAAAAGGTGCGAGAGTGGATTCCACCTCTTATGGGTGTACGGCTCTTCACCGGGCTGTGGATCTGAAGCTCCCCGTCCTCGTGAAGCTGTTGTTGGAGTACGATGCTGGTCTTGAATGCGTAGGTCCGAGAAAGTGGCCATCGCCGAGTTCTTCAGGTAAGCTTCTTGCCAGCAAAGATTTTAGGATGGATACTTACTTGGTGGGCGTAGATGCCAGTTGGACCCCTCTTCTTCTCTCGAGCTTCGCGGGCTCATCCGAGATATCACACTTACTCCTCGAAAAGCACGCACACATCGAAGCCAAAACCTCGACCGGTGGAACGCCTTTGATGTATGCGGCCGAAGAGAGGCATCTCACCACAGTCCGGCTGTTGCTTTCGGCCGGTGCAGACGTCAACGCCACGGACAAGAAGGGCGACACTGCACTCCATCGTGCAGTGCGCAAAAGCGGCAGCGTTGAGATCATCGATGCGATCGTGGGAAAAGGCGGCAGCTTGAACACACCCAACAAGGAGCGCGAGACAACCCTCCACATAGCAGCCTCCAAGAGCGGCGGGGAGCGTTTACTCGGCGCGCTGCTTGATCGTCAGGCGGAAAAAGAGGCGAGAGACGTTGCCGGTCGCACGCCTCTTCACGTCGCAATCGAGAAGAGACAAGAGGGAAACGTTGCTGCCCTCATCGAACGAGGAGCCGACATCAGTGCGGCGGACAACTACGGCCAGAACTCAGCGAAACTCGCGCAGCGAAGCTCTCCTGAGATCCAGATGCTCATCAAGAAATACAAGAAGAAGTCGGGCGCTTCAGATTCCTCAGTGAGCCGCAGAGACTCGGATAGGTCGAGTACAGAAGGCTCGGTCAGGGGGCGACCAATGTCCGTATCGTCGAAATTCACTTTCTGGGACAAGCTCAAGTGAGGTGCATTGCGTATCTTCATTCTTTATTCCCTGTTTCTTTTTTTTTTTTTACTTTCTCTCAGTGTATTCGCATCTCTTCCGCTTTCGAATTTTGTAGATGGATTTACGAGGCACCGGTGAGTGTCGCACGTTCTCGCTTTTACATTTGTTGAGATGATGACGACCTGCTCTCGGCGTTGGGATACATAAGGATGGGCGCGATTTGCTCGACGCCCAGATGTGGGGCTATAACGACGTAGATATCCTGTTAAGACACCGATTATAGAGAATGAAACGTGGACAATTTGATGTGAGATGAGGGTCGCACATGACTGGGTAGTTGCGTGTGGCGGCGGCGATGCGGAGTTTCCGCGACGCCGACGGAGATGAGGATGCGGTCGTCCACGAATCCAGGCGCGCACGGGGCCGGAGCTCTAGTGCCGCCGCGCCCGGCGGTCAGACTCAAGAGGGCCCTGCACACAAAAAGCGGAGGAGGCTCAGATCGCTGCTGGGCGCCTCTCCTTATATTATCCAGAGCCATGCCGATGGTGGGATAATCAGCCGTCAGCTGCACATTCGACCGCCCAACCTTCCTTCCGCGCGCGACCACCATCCCCGCAGACTCTCGCGCTGAGTTGACACCACACTTCGTCCAACCCCCTTCTCAGCTCTCAGTCGCGTACGCGTCCTGTCAACATGCCGAAGGCGTCGGATATCGTGTACTACCTGTTCCACGTGCAGGAGCTGCGGTCCATAATCCAATGGTGCGCCAATGCTCCTTTGCGCACTCACAACTGTTGTGCAAACTGATCCAGGCTTTAGGAAGGTCTGGCACAACCCCGTCCACGAGCGTGATGAGTCCAAGGAATGCCCGACGCTGCGCCAATGCTTCGTCTTCCTCCAGCAGACCAGCCGCAGCTTCGCCGCCGTCATCCAGGAGCTGCATCCCGAGCTGCTCGTCCCCGTCTGCCTCTTCTACCTCATCCTCCGTGGCCTCGATACCATCGAAGATGATATGACCATCGACCTCAAGACGAAGGAGCCTCTGCTGCGCGAATTCGACCAGATTCTGGAGAAGGATGGTTGGAACTTCAACGGGAACGGTCCCAATGAGAAGGACAGGCAGCTGCTTGTCGAGTTCGAAGTCGTGATCGAGGAGTTCAAGAAGATCAAGAAGCCGTATCAGGCCATCATCAAGGACATCACCAAGAAGATGGGTAATGGCATGGCCGACTACGCCAACAATGCCGAGCACAACACGTACGGTGTGAACACCGTCAAGGACTATGAGCTGTACTGCCACTACGTCGCTGGTCTTGTTGGAGAGGGTCTGACGCGCCTCTTCGTCGAGGCCGACCTGGCCAATACCGCCCTTCTCAAGCGCCCGGAGCTTCAGGAGTCCATGGGTCAATTCTTGCAGCAGGTCAACATCATCAGAGACATCAAGGAGGATTTGGATGACAACCGGAAGTTCTGGCCCAAGGAAATCTGGTCGAAGCACGTTGACAACTTCGAAGACCTCTTCAAGCCTGAGAACCGCGACAAGGCTCTCAACTGCAACTCAGAGATGATCTTGACTGCGCTGCGCCGTGCGCCTGATTGCTTGTTCTACCTCGCCGGTCTCAGGGACCAAAGTGTGTTCAACTTCTGCGCCATCCCGCAGACCATGGCGATTGCGACGCTAGAATTGTGCTTCCGCAACCCCGCCATCTTCGAGAAGAACATCAAAATCACCAAGGGCCAGGCATGCGAACTGATGGTCCGGTCAACGCAGAACCTGCAGATTGTCTGTGAGGTCTTCAAGGATTACTCTCGTAAGATTCTCAAGAAGAATGATCCCAGAGATCCCAACTTCCTCGAGATCAGCATCGCTTGCGGCAGGGTAAGTCGAAATATTCCCACGGCGTGTCTACGGGTTACTAACGTTCCAGTAGATTGAGCAATTCATCGAGTCGATCTTCCCGTCGCAAACAGCCCAGAACAGGGAGATGAAGACTTCGCTGAGCCCAGAGGAGGAGGCCAAGAAGAAGAAGGAGGAGGAGGACGCCAAGTGGGACCTGATCTACATGGGAATTGCCGTAATTTCCACGCTAACGATAGTCACCTTTTGCATGGTAAGCGTCAAATTTTCGCGTTCCACACAACACCACAACACCAACTTCATCGTCCACTAACCATTCATCCCACAGATCCTTGTCGCTTGGTTTGCTGGTGCAAGATTCGACATTGCCTTCGCCCAGCTCAAGCAGGGCTTGTTCAAGGCGCCCGCACCTGGCTCGCCCGAAGCACAGGAGGCCATCCACAAGTTCGATCACGGCGAGCTCTAGAGGTAGCCTGCTGCGCATCGGTTCAGCCGCATCTGATCTTCTTGATATATGGTCCCTTCATAAACAAAACGGTAACCAATTATGTATAACGACCAGAGCATGTATTACCTCATTCTTCGAGCTCTCCATAGCGTGAGCGAAGCAGTCGGCCGAGGCGACTCGTTTCTTCTGCTACTAATATAATAATTCGCACTTGCGGGCACAAGTCCCTTTCGCCTAGGTGACGGCGATCGGTTCTGCATGCCGTCTCTTGGTATCTTTCAGTCACAGACATGTGTTTCTCATTTTGCATTTACATTTCGAACCCCCAAGTACCCATAGCACGGATGTCAAATTACAATCATGCCGCTTCAGTGGCGTCGGTTGTGCCGAAGATGTGCTGATATCGAATTACATTACCCGGTAATCGGGAACTGTTGGTGTGTGTCTCTAGATACCATGAGGCTCACTCCAGCTGGTGCGGTACACATACAAATAGTACGAATTAAATGCTACCTATTGAGCTTCCTTCTTCCAGCCATATGACGTCATGTGTCCCTTTGTTTGTGACTTTGAATCCGCTGAAACACGATCATGACACGAATGCCAAACACGATGGCTGCCCAATAGCAGGAGGGTGTTTCATGACTTCCAAATTATCTGGAGATCATAATAGGATTGCATCATCGTTTGCGGCTCCCCATGCGACATCGATGACAATCGTCCCGGGTTCAACAGTGCTTTTGCAGTCCTGCAATGGAAGCCAGCAAATGAGACGTCGGCAGGCGCTGAAGCCTATTCGCTGCTAGAGGAGTATCATCTCAAGAAGCTCGGACGCGCGTCAGCTGTGAAGCACAGCGCGGGGGAAAGCTCTTGAACGGGAAGCGGCAGATGAGCAGGCACCAATAAGGCCGAAGTTGAGGCGGGACCTGCGCCAAGCCGCACTTGCCGCTCTCGCGCAACTTCGCAACTGCCCGACTTTTCGCTGCGAGCTTGACCTTTAAAGCCATCGTCCAAGAGCTTTTCCCCGCTACAAAACCTACGACATCCACAACAAAAGCCTTTCGGCACTCCCGCATCCGCACTGCTTGGCGTATCACCAGGCGGGACCATCCACAGCTCCTCTGCAGCCTACCGGCCCGTTCGCTTCGCGCGTCTCAACCTTGAAGCACGCTTGAAGCGTTCCGCGGTTACACCCGCCCAAACCTCGCCAAACGCTTTTAGGCACGCCAAAAGCCCGTCGCCGCCCACATTTGCGCAGACCGACATACCACCATGGCCGCTACCGCAAACCCCCAAGAGCCCGTCCCTCTCGACACGATTCCGATCTCACCTGAGGGCGGAAACATGAATGGCACAAAGGAAGGAGAGGAGGGCAAGGTCCCTTACAATGACAGCGATCCGGTTACCGTCTTCCACGACCCCAACAACTTCAACGTCAAGCACCCGCTTATGAACGCGTGGACTCTCTGGTTCACCAAGCCGCCGAGCGGCAAGGTATGTCTGCGCCGCAATTGCAAGGCTGCCGCGACACCATGCTGACCCATTGCTGCGCAGGGTGACAACTGGAACGAGCTGCTGAAGGAGGTCATTTCCTTTGACTCTGTCGAGGAGTTTTGGGGTATCTACGTATGTCTTCGGCTGCTTGACTCGCGGCGCTGGTCATGACTGACGTGTCGCTACAGAACAACATCACTCCGACCTCGCAGCTGGCCCTCAAGTCCGACTACCATCTCTTCAAGAAGGGCGTCCGTCCCGAGTGGGAGGACCCTCAGAACAAGCATGGTGGCAAGTGGTCTTTCTCCTTCCGCGACAAGAAGCTCATCGATATCGACTCGCTGTGGCTCCACGTCATGCTGGCCGCCATCGGCGAGACACTGGAAGACGAGGGTGACGGTGAGGTGATGGGCGTCGTTGTCAACGTCCGTAAGGGCTTCTACCGTATCGGCCTGTGGACGCGCACCGTCGGCAAGCCGTTCCCTGGCGGCGGCGACGGTAACAACGCCGGCGGCAAGGGCAGGAGCTTCGAGCAGGGCAAGGACGTCCTGATGAAGATTGGCGCGCGCTTCAAGGAGGCGCTGACGCTGAAGGAGAACGACCAGGTTGAGTTCTCGGGTCACACCGACAGCGCGCACTCCGGTAGCACCAGGGCGAAGGCCAAGTTTGTCGTGTAAGCGACGAAGGGAATCAGCGCACTAATGACGTCCGACTCATGTGTATTCACGGATCCGGTGGGATTATTTCTCTCTAGTTTCCTTGAGGGCTTCTGGGAGAGGGGGCAAAAGTTTGGGCTTGCTCCGCAGGCGGTTACATTGCAACGGCGTTTAGTCTACGAGCATCATATACAGGAGGTGAAACAGGTGGCCCTCCTCGATAGCTCAGTTCTGGGGATGGACGATTATTACGGCACGGTTTAGCACGGCGTTTGCATCAGGCATGACGACGGCATCTTCGGGAACGGGTTTCTGTCGATATACTAAAAGCTTCTTGTACCACAACATTTTTCTCTTGCTGCGGGCTGCGCCGGCTAGCTGTGACGTCGCGTTTGTGGCTTGGAGGGGTGTTCGGATGATCGTTGCCCCAGTGTGGCTTTGCGCGCGTCGGGTGCAGTGAGAAAATCGTCGTCATGGGCAAGGGTCCCGCCGCTTGTTGGCTTGCCGCCTTTCCGTACTCCAGCACAACATTCGCCCAAGGCACCGCCGCTCCCCCCAAACACCCTCCATTCCTACGCGTTTTGCCCTCGATACCCACCCTCCGACGCAGCCATAATGGTTGTCGACACCAGCTACTACGACGCCCTGCAGGTGCCGCCCACCGCGTCCGAGATCGAGATCAAGAAAGCATATCGCAAGCTTGCGATCAAGCTGCACCCGGGTATGAGACATGCACCCGCCCTGCAACCACTCCTCCTCCCTCGCAAACTGCAGTACTGACTTACTCTTGTTCCCTTGCAGATAAGAACCCCGGCGACGAGAGTGCGCACGAGAAATTCCAGGCTGTAAGACTTCCTCGCCGCTGCTGCTGCCCGCTGCCCCGCGCCGCCTTTTTTTCGCTCCCGCATGCAGCAGGCCCCCCCAACGCAATAAATTTGACCAACGCAACCAACGCGCGGTGAAAACAGATTGGCGAGGCGTACCAAGTCCTCAGCGACAAGGAACTCAGAAAACAATATGACTTGCACGGCAAGGAAGGAGCGGTGCCGCACAGCGGTTTCGGTATGCCAGCCCCATGAACACCCCAGGAATCGACATGGGAGGGTTCGCCAAGTTGGAATGACAGTAATAAGATGGCTAACGTATTTTTACAGAGGACCCGGCCGAGTTCTTCGGCATGATTTTTGGCGGCGAGGCTTTCGTGGAGTGGTAGGCATACTCGCACCTAACGCGCGCAATGCGCCGGGACGTATGGGATATGCAGATTGCTGACCGATGGGACTTGTACTGCAGGATCGGCGAGATTTCGCTCATGAAGGACCTCACGCACACGATGGACATCACCATGAAGGAGATGGAAGAGGAAGAAGCCGCTGCCGCTGCTGCCGCCGCCTCCGAGCAGGAAGCCGCTGAGGCCGCTGGCACCGCTCCGGGCGGCGAGACTACTACTGCTGCTGCTGGCGCTACTACCGCCGGCGCAGCCGCCCCCGCGCCCGAGAAGCATGCGTCCGCAGACGAGGATGTTCCCGCCGCCGCCGCTACTGCTCCTGGCGCCGCTGCCGACGCCACGCCGAGCCCGTCGGCTTCGGGTACCAGCACGCCGCGCCCCAAGGGCGTGCCGACGCGGCTGGCGATCATGGACAGGAGCGAGGAGCAGGCGCGGATGGACGCGGCGGGGGTGTCGGAGAAGGAGAAGGAGCTACGGGCGAAGGAGAAGAAGAAGGGGGGGCTGACCAAGGAGCAGCGCGAGGAGCTGGCGGCGTACGAGATGGAGCGCAAGAAGGTGCGGGACGAGCGGGTGGCGACGCTGGCGGACAAGCTGGTCAAGCGCATCAACATCTGGACCGAGAGCGACAAGGGGCAGGACGTGACGGCGAGCTTCAAGGAGCAGATGAAGCTGGAGGTGGAGAACCTGAAGATGGAGAGCTTCGGCCTCGAGATTCTACACGCCATCGGCCAGGTCTACACGAGCAAGGGCACCAACTTCCTCAAGAGCCAGAAGTTCCTCGGCATCGGCGGCTTCTTCGGCAGGCTGAAGGACAAGGGCCAGCTGGCCAAGGAGACGTGGGGCACCATCTCGACGGCCATCGACGCGCAGATGAGCATGGAGGCCATGGCCAAGGCCGAGGAGGCGGGCGGCGAGGAGTGGACGGACGAGAAGAAGGCCGAGTTCGAGAAGCTGGTGACGGGCAAGATCCTCGCGGCGGCGTGGCGCGGCAGCAAGTTCGAGATCCAGAGCGTGCTGCGCGACGTGTGCGACAAGGTGCTGCAGGACAAGGCGGTCAAGCTGGAGAAGCGCATCGAGCGCGCCCAGGCCATCGTCATCATCGGAGAGCTGTTCGCCAAGGCCGAGCGCGACCCGGAGGAGGAAGGCGACTTTATGGCTTTCGAGCAGCTGATGGCTGAGGCCGCGGCGAAGAAGGAACACAAGAGCGACAAGAAGAAGAAGAACAAGGGGGAGAAGGGCGAGCAGCCGGCTGCGGCCGCGGCTGCTAGTGCTTAAGCAGACGCGAGTAAAGGAGGTGTGGTGGGGGCGGGGTAGGCTACTATCACCATGAGAGGGCAGTGGATGATGGATGTGGGCTTTGTGTTTTTTGAATCCCCCCGATTATACCTAAGCATGTTGCTGCTGCACAAGAAAGGGAGATGGCCAGTTCGTGTACTAATTCTTTTTATTACTTTCGCTTCGATTGGTATTACTTTCTTTTTATTTCATTTTTGTGGGAGTACGGTCATTGTTCATAGACCCTGATTTTTTATGGAAATCGTTCTGGTCGCGTCGTCGTGGTTTTTGCATAAGAATGGACACACATATTGCATGGGGCTGACTTTGTATCTCTTCTCGATTGGGCATTTAAAAAGGCTGCACTGTGATTGGTTTGGGAAGTCATGGGGGATGCGTATCGTCCTATGAGAGGGCGGTACCAGTCTCTTTGCGAGGGTTGCGGCTGTTGCTGCGTTTGGCGGGTATTGTGGGCGCTTCTAATTTATGTAATGGCTCTTTTATATATCAGTTGCTATAGAAGCCTTTGGTGTGCTCTGGTTACGTGGAGTTTTGGGAATTCGATGTTTCAATGTGTACAGACTTTGGTTTCAAGCAAGTATTCTTGCCCGCAGAGATTTCTACTAACTTTGTCGCTCAAGGGTAAGTACAGTAAATGGTGTTTGGCAGTGATGCTGTTCTTTCACTAATTGAGAATATATTGCATTTAGCACGATTGAAGACATAACTCATCCTCATCTAAATATGTTGCGATGGAATGCCTCCTTTTCACCTGCCGTTTTAACCCTGTTCTCTACATAGAAGTCTTCTAGTAGAAGTATTTGATACATTTGGGCTTGGCTGTGGAAAAGGCTTTTTACGAAGACCGGCTGGCAAGTGAAGTTGGGGTAGACGACGAGTCCTGCTTCGCCATTAAACGTATCCTCAGAGATGTGACTTTGCCTAGACAACTGCAATAAACCAACAAGACAATCAGCATAGCATATAGGTGGCTATCACTTTGAACATATTTAGATTTCAAATAAGCCGAAAAGTATGTACCGGCCTACAATTTTACATCTTTAGTGAATCAGTTTATTGACCTTTACGTACCAACCCGCCATCAACTTTTTACTCAGGTCGAACCTCCTGCTTTTTTTTCCTTTCAAAAGACAGAGTGGGCAGTGATAAATCAATCACCACGCCCTGGTGCCGCGCTTGGCCTACTCTCCTCCTTCAATGCTCTCCGCTTGCGCCATACACCGCCCCGGATCTGTAGGAGAATGATAGGCAACCAGCTTGCTACGAAAACGATGCCAGCCATGAGGCCTCCACTTCCACTCATGCCGATGCTCTCAATCATTTGCGGGAACCAGAATGGGCCGATGAATCCCCACTAGTAACGTATTAGCAGTGTTCTCCTGAAAGGTGATGCATGCAACCTTGACTTACCGTGCTCCTGATCAAGTTCACAAAGACGCCAATACTGGAAGACGACTCAGGATGGCAGTCAACCGCATACGTAACCAAAACAGTCGTCACGATCTGGTTCCCGACGGAAGCAATGGCCAGGCCGATGATGGGCGTGACGTTCCAGTGCATCGGGACAGCCTGCTGCGTGCGCACACCAAAGACGATGAGGCCGACGATAGTCAGCAAGAATCCGAGCCACGACAGCCAGAGGCGGAACTCGGGCGGCGGACGTATCGACCCGTTGCGCTTGGCCGCGCGGTCCATCCACACGTCGCTGAGCGGGCCGGCCATCTGCTCGCCCAGGACGGACCCGATGATGATGCCGAGGAACTGCAGGCCGATCTGCTGCGGGTTGAACTCGAACTTGGGCAGGAAGATCTGCGGGATCTCGACCGTCATGAAGACGCTGGCGAAGCCGAAGACGACGGTGTACGAGATGGTTGGGATGAGGATCGACTTGTAGCGGGCGAGCGAGGCGGGTTGGAGGAATTCGTAGAAGTGGAGAGGCGTCGGGTCGAGGCGGTGGCCGAAGTTGAGGTACTCTTGCTTGAAGGCGCTGCCCGTGTGTTGGACGCCCTGGCGGATGTAGCGCGTCTCGGGGCCGAGGAAGAGGTAGCCGATGAATTGGGCTGCGTTGATCTTGGGGGAGGGGGGGACGTCAGCTCATGCTTTTTAGTTGTGCTTCGTGGAGGAGGCACACTCACGATGGCGTAGATCCAGAAGATCCAGCGGTATCCGACGTGGTACGCGACGAAGCCCATGATGAAGGGTCCGGTGGGCGGGCCAAGCGTCACCATCAGCCTGTAATGTGGTCAGAATGGGGAGTGCAGTATCCAGCGCAGAGCTCCTTACGTCCAGATTCCCATGTGCCTTCCTCGGTCTTTCTTGAAGAATGTCTCGACAACGACTCCGCTACCAATAGCAATGGCCGGGCTGATGAAGAATGACACGAGGCATCGACACACTGACATGGCTGCGTAGCTATGACTGACTGCACAGCCAATATTGCACACTCCCGCACCCAGTGTCGAAATGAGCCAGACTGGACGCCGCCCATATCGGTAAGAGATGGGCTTCCAGAAGAGCGGCGAATAACCGAGGACGGCGATTTGCATCGAGGTCAGGTAGGATGCTCGTTGGAGCGAGCAGCCAAGGTCGACGGAGATGTCTTCGAAGGCTGGAATGATTCCTGCTGCGATGAACGTGGTCATCATCGCGTGGAATGCCACGAGGACGAGGTTCGCGTTTTTCTGCGGAAAGGCGTGTCAGGCTTCTGCACATTTGTGTGTCCCGCGGGATGAAGTTACCTTCCAGCTCGGCCAGTTGTATGGATCTGCTGGATCCGCAGACGGCAGAGGGTCCAGAGTCAATGTTCCATGTCTCTTCAGAAGGTACTCGCGGTGCTCCTGCGTAAGATGTGATGCTCCATCCTCGAGGAGGGTGGACTGGTGGGCCAGCGCCTCCTCTTGTCCAGAGTCCGAAGTCGTCGGAACCTTCATAGTCTCTTTCCGCTCCTCAGCAGCCTTTTCGTCCTCCAGAGGGCCAGACATGGCTGCAATTTATCGAAGTGATCTCTGGGGACTGATGAAAGTGAAATGGTCTCGAGGTGTTTATCAAACAGAGTGGGTGCAGAAGACTGTGGGTCTGAGACACTTTGATACTGTATACACGAAAGGAGAAGCGAAGTCGAGTCTAGATTGCCCGCAATTAAGAATGACAGATAACCATACAGCACGGGGGCGCGGCTTCTCCACAATGCTGCGGCCTACCCCGGAAACTGAGGCCACGCACATGCCGCAGATGCTATCCGTAAGGCCATCTGTGCGGACGTCTTCCGCGCAGCAGCAGCGAAGTGGGTCAGTTCAAGCACGATTCCTTGTCGCGGATGACGACTGAGGGTGGTGGCGCTAAGCACGACAAGCTCGCTGAATGGCTTGTCGGGCGGCAGCTTGTTTGTGAACCAAGCTTTGCGGCGGATCGCTCCCCGTTGCAGTCACATCGCCGGCAGCGATGGGCAGCCGCGACGGTGCAGGGATGCGCGGCGAACTCAGCGGGGAAACTGGGGTCGGGGCAGCGGGCGTGGAGAGGCGAGTGCCGTTTCTCGCAGCCGACGAGTAAAGTGTGGGAGAGGCGCGGCTTCATCCGCGGCATCTCGATGGGGAATCTGTTCATTGGCCGGGCGGGCCGTCGAGGCGTTGTTGCAGCGGCAAAGACGTTAAGATCCCCCGGATATTCCGAGTGTGGGGGAACCCACTTCGGCCCCGAGGGGGTGCCTGCCGGCGATAAAAGTACAGCGACTCTTCTCCGTCGTCTCAACCACCTCGTGTGTCTCGCCAGTTAAAGCCGAAACCGCACTCGTCAGCTCTGCCACCCAGCTCGGCGGAACGGCGCCCGGGCGTGCATCATCTTCGCTGAACGTTACGGAAAAGAGGAGCTGTGGAGCCTTCCTGGCTGGTGCTGTGACAACAGGGAGCTGGCCGCATTGGGACATTTCCAACGCCCCACAGGGTCGCGCCTTTTTGTGGCAGGTCCTTGGCTCGGTTACTCGTCGATAAGAACCTCGGGAACCCGGCAGCTTGAGCGTTAAGTGGGCCCTGTTGGCAAGGGCGCTATACCACTGCAAAGGCACTTTCCTCAACAGAACCCAATCTCTATAGGACCTCCTTCCCTGTACACAGTAGATTACACCGAGCCCCGTGAGTTTGGTTCAGCCCGCTCATCGCCACCTCACAGATCCACCCGGCACCAATATCCTACGGCCCGCTCCGTGTCTCATATGGACCTTTCTTCCCTCAGAACATTGTACTGCGCTCTTTTCTTTGTCATCCAGCAAAACATCCTGCCGGAACCAGCAGGTTCGGGATCCCACCCCAAAACTCATGGACACGGTGATCAAACTTCAATAATCCTCGCCTGCATAAAATCGGGTAATGTTTCACTTTATTCTCGCACCTGGATAAACGCTTTGCCTCTTGATACTGGTTGGTTGACTTTGGCCGGACTATCGCTCCTTTTTCGAACATCATTAATATGGCTCCCAACTGGTTTTTGGCCGTTTTGCTTAGCTCCCTTTCTTCCATTGTTGTCCGTACCCCGCGTGCCCGCATGTGCGGAGCCGACCCACTGTTGTATCATTTGACTATGGCGCCGGCCATCTAAGGTTTTATTCATTGCACTCGTTTGATTCCATTGCGAACTGGCAACTCGGCTCCTTGGATCCTTGCAGTTATCGAAAATAGCCGACGCAGCAGGCTGACAGCTGTTGATGTGAAAGTCAAATGCTCAATTCTAATGAACCGGCCTTCGTAGGATCTGTTCAATGTCGTATGCTGGAAAAGAAAAAAAGAAAAGCCTAGTAAAAGGTTGAGGTGGTGCTCTAGCACATAGAAGCTTGGCTAATTACTATCGTATGAGATGCTAAAGCTACGGTAAGTTATCGGTATACGGAACTAATGACCAGCGGCCAACTAGCGCTATCGGCATTTGGAGCTTGAGTTCATCACTACCGGAAAACATCGTCTATGAGCTTAAGCTCCTCTAATGATCATTCAAGGCCGCATTCGCAACCCTTTGTAAGAATAGGTATAGGATATTCTTTACTAATTGGCTTACTGTTCGAGATAACGTAGCACTGGCTCGTCAGCTCATGTCAGAGTAAGAAGCATGTCATTGATGCGCTCCTAGAAGTCAGGATAGTTTCGCTCCTAGTAACAAGAAAAGAAAGGGGAATGATGATCATCAAGGGCTTACGAGTCACGTAAAGCTCATGATCAACAACCTAACTAACCACTCCTTGCTGATCCAAATACCAAAGATCATGGGCTTTCGCGAAACTTAGAGGAAAGGGTAGAGTACTTTCAGGACAGCTGACCAGTGGCCTTGCCAATTTACCTATTCTTTATCGGTGTATGATGGGTGGCGCTTTTCTAATTACAGGAATACCAATTCTATCTTTCAACGTCGAATACCAAATGTATCTACACCATCATCCATCAAACTATTTGCGAAGGTATCAGGTTTGAGCGCGAATACAACAAAACGTCGCTATACCCACTACAGGATGCGTGCAAGAGTGGGTAGTGCGTGGAGTAGCGTAAGTGCGGCAGAGGTCGGCTACTGCAAGCACTATCTCAGAGATCCCTGTCCTTGTCCTTGATATGTATCTTCCCCAATGTGGCCCGCTCAACCGTTTGTATCCCTTTTGTACCAGAATTCAACTACAGCCGATTATACCTACGACAGAGGTCGGAAGAGTTTCGGCAGCAATTGTAGGACCGATGCCCGATATCATGATCTCTGCAGGGAGCTCACAGGAGTAACATGCACTATCTCGGGCTTTCGACCTCCCACCGCAACATAGTCATGATTCAAGTAGGTATAGTTTGATCGGAAAGGAATCGGCAGTAGACTTCCGATAAGATCTTCCTAATGTTCAATTATCACAATTATTTTGCGTGACGACAATGAGTAAGAGCTGCTGCGGTTACGCTAAAAACAGCTACGACCTACTAACCCTTTGTGCCTATCGGCAGCAAAAATCATGGTTGATAAATGACAAGCAGGCCAATCATCTCATTGATACTGACTTTATACAGTGAGTCAAGATCAAGCGCCTACCCTCCAATGCGGTCGTGGTACCTGTGATCCTTCGGAACACCAGACATACATCGTGATGGTCGTTCTTTAGGCTATAGTTCGAGCGGGGAAGAATCACATGTGAGTCTTCAAGTCTTCGAAGGAGAACACTACATCATGTGGAGGATGTATTGAGCTATGAAAGTTACGGGTATTTAAGTGAGTCCTTGGAATCGCCACCAGATTGGTTTTTGTTCAGCCAACATCCTTTCCGAGACAAACAAGACCTGGTCAAGATAGGCAAGTTCAGATCGTTGCTAGCTGGGGCTTCAATGCTGACTATAATAGCAGGAACTTCTCTTCACCCGTTCTATCCACCTGGAGCGTAATCTCTGGCTAGGAGTCATGCGTGTCTCTCAATCGAATCTGAATTCCCTAGCGGTCTTTTGGGCTCTGCTCGTTGCGGCAGAGGCAGGACTACCCAATGACTCTTCACAACGATTGTTTCGTAGAACCAAGACAGTGGTTGTCACAACCACAAGGCCCGCTGGCGCTGGCCCGTTAGTTCTCGGCCCAGGCAACATGGCCCAAGCTGCTTCTGGACGTCCAAACGCTATCGAATACGATCCAAAACAATCAGCTTTCCCCGGCGGCAACATGGCTAGTCCTACCTCTCGACCAGCTAGTTTTCCCGAAAGCCCTGCGATGCCCCCGGACCCTTTTCGCGCTGATTCTGACAAAGGATGCAACATCCGACCCATGTCACAAACCGTGTGGGATCAAGAACGTAATGCGACTGTCGAGTGGATGCGTATAGAATTGCAGCGCTACCGCCAGAATCCCGGAAAGTCCAAGTCATTCTTCAGCCACGTTCTGGAAAAGTACTTTCCTGACGTAGCACAAAGCCAAACGGGCTGCAATCTGATTCATGAATGCTCCGTAGGTTTATGTCGGTGACGTAAAAGACGATAGCTGATGAACGGCCCAGCACCTCGCATGCTCCCACTTTCGGTCGAACAAAGAGGGGATGCCTCAGGAGGAGTGGGAGAATCATCGAAAGAGGGCGGTTTACGCAGCCAACGCGATGTCCAATTTCCACAACTTCTTTCGTGAGGTCTATTCGGCTTTTCAAGATGCGTCCACCCACGTTGACAGGCTGAGCGACGAGCTTTTCAGGTTGTTTACTTGGTACGACAATTATGAGAAAGCCACAAAGGCGAAGGAAGCGAAAAAGGCGAAGAACATCAAGATTGGGCTGGCTATAGGACTGCTCGTGATCCTGATATTATCAGCGGTCGCGGCGCCTATTGCGGCCACGGGTGCTGCGACCGCGGGTGCTGGGGCCGTGGCTGTTAAGTCTATTGATTCGGCGGTAGGCACATGGGCAGGAGTAGCATCTGGAGCATACGCAGGAGGAAGCTCAATTTTTGGTGCTCTATCAGGGTCAGGTCTCGAGTAAGTCGAGCCAAGCAAGGTTGTATCCCTTCCGGAATTTAGCTGATGGAACAGTCCCGACTATCTCCGAAAGAAAGAGGTTTCGTTCGATCGACTATGGTCAGATGCACGCGACGTGACGGAGCTTCTCCTTCAGAATATAACGTTGAATTTGATGGAAGCACGGGCTGATGGCCCCAACGGGAAAAACGTTATTGACATTCTTGATGAAGGAGGGTTCTTTCTCCCGTTGGATCATCACCTCGTAGAAGATATCAGGAAGTACATGAGGAAGCAGACGCTTGCCACCTCCGTCAATGTCCTGTGGCATATGGACAGCGTAAACGCTTGGATTGTCCGTTCCAAGCCCCCTGGTGGACAGTCTTGCGAGACAGACGACAGAATGTTTGCCGAGACCAAGGTTTGCCTGGACGACAGCAAAGACTGGACCTACTTCGTGACAGGTACCGATGACTTTCCGGCGAAAAAAAAGAAAGAAAACCCACACCAGCATATGCTCCCGGGCTGGGAGACGTTACTGAGTGAGCCAATTACCCTTCATGGAATACCTTAGGAGGCTAACCAGCTTTGCAGAGGAACCTGAAAGATGGGACAATCTCACAGTCCGAGACATTGTTGCATCGTCCGTCCGATGGTGGCATGGAACGGGGAACAACGAGAACCTCACCGAAGCGACGAACAATTTCCTTCCACTATTGAACAAAGTTGGCGAGGGTGGGGTTTCGGTAGTCCACCTACCGGTGTGCAACAGCCCCGATGGCAGAGCTCTCAGCAGCCTGAATACAGAATGGGGCATGAACTATCCATGCTCGTGCCTCAAACGCGACGGCACGCTCGATGATACCTCGCCCAACAGCGAAACGATGCATTTGTTGTTGGCGTCAGGCCTATACAGGCGGCAGAAGGTTTACGATTACTGCGCCAAATGGGGATACTGCCAAAAGGGCGGAACATATCAGATGGACTGCAAGGACAAAGAGGGAAAGCCGACCAAGGACGGATGGTGTTCGAATCCATCCTTCTTCGGGTGCAAATATTCCGAAAGGAGGCAAAAGGGATATCTGCAGGGATGGGGTGACAACGAGGCAAAAAGAAGAAGAGCAGCATATGAAATTGAAGGGCGTAACGTGTAGTGGCGCGTGGGTTTTCTGGTTGCTTGGGTCGTTGATCGTTTTACATTTGTGCACGTACTGTCAGGCCGAGAGTACTGAATCAACTATACTCTTATGCTATACAAATGGACATTTGGTGACCGAGGGATTGATTGATGACGAAGGTAGATGGAAGCGGAGCGAGGGTGGCGGAGATCAGCCCCCGCAAGCCCCACAGCGGATCAGGAACGTGGCAGGGTGGCCGCCAGCTCTCATCCACCCAACAACTTTCGACTCTCTGTACAACATCCTCACGCAGCCCCGACTTCTAGCATTGCCATCACCATGCGCTTCTTCGCCGCTCTGCTCGCCATTCTGCCCCTGGCCTTCGCCCTCGACAAGCCTCTCGACATCGAAGTCACGCACAAGGTCGAGTGCGAGCGCAAGACCGTCGCCGGCGACAAGGTCGACGTGCACTACCGCGGCACTCTCGAGAAGGATGGCACCGGTATGCCTCAATCAAGTCTCGTTTCGCACCAAGCTGACCATCCCTCCCCGCGCAGAATTCGACGCCTCGTACAATCGCGGCCAGCCGCTCTCCTTCACCGTCGGAAAGGGCATGGTGATCAAGGGCTGGGACCAGGGCCTGCTCGACATGTGCCCCGGCGAGAAGCGCAAGCTCACCATCCAGCCCGAGTGGGCCTACGGCTCCCGCGGTGTTGGCCCCATCCCGGCCAACAGCGTGCTGATCTTCGAAACGGAGCTCGTCAAGATCCACGGCGCCAAGGACGAGCTATGAGCGGTGATAGACGTTGGTGGGGGTAATGAGCTACGCCTACCATGGCAGCCATGCGAAAGGATGAAAGATATGGCCTCAGTATATCATAATTGTGTTGGTGCTTGTAGAGGCACTTTTTGGACTCAGGTCCATTCACTAGAAATGCTACGCTCTGCAATTATCCCCACCCATTCTTAGTCGCCGTGCGACGCAGCCTCTTCGAGGGCTACCACAGCATTGTCCAGCTCTCTGATTCTCTGCCCTACCCGCCGCTTGACCTCCTCCGCAACCTCCCTGTTCTCTCCATTGACGACGGCTTCGTACGTCTCCTTGAGCTCATCGAGCGCTTCCCTCGCGGCGGCGCGGTCATCGGCGGCATACACAGTGTTGGCCTCGGTCTCTTCGGCTGCGATTTCAAATTCGTCCTTGGCGGTCGCATAGCTGTGTAGGGTCAGTCCAATGCACAATCTCCTCGAGCATCTTGCCTTACAGCTCTTGGATATCTTCGATCTTCTCGTCCGCGATACTCTTACTACTGAAGAAACGAGCGTGCTCGCTGACAATGCTGGCTGGCCGGGATGACACCCGTGTGGACGGTGCCGCTTTCAATGCTGTGGAAATGCGAGCTCTGCTGTTGTGCGGGCGGGGAGTCGCGGCGAAAACCAAGCGTGCCTGCCTTGCGCAAGTACGCGAAGCGGTGCGGAAGGACATGACGAACGAATACGGTCTCGACTGGAACGCGTTGATTGAAAGACAGGCGTGACGGACTGAAGTCAATTGATGGCCGAGACAGCAGACGGCGGAATCGGAGCTCGATGACGACGTTGGCCGACGGGTGAGCCGCACGAGTCATGCGCTGACGAGAGTCCCTGCATGAAATCATGGCCGCCATCCCACAATGCGCTTCCGATCAACACAAGTCATCCACACCCCACTCAACCCCGCGACATGCTCCTTGGAATCTCCGCACTTCTTATTTCCGCCACCTTCCTACTCTACAACCACCCACCGCGGACATGGCTGCAGTTTTTCAGAGAATGGAGCCAAAGGGGGCTCGCCGCACCTCCCAAAGCCGACAGCAAGCCAGATGATCCGAAGCCGAACCAAACCACCTCGGAAATTCCACAGAAAACTCCGTCGCAGGCAGCCGCAGAAGAGCGGAAGCCTCCCGTGAGCATACAGATCCCGCACCTGGACGGACCGCCGTCCGAGGGCAGCGAGTCGGCGCAGACAACCCCCAAAGCCACGACCTTCCCGGCCGTCCCGACTTTCACAGTCGCCTCCTCTGACAATGGCGACAACGACGACGAAGATGACGAAGAAGACAACCTACCTCCTCCCTCCTTCCCCGCCATGAACTCCGCACAGCGCGCCTCCTCCGGCCCCGCGCTCGTCCCTTCCGCCCCTAGGTCGCCGCCGAAGCTAAAGCCGCTGCCGACCCAGCAGCAGCCGTCCTCCGCCGCAGCGCTCATGCCGCCCCCACCCGCGCCTCCGCGCCTGGCGCCCACACCACAACTACAACAGCAGCGCGCAGGCGGGCTGATGCCGCCGCCGCGCATGCCCGCAAGCTCTCTCCGCACCGGCCCGTCCGGCCCGCTGCCGAACAGAGGGCCGCCTGGCGGAGGTTCCTCTTCTTCGAACAGCCTGGGATTGCCCATGGCGGCGCCGGTCAAGACGCCCAACCCGCGCGCCAAGGTGTCGCTGACACCCGGTCACTCGCCGCTTGACTGGGCAGCGCTGGTCAAGTCGGGCGCGAACCTGTCGGGTGTCGGCTCGCTGCGCCGCGTCACGCCGTCGGAGCTGAAGAAGTACAATGGCCGGAAGAACAGGCAGACGGGCGAGGTGACGCCTGCGTGGAGTGCGTACCAGGGGAAGGTGTACAATATTACGCCTTACCTGCCGTATCATCCTGGTGGCGAGGGAGAGCTAAGGAGGGCGGCAGGAAAGGATGGGGAGAAGCTGTTCAACGAGGTGCATCCATGGGTGAATTGGGATAACATGCTGAGCGAGTGTGTGGTGGGCATTTTAGTGCCTGAGCATAGTGCAGAGGAGCCTGCTGCGAGCAGTTTGGATGATATGGATTGAGGAAGCGGGAGTGGCGTAAAGGGAGTGAATGGTGTTGCTAGAAGGGATTTTGCTTTGATACCCCAGCATGCTAAGAATAGACAGCGGGATCGCATTAAAAGGCTGAAAGACAGTAGAAGAACCAAAGTAAGACTTGATTGCGGCAGAGTGACTGCCTGATCAGGAATCATCATTAAGCTCAGATCGCGGATCCCGTGACACCGCATCCTTATCGCGCGTCTTTCTGCCTGGAGCTCTGACGACCTTTCCACAACCGCGTCGCTCCCCACGCGACTCAGAACTCTCGACAACCCACGCAATAAACTCACACAAAAATCCCACCACCCATCGTGCGTGCCAATGCACAGCATCTGACTTCAGCATCCCTCGACCATCGTCACCCCGGCCACCGACGACCCAATCCCTCCGCCATGTGGCTCCTCACCCACGACGGCGACCTCACGCAAAAGAAGCGCTACTGGCTGCGCCCCGGCACCTCGCACCTCCTCGGCCGCACGCGCAGCGAGAACGCGGACTTCCACTTCCACATCGACGCCAAGTCGGTCTCGCGCAAGCACCTCGTCATCACCGTCCGCGAGGCCGCGGCGTCCACCGCCACCTCCTCCGCGCTCGCCCGCTCCGAAATCGTCCTGGAGGACTCCAGCAAATTCGGTACCTGGCTTGACGGCGAGAAGTTCACGGGATGCGAGCGCGTCATCGGCGGTGGGAAGGGCTACAAAGGCAGGCACGAGAGCCACGAGATCAGGCTTGGGAACTGGAACGTCGCGTGGCGGCTGGAATGGCAGCCGGTCGTGCTGACGGCGAGCTTTGGCGGCGGCGGGGCCAGCGGCGGCAGCAAGAAGAAGAAGAAAGGCAACAAGAGCGAGGTCTCGTCCGAGGAGCTGCGCGAGCGCCTCGCGCCGTTCGATATCGCGGTCGTGCCTGAGTATGTGGCCGGCGTGACGACGCATGTTGTGGCGCCGAAGAGGAATACGCCGCGCGTGCTGCAGGCGCTGGTTCAGGGCAAGTACGTCGTGTCCGAGGGGTTTGTCGATGCGCTGGAGAAGGTGGCGCGGAAGGAGGAGGCGGTTATGGACGCGGATGGCAATGAGGAGGTGCCGAGGGCGCCGTTGGAGGAGGACTTTGATGGCAATTGGCCGCGGGAGGCGGACTTTGTGCCCCCGACGGCGAAAGAACCGGTGCCTCGTCCTGCCGAGATGGTCTTACCTGATCCTGAAAGAGAGACGGTGTTTGAGGGCTATACTTTCATCTTCAGCGACCAGAATCAGTTTGATCAGCTCGGCCCGGTTGTGGAGCAAGGGACCGGGAAGGCGTTGCTGCGTAAGGTAGAGACGGGATCTGACGAGACGGATGGATTCATTCGATTCGTGAAAAATGCTGCTGGAGAAAAGGAGATGGACGAGTTTGTAGACGGGAGCCGTGGGAAGGGGGTTGTGGTTGTGAGACTCGCGGAGCCTCGCGGGAACGACGATGAGTGGTGGATGCGATTCTACAACTCTGTTGATTTGGGATTGAACCAGCGGAGCATCAACCAAAACGACTTTCTGGACGCCATCCTAATGAATGATGCCTCGCCACTAAGGCAGCCCCTAGAACCAGAATCTGACGACGAAGCCATTCCTAGCAGCATTCCGGGGCCGCCACCGTCTACTTCAAGTGCGTTGTCTCACCGTCCATAACTGAAGATTGCTAATATGACCGCAGTGGGCCCCTCTCAGATGTCTGTTGTTCCTTCACGAGAGGCACAAACGCAAGCGGCAGAGGAGTCTCCCACATCTGCAGAATCGCCAGTCCCGAAGACCACTCGCAAAGGCTTCCGCCGTGCACTCACAGTGTCCAGGTTCAAAGGTATTGATGATTTTGATCCAGACATCGTACCGAAGAGGCAGCATGTGTCAGACGACGATGACGAGATGGCAAGTGCTGGAGCTAGTCATTTCGACGCATCCCAGAGCTCAGTGGCACAATCACAACAACCGGGTGCGTCACAGGCTCGAACAAGAGCCACAAGAGGAAAGAAGAGGCAGCTTGAGCCAGCGGAAGTCTTGGAAATTTCAGACGACGATTACGGAAATGCTACCGACAAGCTTTTCCCTGCTGCATCTGCCATGAAAAGGAGAAAACTGGAACAGCAGCTTCAAGACGCAGCTATGGAGGACATACCTGAAGCGTCAGAAGACTCACCACGCAAGTCTGCTAAAAGGTCGTCTCTCATCGTACCTTCAGAATTGCGCAAGTCAAGGCCAGAGAAAGATTTCGACGCCAAACAAATCAAACAAATGGCACGAGAGCGCCGTGAGAGGGAAGATGAACAGCAGAGGCAGGCTGAAGAAGACGCCCTGCGGGAAGTACTAGAGGGCATGGACATCGATGAGATGAAGAAGCTAGCCAAAGTTGAGATCATGGAGATTCGTCCGCGGAAGAAGCCAGTTCAAGCCGAGGCAGACAATGACGATGAAGATCGTTGGAAGCCGGAGTGGAACGGCCGTAAGAATTTCAAGAAGTTCCGAAAGAGGAGGCCAGGCGACAATGACGGCGATGCACAAGCCCCTCTTCGTTCCCGGCGGGTCATCGTTACTCTCGAAGAGGTACGGCCCCAGGACATGGGATTCAACGCGCAGGATGAGTTCATGCTCGACAATACCAGCACTTTCGACAGCATCCGCACTCGACCGCGCGCCGGCAGGTCCGCTGGTCAATCAAGCAGAAGCATCGGCGGTGCCTCCAGCCATCCAGCCGACACGGACGACGACGACGACGATGAGAACAGCTTCAGACGGCGGACCGCCCGCCACAGCAGGCCCGGCTCCCAGCAACAACGAAGCGGTCCCGCCAGCGCCATCGTCATCAACTCTGAAGACGAGGCCGAGATGCAAGACCTCGACCCGGAGGAGATCGCCGGCCGGCCCCGCAACGAAAGCATCGCATCCGCCCTGTCTTCAGCCTCCAACACCCGACCCGGCAGCAACGCCGAGGACAACAGGAGCGGGAGAGCTGCCACCACCACCTCCAATCTCCCTCCTACCTACGCGACGGCCGTCGCCAGCGACAAGCCCCGCGGTCCGCCGCCGCCGCTGTACTCGCAGCGCGCTCCGTCGCCGGCGCTGAGCAGCCAGACGTTGGCGGATGATGGCGCTGGTGGCACGTACAGCACGCAGCGGCGGGGCAGCAGGGCGAGCGCGGCGAGTGGAGCTAGCGCTAGCACGGCGGCTACCGCGACGACGAGGGGAGCGGCGTCAAGCAAGAGAGGCGCGATGGGCCCGCCTGGTCCGTCGGCGGAGCAGCCGGCGGCGAAGAAACAGAAGAAGGGGACCGCGGCCAAGGGCAAGGGCAAGGGGAAGAAGGGCGGCGGTGGGCAGCAGGTGGTGGTGCCGAAGGCGGAGTTGGGGAAGGGGCTGGGGAAGCCGGAGGATGAGGATGAGAATGAAGAGGGGAGTGATGATAGTGGGGATGATTTGAAGTTTAGGAGGAGGCGGGGGTGAGGGGTGTCAATTTTGTTTTCGGGGAAAAAGGGGGTAGAGGTAATTCGGCGACAGGAAGCTGGGAGGGAAAGGTTCCCGTTGCTGGGGAGCGTGGTTTTCAATGGTATGATACTGCACGGAATGATGGCTAATGCGTCTCTTTTTGCTTCGGGAAAAGAAAAACGGTTCGGGGTAGTTATTACGGGTCCTGATAGATGCAGTTCTCTGGAAAATCAACCGCTCCTGAGTTCTTCTAATTCAACAAGACAGCAACTTGACAGTCCTCACCCTCGTCATCACCAGGGACGTCCAGAACTTGCGTGGCCTCAAAGTCTTCCCCAGAAGCGTCCTGGTCCTCCAGATCCTCCGCTTCAAACTCAATGGTCGGCGGCCCAGAAAGAATGTCCTGCATCTCCTCGCCGTAGAAAGCTCCTTCACTGAACTCCCGATGAGTCACAAACTCTTCACCACCCTTCACCTTATACCTGATCTGCCTCAACCGGTACGCAAACACGAAATCAGTCACACTCCGCGACGACCGCACATCCGAGAACCCACGCGAACCCCCAACCGCCATCCCAAGCGCAAGCGGCACACCCACCCCCGACCCATCCACGCCCGGGCTAAAATTCACCCCCATCTCCCGCTCCACCCCGCTCTCCACCCCCGCCCCGCTCGCGATCTTGACCCCCGTCACCATGTAAATCTTCTTCGCCCGAAATGACCCTTCACTCCCCAGATACTCCTGCACCTCGTCGGCGGCCACAGCCTGCCGCACGTACGCTAGATCCGGCACAAAGCGCTGCGTCGTCAGCCTCGCGGCGCTCCACGCGTCGGACGCGCTGCGCGCCGCTTCGCCGCTGACGTCGATTCCGGCGCCCAAGAAGAGCTGGAGAAAGGACGTCCAGATGCCGGCGTTGTGCGAGCGGTGCTGGGACGTCGTCCAGGACCAGTCGGTTTCGATGTGGTCGGGTTGGTGGAGGTGGGGTGGGATGGGGGGCGGGTTGGGGGACAGCGGCTCTTCGGCGAGGTGGGGGGAGAGGATGATGCTGCCCAGTTTGATGGATGTGTTGGGGGCGATGTCCGGTTTTGGGGGGAGGAAGTAGGTTTTCATTTTGGTGGTTGGTTGTGGGGAGGTTGTGGGGGGAGGGGGAGTAGGCGGGGTCAGGCTGAGGTTTATACAGTGTGTGTGTTTTTGGTCTGCTTTTTGAGGGACTACGTCATTTATCTTACATGGTAGCTGTAGGGGGCTGGTGCGGGATTGGTCGTTTCGATGAATACGGTTGATACATTACAGCTCTGTCTGAGTGGGCCTTGTGGCTTCCGTAATGTATGGATTTCTCGCTCTATTGTAGCTGTGTAGTCGCAACTCTTACTTACTGTTTCTCGTGGAGCAGTATCGCACGTTTCTATCAAGTTTATGTAATGTTTTACATATATGACTTCAGTAAAATTATCCACTTATGTACAAATCTTCCAGCCCTTTACTTCTCAGATACATGCTCATAATCCTCTACTGCCTAAAAATTCAGACAGTATTATGTACATAGGCTTGATGGCGAAGACTGAAAATCAATATTTACTAACTCGCATGATGTCTTCGCTTCCGTTTCTTATGCTTATGGTGTCTATGGCCTTCGGACTTGTGGTTTGTCTCCATTCCGTGTACATTATCAGGCCAGTGCTCCCTTCGCCTCCGATCGCGGTCCTTTTTCCGTTTTCTGTCTATAATCACAAACCGATCCGATGCTCTGGGATCTCGGTCTCCTGGGCTCATGCGAAGTGGGTCGACGTTACGCGGCGTTTCCGTTTGCCAGATCCCAGCGTTGTTCTCATAACGCGATTCTTTGCCCGCTCGATATGCTCCGAGAAGACTAGAAAACCATGCCCCTGGGCCTTTTTCCGGCTGCTTCTGGTAGTAATGAGGGCCGTGATGATGATATTGCTCCCGTCGTGGTGGTGGTCTACTGGGTCGCGGAGGGGAAGCGGGCGGAGATGAAAGTGTTAGAGACTCTGAGACATCACTTATGTCCATAGGGGACCCAATTCCGTCATCAGAGTCTACAATGATGGGGCGAGGAGCATTTTGACGGGCGAATTCTTCACGTCGACGTTCTGCTTGTTCCCGGCGAACTTCTCGGCGGTGGACATCAACATTGTCTGGACGAACATGCACTACTTCCTCTTCATAACGAACTCTAGATGATACAGGTTGCGGTCGAAGAGGTTGCACATAGACAGCCGGCGGTGGCCGGGGCTCTGCGTAGTGTCGTCGTTGTCTGCTTCGTTCCGTCCGAACCCGTACTTCCTCGTGATAAGAGTGCAGGGAGTGCACATTTCCGTAATCATTTAGCCGTTGAGGGCGTCTTCCGTATGCGAATCTTCGTCTCCTATGACGGGGCCATCCTCGCAGGAATAGACACCACAATATCAAGGAGAAAAATATCAGGAAGGCGAAGATTCCTCCAACGATAAGGCCGATTTCTGCATTGGGCGCAAGGACTTCGGCAGCGCGAGACCGCAAGGCCGCTTCCTGCCTGCCCAGCCCGGGCACAGAACGAGAAGGATCATTTCCGGACTTGGCCGTGTTGACGTGGGCTGTGGACCGCAATGCGATATTCACTGTGGTAGTGAATGTTGTCGCTGACTGGTGGACGACTCGGGTGACATAGTTGGTCGGGGTACTGGTAAGCGTAACCAGTAGGGCCGCGCCGCCTGATAAGGCTGGCATGGCCTCTGATATGGCACTTATGCCAGATGTTCGACGTTTCCACTCTTTATTTTGTCCATCTCGGTGTGAAATTGAATCGCAAAGGCTGAACAAGTCAGATCGAAGGTGGAGGTTGCAGCTCAACCACCAGGCTGCAAGGCTCCTTAACGCCGCAAAATCATCTTGTCTGTAAGTACTACATATCTTACAATACACTCAGGAGCCGCAACCCCTTTGCAGGTCATGCGACCGTGAGCAGTTTGTTCAAGGGTCATTCATTCGCTAGTGGTTCAGCCTGAAGGTGGCACACATACATTGCTGACATGCATACTGCAGCCACCGGTAGAAGAAAGTTAGCGTGGATTGCAACTGCCGAGGGATTTGTTCAGGCGAGAGAACATCCCACTTCCAAGTGTGTGTGTTCAGCTTATCCCACTCTGCCAAAACTCAAAATGCCAGCTGAAACTGAACCACACCCGCGTGACGATGGAGACCTCTTGCCCCAGGATTACGATATGCTTTCTCAGCTCAAAAAAAAGGAGAAAGAAGGCGTTCAGAAATTTGAGTCACAGGACTTCAAAGGGGCGGCGAAGAAACTTCGAAAGATGCTGAAATCGGGCCAGCCTATACTTTCAAAGCCACCATTCTCAAAGAACAAAGTCGACATACGGGCGCGAATCGGGCTGTGCTACTACTATCTCGGGCTTCACTCCAAAGCCGAGATATGGGACCGCAAAACATTGTCTGAGGCCGAGGAAATCAACCGTCAGAGCACGCAGTCATGGACCACCAGACACAATCTCGCAAAAGACTTGGTAGCCCAGGCCAGGAAAGATATTTCAATGACGCATAAGCTTAAAGAAGCCTTGTCACTGTACGGGAGGAACCTCATTCAGGCGATGAAATGGAAGTCGGGCAAAGACGAGGTCTTCGAGACTGTTCATCATGCTGCTTTCTGCTTGGCGCATCAGGGTGACTACATGACAGCAGTCTGGCTTGAGGAACAAAATTTGAGATACAGAAGAAAATTACACAGGAAGCGTCTCAAGATAACAGCTGATACCCAAGAACAAGAGAAGACTTTCGCGAATATGGTTGAAAGCAAGCATAACTACGCAACATTCCTGTACCTCGACAGGCAGTTTGAAGAAGCCAAACGCCACTTCCAGAGGAACTTGGTTTCGTTGAAAACACTGAGTGGGTGCGGCATCAGAGACTTGCAGGGGCTTGTCACGGATTCCAAAAAGTACATTGAGAATTGTGACAAGGAGATCTGGTTCGAAGAAAGACTGAAGAGTCTGATTACCGAGGAAGTTTCCGAATCCCAAGACCGCTCTTCATCGGATCAGAACAGCTCCGGTCGGCCTAAACGAAAGCGTGAGGAGAGTCCGGAAAATGATCGGATCAATGCAAAGCCAGAACTAGCTTCGGGAGGATTTTCACAGAGCTCTGCTGAAAGCTCGCACCGCCCTGAAAAGCGTTCAAGACGAAATAAATCGCCGAGATCAAGCGGGAAGAGCGAAGAGCTGGAAGATATCTCGCAGGATATGTTAGGGATCCCGGATTTGCACACCGAAGAAGAGGTATGGCGCGCAAATTCGGAGGCTTTCTTTGCAGTTGCGGCATCGCCTGAGCAAAACAAGCAACAGTAAGTCTTCACTCAAACATCTGCAGTGGACTTCATCTTACCAAAATTTCAGGCAAATTGCCACCTATAACATCATTCTCAAAATGCGTGATGCTAGCAGGAAGTTGCTGTGTCAATTTAAAGACCCCGCACCTGTCAAGGTAGCCATCCTCGATACCGGTGCCGAGTTCCCAAAGTGCTCTGTGCCGAGCAAAGAAAGGAAATTCTGCGAGTTCTTATCGCACAAAAAATATCAACTCCAACAGTACGCAGATTTTCAAGGAGTGGCATCACTCGAAGACCCGCCGGGCATTTTCCGAAGGGAAGAGTCCGAATGGAAAGACAAAGATGGTCACGGGACACAGTGTGTGTCAGTCCTCCTTCAGGCATCTCCCCGTGCCCATGTCTACGTTGCTCGCGTTGCGGAGTCTAGCGGGACAGTGCCAAGGTCCATATGCGTGGCCGCTGCCATCAAGTACGCGGTCGAAATCTGGGGTGTGGACATCATTTCCATGTCTTTCGGCTACCACTTCGAGAAGCCTGATATTGATGAACAGCTCGAGCGTGCCACAAGCAAATACTTGAGGCCCGATGGAAAGACCGTTCTGGTATTTGCAGCAGCCTCAAACGACGGCAACAATGATCCACGCATCATCGCGTGGCCAGCTTGTCGGAATAATGTCATCGCAGTGTACCCTGCGAAAGCTAGCGGAAAGCCCACAGATAGCTGTCCGGCTGCCCATGGTGGAGAAGGTTTCATGGCGCTGGGGGAACACATCACCGTTCCGCAGGTAATCGCCAAAACCAAAGATGGGATAGCGGGAGAGCAGACACAGCAATCTGGCTCCTCCTTTGCTACTCCATTCTTGGCGGGATCGGCTGCATTACTTCTGGAATTCTGCCGGGTGGGTCCACTTTTCGAACAGGCCAAAGGTGCAGAGAGATATTTGAGAAGGTACGATGGAATATCCGCGGTTTTCAGGATGATTGCGGGGAACAACCCAGTAGACAAAGGGCTATACCTCGTCCAATTGGGGAAGTTCCTTGATCCGGTCCGAGCAATTACTGGAAAAAATGATACATTCGATCCCATACGTCATTTGGCAGGAAAGATCTACGAATCTCTGGGGGGCTTTGGCAATGACGATCTCAAAAGGCCTTAAAGACGCCCAATCACAATCAAAGGTGTGTAATGTGTCACTTAGTCTATATGTATATTGAAGCCAATAGTCCTTTCTCTATGGAAAACGTGCGCGGGCCCTCCCAGAAATCAACTTTGAGTTCATCTCCCTTCTACGGTGCGAGAACAGTAATCCGGCGGACAAAGATGATGAGCTAACTGACATCTTAAGCGACCGCTGGATGAAGAACATCTTGACTGGGCAGTTTTGGTTTGTGGGGCAAATGGACCACAACCCCAGACACAAGTGGTTCGTACAGAAGGTACAGAGGATAGGATGTATGATCTACAATACCGCATTTGATGAAGAGTCAGGCACGTGCAAGTTGGGCACCATCATTAAACGAGTGAATGTTCTAATTTTTTGTTGCTTTTGTTTGACTACGAAGGAAAAAAAAACAAGATCAAGCGCACGTGTAGAGAGTAGAAGGGCGTGGTATCCGCCAGTTTGCTCATTCGTTGACAAAATCCGAAAAGTTGTTGATAATAGAAAAGGCGCGCGATCCGCCGGTTGCTCATCCGTGGAGAGAGATAAAAAAAAAGTCAACCCGAGATGTCCGTTGAATGGCGAATACTCCAAAGAAAAAAATTTAACTACTAGGAGCGAGTCTTCTGTGTATGGGGTCCGAGATTTCTAGTCAACAGAGAGGACCCCGCCATGGACCTTCTTCTCGTGATCGTTGCGCTTGTCCTTGCGCGGAAAGGCGCGACCATACGGGTGAGAGCGTGAGCGGTTGCAGCCAGGGACCGAGCACCAAAAAGCGGTACTATGAAAATGGTAGGCGTTCTGGTGACGTTGGAGATCCGCCAGGCGGCTGAAGGATGAGCGGCTGCAAGGCTGGATGGTGCAGTAAAATCTCCAATCATTAACTTCGAATTCGCCGGTATGACTTCTGTCGTCGCCTTGCAATTAGCAAAACCCTAAAAAAAAAAAAACTTACCCCGCCCTGGCTGGGGTACTTGCAGCCCCAGGACCAGGCTCTGCGGGGGGATTGGGTGGAATATGCGCCCCAAGGGCACCGAGGGGCGTAGCCCATGCAGGCAGCCCCCAGGCGACATCCGAATGGATCGAAAGGTCTGCCCCGAAGGGCGCACTAGCCCAAAGGTTTGCGTCGACCACGAATGCGTTGTTGTAGCCTTGTTGGAAATCGGAGTCCCAAGGGGAAGACATCAGGCTGTTCTGGCTGGCGGCGGCTGCCCCAAAGGCTGGATTGACGACGGTGTCCATGTTTCCGTTGCTCAGAGTTGCCGGAGCGTTCAGCTGAGGTCCGATATCTCCGCTAGAGAACTTAGGCTGAGGCTCCTGAGGTTGGGTAGCTAACGGTTTCTCCACGTTGGCATCGTTGCGGAAGAGTTCGTCGAGAAGCGTCTGGTCTAGGCTATCTGCGAGATCCAAGGCATTGGGAAATGCAGTGTCAGCATCGAGGGGCGGCCAATTGTCCATGTTGACGTTTCTGTGCAGATCGCTTCGAAATTTAGAATCTGATTGGTTGTTCGGGTGGTACGAGGTGTTGAGAAGGCTAGGAGAGGTGTCAGAAAGCTCCAAAATTCACAGCGGGAGATGCTTTGATCTTATGCGGAATTAGTGAGCCCTGAGTCTCGTAAAGTCTGGAAGAGGCTTACGCCCTTCGAGGCTTGGCCGTAATAACAAGGTTGTCATGGTGCAACCCCGGAGCAGGTCGTCACATGCAAGGCTGCTACGAGCCTGGCTCCGACCACATCAGGTCTCTCGTATACACTTCATGGATCACACGGATGTGAGATTGAATCTAATTCCTACTTTTTATAATCTCTATGATTGGGAGTTATTTTGAGATGCATACATCTTTTGCTTCCTCCGCAGCGAAAGCCCTAATTAATTCTTTGGTCAAGTCCAAACAATAATTTGAAGGCACTCATCTTGTTATCTACCGTGAGCTCATGCTTGTATCACGCATGTGAATTTAGAATCAGAGCGAGATATCTTTTAGGGAAAGATAAAAGCATCAATTGGCTATAACAAATTACCGAAATCGGGGAGGGCAGTTAATGCCTTCCTCAGGCTAGCTTATTAAAAGCGTCAGACCCTAGTGTTCCTAGAACTATATTTCTAATAACCCAAATGGACGACCGATAGAACTAGTCTGTCAGTAGTCGTTGTGAACAGTGATCCCATGAACCTTGCGTTCATGATCGTTGCGCTTGTCCTTGCGTGGGAAAGCTCGACCGTTAGGATGCGCGCGGGAACGGTGACAGCCAGTCCACGAACACCAGAACGACGCAACCCCTAAATGGCAGGCATTCTGGTGGCGGTAAAGATCCGCCAGCCGACCGAAGGCGGGGCGAGAGCACTCCGCAAAGAGACAGTGGTATTTACCATCTCGCATCTCATGGAAGGATGGAGTCGCGGATGGGTCAAATGTAGGTCTAGATTGATCAGCATTACTGATAATCTTCTTTGCAGGTTAGGCGAGGGTGGTCACTTACCCAAGTCTCGTGGGGGCTGGGAATAGGTGCGCTGTGGATAAGTTTATGGGATATGGCTGTGGACCTCGACCACGACAGTCTCCAGTCCCCTGATTGGTTGAAATCCATTGACTTTGTCGAATCAGCGAGGTGTAAAAAAAAAAATTACCAAAAAGGTCCTAGCTCGACCGCGCTAGAACCTAGGTGTGGCGGTGCAGCAACCCATTGCTCTGGATGATATGCAGCTGGATCTGACTGCATGGATCTCTCCAGGCGTGGAATGGCACCCTGTTGCTGGTTCCGACCAGTGATATCTCCTCCAGCCAGTGACCACGGATCGCCGAAATCTCCGGGATATTCGGGACGTTGGACATGGCCGTAAGTTGGCTGCCATGTATCCACTGCAAAGCTTGCCGTAGGCACGATACCCGGAATCTCCTGTTCTCCTTGTCCAGGCATGTCTTCGACTGCATCGATTGCACCTGACCAAGGCAGGCTCGCGGACGGAGGCTGAAGTGTTGTGTCTGGATTCATGGCGAAGGCCGCCTGCGCGGCTCCGACATTGCTGGCGCGAACGGTGGTGGCATCGTCAGGATTCTCTCCGCCCAGACCACTGGTGAGGCCTGGATTAGCTGAGAATGCAGAATCCATGTCGAAGGGCGGCCAGTCGGTTGCGTCGACGTGGCCGTGCAGATCTCCGAAGGGCGAGTCGTTTGGTTGGCTGTTCATGTTGCACAAAGACTTGACGAGGCTGGAAGAAGAACCGAGAAGCTTTGGAAATGAGGGCGGGATATTTGCTGAACTTATCTTTGAGAGGAGTACTTTGAGGCTCAAAAAGGTGACAGCAGGGGTTGCGCCCCTCGACGATATCAATGCCTGGGGCTAAGTTATTGCATCTGGCTGTCATACAAGCGCCTCACCGTAGAAGGGTCCTATGGATTACACATGTTTCATTTGCATCAAAGCACTTTGGAAGACTCCATAGTTGCATTGAAAAGAACAATTCTGGAACTATAGCTGATATGGCGGAGTTGAATCCGTAAAGTACGACATCACAAAGCCCGTCATCCTACGTAGATTGTGAGACTAGAAAGCGGAAAGAACGAAGACCCCAAACACACAAACATCATCCTCAGCACCATTGTTGAAATGGTGCTGCACGCCGGCCTGCCAAAGAAGTGGTGCTATCACTGGCCACGCGGGCGCGTGATTCCATGGACCTTGCGCTCGTGCTCGTTGCGCTTGTCTTTGCGGGGAAATGGGCGTCCTGCAACTCCACGCTCGCAGCTGGCGTTGGAGCACCAATAGGTGGTGGCTTGGAGGTGATACCCGTTCTGGTGTCTGAAGAGGTCCGCCTCCCGGGAGAAACTCTTGTTGCAGGGCTGAAGGAGGCAGTGGTACCTGCCATGACGCTTTTCATGCAACGCGCACGGACGATTACATAGTCTTGCGCCGCCCCATAGTTTAGCATTTCTTTTTAAAAAAAAAGACCTACCTGGCATCTGCCGGGGTAGGTGCAGATCTGACGCCCGGCTGCGCAGTGTGCATGGAAGCCATTGGCTCCAGCATGGACTCGAAGGGCGTCGCCCCGGTCTGTGGAACCAGGCTCATCGGCTGATCGACCATCTGAGGCAGGCCCCATTGGCCCGCCCCGAAGGGCGCGCTAATGCCGAAGGTGGCAGGGCCTGCAAGGCTGTCAGCCTCGCAGCGGTCAGTAGCTCCCGTCATCCTACCAGGCTGAAACATCCAAGCGTTGTCGTCGATCAGAGGGTTGAAGGAAGAGGGAGCGACAGCGCCGTGCTGTGGCTCCGGGGCGGCGAAGCTGTAGTCGTTGGTGGGGAGGAAGTTCTGCTGCGGAGCCTGGAGGCTCATGTCGAAGACGGCCATGGTTTGGTCCTCAGTCATGCGGTTGTCGTTGGGGAGGCTGGCGAGAGCCTCATCGAGCCACTGGTAGTCGAGATCGAGGTTGTCATTGGTGGAGGACATCGACCCCTGCTCGAGGAAGGGCGACCAATCGCTGGCCTCTGACGTGGCGGTGAAGGGAGGCTGAAAAGATGACATCTTATTGGACAAGCTTGGACAGACGAAGGTCGAGACGGAGTGGAGGAGGGGCAAAATCAAGGTGAAGCAGGGTGTGGGTAGGGTGCTGTATTATCTTGCGCGTGGCCAGTCTTGAGCGAGAAGAGCCGCTTGCAGGGGTCGCGCCCTTCGTGTCGCTCATCGCAACTACTTGCATTTTGCAACACCGTCTTGCAGATTCACATGAGATCGTTGTTTTTGATGAGAAGATAACTGCCAAGAATTGTAACACTACAGTCGTAGACAGCGAATAAGACGAAAGACGTCAGTGTGCTCATGCGATGACGAGAAAATGGAAACCAAATTTGAGAGACTAGCAAAAGCGATCACGCTGAACCCCTGTGTGAGCTCTTCACCAGCTCTTCACCCATCACTGACCCCCGAGATGAGGATACTCGACACCGTGGATCTTCCGCTCGTGATCAGTGCGTTTGTCCTTGCGCGGGAACGGGCGGCCATACGGGCCAGCACGCTCGCATCCGGGGTGGCCGCAAAAGAACGATGTGCTCTGTAAATGGTAGGCATTCTGATGACGAAAGAGATCTGAAAGCCTCGTGAAGCTCCTAGAGCACGACTGAAAGAGACAGAGGTATCTGTCTCCCTGCTGCACGTGGAGTGAAGTCCCTATGGCTAGCCCCGTAGGATTGGAATCGAAGGAGCTTCACCGTCAGTTGATCACTAAGAAATGAGGCTCTTGAGTTGTGCTTACCTTGGAAGGAATCCACCAATCGGATTGAGGGGTGTGGTTGGATTAATCGAACATGCAGAATCGGGAACGATCGGCCTCAAGGGAACCCTGTTAGTAAAAAAAAAATAGGGCTTACCCGGCGCTGGCTGGGATGTATGCGGCTCCTTTGTCTTCTTCGACGGGCTGATTCGCTGAAATTTCCACATTCAAGCCGTAGAACGGCATATCCCCTATCAGTGGCATCTCAAGGATATCTTGTTGGGCGTAGTGGGGATCCGATTGGTGCGCTCCAGAGGGCGCGCTAGGCCAGGGTGTGTTGGCACCCGGCTGAACCTCAGCCTGCTGCGACACAACTTCCCACGTGATGAAATGGCTCTGAGTAGTCCAAGAGAAGTCTTCGGTCATGAATTCGATACCGAAGTTGCCGTCCAGCATGACCTGGTCCTCGGCGGAGAGCTGAGACAGGATGTCCGCATTGGAGTAGTCCCAGCCAAAAGGATCGGGGAAGAGCGGCAAGGCCGAGACCGGGCCATTAAGGAGTTGCTGAAACTCATCGCTGAGGCTGATGCTGGCTTCTTCGGAGGAGGCCGGGTTGAATTCCTGCTGTTGCCCAAGCTGATCGACAAATCCGGTGTCGGTGGGCTCGCTTGAATCCATGTGGGGAAAGGGCGACCAATGAGCCATGAGTGACGTGTCTCTGCAGGTTATAGACGAATGATTGGATCTTGGGGGTACACAGAGGCTTGCAAGTTGTGAAAAAAGAGAGAGAAAGGGGATGGGGCAAGGGCGAGGGGAAGCGCTGACCTTAAGCTTCACTGCTGCTGCTCCGCGGCTGAAATCTGCTTGACAGGGGGACGCCCTTCGGGGCCTGAACTTAGCGTTGCAAAACGACAATAGACTGACAGCGCGTGTTCGCCGTGTGGATCCTTGATCAGTATCATCGAAATGGCCGGGAATCATGATAGTGGGTGCATATCAATGAAGGACCCTTTGAGAGTAATTCATTCTCCAATTTTTCATCTCTTTTTTTATGAGAATACCAAAGCCCTGCTGACTATCCAAAAAGCAAAAAACATTCAAAGCGAGAAAAAGAAACTTTCCCATGATAAAGACAGTCGTGACAGAAATTGTCCATGTGCTTATAGTGGTCGTGACGCGCTAATAGAACCGCGTAAGTCTCCCTCAGGCAAAAAAAAAAAAAAAAACATGCCGAAAGCTCCAACTCCAGGTTCATCCCTGTAACCAGATCATCAGATGTTCTCCGCAAGAGTGTAGTCAACATGGTGGACCTTGCGCTCATGCTCGTTGCGCTTGTCCTTGCGGGGGAAGGAACGACCGCGCTCACAGCCGCTGTAACGGCACCAGAAGAACTTGGTCTGGGCGTGAACATTGTTCTGGTGACGCTCGAGGTCTCCGAGCCTCTTGAAAGAAGGATTGCGACAACCCGGGTGCAAGCAGAAATATTTGTTGTCGCGCATCTCCCATGTAGATCCAGCTGTAGAGCGCTCGGAATCCTCGTTTGAGCTGGACCATTGTTATGGAAAAGCTGCCATAGCTGCAGATGTTGTACATACCTGGATATGAGCCTTGGATCCACTGGAAAGGTCTCTAATCCTTGCCGAAGCATGATTGGACCGGATACCGATGTAGTTTGTGCGCACAGCAGCCTGCAAATACCTGCATATTAGCGAAGAGTTAAAAAAAAAAAACTCACCCGATTGGTCGAACTGCGGCAGCGACCCCTGCACGCGGCTGACCACCGACATAGAAAGAGGGCGTGGCCCCTGTCTGTTGTGCGTTACCACCGAGGACGTAGTCTGGTTGGTCAGCTGAAAGGTCAGTGCTCAGCGGGAAGGCCGAACCATCCAGAGGACTGCCTTCCCCAAAGCCGTGTACCAAGTCCGTGCTGACACGAAAGTCAAGCCGAGGCTCAGCTGTAGGTGCAAAGACGTTGCGGTTTCCAGCCTCAGCCCCCATGACAGGAGTTGGGAAATGATTCAGCTCGAGCATTGCCAGAGTGCAGGTACCGCTTGGGAAGCTGTTTGCTTCGTGGGAATCGTAGTAGCCCTGAGACTGGAGTGGGCTGATGGAAGTGGAGTAGGCATGGTAGCCGGCGCTGGAGTCTTCGAACAACAAGTCCTGAAGGAGGGCATGGTCGATGCCGTCGTCAGCAGGGGTAGATTCGATGCCGGCACCGACGCTGGTGGCGCTGAAGCTCGTTTCGCGCTGCTCATGCTGTAGAGCAAAGCGTTTGTTGAATCCGGAGGTCATTATGGAGGCGTGATCTGTTTCTCGGTCAGTTATAAGGTGTCAAGAACAAAGTGATTGAGACAAACTTGGATGTTCTGGGATTTGATAGAGGAGTTGGTAACGGAATTGTAAGAGTGAAGGTCGAAAAGGTCTCAAACAATGGCTTACAGGTGAGTTCTGTATTTGTTTGGGTGTGAGGGTATGAGCTGGCAGGGCCTGTTTGACAGGGGTGCCGCCCTTCGAGGCTGAGGATCATATCCATTCTGTCCAATCAGCGGTTTGAACAGCTACGGACACCGTCAGCTTTGTGAAACTGCACAATTAGTGTCTGGATGGAATTCTAGATTTGATGTTGTCATGTCTAGAAGAGTTTGGTTCTCGTGGGAATATTGTAACGGCTCTGAAAGATGAGCTATAAGTCCGAAAAACTGTCAATCACATATCAAAAGGACGGCCTGGGCCTCGCTAGGCTGCAAGGCCTCATAACGGCAGTGTAGGAACCGGATAGCAAATACAGACTTAACACACCAAAGGCACACAGCCCTACAGATGCAAGCTATTCATTTATGTTCTTATATCATATGCTTTGCTAAAGAAAAGCAGACCACCACGTTATCATTAGCATCAACATAACAGAGAAAGCTGGGAAATCATATATCTTAAATCATCATCGTCAAAGCCGTCTGAAACAAGCGCTCGCGGAAACATGACATCGTACATAGAGAAGAAAGGAAAGAAAAATGAAAGACGGATCTGAGAGAGTTTCTTGAGAGAAATGAGGGAAAGTTACATAATGCGCCTAACGCTATGCAGCATAACAGTCGTGACCGCCATATCTTGTTTAAAGGGAGAGAGATGGACAGAGAGAGAGAGAGAGAGAGAGATGACAAAAGAAGAAAATCCCAGCCCGCACACAGGACCAAACACCTCCTCTGATAGCATCCCAACAAACGAAAACAACATCCCCATTAAGCGGCCAACCCCCCGCTCACCCCCTCTCCATCATCATGCCCCCCAATCCCATCTCCGCCTCCGCCTCCATCGGCACCACCGGCTCTCTCCTATCCAGCGGAGAACCAGGCACGCCCTGTCCCTCGGCGTTCTCGCCATTCCCATTCGCAAACACCTTCTCGACCGGCGACTGGATCAGCCCCTGTTGCTGTTGCTGTTGCTGTTGCGGCTGGTGCGACGCGATGGCGGCGGGCGGCGCGCCGCTGGCGACGGCCGTGTTGAAGGCGTGCCAGAAGTCGGGCGCCTGCAGGATGTAGCTGGACATGGCGACGCGGAAGCGCTGGCGGTAGTCCTTGGGCGACGTGACCGTCGGCTTGTTCTTGCCGCGGTCCTTGATCCACGTCTCGAGCTTCTTGTCCCACGTGTACGTGCGGATGCAGTCTGTTGGAGGTTGTTTGTGTTAGTTGCTGTTGTTGTTTGGGGAGACGGATTGGGGTGGTGAGGGGCGGTGACTTACCAATGATACCAACGACAATCTCGCGGTTCGAGTCGTTGAAGCCGGCCATGAGCGAGTAGTCCATGACGTTCTGCTTGCTGAGGAAGAGCGTGTCGTTGTAGACGCTGAGCGTGAGCGTCTTCTTCGTGTGCTCGCGGACGAAGATGGGCTTCTCGAAAATGATGTCGACCAAGTTTTCGTCCAGCAACACCTCGTCCTGCTCGCCAGTGCTCTGGATCTTGCGGTTGCGCATCGAGCCCTTGAGATCGAAGCGGCGCAGGTCGTTGCCGCGGTCATAGAACAAATTCTCCATGACGAGCATGAAGCAGTCGAAGTCGCGACCGCTGGCAGGGTTCTTGATCGTGACCTGGAACAGGCCGAACATCTTGGCGATGACCGAGGGAAGGTTGTTGAAGAGGTTCTGGTGGATGAACGAGAAGTAGTCGGGCGCGAACTTGAGGAAGGCGCTGACCTCGATTTGCGAGAGCGACTTGAGGACGAAGCGGTCATCGAGCGTCTTGAGGAAGAGCGACTTGGTCTTGCCACCCTTGGAATCCCACTTCAAGCACCGAGACATGGACTCAACAAAGCGGTCCGCCACACCACATTTCCGGCGCATGGCATCGAACGATTGGGCAAAGAAGATCTTGCACGTAGCCCGAACACTCCGGTTCTGGAACACGTACTTGATGTTCGTGTTGGATTTGTGCCGCAGGTTGTGTTCGATGTTTGCCTCTTCTGAGTTCACGCTGTGTTCACTGTCATAATCCCCGCAATCGCCGAGCTCACTTCGGAACTCCTGCAGCTTGCCCAAGTAGTCGCCGTTCGACAAAGCCAAAGCAATGATCGAACTAGGCTCATCCTCGCGGACGATGATATCCGAATCCTCCCAAACATGCTCAATAGGCGCGAATGGGTAATCCAAAGGCGTCCAGCCACTGGCTGAGCGCTCAGACCAGAAGTTGTTCAACATCTTCATCATGAACGACTTCTCGTGCCTGGGAAGGTCAATGCTCAAATCAGTGGAGGAGTCCATGGGCGGCAGAATTCCGGAGCCATCCGAGATATCAGGAATACCAATGTCCTCAAGGATATTCTCAACGTCGCTTGCGTCACCTTCCACATCGGAGTGATGGTGCAGGCTGGCAGTATCCGTGACGCTTTCCGTGCCATCCGTTCGCTTCGTGTGTTCTATTGGTTCCTCATGATGCCTCTCAACAGGCGATTGCGAGTCCAAGGTCGGGGTAGTTGTCGAAGTGTAGCTGCTCTCATTCAGCGTGCTGGTGTCTGCGCTGAGGCGGGGAGGAGGCGTTGAAGACGTCAAGTCTTCGTCAGACTCCTTCTCCTGAACTGCATCGGCGGCATCACGGTAGATCTCGACGATGGGCTTGGAAGAAGCTAAAGGATAGGCACGTGCCTGCCGGCTCTTCGCAGCCCGCTGGTGCCTCTCACGCAAGCGTTGCCTTTCGAATTCCTTACTGAGCTGCTCGAAGTGCTTGGCAAGTGTAGAGACCTTGGGATTATTTGGCTTGGCGTTACTGGTGCTGGGAACGGAGCGAGGGATCATTGAGTGAGTACTCTTATTGGACCGCAAGGAGCCTAGACCAAGTCTCTTAGACATGCGTTCCTCGAGAGCTCGCGCTGACTCAGTGAGACTCGGCTTTGAAGAATCAGATTTGCCAGTGCTTGATGTCGCCACTGTTGTGCTCGAAGAATTGTTTGCTGCCTGCTGCATGCGTGCAATGCCGGTAGATGACTGAGCTCGGCTGATCAGCGTCGACCCAGGCTCACGCTTCGACATGTCGACCAGGCGTGGAATGCGCGACTCTGGAACCCCTTCCGCAGATGTTGCTTGATAGTCTCCACCACCGCGCATCTGTTCAACGAGATCTGAAACGGTTCGGGAGAGCGGAGCTGGGTGAGCGATGGTAGATCCAGTGGCAGTAGACGTCCTCGAGAGATCCGCTCCAGGAACTTGTAGTTCTTGACTTGCTTGCGTAGACTGAGTCTTGGGCGAAGAGGGGGTATCGGCAGGGACGGCGAGGTCAAGGTGTCGCACTTCCTCACGTTCGACAGCGTCAGTCTGATCCAATGCCGGAGCAGGTGGCGCGGACGGTGCGTGGTCTTGTACTGCAACATCTGGATCTGGCGCAGGTTGCGATGGCGCTTGGCTTTCCGCTGCTGCTTTCTCTGCGTCTTTATAGTGCTGGTCTTGCTCCACAACTGACGCGAGCACATCGCGAGTCTGTTCCGGGGACATGCCAGTAGGTGTTGCCGCCGTGATATTCTCGCCATCCTTTTCAGTGACCTGGCCACCGTCTAGCACAGCAGGTGCTTCCTCAACGCCTTCCTCTATTGAGTTCACCGATGTCTGCGACTCATCTCGGTCCAGGAAAATCTTCTTCAGCTGTAGCACGGCAAGTCGCTGAATATCCTTCTCCGACGGGAAGAACGCCTTCTCAAACTTTGCGAAAGTGTCATCCCAGGCCAAAGCCTTCTCGTGAATAGCCCTGATAGCTCGATTGAGGGGAATGATTTCGTAGTACCGCGAACACATGTACTTGTCTTGAAGTTTGCGGCGTAAGAAGTCTTGTTCATCATTGGCACGCTTCATCAGATTTGCAATCTCGGCCTTGCACGCCTCGTGCTTCTCCGGAACGACGCTGTCGACTCTGATGCTCTTGATACGAGCCTTCACCGACGCCATGAATTTGTCTAGGCGGTCTTCAATCCTGGAGAATTGTTCGTTCTTGAGCCTCAGATCTCGATCGACTTTCCAGGTAATAGTAGGTCTTGGAACGATGACCTCGTAAAGCTCGATAGGGTCGTATTGGATCCGCAAGGCGATGTTGTTAAATCCAAAGTACCGAACGTGGTTGCGGTGAATATCGTGAGGACAAATATCAGCTCGAGGGTGCAGATTAGTGCTCCAGAAGGTCAATTCCAGATACTTGGCAAAGGAGTACTTCCAAGTGCTCTCGGACATGGGGATTGTTTGGGTTTCCTGCCCACAGACTCGGCAGCTGCTCCACATGAGCATCGTGTTGTGGAGACCGCGAATCTTAGAAGGGTATTTCTCGACAACGACACTCATTTGACCCTCGCCGTGTATGTAATGCCGATGATGCTCGACCATCTTCTTGCCGCAGCCGTTTGCAGTGCATATCTGGTTCGCGGTGTAGCAAAGATCTTCCACATACTGACCGAGCGTGCAATCTGCAGCAAAACCATGGTCAAGGTCGTGCTCCTTGTAAAATTCCAACGAGATGATCTCAGGGCCGATGCAAGGCGTGGAGGTTACCGAGTTAACGACGCTGTAGAGTACGGCGATTTTCTGGTGGGTGAAGGGGTCGAAAAGGTCGCTATTCGCAGAGAGATATGCCTCCCACTGCCTCTTTTGGGTCAAATAGTTGTGCATCGCCTTGTCGTATTCCGCATCATGCACGGCATGTAGGAAGTCGCGAACTTGTCTTGAAGCTTTCTGCACAACTGTGTGAACCATCTCCGGCTGCACAAGCTCGAACCTCTCATGCGAATCTTGCTCTTCGTCTTCTTCGTCCTGGATTTGGCTGTATTGATCGCGCAAGCGCCTGAGGTAGGCAAGGCGTCTCTCCTGTTCTCTTGCCTGGGTGAGGAGGTATGGCTGCATAAATTTGATGAACGGCGAAGCGGACAGGATCTTTGTTCTATGCTTCTCAACCATGTCGCCATAGAAGGAAGGCATGGGCACATCCTCGGGAATTGCCAGCTCTTGGCTTGAAGTGATTGCTTTGGCCTGCTCGGAAGTATGCTCCAAGGGCTGGCTCTGTTCTTGATATTGCTGCTGGATATCCGACTTTGTTTGTGAATACTCGGAAGTCTGGATCGATGTCGCATCGTCGGCTTGTGCGTCGGTTGGTTGCCCTGTTTCATCCTGGACCTGAATGGTCGGGTTATTGTCCGAGCTGCCATTCGCACCCGGCAGAGCTGCGGGCTTTGCAACCTCGCCACCCTGGGCAGTCAGCTCGTCTGCTTGCTTCCCGGGCTTATCACCAGCGCCTTCTATAGAGGATGGTATCAACACAAACTCGTCGCGCATGAGACAGGTCTCCAGCTTGAGGTTGTACACGACATAGCAGAGGAACTCGGTGATTTGCTTGAGTTTCCGCAAGGTGGTTGTATCCGTACCGCGGAGGACTATGGTGCAGCCAAGCTCCTTCTTGCATCCAGACAAGTAGATGTAGGTCTTCTTGACGCGTCCGTGCACATACGTCTTGACATCAAAGCTTTGACACTGGCCTAGGGTCGATGGATCGGTTGCAAGTTTATCGATGGATGAGATCATTCTGATCTGGAGACACCGAGAGACAGCGTTGAGAACCGATGCCTTGATGTTGTGAATGACGGTGATGTTGGCCTCATCCAGGTATTGCAAGGCTAAGCCGGAGACATTGCGCTGGACAAGCAGAACCTGAGGATTTAGCGCGGCAATGCGGCCAACAAGGTTACGCAGGAACTCCCGCTCTTGTGCTATGACTGGCTCAAGACTCATGAAGTGCTGTTGATGACGCGCGTATTCAATGGGAAACGTGACGATGAGCACGCGAGGCTGGGGAATGCTTCGTGGCATGCTCTTCAGCGCCACGTTCTTGGTAAACACAACACCAGAAATGTATGACGTATCGCCTGGCCTTCCACCCGGGATTTTCTTCAGTTTGATGTAGTGTCGAATATCAATGTCGTCGCTCCGCTGGACGTCTGGGTTGACGTCATCAGTGCATCGCAAGAGAATTGGCATTAGGGCCTTCTCCCAGCTGGAGGCTGCGGCGACATTCGAATCCTGGAGCATCTGCCGAAGGAGTTTTCGGACGTGTTGCAAGCTTGCTCGGTTGAGCTCGACGGCAGGCGCGTGTTCGCCGCGCATTGAAGCACTGCGGACCATCTTGGACCCACCTCCACTGACCTGGGCAAGAGTGGACATGGTTCCGGGCTGTCCGCCGACGATGCTTGCGAGGTTGATGCCGAAAGGCTTGAGTAGGCTGTTGCTCTTGGTCCGTCGCGGTGAGGGCCTGTGTGTCAGGCTGCTGACGCTGAGGTTGCGGCGGCGGTGTTGGCGGGGAATATGCCGACTCGAAATGCTGGCCGCGTCAAGGTCGCGCATGGGAGCTGCCAATTGGGCTGCGATACTCCTGTCCCCGGCGCGTGACTTTCCTTTCTTGATTGCCGCCAAGAGCCCACCGAGCCCGTTTCTATCACCTTCGTTAGTCTCTTGCGGGTCGTTGCTCAACGCAGCGAAGATGCTGGGCGTCTCGTCCTCGCTAGAGTCTTCGTCGGACATGAATGCAGCGAGGTCGGGGTCGATGATGCTGTCGTTATGAAAAGCAGGCAGCATGGACCGCTTCTCGAGCTCTTCTGTTTGATGGCGGTGAAACGGGGCACGATCATCCTTCAGACTGCGCATGTGCTGGTGTCGCGAGTGATGTCTTCTGTGCCCAGACGAGGATAGCGGCCTCATGCTCAACGACCGCAATGATCTTGAGGAGCTCGGCCGCGGCAGGGCCGGGTGGCCAGTGTTGAATTCGATCACGGCAGACCGCAGTCTCTTTTCTCCTGGTTTTCGCGATGTGGGGATACCCATCATTGGCGTCCCGATTTTAGTATGGTCCCTTGCCTTGACACCAGGTGGTCCCTTGGCAACGTCCCCTTTCGACGCATCTGTACCCACTGAATTTCTCCGGTCAAGAGGCTTTGATAAGGCCTCGCTCTCGAAAAGTGAGCTCTGATCAGCGTCTTCTGAGTAATCCGAAGAATCGTCTTCGTTGCCGTTGATGATGGCCTCGCACGGCTTGCACACCCTGATATTTCCGGACTGTCCGAAGACCTTCCCGGAAACCAGAGACGTGCATTTTGCGTCGAAAATCTGGCCGCACGTACGGCAATGGTGCTTTCTGCGAAAAGTGGAGAAGACCTCGCCACAGTAGAAACAGTCCTTTGCGTTTTCATCCCTCATCCAGAACTCCTTGCCAAGAACCCGGCGCTTCATCTGAGCAAGAGTGCTGTTGCTGCTCCGCATATCGGGTTGCCTGGTCTGAGAAACAGACCGGTGGTGGTCGTCCTGGAATGTTGCGTGGCGGGGCTGCGCCGGAGCGACTGTCGTGAGCGAACTCATGCCGTCTGATGACGAAGCGCGAGATGGCCGGAATCCCGGCAAATGCGACGGACCAATCGATACCATGGGCGGTCTGGAAGCACCACTCTTTGCAGACGTGGGCGTGTCTGGGTGGACGTTTTTCACAGTACCCTCGCTGAGTGCTTCCCCGATGTTTGGTTGCCCGGGGTGCGCTTCATTTAGATCCCTCGCGAAGCTAGTCGGTGCCGTTTGGCTGTTCTTTCTTGTAAGGGGGGCACTATGTACGACCGGCCCTGGTTGGCCCTGCGAAAGATCAGAACGAACGCCAAAGAAGCTCCCAGCATCGTTGAGGGGAAGCTCGTCCACGAGAACCATATCCTCCTCCCCAAACACGCTGGAGTCGTCATCCTCTGACACTCGACTGGCGCGCGAGGACCTTGATCTGTCGGGCTGTTGGTCTGGCTGACTGCGGGGTATGCTCCGAGGGGGTGCATTCCTTTCCATTTGAGATGACGTCGTGGAATGACTTGCACGTCTGACCGGATGTTGTTCAGATATCGAGCCAGATCTGGAGCTACTAATAGCTCGCCCCATGGCATGTTCAACAGGCGCGAGAGACAGAAGCGGTTTTGACTTGGCTTGGAGTGGCAGAGGAGATTGGGGCGTGCTTATAGAAGCACGCGAGTTACTCGAGGTTTCAGACGACACAGGAAGAGCAGACCCAGCAGCTTCTTTGAAGGTATTCGCCAGCGGGGAGTGGATGTGCGATTGGGCCGGCGACGACAAGAGAACAGGCGAGGACACGGTCGTTCCTGCTATGCTCCTGGATGCCTTGTGCTTCCCATTCGCCCTGGAGCTGGCCGCCGAGCCATCGCTGTCGTAGCCAACGGTGGGACTGGGCGGGGCCGCAGCCACCTCTTTGCCTCTTCCATATGACGTCCTGAACCTATTATACAACCCGCTCAACCCACCCTGCACCAGGTCCCCGGTTATGCCCTTGCTCTCATGAATGGATGGCGGTGGCGGCGAGGCAAACTGGTCGAAGGTGGTGAGCGTCTCAGAACGTGAGGCGGACGTGTGTATCTGGTCCAGGGCTTCCCGCAGAACTTCCTTGTCCACTGGTGCACGGGACGACAGCGAGGCAATGGATCCTCTGCGGGATGTGCGCCCAAGAGGACCGAGAGAGAGGCGGAGGGTTGATGTGGACGGGCTGGGCACATCCTGGATGTGAGACGAGGGCATGGTGCTGGGGACGGATGACTACAGCATCAGGGCTCTGGAGACAGATTATAAAGTGTCGATAGACTGGCGGCGCGTGATTCTCATGGAAGATCGGGGAACGACCGACTCGGCGGGGTGGCGGGCTACGAGCGTTCAAAGGTAGCGATGGGCTCGTGGGCCTCGGCGGTTCGCACAGCTTGCACAGGCATGGGCAGCAGGCGTGGACGGAAAGCTGCGTTCTGGTTCGGACACTGGAGACACCACACAGCACGAAAGTGGGTGCACGTTCGCCCACCAGCACAACAAGCGCAGGCTGGGGGACGATCCGCAAGGCGAGCTTGGCAGATGACGCCTCGCGCAGCTGCCATCCATGGTCCACCTGCAGCCCGGTCCGACATTTTCGCCGCGCCGCGCTGGACCCTGACTCGCGCGCCTTGACTGGAATCCACCGTGTCACGGGCAGGCGCGTCCCCCGCACGCGTCGCCGCAATTGCCCGCGACTGCAGCATCGCCGCTCAGCCTTGCCATTGAACTTCCGCACGCCATCCCAAGATATTCCCAAGTTCGCCACGAGAAGACCGGCTCTTCGACCCAGATCGACACGCCCTTGTGTTTTCTCCGCGCAGCCTGGTCCATTCCTGCGCCGATAAGCGCGCTCTGCTCTGGACAAATTGCGCTGCACACGCGCGCTATCAGTTGTCCGAAGAAGATGATGCAATAGCCGCCGCAACGCATTCGCAGCGCTGTAGAGACAATGCCTCCCCCAGAAACTTACGGACCGCTAAAGCCATGGCTCGCTGTAGCCGTGGCAGAAGAAGTCGACAGCGTTTTAGTTATGCGGGAGACAAATCCAAACCAGAGAGCGGAATATACCGCATCACAGCAGCTCGAATCTTTCTTCGAAGATGATGGAAGTAATCTCCGGATCTCGGCCGTTAGGAACCAAGGAGATAGGGCATTAGTCCAGCTTGTAGAGGTTGGTCATACCGCCACTTTTGACAGGCCGCACCAGCTCACTCATTTCTAGTTTACCCAACTCGAAGCAGACGCACCGGTCGATGCCATCGTATCAGACGGCGAATTCTCCATTAAGATAAGATTCTCGCGGCATTTATGGAAACATCTCGAAAAGCGGAAGTGTAAAGACATCGAAGGCGGTATAATCCAGATGAGGAGTTTCGAGATCACTATACCCCATTTCAACACAAGCGACGAAGACCAAATCCATCTCCTCTTAAAGGATGCCCAGTTCCATGGTGCTTACGGAGCTGCTACATACGGTCATCCGAAGTCGATTGTTACTTCGCCCAAGATTAGGACACTACTCAGAAAATTTCATGGGGAAGCTTCTGAAGACAGCAAAGATTCTGATGGTGATGCATCATCCCAAGGAGAAATCGCGGAAGCCAGCCAAAGCCTTTTCGCGACACAGGGGCCATTTTCTCAGTTGCCTGTTCTTAGAAACTTTGCGACACAGAGGCCATTTTCTCAGTTGCATGATCTTGGAAACAGGAACAATGGCGCTGCAACGAAAACTCCTACCATCAAAAGTGAGCCGGGCGAGCAAACGAGCGCAAAGGGCAGAGTGCAGCCCAAGCCAGCGGATAGTTCGAAGCTGCTTGCACTTTTGAAGCAACAACGTAGTGGGCCAATGAACGAGACGATGCTTCCATCAGCTCTCCCAAAGAAAGCATCACAGCATGCAGACTCATCCCCGTCACAATCAAAGAGCCAAATACCCAAAACCAACCCGCGACAAGATGTGGCTGAAGAAGAGCATGAAGAGGAAGATGTCGTGGTCATGCACACTGAGGAGGATGCTTCTGGCCTCACTGGCTTGGATGAGGAAATTAACGGCACGGCCAACAGCGGGGAATCGAGAGATCCTGTCGAGCAGCCTAACCCGGATAAAGGTGATGCCCCCAGAGACCCCAAAGTCTCCGCAGAGGGTCAGGTGTCCAAAGGCCCTGCCGCCAACAACAACACGCCTACTTCGTATCAGATCCCGGTGGTCAGTAGTTTGACTGTACCCACAACTAATTCTAGCCTTCCAAGTGTGCTCCCCACAGTTGAGAAGGCTCATTCAACGCAAGCTTCTTCGAAATGCGAAAGGCGATTTTTCCAGCATCCCCGGTGGAATTGCGTACTGCCCGCTACTCGTTCAGCTTGCAAGATACCGCAGGACCAGGAGGAGATTTTGAAGAAGCCGAGTTCTATTTTCCCTGCGCTTATCGGATTCCACTATCCCGTGGCCAACGTACCAAACCACATACTGATGACCCTCACAGCAAGATTAGAAGGACAGAAGCAGAGACTGCACCCACCGGAAAACAGCAGCCCGTACCAAGAAGACCAGTCAACTGTGGTTGAAAATGCTCCTTCGAGTCCCGCAATGGCGGACGCTGTGGTAGATGTGATTTCATCTCCACCGACTGTACATTATGCCTGGAGTTCTTCTCCTGTTCGAACAATGAAACGCCAAGCAGACCTACCGCCAGATAGCAGTTTTCCCGAGGAGCATGATGGAGAAGAGAGAGATGCGTGTCCTCAGACAAGAGAGACAGAAAGCTCGCACCATCCGACTGCTGAGATTCCCTCATCCCCACCGCGTACGGTCTCGGAAGCTCAACCACAAGAGGATCCAATGGATGATTCCGACTTGGAAACATCTGTACCGATGGCTCTTTCGTATAGAAAGCGATCGTTGCAAAGTCCGGCGGGTGAAGTGGACGATCCTGGCAGTCGCAAAAATAACCCTTCGAATCAGATGTCACGGCATGTTTCCTCCTCTGGGAAGCCATACACGCATCTGCACCTTCCAGAAACCACACGTCCCTTGCAAGTGACAACTTCATCTATCTCAGGCAAGACCCCTCCCGTGACGCAACCGCCCCAACCACCGCCGCACAAGGAGCATCATACCTCATCTTCTGCACCTGTCATACCATGCTCATATGAGGTCGAAAGAACAACACGGAATATACCTCAACGCGTGGTTACTTTCGACGGCGCTGCTGAGAGCAAGATGACATCTTTTCCGGATCAAGAGGATGCGGTGGAGCGTCAAATCCAGAATGAACAATCGAGTCGGTCGTCTCAGCGACGAAGCCTAGCATCACCTTCACTTCGAAACCAACACACCCCGGCGAGTCCTGCAGTGCGACATGGAAGGGCTTCGCGAAACAGGAATTCTTCAGCAGACGGTTCGCCAGCTCACCATCGCCCCAAGGACCCGCCCATCAAGCGGGAAGTACAGTCTCCATCGCCTCCACATGAACCCCGCAAGCGAGCCAAGAAGTCTGGCACAAACTTTCACTTCAGCCAAGATGTGCCTGTATCGCAAGAACCTCTTACGTCTTTACATGAATTGAGGCGCAAATTCCACAGCGACGGAGGATACAGAGCTGTCACACCCAATGTGCCTCGACAACGCCGGGGTTCTGGCTCTACATCAGATCGAGCTGGATCTGACGCTGGCATCTCATCAACAAACTCCCCCAATTCGCCAAGTTCTAGGGCGCCCGTACAGGTGAAGAAGGAGCCTGCTGAGGAGGACCCGCATACCACTCGTGAGTCAAGGCAGCCCTCTGCTTCTGCTGCCCAGGGACCGACGTCAAGCGGCGAAGGTTCGAGCACAGTTGTAGCCAAGGCACCTACGAAGGTCAAGACTGAGGTCGTTGAGGAGGAGGATCGGTCACCTTTGTCACCTACGGAAACAGGTGTCATTCCACGACCTGCTTCCCCCGATGGAATGGATATAGACGTTCCTGCTGAAGCACAGCCTCAAGTTTCTCGTATTGGATCTAGTGCTGCTGAAGCTCAGCAGGCAAATGCACCCGAAAACATTAGTCACGTCAAGGAAACACTACCACACGGTCACTTGAATCCACAGCACGTCGAGACTCAGGATAACCCGCAAGCAGCTCTTGGTATTCCTGACAACACGCAAGCACCTGGCGGTCCAGTGCCCTCTCCTGCGAAGGAAAAAGCTGCACCTGTCACGGACCCGCAACGAAATGCGGCTACTGATGCTCCGGTGAACCCTCCTGGTGACGTGGACACAATACAACCGCCACCGAATGCCGATGATGCAGAACGGTCAACCGGCATGCCAACCGGGCCCCCTCGCGAAATTTCTGGTATGACAGAGCCAAGTAGCACCTTCGATCAGTTCAGCCAGATTTATCCTGAGTACACTGGAAATCGCAAGCATTTTGAAAATCTCTGTGGTCAGTTGGAGTGGCTCCGAAGGCAGGACCGTGGTCTTCACCCTTTTCTGTGGGATGACTACATCATCAGGTCCAGGACTGACTACAGGAAATACACGGAGGAGTGCGGCGACGAAGGTATTGATCCTCTCCCATGGCACAAGTACTACGTGGAGTCAATACCTATGCCAAAATTCATCAAAGGGGTCATGAACCCAGCCATGCTGGAGAAGTTCTTTGTCGAGCAGGGTAGATCTTTGAGACCAATCATCCACTCCAACATCTCGCGCATGGAGCACGTACCAGAGAGGAGTCTTCCTCCGACATTCTCGCCGCCGGTCAACAGCGCCCCGGGAGGTAAGGACAATCAGCGTCCCAAAAAGCCCAAGCGGCAGAATAAGCGTAAGAATGGGAATCTACAGCAGGGTGTGGTCGGTTCACCGCTCCGACATAACGCCAACCAGATGCCCGCTCCCTGGACGACCACGACCCCTCTCCCGGCCGCGGGCCCTTCATCCGCCTCCAATCACGCTCAGACGGCGGCTACTTCCACCACCGCCGCGGAGCCATTTCCTCAAAAGCCGCCTCAGCCCGCTCCTCCCGCTCCCGCTACCAGGCCGCCACCCAAGCCACCCGCCCCCACGGCCCACCAGTTGACCGTCCGCGGCGCTCAAAATAACCCCCGACCTCCTCCAACCTCGGCATCGGCCGCAAGGTCAGCACTGGCGGCATCGTCAGCCCGTGCCGCGTCCGCAAAGCCGCCGCCTGCGCCGCCGCCAGCGCGGTCGGCTACGTCCGGTCCGCAGCAGACGGCGGCGGCGGCGGGTGCGGGATCGGCCGCGAAGGGACTGCCTACCATAACCAACCCCAACAAGAGGAAGAGGGACGGTGACGGCTCGCCGCCGCCACCACCAGCACGGCCGGCATCATCGTCGTCGACAATGACGACAAAGGCTACCAAGGAGAAGCGGCCGAATGGCATGCCTGCTCCACCACCTCCAAGTGGTGGCGGTGGTGGTGGCAGTGGTGGCGGCGCCAAAGGGAACAAGCCGAGAAAGACCATGTTCACGATCTACAAGGAGAGGCGCAAAGCCGAGAACAGCAAGAAGTCCACGCCCGGTGGTAGTCGGGCTGGAAGTGTGGTCTAGAGCGGTGGCGAAGGTAGGAGTGGAGGAGTTACGGCCTTAGTGTTGAGGGTGGCGATGTTACGGCGGAAATAACGGGATGGCGGTTAAGGCGGAGTTTGGGGTCTTGGTTGGGGGAAGAAGGATTTGCGGGACGGCTGGATGAGGGGAAGGGGGGCGATTCCAGTGCACATCATTCATGGGAATGTGCGGGACAGGATGGGGATTGACGGGATGGGGAATTATCGACTTTCCCCCAGCGGCACGGAGATGATCAACATGGCGTTTTTTGAAGGGGATTATCTTTTTTTCGTGTGACGTGGGTTGCTAACTACTACTAACCATTCCTACTACCATTCTATCGGCATTGGGGTTTTGCTTTTCCGTCTTTCCCGTTTCACGCTTGACCACCTCTGACCCGTGTTGGCTCGGATAGGCCTACCGTAGCGGTAGCACAGCTCGCTTTCCCTAGCTAGATCGGCATTGGTGCGCGATCAGCAGCTTCCGGGGAGCTGGGTCTGGGGGCGGGTTTTAGTTCCGTTCGACAACACTAGCAGCGAGCAATCACCGGTTTGGGCAAAGCGCCGATCGTGTGGAGATTGTACTGCGTATGTATCTTGTTGGTTCCGCGCGGCAGAGAGAGAGTTTTGGATTATGGGGAATACGGATCTGGCCCTGCAGTCCAGATCTCTGCTTTCTCCTTTCTCGTCACGATCTCATTTGGTTTTGGACAAGACTAGTGCCAATTGCCGCGCAAGGCAATTCAATCTGGTCGCTAATTCTTTCCGCACCCAATCACTTTCAAATAGAAACGGGAGGGCTGAAGAGCTATTCCCGGGGTGGCCGATGGCATGATGCCCCACATGAACTATTTTTTCGATTTTCCTTTTTGTGTGGTTCAAGTGGACAGGGAGCGAGCAAGAAGGATTGTGAAAGCGCAAAATGGGACCAACTCTGGGGCTCTAAAATGCGTCCGGTCTGGACTCGACCTGCATTTCTGTTTTCGTGATGATCGTGGGGAACCTTATCTTGCCCTTCAGCCGCGCGCGCGGGGGTGGTGTGGTGGTGGGCTGAGCGGGTGGACGGGTGGGGGGGGGGAGTGGTTTGGGTCGGGTCTAACGTCGCATGTGAAGCGGGGAAAGCTTCGCGCGGTCCCAAGAATGCTACTGCAGCGGTTTTTGCTTTGTCGCGATCGCGGGTGGCGGTGAGCAATGGGGAGGTGTTCATTGGCTTCTTTGGTTGCTTTTGTGGGCAGGTTGCCCGATGGTGGCTGCGCTTGCGGGAGCTGCAAAGGCGGGGTAAAGGTGGTTGAGTTTGGGTGGGCTGTCGCAACTCTACAGCCGTTGAGGCCGCATCTGGAATGAAAGCTTGTTGTTGCGGTGAAGATTGTCGGCGGGGTCCAGGTTGTGGTCTGGATGGTTTGTTGCAACCCTACTGCTGTTGAGACCGCATCTGGAAGAAGTTTGTTGTCTACGGTGAAGATTGTCGGCGTAGTCGAGATTCACCGTCGTGCCGCTGTGAGCTTGCTATGCAGTATCCATCTGGCATGTGACGCAGTTTTGCATCTGGCCTTCCTATCGAACCACCGCGATGGAGTGCAGTGATGCGCTGGCCGAAGGATCTGGGTGTTGTGCAGCTGCCTGGCCGCTTAGCCGCGTAGCCTTTGAGTTCGAGATGTTACGCCGATTGCCAGACTGCACACCGGTCAACCGTGGATGCACAAGTGAGAGCTGGGCCTCGGCCGCAAATGCAAATCAAAAGGCAATCGGTGAATGACGGAATCCGCGAGACTGCGCAAGCGCTATCGATAGGAGAACTATAGGAAGACGTACCTAGACTATACAGGAGCTACTAAGCTTTGTGCTTGACTCGCCGGGGGGTGGCGACTATTGGAGAGTTCCTCTCGTCCGCTATAGTATGTAAACCTATCACTATCAACACACAGACGTTTCTGACAGTGCTGCGCCATCCGCGCGGGCCCACGGGCATGGAAATCAGGTGGGCCGGGATAATAGATCTATTATCACGATCTATATCCAGTGTTGGTGGTGTGCAGCAATGCGTAAGTGGCTGAAAATAGGCAGCCGCACCATTGAGAGTGCTAAATTACCACATTCGTCATTAGCGACGGGATCGCGATCAACTTGCGCGATACCGGTCAGGGCAGGAGTCAGGTCGCAAAGAGCCCAACCTCTCGTCTCTCCCGCAGCCTCCCGCCAGGAACGAGTTAACGCGGCCGGTCGACGGGAGTGACGCTGGTATGAAGTCGGCGGCTGGAGCACGGTGCAATATCTCGAAAGCACAGACTTGCGGCTGAATCCACGAAGACGATACCAAGATTCCGGATCGTGATCCACAGCTCAGGGGTAGTGCTCGCGGCGAGGCACCATGACGACGACAAAGATAGAATGTCCGCGTGGTCACGATGGTGTTTCGTCGCGTTCACGGGCCGACGCGTCTCAGCACGGTGGGTCTGGGGGGCCTCTCGCGAGACATCACGGCCGACGTCAGAGGATCTGGAGATGTCATCAGCCACAGCAAGAGGCGCAGAGCTCATTAAACTTGGAGGATCCGTCCGAAAGCGGCAAATCAACAACAGTCCGTGAAGGGGAATTCCAAAACAAAGGGTTATGCACAAAGATTTGAGGAGTCAGTCAGAGTAACAGAAATTATGCAGGCAGCAATATGATCGACAGCAAGCCTCACGCGCCCTTCAAGGCGCTCCGCACGGCAGCAAGCACAGGCGCCAATGCCCGCCGCATCTCGCAGCTTTTGTCAAACTCACCGCACCGTCCGCGATACGAACCCCATTATTGATCTGTCGGCAGAAAAAGAAAAAGATACGGTGATGGATGAAGTCATCGTGGCTCACACGCGCCAAGCAGCGCACCTGCTTGCCGCCGCATGCGAGACATGGCGCCCGTCCACGTTCTCGTTTCCGCTTCGCCGGAGCCGAGAGAGGGAAGTGCGTGAGGATCCGTGGCACGTCAGGTCGTCACCTGCATGCGCTCGCTGCTGTCCCAGGTTTTGTTTGTCTTGGGCGACGATGCGTCGTGCATGGTGTCTTTTCTTTTGTGATGGGCTGACAGGCGCATTCGCGCGCAGGTGCCCAGGCTCGGCGCGGGCCACGATGGCGGCAGGCGTGGTGTTGCATTGAATCTGCCCACTTCTGAGCTACTCGCTGGCTTGTCCGTGTTAGCCGCCGTTTTTTCAGAGCTCTGCTTGGCACGGGCAGGGAAGGCGCGGGTGGGATCTTCACGTGCTGGCGGTGACGAAAAAGCAACGGGATCAAAAGAGATGAGATCAGGAAGATGTGCGGCGCGTGAGGAGCAAGGAAGAGTTTGCGATGCCCTCTCGAGCGGAGGAGAGTCTGTGACAGCCCTGTCCGGCGCTTCCGCACTCGCAGCGGGCGTCTGTGACACCGTGGAGGGCGGTCGGCGGTGAGGGCTGCGGTGAGGGAAGCGCCGTGCAGTATTCCCGTCACCACCAGGTCGCGCGGTCACGAGGCCTCGCGGGCGGGCGATCGCTGACTCGGCAGTGGGACCAGAGGGAGCGTCCGCGCGCTAGAAACGGTTCGCGGAGAGCCAGTAATCTGTGCAAGGCTGGCAAGGCTGCCAGTGAGCAGTTGGTGTTGCGGGGATCATCGTCATTGACGGTTGTCACACAGCGGGAGGCCGGCTCACGGACGCAGGGCGGGCGGCAGCTACGGCAGAAAAAAAAAGTGAGAGCCCACTGACGACTATGCACCGGTGGGGGCCGGTCGGCGAGGCCGAAACGGGACGGTGATGCGAAGTGCCCGCGCGCCCGTATTGTGCTCGCAATTAATCCCAACAATGATCTCCGCTGGCATCAGGCGCTTACAGCTCATTCTTGCAAACACCGCCTCTCTCGATCCACATGACCGCACCCCAGCCTTACCCTCTACCTGACTCGCCCGGGCCCGAGACGCGTCGCCCGTCCAACACCATGCGGCAATGTCCGCCAATACTCGGCGCACGAATCTCACGATGTATGAAATCATAGCGAGCCAAGCCGCCTCCCCACATTTCGGTCATGCGAGCGGCAACCCGGCACGGCTGATACAACACCATCGCTTCGCAGGCAATCATGATCGACCGAAGCGGTCACTCACCGCCTGCATTGGGGATCCATCGTGAAGAAAAAATTCCCACCCGCCCGAGATGCCAATCGCCGTGGTGGAGCTCGAGTTGACTCACATGTCGCTTCCACCGTATTCCAAAAAACTACAGGATTCCAAAATGCGCGTCCACCTCGCCGGTATATTGACGGCGATCTCAATCGATAGCGGAGGCGAGGCTCGATACAGGCATCGTGCCATCCTCTCGCTTACCCGCACTCGACACGGCCAATTGTCTCAACACACCGACCAAGTGCGCGATAAGATCTCAACCTCTCTGCCCGTCATCGCGAGCCGCACTGCGCGCTCGACAGCAACCCACACCGACACGGTCCCCGCCCCTGAGGAGGCAAACCATGGGCTCGAGCGCCGCTTCGGTGTGCTGCTGCGTTGCGTCAATGAGTTCGCGAGTCGAGGTGGGGAAGGGGCGCGGACCGAGCGTCCTTCCACAGGCGTTCTAGAAAATTTCCGAGTTTCACCTTGCGGCTCTCCCCTTCTTCTGTCGACCCCGTCGCATGCTGGCCCCCCTCAAACACGCTATTTGCTGCGAGAGGCTCGTGCGGCCTCGCAGTCTGCCCGTCTCTCGGAGCTCATGTCGAAAAAAGGAGAGAAAGGGAGCCTCACGAGCCTCTCTGCCACCCCTCCCTTTCATCTCGCGTTCCGCGCCGCGCCCATGGCGCTTCTTTGCTGGCTGTGACGTTTGTGTTGTCTGACAAGTCGCTTACTCCACCCTCCCTTTGCGGCCCCAAAAAAAGCAAACACACAAAAAACCGCGCCAGCCAGCAGAGCCTCAACAAGTTGCCAAAATTGGACCCGTGTGGCTGCGGCGAAGCAAGCCAAGAAACGTCGCCCCCTCCCTCCTACTCTCGCTCTCGTACACGCCCCTACCCACACCCCCTGGTCCCGTCTCGCGTGTTCCGCCCCCAGCACTCTCTCGTACCTGCAGCAGTGCAGCGCAGTGTTGTGCTTTGCTTGTCTCTGTACCTAAAACGAGCCGCCCAGATGCAGCCGCGCAAAGAATAGGGAGGTGGTGGGCCGCACCGCGCACCGCCAACACACATGCCCTGCATACACACACCACCCCCTCGCGCGCACATTCCGCGTCTCCCCTCTCTCCCCATCCCTTGCTCTCTCTATCCCGGCCGCCCCCTCACTCTCGTGTGAGCCACACCCGTGTTCCCTAAATCGCCCGCAAAAGATGGCGCCATCGCCAGCCCACCCATCGGCGACAGCCCCCCTGCTCGCGCGTACTCTGCCCCCCCAGTCCGTGGGAAGTTTCAGAATAGAAAGCGCCCCCTAGTTCTGAGACACGGCAGAGAGAGCGGATCATGAAGGAGGAGTGCGGCGTCGGCGGCGAAGCGCGTCGTGGTCGTTGGAAAAGGACCACGTCTCCTCCCCCCTCTCTCTCTCTGTACCAAGCTCTTGGCACCATATATAGTGGTGGGGTAAGGATGCTTGCTGCTGCAGGAACAGGGGGGTCCCGTACCGTCTTGGATTGTTTGTTGCGGGGACGGCCGCGCGGATAGGGTAAGGTGTTGTAAGCGTGTGCCTGAATCCTTTGATACCAATGTGTGTGTGTGCATATGTCTGCCGCCTGTCTGGGGTACGTACTAGGTGCCTGAGGCATCGCGATCTCCATGGTGCACCGCCTCGCCCATCGTGTTGCGATAGGCACTACCGCTACTCAATACTCGCTCAATTCACATGCAACAAAACACCACGTGGGCCCTGCTGCGACTGGGTGCCCCATCCCGGAGCTCGGCGTGAGTGGGGACGCTACGCCGTCGTTCGAAGATTATGCGAGCACCCAGCGACGGCGTCGCCGCACACACGCGTGCGCGCACACGACGCAGGCAGCCCGGGCTGCTGGAGACACGGCTGCAGCCGGCTCATCGATGGTGTGTAGGTTCGTCGTGCAATATGGGCTTCGGATAGATAGGGTAGTTTCGGACTTGTCGCTCGTCCAATCATGGGCGGGCGTTGCGCTCGCGCCATGAAGCTTCGCTTTCTCTCATAGTGTCCATCGGATTTATGGTCATTGCTTGTAAATCAACTCATCAGAGGAATTTACCACGTAGCCGGTTCGTGAGCGAGAAAGAGGTGTGTGTGGGCACAGACACACAGACACAAGCAAACCAAGGCCCGGAGCAATCAGGGTCTTGCTTAATCCCGGGATTACAGCCTCGATGGGTGTGGAGTTCGAAGTGGAGTCGCATCTCTCTCCCTCTTTCTCTCATGTTGGCTCCTTCTCGCGCTTCTCCGTCTCCCGCTGGGAGGGGTACAGTATTCTGTGTAAGTGGATTGTGGAAGTGGGCACTGCAAATCCTTGGCACCGTACGTTTTTTGCTACGGTTAGGTAGTAGTACCGCGCACGTGTGTCTGTTAAGGTTGGATGCCCGCAAGCGGTGACATCAGTACAGTGTACGCGTGACTTGATTTTCTGCCGTCCCCTCCCCTCGCGTGTTGGAAGGATTGGCGCGGATGGGGGCGGCAAGCAGGCGGGTATTTGGCAAAACCCGGACGCAAAAGCTTACGCGACTTGCGGGGGCCGCGCTTTTTTGGCGCGCGAATGCGGTTAGAGAGCAAGCGCGTATAGGCATCCATCTGATCGTGAACGGCGGTGTGAGGAGCGGGCAAGAGTAAGCACTCAAACACACAGACTGCGTTCGGCAGCAGCGGCCAAACGGGCGGACACAACGGCTGACTACGGTAACGGCCCGCTGTTGGTTTTCTTCCTAAGAGACGTAGTAGTGCGGTGTAGACCAAGAACAACCGCGCTTGCCCGCGCGTGAGAACGACAAAATAATTGGGGGTCAGACTGTAAACGAGGCTGTGTTGCAACACTGACTGACATGTGGAGAAAAGAGATCAGAAGGCAGCAAAGAGCAGCAGCGCATGGACAGGGCGCTACCAGATCGCCCCGAGGTTAACGATCTTTGGCAAAAAGGGTCTCACGCGCGCCATGGAAGTTGCCATTGTCATGGCTCACTCTGTACGAGTAGTTGTTAGCTTCGCATCTGTCCAAGCGTTTATCGGAGGCGGAGTGGGCTCCGCCACGTTGATTATTGTTCGCGTTCGGCCACGGCGACGGCATCCGAAAAGAGAAAGGAATGAGCGCAGAGGCCGCCGCGCGCATGAAATTGCATGAGGGGCTCTGCGAGTGTTGAGCGGCCGCGGCCGCCGCGGCTGGCCCCTCTCGCCTAGTCGCCAGGTCGCGCATACCGCGCATGTTTAAGCGGAGAAATATCGAGCCGCGCGTGCAGCAAGCACGAAATGGAGGATCGGAGGGGGCCAAAAAAGCAATGGTTAATATGCGCGCGATAAGGCTGATGGCCAAGGCAGCGTTGCTTGCAGGCCGAAAGCCGAACCCCGCAGGGGTGGTGGCATGCATCTGGGTGCTGCCTGGGGTCAAAAATAGAGCCCTTCATGCGACGTCCTTAATTGGGGGTGCTAAGGTCGAGGAGTCATACGCATTCCTTCCGTGTAATCAACACGAGGAAGCGAGGCGATTATGCAACGGCACACATGCGGAGACGATCACCAGGACAATATTGTGGAGTATGCAATGATGTATGATATTTTGCCAGGAAGGCTGCACACTGAGCCGATAATAGCAACTAGGAGTGGGCGAGGCCCGGGTATGTTCCTCCTTGACAAAGACCCCAACAAAGGAAAAACCGCCAATATAGCCCGAGAGACACATCTCGCGTCTATCCGTCATGATATTTCCCCATGCAATGTGTTGTAAAAACGATCCCCAGCGCCACTGATGCAGATGATGATGATGTAACAAGCGATTGTTAATAAGACAAAAGGAGACAAGAAGAGAAGATTTATGCGGAACCCAGAAACAACCGAAGGCGCTGATCGATTACAAGATTAAGCCCGACGTCGACGTGCCGAGCCCGCGGCCAGTGTCTGAGTGCGGTGTAGAGCGAGAGTCGAAAAGAAGTGAAGAACGGTCGCGATAAGATCCGATCGCCAAGCCGCACGCGTCGTGAGTCACTTGCTCGTGACGGCGGCGGGCGCCCAATGAGCGCTGGGGTGCAGCTGCGAGCGAACACTTCCAGGCGTGAGGATCGCCGGCGCAGCGTCGTCGAGTGGGGGTGCCGCGGCGTTGGAGCCCCGCACCGTCATCGTTGTCGCCAGCTGAGGAGCAAATGGCGGTGATGGTGGGGTTGATTGGAGAGCAGCCAAGCTCGTGACCGGCGCTGAAACGCTGGGCCTGAGCGGCTGAGTGGACGATGGACCGTTGGCATGATGTAATGATAGGAAATCCGATAATGCGTGACGAGGATCGTAATGCGCAGGAAAGCCGAGTGTGGAGTAGGAGACTCGTTGCGGATTTATTTGCTCGGGACCGGGGGCAGAGGCCTGGTCGGCGGCGGGCCGGGGCAGGGAGGCAGGTGAGCGGTGGCCGGCATTGTGTGAGGTGGTGGTGGTGGTGGTTGTCGAAGTGTCGAAGTGCTCGTCCGAGGTGATGGGACGAGAGCGCGGATGGGAGGTTAGGGGCAGATGGTAGTCGGTGGTGTGCAGCGAAGACTGTTGTTCTTGTAGTCTTGAAGGCGCAGGCGTGGATTAAGCGTGACTGTGGAGGAGTCGATGGTGATGAAACGAGTATCAGGTCTGCCGGCGGGTGCAGACGTATTTATGGCTAGCTGCTCCAAAATGGTCGCAGGCAGGGCATGCCATTTCGGACGATGGTGTAATAAGCTGTCGTGGTCCATGCGGCGGTGTGGACCAGGCACATGCTGGGTGAGGCGGCCAAGGGCTAAGCCGGGGGGCACCCTTGCTCGAGGGGAGAGTCAAAGGGCTGAGCAGCAGGCGGTCAGCCAAGGCCGTGCAGCGCGCTAGAACATGGCGCAGGCCGGGATTAATTGCAGGAAAATCAAACACCGCTCTGCATGTTTCAGCCCGCGCGTGCCCGTCAAAGCCCCGCCAGGCGATCCAGCTGGCGCGGTACGGGACGGTGACATCAACACCACTCTGCGCCGATCCATGGCTTTATTGAACAGGCACCGGTCGGGCGTAGCGCTGCGAGCCGCGGGATGGGCCTCTGCGATGCCCGAAATAGCCTCCCGCTGGCCGGCCAGGAACGCGCTGACCTCAGCTGTGCTGGGCGCGGCAGCGAGCGAGACTGGGCTGATCTCCGCCAGCTGCGTCGGTCCGACTGGCTGCAAGTGACCGGCGGGCAGCGAGATGCCCTGGCCCGAGACAGCCCTGCTGCCCGTCGCTCGAACAGACGCTTCTGCCGCTCTTCTCCCGAGTCTTCTACCACTAACGAGATCTCCGTGCACTGTTCACCGCCGGAAATTAGGCAAATTTGCCCCCATTGCTGCTTGTGCAGGCCTTGTGCAGCTGGGCAGCGCGTTGCCTCGTCTACGCGCGTTTTGTGCGTGGTCGGAGCCTGCGGATAGCGCGGTCTGGGGTGACCATGTGGCTGGGCTTCAATCGTCATGCATTCGCAGCTTGCGCTGCCCGCCGCCAGCAGGATCTTCGATCTCCCGTCTGGCGCCGTCGCAGCAAGCTCCCAGCACTCAACCACGCCGCCTATCGCGAGCTGCGCAGCCTCTCCAACCCGTGCCGCGCGCGGTACGTACACGTGGTGGCAGCCAGGATGTCTCCAGGCTCGTCACGCCACCCACCGCTCTGCGTCGCCCGCGAACCGCGCACATGAAACGCCAGCCTGCGCGGCCCTGATGCGCACCACTCAACCCCGGCTCCAGCTGCTCCCCAGCGTCACCCGCTCAGTCATCGCTCACCTCAGCCTGGAGATAAGCTCCCTGGCAGCGATCGCAATCCCTGCAGCGCCGCACTCCAGGCAGCAGAGCTGCTCTTCACTTCCAAATCGCGTCCCCATTGCATGATCGCCCGCTCGTGTCTCTGATGCTGCGCCAGCCCGCCTGCAGCTAGCTTTCGCGAGAGAGCGAGAGCGTTTGTGCCGCGCCCGGATCTTCAGGGGCACCCATCATCCCTAGGCCGGATGCGGCCAGTTCTCGCGAGCGTCGCAGGTCTTGGACGGTACGCGGCTCAACAGGACAACGGCGGCGACCTGTCAGCCGCCGTCACTCGATGCTGCAAGGCGCGGGAGCCTCCACCTGGCCGCTACTGTCTCGCAATTGATGCGCAGGGAGCCGTGTGTCATGCACATCTTCCCCAGCTGTCTGATGTTCATTGCGAGATTTGCGCTGCAGATTGAGCACAGCGAGCACGCGCCGCGCACCGCAGCATCTTCTGCGGAGGAGCTCAGCTCCTGTATGCAAGTCATACATACGTACAAGGGAACCGCCTTACCGGGTTCGGCTGGCGCGAGCATGGATCGCTGCTCATTATTGCTCCTCAGGCTCGCCTCCAGCTATTAACTCCAAACTCAAATCACCCGGATTGCTCGCGATCTGCCAGCCACTCAATCGCCGACTGCAGAGACCTGTTTTGGACTTCCATAGGGCTCGCCTCTAACCTACATCCATCGCAGAGTGCGCCGAGCGCCTCGTAGCAGCACTCCCAGCAGAAGTTGGCCGAAGGTACGCGAAGAAGCAAGTGACGACAGGCCCTGTCCCGGCTTTGCGATTAACCTTTCCCAACCACCCGTCCAGCCGCAGCCCTCCGGCGCCCTCCTTTGCTTGCTTCTGCCTGCCGCCGCACGATCGGACGCCGCATTGCGCAGCACTCCTTCAGCCGCTTTGGGTTGCCCTTTTGGTCGATCACCTTCCCGTTGCGCACTGTCCATAAAACCGTTGAAGCTACTTTGGGACGTGTTCGCCCTTCTCGTCCGCGCGGCCCCCACGAACCGCTGTTCTAGACCAGAAGCCACCTATCACGGAACCATCCACCAGGTTCGCTCTCGGGGTGCCCGCGGGCGCACGCCATGGGCGTCGTCGCCTGCTCAGCCCACTACCATTGATGCGGTCGTTGCCTCTGTCCCGGCGCGGCGGCAGACATGACTCCCGGGGTGCCGGGGGAGCGCCGACCCGCTGCGTGGCTGGCTGGTCGGTTGGGTCTAGGCTGGCTCGATGCGGCTGTGCCTGGCTAGCAACAGACATCGGCGCCGGTACCTGGCTAACAGCGGGGAGGAGCAGACGACTCGGGAACACCAAACCCCCTTTTGACAATGACATTGTCCTTTCGTCACTGGCGCGGCTCCTATAGCGAGCGAGCATCTAGACCTGTCTCTATTGTTGAGGCAAACCCAAACTAAACCGCGCCGCTGTATAACCCAGGTTCCAGCCACTCTATCTTCAAATTTCCCCCTTTATTTTGCCTCTAGATTTTTGAGTGCTGACGTTGTTGCTGGACGCGTCCCGCTCCGTCTATCCGGGGCGTAGCGCCTTGCAGGCTCCGTCAGCGATCTCCGTTCCGAACTCCGAAAGTGTAAAATGTCAGATGACGGCTGGCTTCGAGATGCTGTGACAGAGAAACAGGCTGAACTGCTGTCGTGGTAAGTTTGGCGTCAGGCACAGCCGCAATTGCTCTCTCCGCGGGATCCGGTGGCCAGTCGATGGATGGTATGGGCCGCGTTTCGGAAAGCAGCGGGTGTGTCGGTGCTGACCACCACCAGGAACCGAGTCCAGGCACGACCAGGAAACATCCAACACCACGACGCACACCCTGGTGATACGGCAGTGCCCCTGGCTGCCGAGATTCTGATGCCCGCGGCAATTTTTTGCTTTTGCTTTCCTTTCCATTCTGCCTTGCGCTCATCCGAAGCCTGTATGGGTTCATGATGCGGGGATTTCCCCCCAGCCCCGCGAGGCGCGCCTCGGGAATCGGATGAGCGGTGACGGTTGCTTGTTTGTCTGTCAGCTGGACGGCTTCCGACGATACCCACTACGCACGCAACCACTCATGCTTGTTTCTTTTTCTTTTTTATTCGCGCTCGACCGGTGAATGGTGGTCGATGATGCAGGCCGCAAACAAGTTTGCGCGACAAGCGCCTTTGCGGAATGATGCGCCGATTGGGAGCGCCCGCGTGACGCAAGGCTGTAGCTATACTGCATAGGGACTATATGCGTGTCGCTGCCTGTACGGTGTGGTATGTGATGCTGCAAGCGTGGGGAGTGGGGGTTGGCTGGAGCAAACAGTTCTAGATGCTGCACACAGTCAGCAGCAGCTGCACGCTGTGCAGCACTGCATTATGCCACGCTTTTGGCTTACGCCCTGCTTTCACCCTCGGCTTACTTGCTCACACCTGGCCGATAATGCTTCCCTAAAGCACTGCTTTACTATCCGCTTCCGATGGTCAAACTCTGTCTGGTGCCCCCGCTCTGCAACCAAAAGCTTCTCTGATTGTCGCTTTAGGAAAGCTTTGGGCTGACCACGAACCCTGGAGTATGATTAGCCATGGGGTCGTTTGATGCTGAGTTATCAAGGGCAATCGTTGGCGGTGGTTTCATCTTCCGCACTGACTCTGAAAAGCATCTATGAGATCATGATTGACAGCCAGCTGTCCGGTCGAGCAAATACAAGCGCTCGGACGACGAGCACGGATACGAGACGTGCGGCTATCAGAGTTTATACCAACGTCTAGTCGTCATTCAGGTAGCTTCCAGCAGAGGACGACCACTCAACGAGCGAGCAACCTTTCAGGCGCCCTGCGCATCCCCGCATCCATGACTTCTGAAGCTGTTCGCATCGCTGATTGGATGGTGGAGACATTAGCCAACGGCCGTTGATGAGACCCATCCATGTAACGAAAACACATGATGGTCGCTACAGCGTATATGCTCTCCATCGCTCCGGCCTCGGTTCCTCTAAAGTTATGCCACGATAGCCATTTTGCATTGAATCATGCGATTGAGGAAGACGTCGATAATGATCTGCGAAGCTTCCATTCAACCGCGGGTCATTTGTCATCAGAAGTCGGTTTACGGTGGAGAAGGTTCTTTCCTTAATCTACCTTTTCACCGCAACTTTCCTCTGCGGGCGTAGATGCGGCGGCGCTTAGCCTCCACTTGGCGACAAGACGTACAAGGACGAGAGGCAGTCACGCGACAACATGGTACGTTCCCTACAAGGCTTTCCCGGCCGAAGGATTTGTCGAATGTCAGGCAAGGCCATTTTGACACTAGTATGACAGTATGATAGAGGCGCAGCAGCGTGCGTCTGTACGACGGCCTCTCCGGCTCCATCTGGTGATGCTCGGCAGATTAATAGCGCAAACCTCACGATGTGGGTAGGGCATTGACGACGAGGGTTCTCGGTACCAAGCGCGCGGACCAATTTACCTACAACAGCTCCCACCGCTTTCTCATTCAATGCGGCCCAGCGTAGTATCGTTTCATACTTTCCCAACGCTCCTCGTCGGCGCGGGCACTGGAAAAACCATGCACATCTCATGCACTACCACATTGCCATATTGGTAATATTGCAGCCGCCTCCCGTCGCCAATGCTCGGGCTCGGATGTCATGCGGTATATTCGGCAGCGCGGACGTGCCGGCCAACCGCGAAGCGGCAGTAAAAACCTCTTCTCTTCCACCCACACGCGAATACGACGACCTTCCGCAATCGTCGTCGAGCGGCGGCCCTCTGAGCCGGCATGACCGACCGTCCCACCCGCTCCTCTCAATAAAGTGCCACTGACGAACAGGCTGGCGAAGAGGACCGCTACCGCCGCTCCTAATGGATCCCAGGCGCCTCGTGTCAGCGCTGGTGCCGATCCATACGTCAAGGTAGCATGGCCAAGCGAGATCGCAGGAACGCCTATCACGACCTGCACGTGGCGGCAGGTACCATCTTCGCCACCACCGCCCATTCTCCGTGTCGGCTCCGTCTCGCATGAGGAAATTGCTCGACGGCGAGATATGCTCACTGGGGCCCATAACCAGTCGTGGTGTATCTCGCTGCTCCACCATTCATTCTCCAATCACACTCGGCTCAGCCCTGTTTCGAGGGGCTAAGCGAAGAGTGTGATCTACGGTCATCTGTGACGACGGCTGGCTGATCTGCAAGACGCGGACCCTGGATAGCGCAACCACTGGCCGCTAAGCTACTTCCTCCTATCTTGCTGCTACATACCGCTGCCCAATCTTTTTTATTCTTTTTTTTTTTCGTCTGATTTCTTTCCTACCTCCGTTAAGTGCGAGATGACGCGCAAACCGCAATTCGCCACCTCCTTGCGCCGGCGTCTCGCAGCTCGTAATTCCAGCCATTCACACGCCGTTCCCCTCCCTACCTCAACGCTCGCTTCTAATTCCCAGTCGCGTCATCGCCCGCCTCTGTCATCATAGGGCACCGTTTTTTCTCGCTACTCCTCCTCCTTTCCCCAAGCGAAGGTCGCTTTGCGCAACCATGGCGAAACGCACCGCTTCACACGTCAAGCGTCAAATCCTTAACCGGGCTGCTGGGAAGGGCAGCGAAGACGTATTGTTTGCCACCGCCGGCTCTTTGCACCACTTTTTCGCCACGTTTCAGAAAGTTGTTTCAGGCAGTTGTCCAATTGACCAATGACGAACCCAGTATGTCTCGTCCAATGATAATGGTCTATTGTTGCGTAAAGTGCGATCCTCAGGCGCGTACAATGACGGCAGGGGTCGCAGTGGAGCATTGATGAGCAAAAGCAAAGGGATATTCGTCCCCAAGCGAAAACGAGGCCGCGCATGAACATAGCAAATATTGAGAACCCCGCAGATAGCAGCAGGGTTCGGCGTTGAGGTCTAGAGAAAAAGAAAAAAGTGCAGAAAGCCGAAACAGTGCCTGCCACAGGAAATTACGCGGCTGCACGTCCGAAATTGATTGCGGCTCTCAAACGGCGGACTGGGGGTCTAGCTGATGAGCCGCATTTTTTTCTGACTCACTGCGCCTTTGTCTCGGGTACCTGCAGGTGTGGCGAACGTTTTGTCGGCTACCAAGCCGCAGGTCAGTTACCCTGCGAAGTCGACGACCATCACCAGAATGGGCGTATACGAGCCGCGAAGCTTTGTCTGGGGTCCACCATCAACCACCACCTCCACCACCGCCACCACATTTGCTCAACACCATTGCAAGACACCGCCATCGTCGTTGCATAAATTCAACGCCGACCGGTCAAGCGGACTAACGGAACACTAAGGCGCTTGCATTACGGGCATAACTCCGTTAGCATTAGCATCCGGGCCTCCCTTATACACCGCCAAATGGTCCACCCCCGGCAGAAAAGAAGCGACGAAGAAGAAAGAAGAACGGCAATGGAAGCTTTGGAAGCCACTCGCAAGACCCTTGAACCCAGCTGCCCATCGTCTTTCCTTCCAGCGACCAAAGCTTCCTGCCGACACGAAACTCCGCTGCCCTTTCGGCGCCGCGCGTTTGCGCAAATCCCCAAGCCCACGCCAGCCTCCTCCACCACCACCGGCCCCCCTCCCCTGTCCTGGCGAGTAATGGGGTATCCAACGGTGTGTTACCACAAAAAATTTTCACCCGTATGATCAGTGCGCCCGATGGAGTCGGACGCCGGCAGAAGGCGGGAGAAGGATGCGGCCCAGGAGGAAAAGCAGGGAAACCACCACTATCCTAGTCAGCCTTGTCAGTTATGGCGTCGCGGCGTGGCAGTGACCGGCCCTCCACCACAAGCCCAACGCTCGGATCAACGCCGCGCCGTCTGCTGTCAGTAGACCCTGGCCCGAGGAAGGAGGGGAGAGTCAGGGAGCCGCACTAAAATGTTCGACTGGGCCCGAGCTGGTGGAGGCTTTTTGGGTGTTGTGGCACTTTGGATTAGGTATGCTCCGGGCTTCGGTACTTCTTCTGGAACCTTTCTACGAGCCTCCTTCCCGTCGGCTCCATTTTGCCACACCGTCATTTCACGACACGGGGGTGGCAAAAAGGAAAATTCCAGACTGCGCTACGTCAAGAGAAAGGAGGAAGTGCCGGATGCGACTAGCAGGATAAGGAGCAATAGCCAAGCCGATAGCAAGGAAAAAAAGTTTTTTGGCCTTATCTACGGTCGTAAGGACGGAGAACGGCAAAAAGATGGCAGGCACGGCATCCGTGCGTCACGAAGGCGGTAAAGGGAGGCTGGGAGAAGCATACGGTCTTTACCCGAGACGCAAGACACACGCGACAGCAAGAGAATGTGAGACAATGCGGAGGAGAGAATGTGCCACGTGTGCGGTGTACGTTCTTAGCGTCTTTCTAGAAGGCCTCGTCACCCACATTCCCCACCCGCCGCCCGGTTCAACACCGAGACGAGATTCGCCACGCCCCCTCTTTTCCTTCGAGAGAGTTTCGAGAAAGACGCTAGAAAACTAATCAAAGAAGCGGTGATGATGGGGAAGCTGGCCTAAGGGTCAACGGGCATGAGAATACTGAGGCGGAAGAGCGCACAGACAGGAACGAGATTCAGAGAGCTGGGGAGATCCTTGATCGACCGGGGAGCCCTATGCGCGTAATGGGCATGGCGCGCTCGACGAATCAGTGATGGACCCTTTGTCAGGCATCCTGTGATCTCCCACTTCATCAAAAGTTTGAGCCGCATCTTCTTGGGGTGTCTGAGCGTTCAGCCGCAAGGCGCTTTGAGGTGGGGAGCCGTGGCTTGAGCTCTCACGATGGCTCAAGAGTCGGTTGCAAGTAGCGCGCGTGCTAATGCATCGTGACCACTGCGCCGTTTTCTGATGGACCCTGACCCGCTGAAGCTGCCCCTCGCTCGTCACGCTACTCGCTTCGGCGCGTCGCCGTTCGCGGAGCATTTTTTCGACATTAATTTCACGGGTAGCGGCCGGTGGAGGCGAAGGAGCGGTCAATTGACGCCATTGACACCGGCGCTGCTTGACCGCCAGCACTTCTCCACAGCTGCAACGCAACTCTTCATTACCGACTTCGCAACTGCCACTCGCCGCCTCGAGGCCACTGCCGCTTCAGCATCTTGCCTGTGATGCTGATCGCACCTCCTGTCCGTTGATCACTTGTTTGAGCCGTGTCGCCGTGACATCATCCTCAATCTTCGCCCTCGTCGTCGCCGCCTAAGTTGCCAGCCGCCTGCGTGGATACCCAACTCTTCATCATCTGCTGGGTATTTGCCGTGCCTTGGGCTGATGTTGCGCTGGCTGTTGAGCCACCACCGCTGCGCGCGACGTGGCCCTTGCGCTTGACCACGAGACATAATATGCGTCCGTAAATGCTGAAGCCATCATATGATGTGTTGAGCGAGAGTTTCTTCTTGTCATCCGTGCCCTCCGCGTCTTCCTCTTGAGATTTGTCTTTTGCTTGTCCACGTTTTCTCGTACGACTATTGACCAGCGCATTATCGAAAGCATCTTCAGATGCGCTAGACGACTCGTTGACAAAGAGGTCTTCGCTGCCACTCTCACGACGCCGGCGCTTTCCGGCTCGGGAAGTTTCGGAGTGTGCCTCAGGTATGTCAGAGAGTGCGACTGGCGCTTCTTCATCATCTTCCTCGCGGAGTGTCACGGGAGCATCACGGTCACCGGCGTCGACGTCGACAGGCTTGTCGCTAGTGCCACCGGTGGTCAGCCAGCCAGTCAACTTGCCCGAGTTGCTCTTCATGCGTGGCTTGTCTTGAAACGTCTTCTGCTTGGTGAGCAGCGCGTGGGGCGTGGAATTATCCGTCAGGAAAATGGAAACTTCAAAGTCATCTGCGCCGCCCTGGTGTCAGCGCCTGTTGCAGTGCCAGTACCAAAGAGATCATCTGTGGACAATATGCCGCTCGATCCGAGCCCTCACAGCACTTTATCGACGTGACGTGAAGCTTCGTACCTCCAGCGACCACATCCTTCACGCCCTTCTTGCCTTTGCCCCTCCGCTCGGAACGCTCTTTCTCCTCCCATAGTTTTGGCAGCACGAGCGGCCTGACAGCTTCGATGATACGGGGCAGCGCAGGATCGTTGCGACGTAGCAGCCAAGTCTCGGCATGCGCCGGGTTGTCGAGATAGATGCGGACTTCGAGCGCGGAGTGCTTGGTGATGCGCAGGTAGCGGCGGAGCGGCGCCATGGCGCAGGCGCTGAAACCTGGCTCAGGGGCCGATTCTCTACGGCCGCTGAGGGAATTGAAAGCACCCCGATGATGGATGAGGAGACAGCGGCGAGAGCTGGCGGTGTCGAAGGCGGTAGGTTGGGGAAGAGTTAAGGTTTGTTAGCGGAGGTTGCGGAGCGATGACGATGCTCGGGGTGATCGACGGCCTGAGCTTCGCAAAGAAATGGTTACGCGACGCGCCGACATGGACAATCAACCACCGCACCACCCGCAGACAATGGTTCTGGAGCTCCACGTCTGGGGCCCGGCCTTCGGGCTCCCGTCAATTGACGCAGAGTGCATCGCGGCACTTGCCTATGCAAAGCTGACCCTGCGCGAGGGCAGCTGGGTCGTCGTCGCATCACACGACGTCTCCAAGAGTCCGAACAGTGCGTGCGTCTCAGGAGTTGCTCGTGACCGGACCTGAACGGCTGACGCTCGCGTGATAGCCGACTTCCCTGCCCTGCGCAATGGTCCGACTTGGGTCGCTGGCTTCAAGCCCATCGTGCACTATCTGCAAAGGCACAGTGCCTCCGAACATGACCCTGACGGCCACCTGACGGAGCGTGAGCGCGCAGACACCACGGCGTACGCTCCCTGTTATTCCCTCACGCCTCCCTGCACTGACGGTGCACAGTTTCACATCATTCCTCCGCACAAATGCGCTCCCCCTCCTCGACCTCAATTTGTACACCTCCGCCGCAAACTACTACCAAGCCACCGCCCCCGCCTATACCGCATTGCTACCTTGGCACCTGAACTACACCATACCGCCTGCGCGGCGTGACGCAGCTCGTGCGCGGACACAAAGCCTAGGCTTGAGCTCGCTGGACATCGACACGGTCGACGACAGCCCGACCGAAGATAGTTTCTCTGCGAATAAGAAAAATGCAGGCATCAACGACGACCGGGGGCCGGCGCCGTACAGAAAGAGCCTGCTCCCGTTCGGCCGGCGGGGCGGTCTGAAGATGCTGCTCAGCCAGCCCGAGTACGCGGCGCGCTTCAAGCTGGACGCGCTGGCCAGCGACTGCCTGGAGCCGCTCGAGAAGCTGCTGGGCGACGACGAGGAAGAGAAGCCGCTGCTGCTGCACACGACGTACCCGACCACGCTCGACTGCCTCGCCTTCGGCTACCTCGCCCTCATGCTCTACCCGGCCATGCCCTCGTCCTGGCTCGCTGATACCCTGCGCACGCGCTTCCCCCGCCTCGCCGCCTACACGGCCCGCATGCGCGGCCTGACCGTCGGCATCAACGACACGGCTCCCGCTGACCTCATGGCCCTCAATGACCTGCGCGGCAGCAACTCGGAGCTCATCGCCATGGGCCGCAAGGAGCTGGGCATGGCGCTACCGTGGGCGCTGGCCCCGCAGCCCTCGCTCGCCGCTTCGGTTGCCGGTGTCGCCTGGTCTGTAGCGACGAAGCTGCCGCTCGTCAAGCGCGTGCTGCTGCCTGACCCTGTCATTCCTCCTGCCGGCAAGCAGCGTTACGTGCCTGACGAGTCGCTGCTGAACTCGCTGACGGCGCTGGCCGGCGCGGCGGCGGCGGCAATGTTGGGTGCGGCGTACTACGTCCAGCAGAACCCGAATCCGGGAGATGTCATCTTCAGGAATGAGGACGCGGCGTCGCCGTGGAGTGGCGGGTTTGGGGATTTTGGGTCCGGATCGGCCCTCGCGGCGCTGGGGCATCAGATGGATTTGGAGGCGCAGTGGCAGAGGGAGATGGAGCTTGAGAGGGAGAGGTTGAGCAGGACCTCCAATGTGGAGGTTGATGTCGGTGTAAGTGCGCAGGAGGGCAAGGGAGGTGTCGGCATTAAGGGCGAGACACATGTGCCTTGAGGGTTTAATGCTGTAGAGCTAGGGTAACCCCCTATGAGTAGTAGCATTGGATTCGAGAAATGCTAGTTTGTATAATAGATTATAGGCTGGAATCAGTCTTCCCAAGGCTGCCATGGATTGCTCGGATATGCACTCAGTCGCGCAGGGTATATTGAGCATGTCCATTATCCCTGCGCGGTTTTGGATGCAGCCAATCATCTAGAGGTTGATCTTGTTGGTCGTGTGGGCCAGAATCTGGATTCGGCCAATCAACTGCGATTTGAACAACTCAGCCTTGCGCGGCGGCACCTGTAAAGCCTTAATACCTGCTTACCCTCGAAGCTGGACCAACAATCTCTTCCCTACTTTCGCTGCACAGCTAAGCATCCATTGCTACCGACAACTTCCTCTCCATAAGCACGATGGACTCGGAATGGGAAAGGCACAAGGAGACAATCCGACATCTCTACCTCCACCAAGACAAGACATTGAAACAAGTGATGAAAGTGATGAAAGATGTGCACAATTTCCAAGCAACGTACGGTAGTCTCTGTTTTTGATTTGTGCCATATGCTTATCTAAATAATTAGTGCCGGCCAGTTTGAGCGACAAATCCAGAAGTGGTGTTTTCGAAAGAATCTCACACAAGAGGAATGGCAGTTTGCTGTGCGACGAATCAAGAAGAGGAAAAGAGAAGGAAAGGACACCGATATCACCATCGATGGGATTCCCGTTACGTCGAAAAAGTTGAATAAGGCCATCACACGATGTGGCGAAGGTTCGACCCTGGACATACTGGCACATCAACAGAGAGAGAGTACGTTGATTACTCGTAGTGATATTCACGTGTTACTGATAGGCTTTGGCAGGGGAAAATCAGAGAAGCCCAACGCCATACGGTCTGACCTTCTCCACTCCAGGGCCATCGGGCCCGGTCTTGGCACCACCAGATTCAGCAGGGTTGTTTGTGCTTGCGTTAGACAGACTGCCTCTACTCCAATTTCAACGCCTAGTATCACAAAACTGTAAGTTCTTCTTAAATACTGAGATAGATTGGTCGGCTGATGAGGCTAATAGCAACTGCATTCAACGAGCTTCTATCCAACGTAGTTGGCAATCGACCTGGGGCTGACTCTATCGTGAGGTTGGGTACTGGGCCATGGCAACAGACACAGTACAGCACGCTTATCATGGAGGCCATTCGCGAGTCAGTGCCAATTGTTGCCGCTTCTACCACTCCACAGGATAGTTTCCTGGGCGAATTCTTTACCGCTGTGATAAACGCCTCCAATCACACGGGAAGCAACCGCGCCTTCGAGGACTTTTTGATGAACGCACTCGGATCTATGACCAAAACTCGAAAGAGACAAAAGCAAACCTTAAAATTGCTTTCAGAGCAGAACCCTACCTTCGAAGCCCTTGTAGAGGTGGGATTTCGAAGAGCACTCGAATGTGAACATGTGGACCTCGTCCAATTCTTGGTGGAAAATTCCATTGTCGATCCCAACAAGCCGATCCGAATAAAATTTTCAGGGGAGTTTGATATTTCCCAGGCGTACTTTCCCGTGGAATATGCCATTTCTCGACGGAACTTCATTTTAGCTGAAGTGCTCATCAAATTCGGTGCTCGCCCGGATGAGCCAGCTTCGATCTTGGACCGCCTTGCTAGTACGGCACCGGAAGCGCTACGACATGCACTGAGCAGAGGCCTAGTGGATTTCTCCAGTACCATTGGAGCCCTGTGTAGACACGGTCATAGACATGTTGCGCAGCGTGCTTTGGAGTTGAACATTGACAGAATCACACGCAGAGCGGATCATACGGAAGCATTCGAAGCATCGGAGAGCTTTGAGTTTACATTATCCTTGTTATGGGGCGCCATTTCTGTCGGCGATATTCGAATTGCCAAATTGATCATAAAATTGTGTCGAGACCTGGATCTCGACCTGAAGGAACAACCAGGAAACGAGTTGGTGTCCCTTGCGGTGGGAGCACAATCACTGGAAATGCTTCGTCTACTCCTCAAAAATGGGGCAGCAGTCAATACTTCAGAGCCTCAACAAATTTCGCCACTGACCTTGGCAATTCTGAATAGCAATGTCGCCGTCGCAAGGCTCTTGATTGAATGGGGAGCTTACGTCAACCGCCCTTCCGGGCCAGGGCTGAGGGCACCTTCTCCCCTACAAGTTGCAGCATACACCGGATCTTGCGAAATGGCTTCCTTGCTTATTTCTCGAGGCGCAGACGTAAATGCGCCTCCACCAACCCTCATCTCTTGCCACTCGTTGAGAAACAACAACAGCCGCAAAGAACGGTGGATCAACAACGTCCTCAAAGAAATGAGTGGCAAGACGGCGATACTGATTGCGGCGACTTGTGGCGGAGCAACCAGTCTCGAGATGGTTCAATTGCTCGGAGAACACGGCGCTGATGTCAACAGTTGCTTATTACAAATGATCGACGCTTCAAAATCGCAGACTTCGATGAATCCCCGGATCAGCACTGACGCCATTTTTCAGTCGCTTCTGAGCTTTTATCCGTCATTTCCGGCTAGCAAAGCGCTGTATTTTGCCATAGATCAAGGTTTCGTGCAGTCTGTCAGATTTATTTTCGAGAGAAAAGCGGGTTGCAGCTCTCGGCGTTCTTCCTCTCGGCTATCAATACGTTCCGCCATCAAATCTAGCTGGCTGTGTGAGCGTCCGAACCTGCAATTTGCAGTGATCTCTTACTTGATCAAACAAGGAGCCAGCATTGGACACACTAAACATGGTCCGCTGAAGTTCAGCGGATATCTTTTCAAGACCAATCCTGATTTAGCTAAGCTCCTGGTTCAAAATGGCGCTTCCGTTGACCTTTTCAAGGAACTAGAAGACGCACTGCTTCGAGGAGGATGCGAAGATATGGAGGGGGCCATCCGGCAGATTCGGTCCACCGTGCCTGATCACACGATGCCTCGGGATCCCTGCCTCGGCCACTGGAGCTTGACTAAACTATTCAGAATTGGATACGACAACATGGCCAAATCGCTCCTCGAATGGGGTGTTTGTGCCACCGCTCCATGCGCCATATCGGCAGTACTAGCGGTATGCTATCACGGGGATTTGAAGGCATTGCAAATGCTTCTTTCCTTCCACGCACCTGTTGATTTGGACCGCGAGGCTGAATGTAGCTGCTGGCGTCGGATCATGGCTTATGGATATGATGGCCTTACCCCTCTGCAAATTGTGGCAAGGTCAGGGCGACTCGATATGGCTCAAACACTGCTACAGGCCAATGTCACTGTCAATGGTATGGGCGATGTATATGCTGGAGGAGCCTCTACGATGACCGACAGAGGTCTTGATGAACTCTATCACAAAGAGCTGGATGGGAGATGGACGCGTGAGTCAACGCTCAGTATTGCGGTGGAGGGTGGACTGGAAATGGTCAAACTCATTGTCAGAGCTGGAGCGGATGTAAACGAGCCGGCTCATGAGCGTGGCGGACGCACGGCCTTACAAAAGGCAGCCCAGGTTGGCGATTTGGAGATTGTCGACTTTCTTCTTCAACACCACGCTAGCGTCAATGCGGCCCCAGCAAGATGCCGAGGAGTCACCGCGCTTCAAGCTGCGGCAATCAACTCACATTTCGACATTGCATGCAGGCTTCTAGAAAGGGGGGCCAATCCTAATGCACCTGGGGCAGAGAATGATGGGAGAACAGCTCTAGAGGGAGCCGCTGAAAGGGGGAGGATTGATGTGATTCAGCTACTGCTGGACAACGGAGCTGACATTGAAAGTGCCGATTTCGGAGATGGACAATTCAGGAAGGCTGTAGAATTAGCAGAAGGCGAAGGATATCATGCTGCAGCAAGGCTGCTGAAGCGTTATCGAGGCGGTTGAGAAAATTCAAGGGGAGATGTGCAATAGTCAGTGAGTCGGAATCCATGCTATGTTGAATTTGCAATGGAAATAGGAGTGGTATCAGCGTTGTATTTTCCATAGCCCTTGACCATAAAGTGCTATCTCAGCGAACCTATGATGCCACGTACACTTCGCGCAAAGTCTTCACCTGCAATGCGTCCCGATGGAAAATACAGTTGTGACGTGAGATTCTTCTTGGCGTTCCATTCCACCGATGCTGGTGTGTCTTGTGGCTTATGCCCCACAGTCTTTCTGCGGTGCATGTTCAAAACGGCGAACGTGCCACCCATGCTGTAAAGTAGTCTAGCTCTGCGAATTGTACCAAGGCTCACAACAAGCAAATAAAATCCTATAAAGCAAGCCAATTGAAGCGCTTGTTAATGACTTGTTTGAAAGCTTGATTTTTTGCGAGCCCTGGATCGTAATGGAACTCAACGCTCTCGATCGTTCCAAAGGAATGCGGGGCCGACCCGGTCGGTGATCCGCAGTCAAAATCAAAGTTTCAGCTCTCCAAGACTTACTCTTCATGGACACCGCCGGCCTTCTACAAGGAGGCTGAGTTCATGTGACATGTGAAAAGAATCAACTGCTGCGCTGCCTTGCGCCACAACCAGACGTAGACTGGGCTAATCACACACTCTAAGCGCGTTATAGATAGGTGTAGCTTATCGTTCTGGACCGCTTGTTGCTAGCCTCAATGCTATTTTTGAAGCAGCTGAACACTCTCGGCCCACAATGCTGCCTTGAAGCTCGATTAGAGATACATTATTGGGATATATGATCGGCCCAACTGCTTCCTGAAGGCATTCCAGATCGCCGACTTCTTTTACCATGGAGTACACGAGGATCCCACATCACCCGGTTCTGAATATCCCAAACCACAACCAAAGCAATGAAGAAGTCGACTTAGAAGCCTACCCTCCTCCCCTCGATGTCCGACGCTCCAGACCCAGCTTTTCTCATGCCCGGAACGAATCGGAGGTTTCATCCTTTAGCGGTATCACGTACTTTGATCAATCCACTCTTGAATTCGATCCTCCCCCGACGGAGCGCAAGGACAATGCGTCAAGGCTCTTGCCACACGGCGGCTCGAGAGACTCCGAGTCCAGCACTCGCATTGTTCCTCGCAAACGAGACTGGCTCAAAGAATGGTGGTTCTGGGAGGTTGGAGGCTGCGTGGTCAGCATTGTCTGCATGTCATTGACCGCCTACTTCATTTACAAGTTCGATGAAAGACCACAGTCTGATTGGAAATTCTTCATGAGCCCAAACACATCCATATCCACCCTCATTACTATCACGAAGACTTCCATGCTACTCCCGGTCATGGAATGCATTTCCCAGCTCAAGTGGAGGTACTTCTGGACAGGAAAACGCCCGCTTGTTGAGCTCGAGGCTTTTGATGCCGCTAGCCGGGGACCATGGGGATCCTTTGTCTTTGCGGGGAAGACCAAATTAAAGTCCAGGATTACTCTGCTTGGGGCCTTCATCGTGGTCGGCTCCCTCGCCATGGAACCTTTGGCGCAGCAGATTGTTTCCTTCGAGACCAGATGGCATTCCCGACCCGCTGGTGAGGTTACCCAGCTCTGTGACAGTAAGATATACGTCAACCAGGCGTATAAACCAGTGATGGCTGTTGATCCACACATCGGAGGTGAGGTTTACGAACACCTTAGGGTTAGATTATGTTAACAACGTTGGTGTTCTAGCCTTCGCCACACCCTCTGATGTACAGGCCGCATTCTTTAACGGCGTATACAACAGTCCATACCAGCTTACAGTTTCTTGTACCAACGGTAACTGCACCTGGCCTTCCTTCTTGTCGTTGGGGGTGCGCAGTGTGTGCGAGAATATTACCTCGGAAAGCAGCTACAGATGCCTGAATTCGACAGAGGGCACTTGTGTGCGTAGAAAATACGTCTTCCCTTACACATGGGCAACAGAGAACTTCGTCATTACAGCCAATAATGAAACCGGCAATCACTTGGTTAAGAGTATGGCATGGACCGCCGGTCCTGTACCGGAAATCACGGATTGGAACAGCACCGGGCTTCTGACCCGCTTCATCATTGGGAGGTTTAGGCAGTATTGGACAGACAGCGACGAGTTTGACCCTGTCTCCAATACGCCTGAACTGACTAAGTGCGACCTGCTCTGGTCCGCAAAGCTTTACGAAAATTTCACATACCAAAATGTTCGTGAGGTGTGCATTATCCTTGCAGAGGCTAGTGACTGATGAGTACCACAGGGCACCGCGAGCAATAAGGGCGACCTCCCTTACAATTTTACCCTCTCGGAAATACCTCTCAAACGTCAGCCAAGCCCGAACCCAGACGTGTCTGTTTTCAGCATCGATAAAGAGAATCTGGGAACCCACAACGAAACCTATTTGAACAAAATCTTTGACACCACCTTCAACGTCTCAAATAATGAACAGCGGATATTCGAAGTCAACAATACCGTCTACAACATCACGTCCCTCTTTCTCAGCAGCATGCTAAACATGCATCTTACGGACACGTCAATGAGCACAGGCTCATTTTTCGAAGAGAATAACAAGTTCGATCAGTTCTTTGGACGTGCACTTCTTTACGGCGACAGCATCCAGGAAACTATGGGGAGCGTCGCCCAGAGTATCACCAACATGATACAGCCCACCGGCGATGTGCAGGCGGCGGATGGTACACCCGATAGTTTTGTCGAAGCTTTCACAGGAGTGGCCGAGACGTACGTTGTGATGCGGATGCGCTGGTTTGCCTTTACCGGCTCAATGGTGTTCCTCAGCACTGTCTTTCTGCTCATTACAATCTTCCTCAACCGCCACACAAATACTCCTCCGTGGAAGTCATGCTCGCTTCCATTCTTATTTCACGGTTTGGAGGGGTGGAATGAGTACAATGATGAAGAGCTGAGGGAGATGGATGCACGGGCGAAAGGGATGCGGGCCAAATTGGAGAAGAATGCGGAGGGAAACATCAAATTTATGAAGCGTTGACTGGAATCTGTTGTTCCTTGTTCATTTCTGCAGTAGGCGCGATTCTGCGAATCATTACTCACGTATTTTGAGGAATATATGGGAGGGGAAAACCTGGCTATCGAATGACTCACGGAGGCACCCGATTATTGCCTCTCTACAACATGTGTTTCTCGTAGCGTTTGAAATATACACGTTTATAATAGCTTGTTGCAAATAAGATTAATATGGAGAGCTCAACCAATTGAAAGCACGAAATTAAACCGAAAATGTCATGGAACAATAATGAAATAAAGTGGCATGTTCTCTATCAGTGAAGCGAGATCCATTTCGGGGTGTTTTTGTTGCCTTTGAGCCATGAGGGCGTTTCGGCAAGGTAAACTGGCCCCACGAAGTGAAAGCAAGGGACTTCGATGACGATTGGGCGCAAAAGAACCCAGTACTCGCAGCTCCCAAGCTGATAAAGGCTATCTCCCTTCTTTGCATCTTCAGGAACCATTGCCATAAGCTTTTCTGTGTTATCCTTTGGGACCTCGTCATCCTTGGGGGGCTCGTCGTCTTTGGGCCTCTTGTGCTCCACGCAACGCTCAAAAACTGCAAAGCGCCTGCGGTACGACTTTCTCCTGAACTCGTCTAAGAATCCACGCAAGATTTCAGGATAGTCGACCGTCTCTGACAAAGTAGGCTCACAATTCGACTGATCTGAACCGCCATTCACAACAGCCTCGAGAGCTTCAAGGATCTGATCGTTTGTATCTGGGTAGGGCTCCTCGGTCAAAGAATCGACAAGTCTTTTCCCTGTTTCTTCCCCGAGAACGAGCGATTTCCAGAAGTGCCCAGCGCCCTGGAAAGATCCTGGAATCAACCGAAGGAAAAAACCTAATCGAGCAAGAAGGCTCAGGTCATCTGTTGCTTGGCAATCGTCTTGGTGGTCAGTTACTGCGGTCACGGTCCCAATTTCGGCGCCTTGAATTGAGAGGGTGCGGCTGTCGTAGGAAAGCTTTGCTTGAGCTGCGAAGTAGACAGGACGCCCCGACTCTTCACCAAGAGGCCAAGGCTGCATTCCATTGTCCCGTGAAAAGTCAGGAAGCCAGGTCGGAAAATCTCGATTGGTCTCCGGCTGGCTTGCGCAAACGACGTTCAGTAGCCGTTTCTCATTCTCTTCGGAGGCCTCTTCTTCCGGAGGATAAAGGGCCAAATAATTGAAAAGCCGGATGGACACATCGAGAAAAGAAAGGTTATAATCAATGAAGAGCCTTGTCGATACAGGTTGAGCGCTGTTATGAGAAGGAGATTGATCCAACAGACCAAGCATGCTGAAGATTTTGTCTCTTTCGTCCGTGGCTCCATAATGGCGGTGCTCCAGTAGCGTTTCGAAGAGCCACCACGATCCTCTCCTGCTGTTCGCGGACCGGCCCTCAGCAAGGCGTATGACGTTCTTGATTGGCCGGGTTCCCATGTTCCTTGTTCCTACTGAGGGAGGATTTGGCGAGCGATTCCGCTGTGCGTAGCGGTCCCTTTGTCTTTTTGGAGAACTATTTGGTTTCCTTGGAGGCGACTCTGGCCGCGCGCTATGTCTTACTGTGATATAGACCTCCGGTCTTGCGGGAGGAGAGGTTGATCTTCTTGGAGGCGGCGCCCGCGGCGTGCTGCTTGGCGATATGCTGTGGCGCCGCCGTCTCGTTGAAGGAGAGACTATCATCATCGGGTGCGGCCGCCAAGACGCGCGGTCCTCTATTACGATGGACGGCCGTCGTCTTCGAGGAGGAGGGCTTGTTCTTCTCGGAGACCGGTCCCGTTCCCGCTCTCGCACCCGCTCCCGCTCCAGCCGCTCCCGCCGCCGATTCTGCTCCCGCCGCCTCTCCTGCTCCCGCCGTATATCATCCTGTGATATGTTGCGGACCAGTAAATCAGCACGGGCTTTCAAGAACTCCGGGAAGACTTCTGCTGCAGAGTTCCAGTCCACCTCAAACTTGCCACAGTGGATCTTGATAGAGCGAGCCATGAAAATTTCCTGCACGACCCAAACTCTAGTCCAGTAGTCTCTACGGGGAAGTGCTTCGAGAGCCCGTCGAGTTCTATTATTTTTCTTGCCCATCAGATCTTCGCCGAGCATTTTGTCGCCCCCTCTCCTCAGTGTCTGCATGGCCAAATCGCTACCATCGGCTTCAGGTCCAAGCCAGATTCTGACTTGGTCTGCGTTCTTGTAGATCTGGGTCATCATGGCCACTTGGTGTGCCTTTTCTGCACTGTCCTTTTGATTGATGCACAGCGCATCTATCCAGAGGCTCCTTGGTTCGCTGTGGTCCCGTAGGTGTCGAAGTGCCATACTCAGATTCCGCGTGACATTGATTGACTTTGTGTCTTCCAGATTGTCGACCTTAATCGAAATGGAAACTCTGCTGTTGTGGTCACCCCAGGTATACGATAGGGCGTCATATTCAGCGTTCAGATCTTCCTCGGTGATTTTAAGCTCGATCGGAGCGTGGAACTTTCCAGGAAGTAGCTCGACTATGCGAATTTGTTTGTTGGGATCAATAGACTTGTACTGATAGGCTTTTGGGTCCACATCCGCTGACACTTGATATTGTCGGATGCTCATGGTTGGAAATTGGATGGAGAAAGGAACCAAAAAGCAGATGTGTAGATGCGTTGTGGGATTGACTTGTCTAAAGCTGACGTTGAAGTGTGAATGAGAAGTATGTTCTCAAGACGGAGTGGGGAGCTGCCGCCTGAGCGTGGGGGCTGAGGCGGGGCTGAGCCTACGGATGAGCCGTGGCTTGCACTTGTATGTATCCCAACCAATTAAACATATGGATTTCTCGTATTCTTCGATAACGATACAATCCTGGGAGTGTATCATATGCAGCTTATTATGAATATATCTCTTGTAAGTATTTTGACACCGTGCGGCTTGAAATAAGAATAAGCGCGGTCCATGAGACATGGTGTGTGAAGAAGTGTAAAGCATTGTTCCAGAAACAATCAGTTTAATGAAGCACCAGTGCATTCATACATTTTACTATCCTCGATATGGGTCCTAAGGGTAGTGGTGGTCAGCAGCGAGCGAGATGCGACCGAACCATCTCCGGCGGAGATGGAGGCGGAGATGGCATTGTCGCGCGACGCGCCTGCGTCAACTTTTCGGCGTCACCAGCAGCACACGACAAGCATGGCAGCATGGTAGCTCCAAGCCAGATCTTCCGGAGCGCCACCGCAGCCAGCACCACCGTCAAATCATGGTCCAGCACGCTTAAGCTGCCCAAGTCGGCGTTCCCGCCGCGCCCGTCGCCGTCGCCGGATCTGCTACGCCAGTGCACCGACGACCTCTACGCCTGGCAGCAGTCGCCCGAACGCAAGACGACCGGCTCCTTCGTCTTCCACGATGGCCCGCCCTACGCCAATGGCAGCCTGCACATCGGACACGCCCTGAACAAGGTCCTGAAGGACCTCATCTGCCGCTTCCAGGTCGCGCAGGGCAAGCGCGTGCAGTACATTCCCGGCTGGGACTGCCATGGCTTGCCCATTGAGGTCAAGGCCCTGCAGGCCCTGGGCAATCCCGATCGCGACAATCTGAGCCCGGTCGAGGTGCGCGCCGCCGCCCGCCGCTTGGCCGAGCGCACCGTCGAGGAGCAGAAGGAAGGCTTCAGGAAATGGGCTATTATGGGCGACTGGGATAATGCATACAAGACAATGGAGAAGGGCTTCGAGACGCGCCAGCTGGGCGTCTTCAAGGAAATGGTCGAAAAGGGTGGGTGAGAAACGGAGCGTCCTTCGCGGTATTGCGGTAGAAGCTGACTACCGTCCAGGCCTCATCTACCGTCAGTTCAAACCCGTCTATTGGTCACCCTCGTCCGGAACCGCTCTCGCTGAGGCTGAGCTCGAGTACGATGATAACCACCGTTCTACCACCGCGTACGTCAGTTTCCCCATCACCAAGCTCCCCGCGAGCTTGGCCGGCCGTGTCGATATCACAAAACTTGGTGCTCTGATTTGGACTACAACGCCCTGGACGCTGCCTGCTAACAGGGCAATTGCGGTGCACTCGGATATGGAATACTCTGTGGTGGAAATGTCTCGGCCTACTGCTACCGGCGATCGGCCCAGTCAGTTTCTCATCGGCAAGGCGCGCTTCGATGCTCTCCAGCAAACCCTGAAGACCGAGTTCAAGGTGCTTGTGGATGCAATCCCAGGCTCTGAGCTGGCCGGCCAGGTAGAGTATGCGAATCCGTTGGAACCCGATCAATTGAGTGCCCAGCCCATCATACATGCCGATTTCGTGTCCGACGCTTCTGGTTCTGGTCTTGTTCATTTGGCTCCTGGTCACGGTATGGACGACTACAATGTTTGCAGGTCTATTGGCATTGATGCTTTTGCCCCCGTCGATGACAAGGGTTGCTTCACTAAAGAGGCTCTACCCGGTCAAGCCTTCCTCATCGCCGGTCTTCCCGTTCAGGGCGAGGGCTCCAAGGCCATTCTCGAGCTACTCAAGGCGATGCCAAGGGATCCTTTGATTGCCGTCGAGGATATCACCCACAAGTATCCTATCGACTGGCGGACCAAGAAACCCGTCATCATCCGTGCTACCGAGCAATGGTTTGCCGATGTCGAAGGCATCAAGGACGGTGCTCTTGAGGCTCTTGAGGACGTCGAGTTCCACCCGAAGTCCGGAAAAGCCCGTCTGGAGAGCTTTGTCCGCGGTCGCAGCCAATGGTGCGTGTCACGTCAACGTGCTTGGGGTGTCCCCATTCCAGCATTGTACGAGAAAACCGAAAATGGCACCCTCAAGGCACACATGACCGGAAGCTCCATCGAGCACATCATGAAGGTCATCGAACAACGCGGCATCGACGCTTGGTGGACCGATGCTGAGGACGAACCCGCCTGGATCCCCGAAGGCCTCGACAACGGCTCTTTCATCCGCGGCAAGGACACCATGGACGTCTGGTTCGACAGCGGCACCGCGTGGACTCTGCTCGAACCCCGACCGGGCCAGCCCGTCGCCGAAGTCTTCCTCGAAGGAACCGACCAGCACCGCGGCTGGTTCCAGTCCTCGCTGCTGACGCACATCGCGCACCAGAGCGTGAAGAACAGCACCTCACATGCCAAGATGCTGGCCCCGTTCAAGACGCTGATCACGCACGGCTTCACGCTCGACCAGGACGGCCGCAAGATGAGCAAGTCGCTCGGCAACACCATCTCGCCCGAGCAAATCATGGACGGCTCCCTCCTCCCGCCGCTGAAGTTCAAAAAGAAGAAGCAAAAGGGAGAGAACAACAACAACCAAGGCAAAGAAATATTCGACGCCATGGGCCCCGACGCGCTCCGCCTGTGGGTCGCCAGCAGCGACTACACAAAGGACGTCGTCATCGGCCAGCCCGTCCTCGCCGCCGTCAACCAGGCCCTGCACAAGTACCGCGTCACCTTCAAATGGCTGCTCGGCGTCCTGGCCGACTTCGACCCGTCAGCCCCCCCAACACCAATATCTGCGGGGCAACAAACGACCGTCCCCAACCGCTGGACCCTCATCGACGCCATCGCCCTCCACCAGCTCTCGCGCACTTCTTCCGCCGTCCACGCCGCCTACGCCGCGCACGACTTCCACCGCGGCACCGCGCAGCTGGCCCGCTACACGGCGCTCGACCTGTCGGCGTTTTATTTCGAGACGCTGAAGGATCGCGTGTATGCGGGGACAGAGGCGGATCGCCGGGGCGCGCAGGTGGTGCTGCATCGTGTCTTTCAGGAGTTGTTGGATATGTTGGCGCCGGTTTGTCCGTTGTTGGTGGGGGAGGTTTGGGGGTATGTGCCGGAGAAGATTAGGGAGGAGGCGGCGGCGGGGGAAAGGCCGGGGTGGAGGGTGTGGAGGCCGTTTGTGGTGGAGACGGCAGAGGGGGTGAACGGGGAGGGGGAGGTGGAGAGGGCGGTGGAGGTGTTGGGGAGGGCGGGGGATGCGGTTAAGGCGGCGCAGGAGGAGGCGAGGAAGGAGAAGTTGATGGGGGGTGGGTTGGAGTGCGAGGTCGTGCTGAGGCTTCCGCCTGGTGTTGCTGCTGCTGAGGGCGGCGCGCTCGTGCCTGGGATGGTGGGGGAGGATTTGGCGGCTGTGTTTGTGGTTAGTGGGGTGGAGATTGTGAGTGGCGATGATGCTGCTGGTGAGGTAGAGGTGAAGAAGGCGGAAGAGGGGGGTGAGCAGCAATGGGTTTTCAGGGCGCCGTTCGAGCTGCCTGGTGTTTCTGGCCAGGCTGTTGCGGAGGTGCGGCCTGCGAGGAAGCCGAAGTGTCCGAGGTGCTGGCGGTATGTTGCGCCTAGCCCGGACGTCCTGTGTGGGAGGTGTGAGGATGTGGTGAAGGCGTCGGAGTGAGTGGGTCTGAGAGATGGGAATGGGATAGATGAGAGAAAGAAAATACGGTGCTTGTACTTGTAGATTGTTTGTATTAAAAAAAATTAGATGATATGTACAGGAACGTGCCAGGATATGAATCCTACGAAGCTCACCGCGGAGGAATGTGGACAGATTCATGGGCTTTTGAAGCCAAGCGGTGCAAGCGTCATACTAGCTGCCGGACATCCGCAACTAGATATGGTACGTAGGGCAGAAAAAAGTAACGGAGACGTCATTTGGACAACTGCAACAGTGCTGCTGCTTTACGCTCTGTGGATTATGCTGCTGCCTGGGGCTTGGACGAGTCGTCACACCATACCAAATCAGGACACCGAAGTACTTTCTCTAGGCACCGCGGGTGAGTCTATTTCAACTGCAAACATCGACTTTATACAACCTTTTCGGCGTCTATACTCGAGAAACGTGCCTAAAGTAACTGTGGATAGATACGAGCCGCTGTATACTTGCCCGACGACCGCCCTTCTTTTATGATAAGAGCATGGACTATTCTTGATGCGTTTAGTCTGGCCTGGAGATGGGTCGAAGGGAGGCAAGGCGATGAGCGAGCCTTCTGAAAGAGCATTTGGAGATGGACATGTCGGGCGGTAGGGTCTCGTATGAAGGTATCATGAGTGGGGCAAGATATCGACTCGCACTTCGGACCAAACAGGCAGCTCCAACTCCGCGATCAACGTCATCTTTCCGTACACACCCCATTAGCGACGCTGATAACCGATACGAATACATGCATACGGACGACAGCGCTTTCGACGGCTCGAAAGGACCATCTGCGGCGTGATGATGAGGCGTCACAGAAGGCGGCTCTACTGCCACTGAAGAGTGACGATAAGCAATCCTGGATGCATCCAAGTCTAGATTCTGATGGCTCCTCCACGCTAGATCCCAAGCATCGTTGATGGCTAGGGCGGGCTACGGGGAGGTGCTACAACAGGCGATAGATCTGGGTGGGTGGGGTAAGGAGAAGCGCCCCCCACCCGGGTTGTGAGGAAGCGCAACCCGGGTAGTGACGAAGCACATGCCGGCTCTGTGACTCGCTATAGCTTCTCGGCTACGAATCGTTTGCTTACAGATACAGCCTCCGCTCGCGGACCCGAGTAGTGTGCTCGAAACGTGTTTCTCGAGGCTGCTGAGACCTGCCACCAAACGTCGACGTACGACAACACCATCTTCTTCCGGGTAAAACAGTCAGGCCACCCATATGCTTGGAGCGCTTATCAGCCGTTGCGGATCCCTCTCCACATTGCTTGGACCAATCGCACGTTCGCATCTGCAGACAAGCATGTACTACCGGTGCTTGACTTTGGCTTGGAGCTTCCCCAAGTCTTATTTTTGCGCCACAAAGTTCGCAAAGCATCTTTAGAATTTCAGACTGACACATATTTCTGCCATGCTTATAGCCAAGAGCTGACAGCATACTGAGAGTCTTGAGACCCCTGGGCTTGCATGTCCGTAGGATGAAGAGGCCTGTTCAGCTCCAGTCCTGATTGTGTTCTGCCGCGTCACACCCCGCCGTAACGTCCAGGTGGTTGCCATCATCGGCACCAACAGCCGAACTCTGGATCCGCGTATCGAGCTCTCTCGATCCTCCTCGCAGCAAACGCAAAATGCTCCTTCCTCTTCAAGCCGATTAGACATGTCAGTGGTGGCGAGTGGTAGCCAGATACCGCAATCATGGAACGGTAGGCGATCGGCCGTAGGACCAGCCCCGGTCAAGGTAACATTCCATGCATCACGTCGCATATTTTAGCGCCCGTTATCTGGGTTGATCGGTAGACTATATACTCGCTCATCTGGCGTTCCACGCACCGAGAGCCATGCCCCAAACTCTTCCGACTCAACACTTGGCCGCGAATAGGCAGGATGCCCAGCTTTCGTAAACCATGGCCAGTGTCCCGCAGGGATACGGATGGCATCACTCTCAATACGCTCGAGGACAAGGAGGCTACGGCGACCGCCACCCCTGCTGAGGTTGACGACCACGCTAAGGCTGCTGCGGCTCAGAAGGACCTCCAGACATTCAGTGATTTGCACCGGTACTACATCGTTGTGACAAGTAACAGAAGCCAACACTAATGCCTATCAGGTGGGACCCCAACCTGGAGTCGGATAAGCGCGATGCTATCGAGGAGGCTGTCAAGAAGGGCGATGTCGAGGCCGAAATCAGCCTCGATCAGGGTCTTGGAGAAAACTCTCCTTATCCTGAAGTCGCTTCAGCAGTGCCCAACACTGATGACCATACGCTCCCCTGCAACACGATCCGGGCATGGGTTATCGGCCTCATCTTCACGACCATCGGAAGTGGGTTGAACATGCTGTTCAACCTGCGCAACCCGAGTATCACCATCACTTCGATTGTTGCTCAGCTGTAGGTGTATTATCTCGCTCTGTTCCTCTGGTGCTAACTCATGCAGCCTCTCGTACCCCATTGGCAAGCTCTGGGAGAAGACGATGCCTTCACGTCAGTTCAACCTGTTCGGGCTGAAGTTCAGCCTTAACCCCGGGCCCTTCAACGTCAAGGAGCACACGCTCATCACCATCATGGCCAACGTGACGTTCGGCAACGGAGTGGCCTACAGCACCGACACGATCGAAGCTCTGCGCGGCTTCTACGGGTACGATCTGGGGTGGGGCTTCAACCTGCTCTTCACCTTCACGACGCAGATGCTCGGCTTCGGGCTCGCGGGCTCCTTCCGCCGCTTCCTCGTGTACCCGGCGGCCATGATCTTCCCGCAGACGCTACCCAACTGCGCGCTGTTCTTCACGCTGCACAAACGCGGCTCCTCAGCGCCCAACCCGGCCGACACGAACGGCTGGTCCATCAGCCGGTACCGGTGGTTCCTGTACGTCGTCATCGGCGGCTTCGTGTGGTACTGGTTCCCCGGCTTCATCTGGCAGGGGCTCAGCGTCTTCGCCTTCGTGACCTGGATCAAACCGCGCAACCCGGTCATCAACCAGCTCTTCGGCGGCTACAGCGGGCTGTCGCTCATCCCCATCACCTTCGACTGGACGTACGTCACGTCGTACATCCAATCCCCCTTAATCCCACCATGGCACGCCATCGCCAACACGCTCATCGGGCTCGTCGTGTTCCAGATCGTCACGCCGCTGGGGATCCACTACACCAAAGCCTGGTACTCGGAGTACCTGCCCATGAGCGACTCGGACAGCTACGACAACACGGGCGCGCCATACAACGTCAGCAAGATCCTCACGCCAAGCTACCGCTTCGACGAGCAAAAGTACAAAGCGTACTCGCCCATCTTCCTGTCGACGACGTTCGCCATGTGCTACGGCCTCAGCTTCGCCACCATCGTCGCGACCATCGTGCACACGGCGCTGTACCACCACCGCGAGCTCTGGTACCGCGCGCGCGCCGCCCGCCAGCAGGAAGACGACGTGCACGCGCGGCTGATGAAGCGCTACCCGGAGGCGCCCGACTGGTGGTTCTGGGCGCTCGGGCTCGTCATGATCGGGATGGGCTTCGGGACGGTGCTGGGCTACCCGACGGAGCTGACGTGGTGGGCCTACATCATCGCCGTGCTCATCGCCGCCGCGTGGTTCGTCCCCATCGGCATGGTGTGGGCGATTACGAACGTGCAGATCGGGCTGAACGTTTTTACCGAGTTCGTCATCGGCTACATGCTGCCCGGCCGCCCGCTGGCCATGATGTGCTTCAAGACGATCGGTTACATCACCATGTTCCAGGGCTTGCTCTACACCCAGGACCTCAAGCTCGCGCACTACATGAAGCTCCCGCCGAAGACGGTGTTCTGGGCGCAGGGCGTCGCGACCGTGTGGGGGTCGGTCGTGCAGATCGCCGTGCTGGACTGGGCCTTCGGCGCCATCAAGGACATCTGCAAGTCGGGCCAGAGCGCGCGCTTCACCTGCCCCAACGGCCGCGTCTTCTTCAACGCCTCCATCATCTGGGGGGCTATAGGCCCCCGACGCATGTTCTCGGGCGACGCGACGTACGCCGGGTTGCAGTGGTTCTGGCTCATCGGCGCCGTGACGCCCGTCGTCTTCTACGTGCTGGCGCGGCGGTTCCCGCATTCGCCGGCAAGGTATCTGAATGCCCCGGTTATGTTCGGGCAGCTGAATTACATTCCGCCGGCGACGCCGCTGATTTACTGGGCGTGGGCGATTGTGGGGCTGGTGTTTAACCGGCTGATCAGGCGCAGGGCGAGGGGGTGGTGGATGACGTATAACTACATCACGTCGGCCGCGCTGGATTCGGGGTTGGCGTTGAGCACGATTGTTATTTTCTTTGCGCTGTTGTTGCCGCAGGTCAGTCCGCCGCAGTGGTGGGGGAATACGGTGATTGAGACGTTGGATTATGAGGGCTCGGCGGTGCAGAAGACGGTTGCGCCGGGGGAGACGTTTGGGCCTAGTCATTGGTGATGCTCTTCGTAGGATGGAATGATGCGGTGTTCGTTTGTCTATCTTCAGTGAAATGAGATACGAGCATTTTGTATGCAATTGAGCATTGAATTCGTTGACAACAATCCACACTACACTGCTCTATCCAAGTCTAAAGGTACGGGTCTCAAGTTCCTGCAATGCTTCCGTTTCACGTACTGCAGCGACACCAATCCTCTCGTAGCAATCTTTGACCTTCATAACGAGAAGGAAAAGGGAGTCGAATCGGTTCCCAATCGAGTTTTCGAAGACCATTATACCCCAACAACGAAGGCCATCTTCGGGTATGTGAATGCTCAAATCGGTCAACCCAACGGGACAGAAAAAGTCAGTATCGTGATGCCGTATCACACACCAGAGGTCTTTGGAAAACCTCGAAAACCTCTGGGGCAGATCATCTTCACTGCATTTTCTTGGAATGATTGTGAACTCCAGCGAAGGTGCCTTTAAGCGGATGAACCGGATCCGGGAAAAATCGTGCTCTGCCTCAATCATGGAGTCCAATTCGTGATCCTTGACCAAACGTCCATCAGGAAGTTCAACTGAGATTGCCTTTTCCCTGCGATCTTTGGCTCGTGGATGGCGTAGATATCCATAAGACGGCTCGAATTGAATTGCCTTCCAGCCCGTCCATGACCAGCTGGGAAACCCCCTACGCCTCTTCGTTGGCTGCTGAACTGTCCAGCCAAGGCTATTGAGGAACCTAGGCGTCCAAGTCGGATAATGAAACCGCTTTAACTTTTTATCGATCTCTGAGGGCTCGCGGTTGAGAGCTGGCAGACCTTCAAGATGCCGAAGACGAAAATCATCTACGCAACCCAACTCTTGGTACCGCTGCAAAATGCCTAACATTGCATTCAAAGAATCTTCTTCTCTGCCCAAATCCAGTTTTATAAAACGATTGATTTGTCCCCAGATGTGACTCTCGCCCGAGAACTCGAAGAATGGATGGAGAGACATAGTGGGCTCTTCGGGCAGTTCAGTGTCCGGTTTTAGTCTCTGTTCTGCTTCGTTGGTATAACAAATTCCGCACCGAAACAAGACTTGACGATCGGTGAATATGAGTCTTCGTTTGGAAAGCACGCCTTCCTGATAAGTCCACCCACGGGTTGACCACTTTGCAGCTCGAAGTGATAGCCTCGGATCAGGCAAGGTGGGCACCAATAAACGAGATCCAATACGCACTGAAGGATAAGAGCGCTTCGATGATCCTATTCCAGGAAGTCCGTAGTCCGGCCCGTTTCCTGCTGCAGCGATGATGGTGATGTATGCGCCTTCGTAAATCTTGTGCATGAGACCGCACTGACGATGTTTTTCATTATCGTCACCTTGGTCTATACAATACCGATCAATCCAGACATATGGAATCCCCAGTCTTTTGGTGACTGTGATTGCATCTTCAATCGTCTTTGGGAGTTGTTCGGGTAACTCTCCCGAGGAAACTTCATCCGACTCTTGGCTGCCCCATACGTAAGAGAGTGCTGCATAGGTCGAATTTTCCGGTGGCTTTGGAGTTGCAATGATTCTCCTTGAATCGCAGTGAATAAGTCGGAGTGTACAGTTTTCTGTCCAATTTGGGGAACAGCGGTTGCCGTGCTTCTTCTCACAAGTTTTTATCCAGTTTCCTACCACGTTGAAGTCCACAGTGCTTCTAATAGAAGCCGCCGTGAACCAGTCGCGCTCTTCTTTCTGCCCTGAAAGCAAAGTTAGACAACCAGGCATATCATGTTCAAGTACTGCGAGGCTCATTCGCCAATACCCCAAGTGGAACCTTTCATCACCCACCACGGTGGTTAGATAGATTCCGTCTTCTGGAAGATCAACTTCTCGATGCTTGAAAGTCCTATGAAGCCAATCCATAATTCTTTCGGGAAGATTAGTACCTCTCCTCAAACTGCAGGACTGGGAAAGGTCTGGCTTTGCGCAGGGGGCGGGGCTGATGAAATCCAAAGCCTGACAGAAGGAGCAGTTGGGATCTTCGACAATTTCTGACGCAGACCGAAAATCAAGGATGTGACTACCATCGAAGGTAGGATTGAAGATCTCGTCTAGGTTGATCTTGCTGCATCTCTCGCAAAGAAAACTGTCGGCGTCCTGAGAGTCGTCTCGTATCATCTGACCCGGTTCCTTCCCCATCTTGAGCGGCGGAGATAGTGATCAAAGCGGGGGTTGTATGGCTTGGGCATGAATAATCGAAAGAGAGAAAGTCTCTTTGGTAGTGCAATTGAGGGATTTGGATATATGGCGTGCCGCCGGCGACGTAATGTTTATAAGGTGACGATCGGCAGAGACGAAGCCCCCATGCAACGAAATACCAATCGGAAGCTGACACGCATTCATGCTGCGCCGCGTCTCCACCTTGAGGGGCGCATCCGTGGGCGCGGCATGACGGCTAGGGCAGCGGGGGTAGATGCGAATGCTGCGTTTCGCGCATGGCCGGTGACCCCCCTCCGTCTCACCGACGCAGATCGAACAACGATTTCGTCTCGAACCGTGCGTTCTATCATCTACAGTGCTTCGCCTTGTGCACCACCGCGCCTCCGCTTTTCCGTCAGCCTGCAATCGGCTACGCCATATCGCATTCCATAATCTTGTGCAATAACTACAATGGCGATTACACAACCGTCGGACGCACGGTAGCTTCTAGGAGATATAATGCGTCTCAATGAACAGCAGTTAAATATACGTGGGTAGTGGACGCCATTTAGGTGGGTAGCAGAAGCTTGCGTCTGCATACGTTTGTTCCATTTTGATCCCGACAGCTACATCTTCACGAATTGTTCAACCGGCTACAAGATTTACCATATCGCAGCTCGACTCCCAGCTCTCTACATCCTTCAGTTTCAAGTCTCTTGCGTTTTACAGTCCTGCTCTCCACCTGTTGACGATAACTGTTTGCTCTACTACATCAGTCATATCAACTGAGTGGAGCATCTTCTGTTCCGCTAAATGAACACTATCTGGCTTTGTTGCTGATCAACATCTTCACGAACAGGTTATTCGACAAATGCGGGTAATTGAAGCTATCATCCGGACGTGAATGTAGAATTATTAAACATACATTTACGTTCGGACGGTAGCTTCAAATTCCCATGTAATGAAATTATGCTCTAATGTATTAAATTGATTGCCTCTAAGTGTTCGTAGCCTCTGCTATTTACCGTTCCCGTTCTAGGCCCCATCTGTCATGAACACGCTTTTTCGACATGGTTTATTAACTGACCACGCCTGAATGATCGCCAACACTGATGGCGTGGTGTGGTGGGTTAGGCCGATTCCTAACACCATCCATCATAGCGTCATGCCTTGAATACCCTTCTTGGCCCTCTGTGCGGCAGCTTTTGCAAGCTCAAGCATACGCTCCACCTTGTTCCTCTTTTTCTTCTCCTTCCAGGGATTAGCAGCCTTGGCCAGCTCGTCAGCCCTAGCATTTCCCTCCACCCTTTTGTCGCCCTTTCCATGCGCCTTGACCCATCGAAGGGTGACTGTCTTGCCCATGCTGACAATAATTTCCGTCTGCTTATGAATCTGTTGCACGTGCCATGCCAATTTCTCTGGACCATCAGTTCCACGACGTTTGTCGACATCGTAGTTCATAAGTGATCCCAGAACCGTCGCCGAGTCCAGCAGCACGGTCAACCCCTTGATAGCAGGATCTGCTCCGAAATCCATGCTGAAGAACTGGATTCCCACTGCCAGAGCTTTTGCTTCGGTTATGCAGGAGTCGTTGGTGTCGGGGAGGCTCTGCGAAATCTCCGCCCAGTCGTCCGTCCTCGTGTCGCAACGGTACACGATGCCGATCCCAGACCCCTCGCCTGGACACGTCGACCCATCTGTGAACATGTATATCTGTCCATCTGGCTCGTGGAGCTTGCACACTCGTCGGCCCTCTTCGATAGAAGCGTCTTCCTCGTCAATGATGATAGTTCCAGGGTACGAAATAGTTTGCTGGGGGAGAGGTGACCTTTTGACTCTGTCGGAGGACGGGGTTGCAGATTCCTTGGATGGTGCTAGCTGAGCTTGTTGGACAGGAGGTGGTATGTCAGAGGCGGGAGGTGCCATTTCATGAGATCCTGCGGACTCTGACGCATGTTCGGTAATATTTATAGCACTAGTAGAACATGTACAGGTGACTTACCATGTGAGATCTTCGCTCGTTTGCTGGCTGTGTGGTCTTCTGGTGCGGACGCGACGTCAGAGGCAGCAGAAGTGCTGGGGCAAGAGGCTCGACGCTTGCGCTTGCGCTTGCGCCGCTTGCCTGTAGCTTGCGGCGGAATGTCTTCAACAGCATCTGCGGCGGCGGTTTCGACGCCACCGGGCTCCTCCTGGGCGAGGTTGTCTGGTGGAGGCTCCATGAGAGCGGGCGGATTGAAGGAAGAAGGTGGTGGACGGTCGCAAGGAAGAGTGTCGGATGGAGTGACGGAGACAAGAAGCCGTCCGATGGGCAAGGTAACAAACATGGTGGAAAGGACTGTGAATGTATGGGCTGTCAAGCTCCATGATCTAGTATTGGTCAGCCCGGTGTTGGATGTGCCAGAGAGAAGTGTTAAGCGGAAGGCATGCAATCCACCTGATCCTCCATTATCTTCCCTTTTGTTTTTTCTTTCCCTGTTTGGCAGCCAGCCACCCGAGAGCAATGTATTTTACGATGTCCATATTCATCATCCGGTTCGTAGAGATCATTGCCTTTCCCGTTCGAATGAGAGAAATCCAAATACATATATGTATTTGAACAATTCAAAATCCAACACTTGCGTCCAAACAATGGATTCAAATACCAATGAATGAAAACATAGCATTTCCAACTCCACCTTAAGCTGTTATGCAAACTCTTGCGCTAGCTTTTCCCTCCGTAGACACTACACGCCCGTTTCGCAAGTCACTCATTGGCATAAAGCCCCTTCGCGCGAGGCGCAATTCCTGTGTCAGACACCTTAGCAGCTTCCAAGTCATGTCACGATACGTCTAATCCTACGTTGTCAGTTTTAACACCAGCACGGCCCTAATCGATGTTTGGCTCCTACGCGCTTCCGACCATGTCTCTGAAGAAAAATACACATAGGCCCAGTCAACGCTTAGTGCTACGTCCCAAGGATTCCCGCTTGATCTCAAACCCCAAAGCACTCCCGCCTATCATGGAGCCGCAAGCGTTCCCACCAGATTTTCAACTCCAACCGTCCTCATCTGACCTCGATCCTCGACCGCTCCCGCCCGCCTGCTCCCAGGTTACAGCCGTTTTACAGTACGGACTGATAACCAGATCGTCCGCTCCTCAGGCAACACGTTGCTACACCGGGTTAGTGATCATTGACGACGCGCCGGCGTCTATAAGAGAGAGACGGAGGATTTTAGAGACCCGGGGAGACTTCGACGGAGAGATGTACGTGTTCGTGGATAGATCTACGGACACAAACATGGGAAAGAAAGTGGCTTCGAGGTGTAAAGAGGCGGAGGGAATAGGGCAGCGGGGACGCAAGAGTAGATTAGTCGGAGACCGCTTTCCGAAAGCACAAGAAGGAGGATAATGGCAACGATGGGGAGGACGAGGGAATGAATAGGCTGCGCCTTGCACTGTTCGATAGATGTTCAATGGATACAGTTCACCTGTACTGGATATTAACTTTTCAGGTTCCTCAATATTCTATAAGAGCGCTGTTGTGTACCTGTAATCACTGGTATATTTATAAATTTGTGTGGTGGGTTTGCGTGGACACTGTTTGGGCTGTGGTGACAAGGTTATGACACGTACCCTTCGCACATGAGAAGCATTATCCAAAACTTACAGCTATATTCACATAAAAAAAAAGTAGAGAATATCATTCAAGTTAGCGTTACTCAAATCCGAACTGAGAATCTGCAAAAAAGACTGTGGGATCAGATTGAGAGCCAACTCGACACCGACGTAGCAGCCAACATGCTAAGAAACCGCACATATTAAGAGACAAGACTTGCTGGATCTCTTATATATTAAACTTAAGTCGCATGAGATAGCCGACGAGTAGCGTGTTGCTCAAAGTTCCCACCAAAGCCGAACAACAAGGAGCAGGTCGGCACGACGGAGCTGCATCTGCGCAATCCTCGTGCGGATTAGCTGTTGTATGTGTTCGAAGGCCGCTGCTCACCACCCTAAGGCTTGTATGCCTGATGTTGGGTAATATAATGATAAACTGTCACTTCACTATTCATCAATAAGAGCCGATGGTGTAATGGCTAGCATTAATGCTTATACGATCACTTTGCTAAACATTCATTGTAAGCTAGTAGACACTCGTTAGCATTAGATTCAGGTTCGAGTCCTGATCGGCTCAGCTTTCTTTTTGTTTCTTTGTCTAACAGTTAAAATTTTTGCTGCGACCAACTATGGAACCGAAGGAACCAACGGAACCCGCCACTCCAACCCCTTTCTTTCCCCACAATGCGGCCCGTGGTTCACATTAATTAGCCTCAGTTTCGATGGTATGGGAATAAAAACTTTTCTGTGTGAAGTATCTGTTAGGGGCAGCAGGATAGCTCTTTTCGATTTTAGGGATAAGAAATGAAGGAAAGCAGAATAAGAGCCGTGATGCACGAATCTACGCCTAAGAAAGCCAGCCCACAGCTTTCCGCTGATCCCCGCGCTAGATGCACGTTTGAAAAACATAGCCCTTCTGAAAAGGCTGACTAGAAGTCCAATTACGAGCCCAAAGCAAAATCCCAATCGTAGGAAGGATGAGGCAATGACAGCTGAGCAGCAAGGGGAAGAAGAGCACCAGCCAAAGGACAGCGAGACCGATGCCGCATACATTGGCAGGCCAGATAGTACGATTTCTAAAGGCACTCCTCTATAGCTGCGCCGAGTGGTGCCGAAGTTGCTCTAGCTACTACATTCTTCATTTGTGGGCAGTTGAATGCATTGTCAGGACGCAGAAGTAATCTTTGAAATTGCTCATATACATCCGGGTAGTAAGTAGATAACAGCCCACGCACGAAAATTGACCTTGAAGTTCTCACGACGTCAGTGGACCCTTGTGTTACATTCGGGTGGCTGCATTCGAACGTGGTTTTGTGGCACAGTCGCCGGACCTCGATCGTCTTGTCATCTTCGGAAGAGATACAGATAGAAGTTGCATAATCCGCCTTGGGCTCCTATAATAGCTAAATGACTAAGAAGTCTGAACATGTGCTTAGGTGTTGAAGTCGGAGTGCAAACGAGACGTGATATCACTTTCCTATTTCGGTTAGTTCTGGATATTGGCTGCAACGGGTTCAAGCCAATGTCTGGTTCGGGTCGGTATGGTACAGACGTTGGCGGGAGCCGGGTTTGCGTTTGGATGAGGGAAACAAACGTGGTCGGCATTCGGGAGTGGGCGCAGACAAAGTCGGGTAACTCAGCACCCGTCTCCGTCCTTTCGCCGCACCAATTTCCTGATCTGCTCGCTTGGACTGCGACCATGGAAATAGCTCGGACACGTGACAACGGTTGGCTCCGTGTAGACTTAAATACGTCTTGAACACCAACGTTTTATTCCGGGAGAAACGCGTCCAAGTATAACGGCTGCGGCTGCGACTGCGGCTGTGTCTGGTACGATTTATAGCTGTGTGCCTGGCAGAATTTATAGCATGGCAGGATTGGGAGGATTGGGGGGGCCGAAGGGTCAGATTCGGAGGATGCCGCGCGGCTGATCTGGGGCACAAACAAGCTACGATTGGTAAGGAGCGTGCAGCGATTGGTGCTGCTAAGGCTATTCTGAGCAAGGCCCTGGGAGCCTATCACGGCAATTACGGCGCAGCAGGCGAAGCACTTGGCCATCGCACGACAAGTCCGTGCGCCCATGAAACGCTGTGGTGGCTCGGTTTCGCTCTCCCTGACCGACATCATCGACACACCCTCCCATACCAATGCCGTACCCTTCTTAATATCTATTCGCCGTCGCTCTTTCCACCTCTGCTTTTGTTCCTTTGACCATCCCCACGTTTGCCCTGATTTTCATCGTCCGCAATGGACACGCCACAAACAGCCGGCGGTGCCGGACTTTCTTACACCAAAGTCCTGGCGGCCGTATTCGTCGCAGCAATCGCATTCCGCCTTCTCAGTGGTCCCAAGCGGGACCGTGTCATGCCAACATGGATTCCCATCGAAATCTTCATCGCGAGCACGTGCCTGATGGCCGATGGTGTCGCGCTAAAGCTGCTGTAAGCTGACGACCGCAAAATCCCCCTCAATAGCGCTTCCTCAAACGCGTGAATGCAGTTCTCTTTTCCGCCGCTACGGAGGTTCCCTGTTCGGCATCACCTCGCAGCACCAGGTCATCCATAACCTGAAAGGAGTCGAGCGGCTATTTGCTCAGCCATTCCATACTCTGGACCATGAGCCGGTTGGATACACCATCACCATCCGCGTCTTCGGTGGCGAGGACTCCAAGGAGATGCGTGATGCATTGAACAGATGCAAGAAAGACCTGTTCGCTGCCGTCGAAAAGGGCTTTGTAAACGAATCTGCATCTCTGGAAATGATTCAAAGAGCAGACGTCGGCACCAAAACTTACAATCTTATCACTTTTTCTTCGGACCCGGCAGAGCTCAACCCCTGGGAACGGTCAGCAAACCACAAGTTGATCCAACCGGAAACGTCGACTCAGCCTGGCATTGTAGAGGCCGGTCTCGAGAGCCTCATCCGCAACTTCGGCACCTCCGTCGCCATTCCGCTGCTTTACGGGTCCGACTTCCTCAAGCGCAACCCCCAGCTCATCGACGACTTCTGGAAGTTTGACGGCGAGGTGTTCCCGCTCCGCATGATCGGCATCCCGGAATGGGCGCCCATCAAGTCCCTGCAGGAAGGCCTTGCCGCCCGGAGCCGCGTTCTCCAGGCCCTTTACGCCCTCTATGAGCGCATCGACAAGCACATCCAAGGCGAATCCCTCGACTGCGACATGTCCGACGTCGGCCAAGTCGCCCTCGACCGCTGCAAGGCGTACACGGCGCAAAACGTCTCGTACCGGCACCGCGGCGACATCGACATGGGCTTGCTCTGGGGCCAGAACGCGAACACGCAGCCGCTCATCTACTGGTTCGTCGTGTACGTCTACGCGACGCCAGGCCTGCTCGCCGACATCCGCGCAGAAATCGCCCCCCACGTCCACCTCACCACCGACGCCGCCACCGGCCACGCGCGCATCGCCAAGATCGACTACCCGGCGCTGTCGCGCGACTGCCCGCTGCTGAAGAGCGCGTACCTCGAGACGTTCCGCCTGGCCAACGAGCCGTCGTGCCTGCGCTACGTCGGCCGCGACCTGACCGTGGCCGACGGCGACATCGAGCACCGGCTGCGCCAGGGCACCTACATCACCGTGCCGCTGGGCATCAACCAGCGCAGCGCCGACGTCTACGCCGACCCGTCCAAGTTCGTGCCCGAGCGCTTCATCGAGACGGACGAGGCGTCGGGCAAGCGCGTTGCGCGCTACGGGCCCCTCAAGCCCTGGGGCATGGGCACCGGCATCTGCAAGGGCAGGACCTTCGCCGAGAAGGAGATCTTGGGTGTCGTCGCGTCGGTGGCTAGCTTGTGGGATTTTGAGCCTGCGGATGGCTCGGCGTGGAGGGTGCCGGATATGAAGCCTGGGACGGGCGTGATGAGGCCGGTTAAGGATATTAGAATTAGGGCGAAGAGGAGGGTCGTTGCTTGAGTAGAACAGGAGAGGAAAAGAGGAGGAAAGCCAGGTACACGGGTCTCAGCTCAGTCAGGCTTGTCTCACGTTTGTTCGTCGCACATGTACCACCACCACAATACTGTCTTTTTGGTTAATACGCAGAAGGAAATCCGGCAATATATGCAGACTCACCATGCATTTAGACTTGTTGCGCACATGCACGTCAGCACTCCGCAGAGCTGTTGGATCAGCAGCATCAAACACCACCGGATTTCCTATTCGAGTATAGATCGGCGATGTCGGAGAAGACGCTCAACCCAGCTGGCCTCACAATCGATGGCCAAACACCATCCCACTTTCTAATATATCGCAAGCCAACCGATAACGCTTGGTGGGTCGAAAGGCACCGACCACGACTCATCTGCGCCTACCAAAGATGGTGCAAGAATCACGTGCGGTGTCGTCATCTACACCATGTATTGTTGCTCGCCTCTTAAGCCCCGCGTAACCCCGGTGAGCATTGTTTTCCGGTCGGACGGCTGAGCAGGAAATTGTGCCCCTCAGTTGCTCTTTCTTTTTTTCCCCTCTTCGCTCTTCGCATCTGCGTTTGCGACCACCACGCGACAACTTATTGCGCAGTTCCAGTTTGTTAGCAACAGTGTTGCGATAGCAGCACGTCATTTGTACGCGCTTGACAACCATTGGACAATTGGAAAAGAGGGGACAGCTGCACGTCGAAGATCGTTGCGTGCGAGAACAGCGACACCATGGTATCGGCACCTGAGACCAACGGCTACGCCCACACCAATGGCCATGCCAATGGCGCGGCACCGAAGAGGAAGATGATTCTGAACGCCTTCGTTGAAATGTGTAAGTTTACTGCTCGTTTTCTAGCAACATACCCCCCTCCTACATGCTTGAACGCTCCTCTCCTTCCCCTCTTCTCCCGCGAATGATCTTCCCCACAACTCCACATCCCAGCATCCCATCATCGTGCTCCACCAAAAGCTCACAAACCCAGGCAGCGGCCACCAATCGCCAGGACTATGGCGGCACCCGGACGACCAATCGATGAACTTCAACGACATCGAGCACTGGGTGGAGCTGGCCAAGACGCTGGAGAGCGGCGGCTTCCACGCCATGTTCATCGCCGACGTGCTGGGCGGCTACGACGTGTACAAGAAGAGCCTGGACGAGGCGGTGCGGTCGGGCGCCCAGTGGCCCGTCAACGAGCCCATGCAGGTCGTGCCCGCCATGGCCGCCGCCACCAAGCACATCGGCTTCGGTGTGACTGTTAGTACTACGTACGAGCAGCCCTACCACCTCGCCCGGCGGCTGAGCACGCTGGACCATTTGACCAAGGGACGGTGAGTTTCGAGCTCCCTCTTCCCCCCTCCCCCCCAATCTCAACACCTGACGAACGGATCACTGACACACGCCAAACAGCTGCGGCTGGAACGTCGTAACCGGCTACCTCGACTCCGCCGCGCGCAACCTGGGCCGCGCCGCCCAACCCGACCACGACGACCGCTACGCCATGGCCGAAGAATACATGGAAGTCATGTACAAGCTCCTCCAATCCTCCTGGCGCACCGACGCCGTCGCCCTCGACCGCGCGCGCGGCATCTACACGCACCCGGAGCGCGTGCGCCCCATCCACCACGAAGGCAAGCACTTCTCCGTCCCCGGCCCGCACATCTGCCAGCCCTCCCCGCAGCGCGTCCCCGTCATCATGCAGGCCGGCACCAGCCGCGCCGGCACCGCCTTCTCCAGCAAGCACGCCGAGGCCGTGTTTGTGAGTGGGCACAGCCCGGCGAGCTGCGCGGCGGGCGTCAAGAGTATTCGCGAGCAGGCGGCCAAGCACGGGCGCGACGCGCGCGCCATCAAGGTGATTGCGAAGGTGTGCATCGTGCTGGGCCGCACGCAGGCCGAGGCGGAAGCCAAGTACGCCGAGTACGCCAGCTACGGCGACGTCGGCGGCGCGCTGGCGCTGTTCGGCGGGTGGACGGGCTACGATATGGACGAGTACGGCGACGACGAGGAGCTCAGGCTCGTCCAGACCAACGCGATCCGCAGCTACATGGAGGGCCTGGGCAAGCACCAGCCCAAGGTCGGCAAGTGGACCAAGAAGGTGCTGGCCGAGCACCTGATCGTCGGTGGCCTTGGTGGGACGATTGTCGGCACGCCTGAGCGCGTGGCGGATGAGTTGGAGAGGTGGGTCGAGGAGGCGGATGTGGATGGGTTTAATATCGTAAGTCTCTAGTTTACCTCCCCCTTCTTCCCCTTCTTCCCCCCTCCCGTCGGCGCGTCACTAATACAGAAGTAACAACAGGCCTACGCAATCATGCCCCAATCCTTCACCGACGTCATCGACCTCCTCATCCCGGAGCTGCGCCGCCGCGGCACCTTCTGGGACGGCTACCCCTTTCCGCCCGGCACCACCCTGCGCGAGACCCTGTCCGGCGTCCGCGGCCAGAAGCTGCCCGCCGACGACCACCCGGCCTCGCGCTACCTCTGGAAGCCGCCGCCGCCGAGGCCGGAATCCGCAGCCAAGTTGGCGTTCAGGGGGCTAGCTGGACTTAATGGTGTTGGTGGTGGGGGAAGTGTGAATGGTAGTGGTGTGAATGGCGCCGTGGCGGTGAATGGTCATGGTGGTGACCACGCGGGGCTAGGTGGTGGTGGTGTGAAGGCGAATGATGGTGTTGTGCCGGCTAGTAGTAGGTATGTGCCGGCTTGGTTGGATAGCGGGTTTTGATTTCGTTTTGAGAAAAAGGGGGGAAGAATCGATGTGCTGTAATTGAGCCAGAAGAGAATTTTCACCAGGAAGGACGGAAGATGGACATACCAGATCGGAAACTTATATGCTGAAGAAAAAATTGAGGTAAATCGAATCTTGCTTAATTCTTCTCAATCCCGTTCATTACCATTCGAAAGAAGGAAAGAGGCATTTTCTCTATGGGCTATCGTGGAATATCTGATATGAAAACGGGAATAAGCACTTCAATTATGGGATGCGTCTGAGGGCGTCGGTAACCTCGAGTAGAAGAAATTTGGACCAACTTACACTTCTCTACTTCGCTTCACCCAAAGGTCTCACTTTCCAGTTCGGAGCAGGGCACAGAAGGAAGCCATTTGAAAAGAGTGAATATACTGGGCCGATCTCATCGACCATGCAGTATGGAAAAGATCGTAATTTTCATACACAAATTTCTACACACAACATACATCCCCCTGTCTCCACCCACCCTCCCGATCCAGTCACTTATACAAGTTGCCCCCTCTCCCACCAGGAGCAGTCACATCAAAGAAACCCCCCCAACCAACTAATAAACCACCCTACCATGCCAAAGCGGCATATCCCTCAACCTCTCCTTCTCCCACTGCACGACATTCTTCTCATCCAACCACGCGCCATCATCCCTAACATCCAACCCATCCACCTCCCTCCTTGCCTCGCCGATCTCGCGCTCACTAATCTTCATCTCGTCGCGCACGATCCACAGCGTAGGCGGCTCGCGCGTAATGGCCGGGTTGACAAAGGCTAGCTTGGCTAGGTCCTCCGGGTAGGGGGGCACGGGCTCGCGCAGCGACGGGTGCAGCGTCGACGCTAGCGCGGCGGGCGACTGCGAGTGCGGCGCGAACCACCGCTGGAAGTTGTCTTTGACCTTCTTGTACTTTTCGTGCCCGTAGATGTCGTTGATGCGCGACGGGTGGTGGATCGAGCCCGCGCGGTGTTGGGTCATGCCTGCGCGCGCGGCGTGGTCCGGCGCGAGGAGCGGCTGCGTTTCCGGGTGCTGGCTGGCGGCTTGGTCGTTGCGAGTGCCGTTATCCTTCTTCTGGTTCTTCTTGTCCTTCTTGTTGTTGCCGTTCTGGGCGTTCGAGGCAGAGGCAGATTCGGAAGAGATGCGGGCCTCGTAATCTGCTTCGGTCTCGGCAAGGAGGTTGCGAGGCAGAAGCTCGGTGAGCGGCGTAAGGGTCTCCCGCATGAGATACTGGTAGAAAATGGTGGCGAAGAAGAGTATGATCATAAGGATCAGCGGTCCGTTGGCGCTGAGGTCGCCATGGATACGGGTCGAGAACAGGCCGATGAGGCAGAGTTCGGCAATATAGATGCCGACAGTCAATTGCTGAAGGGCCTGCGCATAGAAGGCACCCTTCGTGTCGATGTCGGTGGAAAAGACGTAGAAGAAGTTGTACCGCATGGCTAGATAAATGAAGACGAAGCCGACGGTTGCGAATCCGAGAACCAGCGGTGCAACGCACGAGTAACTGATAGCGATGACTGCCAAGTTCGCCCACTTGGCGCACTCTGAACCGTAACCAGGAGTGTCCAGGGTAACATACTTGATGAAGGACTCTCGAGGCGTAGCATAAGGCCAGATGCGGGGCAGAATCTCGTCCCAGAACAAGCCGAGAGGATTGAATACATGCTCGGCACTAATAGCAATTCCGTACAAGACGAAGTACGAAATATAGAAGTTGGATGCCTTGGGAAGATTCTCCGCCAGCAGAGCAGGTGCCAAACGAGGTTCGCGTGCGATTTGACCGAGCACAGCTGTTGCTCCAGACGAAAACGTGGTGACGAGGAAGACCTGGATCAACGAGAATACGAAGAAGTACTGTTGCGTGCGCAGTTCGACCTGAGAAAGCGTGACTGCACCCGACTGTCGAGCAATGTCTGTGAACGAGTTAGCACGGCCCCAACCTCAGAGAGAATGGTTTCCTACATCTGTAAAATCGAGGGACCAAGCTCTGGATAAAGGACAGCAGCAGAGAGGGCAAAAGACCAGTCAAGAGACCCAATTGCTTGCCGTTAAGGTTCTTGAGCCAGGCGAGCCACTTGAACTTCTCCGAAAGATAGTTCAGGTTCGAGATGGTACCAATAAAGGCAACAGGAATACCCCAGAAAATCGTCAAGATGACAACGAATGCAAAAGCGAGCAGCTTCCGGCCAAGCGCCTCCCAGTCAGACATACGCAGGTTCTTCCAGAGAACTTCATTGGGGTGGACTCCGACCTGACGGGGAACAATGCGCTCAGGATGATTGAACGAGACCAAAGTGAAAGCGGCCTGAGCAGCGGACTGCGTCTCGAATTCAATGAACACGGCACCAAGAAGCTTAGCGTCGCCGTCGATGCGCAGCTTTTGGGCAGCCTTGACGGATGGGATCATCTTGCGCAATTCCTCTTGGCACTCTGCAATCGTGTCGAACTTGTTTCCCCAGATGAAATCGAACTTGTCGTGTCTGTGCTTCGGACGGCGCGTAATGGCCAACCAATGGTCTGTGTCGTGATCGTCAGGGTTCGCGTGAGGGTCCTTGATCATCTTCAACCTCTTCGCATTGGCGGTCTTGATGAGTTTGATCTCAGCAGCCTCCAATTTCAACGCGACTTTGTCCATCTTCTCAATCATGTCTTCCAGCTCCTTAAAATCTTCCACAAGCCAGACTGTCTTGACTTCATCAAAGAGGCTCTTGATCCTTTGCTTGTCACAGTAGTGCTTGGGCACCGAAGTGAAGAGGACAGTCCTGGAGGAGATCTTGCTCGAATTCCAGGGCGAGAGTAGATAAGCCTGGCGCAAGTGGATGAGAAAAATGGTCTCCCGGGTGATCATGAACAGAACGAAGCCTGGAATGATTAGTGGCTGGCACGTGAGCGCGAAAATAATGAGGCTCACCAAAGAAGACCCATGCCACAATGGCATGGGCCCAGTAGCGCTTCGGATCCTTGACATTGCTGAATGACAGGATATCGAGTTGCTTCTGTCCGCCTCCTCCAGTGGCATTGATAGGAATGAGAACGGAGCCAACGAGCAGGAAGCCAAAGAAACACGTGACGACAATGATCTTGAAAAAGCGCACGTAAAGGTAAGCATCCAGGGACTGCCAGTTGAGAAGGTCGGTGTCTTCGAAAGTGGTGAAGTATTTGATCCAGGCCAGCCTCGTGTCAGGGTCTCTTGGAGTCTTTTCTCTATATGATGGTGAGACGGCGTTTCGCGTTTCGATCTTAATTGAACACTTACTGCTCTGTCAGGGTATCGATGAAGGTTCTCGGGGCATACAAGCGCCGGAGCTTGCTTCGGAGGAAAACAAAGGTGGTAAGCAGGATGAAGGCAATGAGGACGGAAGGGATCAAAGTGTAAATTAGGCTGTAGACGGATGACGACTTGTCACGATGACTTCCGCCGGCCTCCGGAACCTTGAAAGGGTTAGTGAAGAGTGTTGCAAGAGTAATATAAGCGGTTTAGCGAAATGCCCTCGTATCTCCTCTGACGTGAAAGGCAGAAGGTTACGAACACGAGTGGGGAGCATTGAACCTCTGCTGGCTCGCTGTTCAGACTTACCTTGGAGTGATTGTGGTTCTTCAGGGTGCCGATGAGGTCGTCGGCGACCAGAGGCGACTGGAAGCCTGGGTAATCCATCACGGCAAAATGTCAACAACTAAGGCAACAGCGTCATAAGCCAACCAGAGCTGATCGAGCTCCGACTCAGGAAGTTTGAGTCGACGATGGGAAATCCTGGCAGTGTTTGCCCGGGATGAAGAGTTTTTCAGTGTCGGGCGGGACGCATAGCCAAAAGAGCGGTGATGGTGTTTGCTTGCTGGCTGGACCGCGTCGTCCGCGGGCGCAGCCGCGTCTCAGCTGCGCACGGATCGTGCAGGCGGATGATGTAATCCATGCACGACCGGGGCCGCGCTCGCTCTCAGCCACACAAAAGTCGTGGCCAAGCACTGTGGTGGAGCCATGCCCTCGCCAATCTCGTATCTTCGAGTAATGCAAAGTCAAAATGTATGTTCATTGTAAGACATAAACTATGTACAGGCAGAAGCTTGAAATTCATCTCCAATTCTTCACTCCACTTAGTTGTTGTAGAGGTCGATGGCATCAAGGATCTGTTCATCTGGTTAGCACTAGCTCTTTCGGTATAGTACAGACAATAGAGACTTACGAAGTTGGGGGCAAGGTAGGTGTCGCCCGAGCTTCCCGAGATGCACTCGATGGTGATGGTGTTGGAGCCCGAGACCAGAGTGCCGGCCGGGATGTTGAACGTGTAGATCTCGCCGTTGCCCCTGTAGGTACCACGCGTGACACCGCGCGAGTCGATCTTGGTCGGCGCGCTCGGCGCAGACGGGCTGTAGCTGTTGATCTTGACAGACGGGCGACCGCTGGCGAAGGCGAGGGTCGTGCCGATGCGGAGCGTGGCCGCGCCAGTCTGCGAAGAGCTGAGCGTGAACTTGATCGTGAGCGGCGAGTTGACACCCTTCCAGATGGCCATGGGAACGTCCGTCAGAGCGCTGGAGCCGACAGTGTAGGTCAGAGGACCCCAGCTGCTCATGCGGCTGTCCGACGGGTGCATGCGCTCAATCTTGTCGGCGTTGCGGAAGCCCTGCGGCTGGCCATCCCACTCGCCGATGGTGAAAATGGTCGAGGGGAAGGAGAAGGTGGACGCAATGTTCTTGGTGACGGTCGAGCCTGCCGTCACGGTGACCGAGTCGGTGGCAACCTTGAGCTCATCCTGGTACAGGACCTGGGTGTAGGTGCCAGGCTTCATGGCAGGCGAGGTGAAGGCGCCGTTGGAAGAGGCGTAGACCCAGTACTGAGCGTTGGAGTTGTACCAGTGGAGCACCTTCTGGTAGCTGCTGCCAACACCCGAAGCAGTTCCCTTAACGTAGCCACGGCCAGAGGTAGCGACGTAGCCGGTCAGCTTGAGGTCCTCAAAGAATGAGGCATCAAAGGTGGTAGGAATGCCAGAGCGGCTGAACTGAAGCTGGTAAGGACCGTGGAAGCCCATGCGGTAGCTCTCGGTCTGGGCGTGGTTGGAGTTCATGTAGAAGTAAAGGTTGGTCGAGTCACCAGCGTTGTTGGTGTTGATATCCCTGAAGAAGGGACCGCCGCTGGATCCCTCGTAGGAAAGAGGCTGGAGGATCATGCAAGCATGGATCGCATCATCGTCGCGGTACACGCACTGCACCTTGTCGTCGATGAAACGCTGGCTAGAGTAGAACTTGCTGCGAGTCTGGCCGCTCACGACGAAGACGTCAGATCCCTCAACGGTGCTGCTGCTGCCGGCAGTCGTCGAGACAACGCCATACGGGTACTCGAGAGGAAGCTTGTTCGGGTCAAGGCGGGCGATGAAACGGGCTTCACCAATCGAGGGCTCAGAGCTGAAGTAAGTGCCCATGTAGAGGGCGCTCTCTCCAGACTTCACGATGATGTAGTGAGTCAAAGTGCTAGTGGTGCAAGTAATCTTGGCGATGTTGCCTGCAGGGTGTCAGTGAGGTAAAAGATGAGAGGTGGGAATGGATCGACATACTGTTGACGATCTCCGAGGCCACAGTCGCGGATCCGAGACCAGAAGAGATGTGAGAACCCTTGCCAGAGTATTGGAATTCCTCTCCACGGTACTTGATGGAAGTAATGTCGCAGCTGCTGCCAGAAATGGTGACAATGAACGGATTGGACGAGCCGGCATCGACGACAAAGTTGGAACCCGACTTGGTCACGCCGAAGGCGGCCAGCGCGGAGGTGAAAAGCGAGAGGAAGGTCAGAAACAAAGCGAAACGTGCCATGGTGGCGGTGCCCTCCAATGAGGGATGGGGGCTGCTAAGGGTGAGAGAGAGCCGTGACGAGCAACTAGAATGTAGCAGACCCAGCCCCTGCTTTTGTAGTTGTCAGTATGTGTGGAGAGAGTGTGGCGCCTATCCAGAGAATACAGGGAGGTTCAGCATATTGGTCCGTGGGATGCAGTGGCTCATCTCGGTACGGAGAAAAAGGATGGTGAGGTGAACTTGTAAACACGCTCCACAAATCAGGAGCGTGCGGGAGCTGGCGGTATCCGGCGTAGGGTTGATGTTTCAGAACACCACCGCTCGCTAGTTTATTGGGCGGGGCCAGGCCACGGCCTCTCTTCCCGGAAACTGCAGGAAACAATGCCAAAATAATACAAGCTCCGGCTCACGTGCATACGTGACTAGGCTTTACACCCGGGCGGGTAGGTTTCTGCAAGCACAGGCGAGATCTGGGGTGCAGCTGGTGACGAGTGGGGTAATTCTAGGCTCAAAGAGGGTACTCACTCGGGAGAAAGCAGACCGAGGTGCACTGGAAGTATGCTCCTCGTACATGGCGTGCAAGCGTCCTGTGGGTTGGACCGAAGGGTACTGGTGATTTCGAAGACCACTGTTCAGAATCCTGGTCGGGCACGCTGTCACCCATGGAAAACGATAAAGGAGTCGGCCAATCCACGCATCGCGCGGCCCGGCTAAATCCCTGTTCCTTATGCTAGATGTTTTAAGGTTGGCAGAGAGGAAGCTTGGCAACGCACGATCCCAGCGGAGCATGGAATTTGTTGCGGGTGTCTGGCCCGGCATCCCTAGGAACCGGAGATAGAGTATGCTTAGCCTCTGGGCAAAAGTACTTCCCATTTGCGTCCAAGCCTTTGGGCGGACCCAGATGCTACGCCTGCAATTCCACCGAGGAGCGACGGCGCGACTTTGCGACATTCGTGGGATTATTCGACTGGAATCCGGCCCGCATCGCGCTGGATTTAGCCTTACGGGCCCACCCGCTCGATACAAATGAGAGAGCTGGTGCGTTGCGTTTTCGGCATTAACAAGCCTCAAATCCGGAAAAGCGCCAAGGGCGAATGGTCCAGAGCGTGTACCGTTCCTGTGGAGGCATGTTTGTTTATAGCGGACTTGGACCCAGCAGGCGCTCCCTGCGACGAGCCACAGGCTTGGCAGGTTTTATCCGGTAACGCGCATCGTAACCGATGCCGGACGCGTCTAGAACGGGATGCAAAGCTCACGGACGCGGCAGCGGCATAGTGAATAATGCCGAAGACACCCCATATACCCGTAGACCGTGTAAAAGCCACTATTCTTACGAAATGAAGTGATGAAAAGGCGAGAGAAAACTAAAACCAAGCGCGCAGCCATCACGACACCACGGCTCTACCCGTTCGTTGCCGCTTTACCCCTGGAAGTGACGGGCACGTGGTGGGCGGCTGGGCTGTGAAACATCAACGACTTTTCTGAAACAGGGTGGGGGGAGGGTCCGAAAGACGGCCGACAACTGGGCTCATCGGATGCCAAGGTTGAAAGGAGAGGCACGGGAAAAGGAAGGTGGTGATATGCCCACAGACTCTGCTGTGATGGAGCCATCAGCGAAGCCCGTGTTCACGGCCTCTTTAGTACGGATTCATCATGCGTGACCGGTCATGGGGCTGATTCGGCATAAGCCGCTAGAATGACGAAGACACACCGTGCGGAAAATGGCAGCGAAGCCGGGGTCGGAGGGCTGACGGGATTAGAAGGTTAGGAGATGTCGGTGATTGTGCATGGAAACTCGCTCGCTTCCTGCCGCTCCCGCATAGGTTGCCCTGCCAAGCCGTGCACGAGGCCCTGAATTAAGAAGACGGCCAATGGTACAATTGCGTTGTGAAGTATCCGAAGAATTCGCTGCCCTGGAAGGTGTTGTTGCGTAAAAATCGAAATAATCGACCGGGCGTTATCCCTCAAAGAGAAATAGTCAATCGAGCCTTCCAACTTCCGTGCTCATGATCCCTCGTGCCAGTGTTCCTATGCACTTTCCAGTTGTAGTAGTGATCAGCGGGGGCGTCTTCGGAGGCCGACTCGTCAATAGCCCAACAGCCTCTGGTTATAACCTCGTCCGGGCCGCGAAGCTCAGGTACAACCTTCTCAGTGAATCTCAATACCTACAAGGTGCTGTGCGCGCTGGCATTATCCGTGGCATCCTAAGAGTCAGTCATTCATAATTCCAATGCATCGATCGAGGATACAGTAGATTGGCCTCAGTGGTCTGGTGGCATTCCGTATCCATTGCTACTCTCCGCTATCATTCTATTCTTCAAATGCAGGGTTGGTGGATGCATATCGCTTAGATCCGGAAGATGCGCTCCATGATCTGCATGCCGTCGATCTACCCGCAGCGGTATCGTTTCTTGTCATTCAATCATTTCGTCATGGGATGCGTCGTTTCGACAGCGGATCCGTTCCAGTGTCGTGCCGGAGTTCAGGCGGACACTCCGATGAAGGCGGACATTGCTTTCACAGCGTCGCCGTCATGGGCCTTGAGGAGCTCGGTCGCTTTCGGCTTGGTCAACTCCAGCTGTTCAACCTGCACACGAAGTGCCTTGTTAGCGCTTGCGCGCAGATACCGCTCGCAGAAGGGGAGCGTACCAGCAGAGCAACATCTGCAGGGTCGACCTTGACGGCCTTCTTGACTTCCTGTGTTTTGCTCTTGTCCTTTACGTCCAGACTCTTCATAGCCTTACCCAAAGCTTCCGTGTCGACGTTCTTCTTCGGCGCGCCGTCGTCCTCGCGCTGGGCGGCGTCCAGAGTCGACATGGCCGCTTGCGCTTTGCGGTCCTCGGCAGAAGCGGGGGCGGGCGGTTGCTCGGCGCCCTCGTGCACGCCTGCGGGTTGTGGTTCCTCGGCCATTGTGCGATGCGGGAGTCGTGTTCAAGAACGGGTAGAGTGGTTGTTGGAGGGATGGCTTGCAGAAGGCGGGTAGACGTCACAGCTCCAGCGGCCAAGCGAGCGCGCCAGTGGCTGGTTCGGGTCCGGAGCTCCCGTGCCACGGTCCACCCACCTGGCAGTACAGTCATCCAACCAATTCTTCTTTTCGCCGTCTTCTACTGCTCCCTTCCTTCCGCTCTAACACTTGTTGAGCGCAAATTTACTCCGGCTCCACGTCGTTTGCGTCAACCGTCTCACGAGAGACCGTAAGCGCTGCGTTTCTACCGTCTCACGGCGGCGCGCATTTCCAAGTCAAGCATTCCAGCGACACCCACCACCAAGGTACCACACTTTTCTTCAGCCTTCTCTGTTTCTACCCATACTATAAGTATTTCTACATGCTCCCGTGTTTTCCTTTTCGTCCCCACACTACTTTCGCTATCCTATTTCCTTTCAAGCCACCGGCACCTTGTTCTGACAATGTCTCCCTTTTGCCTGCACTCGTTCGCAGTCCCTCTTGCCTTCTTCCTCATCCTGGCCCTCGTGTGGCGCGAAGTTCGCAAAGATCGTGCACATTACGAGTCTCTTCACCCTTCTGAAAAGACGGTGGCTCTTGCGATCTGTCGAGACGCTCGCCGTAAAGAAGAGGAGATAGGCTTCGACGCATACGTACATAACACTACTAAAGACACCTCTGCAACTCACTAACACCGGTACAGGACGAGAAAGCCGAAGTTTCCGCGCGGAGCAACGAGTCCCCTGTTTACAAGCACATCCGGAAAGACTCGAGAATTGACTAGCCGCTTCAACCAAAATGACCAATTCAACTGAGAACTCGGCCGCGCCCAATGGGGCTGCAGCTGAATGGACACCGTCGTGTATGCCTGTCTAGAATCATTAATAATCGAAGAGAAGTTCTGACTCCTGTAGCCTGGCGCTCAAAGCCTATTGTGCAAGCCATCACCTATCCCAACCCGACTGGCCTTGATCCTGCACTTGACAAGCTTCGCAATCTTCCCCCAATCGTGACGCCCACTGAGATCACGAAGCTCCGCTCACACCTCAAGCGTGTTGCTCTTGGCGATGCCTTCTTGCTGCAGGGTGGTGACTGTGCTGAGCTCTTTTCTTACTGCCAGGATGGCCCTATTGATTCCAAGATCAAGCTCTTGCTCCAAATGTCCTTGGTCCTCATTTGGGGTTCCAACAAGCCAGTCGTCCGCATCGCACGCATGGCCGGCCAGTACGCGAAGCCTCGCTCGAGCGCTATGGAGAAAGTCAACGGTGTCGAGATCCCAAGCTTCCGTGGCGATATCCTGAACGGCTTTCCTCAAGACCAGCGGAACCCGGACCCCGATAGGCTTGTTCAAGCTTACTTTCACTCGGCTGCCACGTCGAACTACGTTAGGGCGCAGCTGTCCAGTGGCATCGCCGACCTGCACAATCCATTCGATTGGAGTCTCGGCCATGTTAGAGATGACAAACTGCAGGCGCAGTACTCACACATCGTCAGCAGCATTACTGAGTCGCTTCGCTTCATGCGCACTATCGGCGCCGATACTGCCGGTCAATTGGAAACGGTCGAGCTTTACACCAGCCACGAGGGCCTCGTGCTCGAGTACGAAGAAGCTCTGACGCGCCGTCTTCCTCGGCCGAGGGGTGCTGGTTCTCGAACTCAGGTCCCGCCTAGCGAGGACGGAAAAGCTTGGTACAACACAGCCGCACACTTTCTTTGGGTCGGCGATCGCACACGTCAGCTGACGCACGCGCACGTCGAATACTTCCGCGGTATCGAGAACCCTATCGGCATCAAGGTCGGGCCGTCGATGAAGAATGAGGAGCTCATTGAGCTTCTCAACATCGTCAATCCGGACAAGGAGATTGGAAAGGTGACTCTCATCACACGTTACGGAGAGGACAAGGTTGAGAAGATGCTCGGAGGACACATTGAGGCTGTTAGAAACAGCGGACATGTCGTAGTCTGGCAGTGCGATCCTATGCATGGGTGAGTTCCGAATGCCCCTGGTGACAAGATCGTTGCTGACGCTGAATATAGAAACACGCGCTCCACCGAATCGGGAATCAAGACCCGCCACTTCTCTTCGATTCTTTCCGAGGTCGCTTCTGCGCTGAAAATCCATCAGCAGTTGGGATCTTTCCTCGGAGGTGTGCACCTTGAGCTCACGGGTGACGCAGTCACTGAATGTCTTGGTGGAAGCGAGGGTCTTGATGAGGATGATCTGAGCTTGAACTACACGACGTACTGCGACCCGCGCCTGAACGAGAAACAGGCCCTTGAACTGGCGTTCCTAGTTGCAGGTCATTTCCGTGAGAAAGAGGGTGATAAGTGAGGGGATATTAGCCTGCATCGAGAGATCTTGCATGATGAAGGGAGATGATGGTATTCGGTTAGTCAAAAAGGTCCGGTACAAGACCTCAAAAGTATTTGTTTCAGCAGGAATTGAAAACAAAATCATGGTAACCTCAGGCCAAAGCCTTTCTAGTTGCTACCTTACGGAATACAACATGTATGGCAATCTCTTTTGCAGGCGGAGAGTCAAAAGAGCCGTTGAGATAAGAATGCAGAGGTTGCAGATATGTAGAGGCTTGATGCCGACGAAGCCGTGATAGGCCGATAGTCGATATCCCGCTCCTCGGCTCGCATCCTTGTATAGCCCGTACCTGCATCAAGCCTTCTGACGCTCCGTTAGTTAGATACCTCCGACTTCTGCCCGATCAAATCACCCTAACTCTCAATTGATTAGCACAGAAAAGCAGCCTGCTTCGAATTATTAGAAGACTTGATGTGTCTTTGGGAAAGCGATTCCGTCGGTTGTACCTGCCATAAGGAGAAAGGAGCTTGGGCCCGGCGGTTATCAGTCCCCCTCCATTATCAATCTCGAACCCCACTGTAGGGCATTGCTACACAAGCTGCAGAAAGTTGCGACTAGTAATCAGCTGCTGTCTCTTTTTCCCTCAGTTACCGCCATGCCAGCCCCTCAAATAACTCCACCACGGGTTCCTACAGCTCGCCATTCCACTTCATCCCCTCACTTCAACAGCTTACCTCGGTCATTCAAAACTTCTTGACCCTTTTGCTGAATATACTACCAAGCATGGCTTCTCCAGTCCCTGTCCCCAACGGGAAGCCCTGGCAAGAAGTTGCCGCGGCCCTCCAAGCCCACCGCGACACAACCCTCGCCGCCGTAGAGCCCCCTCTCTCCAAGCTGCCAGACACACTCCCTCTCAACACCACCTCCCTACCCTCTCAGTTCCTCACCTCGGAAGAAGTCTCCATCACCGAGACGGCCCCTGAGGACCTCCTGGCCTCGCTCGCCGCCGGCAAGCTGACCTCGACCACCGTTACACGGGCCTTCCTCCGCCGCGCCGCGCTAGCACAACACGCCACAAACTGCATCACGGAGCTGCTCCCCGCGCGCGCGCTCGCCCGCGCCGCCGAGCTGGACGCGCACCTAGCCACGCACGGCAAGCCCGTTGGGCCGCTGCACGGGCTGCCGATCTCGGTCAAGGAGCACGTGGCCATGGGCGACGGGTTCAAGACGAACGCAGGCTTCTGCGCGTGGGCGGACCACGAGGCGCCGCAGGCGCTCATCCTCGAGATTCTCTGGGCGGCCGGCTGCGTCTTCTACGCGCGCACGACGCAGCCGCAGACGCTGATGCACCTCGAGACGTCCAACAACATCTTCGGCGTCACCGTCAACCCGTTCAACACGGCGCTGACGAGCGGCGGGTCCAGCGGCGGTGAGGGCGCGCTGATCGGCTTTCGCGGCAGCTGTCTGGGCGTCGGCACGGATATCGGCGGCAGCATTAGGAACCCCGCGGCCAACAATGGCGTCTGGGGCCTCCGTCCGACGGCTCACCGGCTGCCGCTGGCTGGTGGCGTGGCGACGATGAAGGGGCAGGAGCAGATTGTGCCTGTTATCGGCCCGCTGAGCACTAGCTTGGAGGGAATCAAGGTGTTTGTGAAGACGCTGATTGATTCCAAGCCGTGGTTGAGACAGGTCGACTTGGTTCCGATGAAGTGGAGGTACGACGAAGATTGGTTGCCCAAGGACCCGGAAGGGAAGAGGAGGTTGAAGGTTGGTGTTTTGTGGGATGATGGTGTCGTGAAGCCACACCCGCCGGTGCTGAGGGCGCTGAAGGAGGTTGTGGACAAGCTCAAGGCGGCGGAAGGGGTTGAGGTGGTTGAGTGGACGCCCTATAAGCATGACCTTGCTTGGGAAATTATTGTAAGTTCCTCCATCTTTTGGAGTTTTCCAAGCCGGACTATATCTTCGCTGAAGATATCGATTTCCGCTTCAACTCCTATTTTCTGAAGGCTCAGTTCAGAGCTGACAATAACTTTCAGGCAAGCCTCTATTTCAGCGACGGTGGCCGGGAGGAGGCAGCAGCAATCGACGCTTCTGGCGAGCCCTGGCGGCCACTCTCCAAGTTCATCCTGAAAGAGAATCCGCACGTACCCAAGGAGCCTTACACAATCCCTGAAGTCTGGCGTCTCACGAAGCTGCGCGAGCAATACCGCACAGAGTACGCGGCGCACTGGAATGCAACAGCTACGAAGGATGACGGTTCAGATATGGTGGACGTCATCCTCTGCCCGGTCGGACCTGGTGCCGCACCTCCAGTCGACAACGCGAAGTATTGGGGCTACACGAGCCAATGGAACCTGCTGGACTACCCGTCGCTCGTTTTCCCGGTGAGTTGGTTGGATCGACCATGCAAGAACAACACATGCTGACTTGCAGAAGGTCACAGAAGTCGACACGACAGTCGATGTCAAGGACGAGGCCTACCAGCCCCGCAACGATCAGGACGCCTTCAACCACCAGCTTTGTATGTTGTCCAAGCTCTTGATCTTCATTCGGGCCTTTTTGACTTACTTATTTTGGTGATACAGACGACCCTGAGGTCTACCGTGATGCGCCGGTGTGCTTGCAGCTGGTGGGTCGGCCTTTCGATGATGAAAAGGTATTGCAAGCTATGGAATACATCGTGGATAAGACGGGTGTACCTTTCGCCGGCTTCGGAGTTAAGAAGTAAAGAAGAGGGCCCAATAAAGTGATCCGGAAGGAATCCCAGGTACCGGGGTCAAAATGCACGGAGCGGAGATTTACCAATAGCGACATAAAATTGTCCGCATGATGTTTTCCAAAACGCACTCTCATTTGACAAGCTTCTAGACCGGTAATCCACTTCCTAAAACAGTATTCCTAAGCGCTGCTCCCGTTCGTATGGGTGATGTTGCTGTGACAGCCGCTGCATGTCATACTGCTGCAAATCCAACTGCACATCAGAATTAGCCCAGGACAACTTACCGCTGCCGTTATTCCCGGGCGGAAGGCGCTGTGTAACGATACCTTTATATCTACTTTAACCAACCACGCAACACCACAAATATGTTGTTAGAAAGGCCAGACAGCCAGACTACACACAACATATGCGGCTACGTAGTCTGTGCTGCGGCGGGGGGCCCACAAACGTACTCACCGTTCGAGATCTTCTCCCTCGAGCCGCGAGGACCCGATTATTATTACTCGGGTGCTGGAGCCCAAAAGAATCCAGAATCTCGAATGATGTGGCGGCGGCAGAGCAGCGGGGGCGGCGGAGTCGTGTCTCTCAGCATCGCGGATTGCCCAATGCGGAAATTCCGCACCACGTCTCCAGTCCACGGGCCACTGGGTCAGGCCCTTTCTCCGGGCAGTGATCCTCTTTTTCTTTTTTCCCCTTTTCTGCGGGGAGGGTGGAACGTGCCAGTGATGGGTTTCTTGTCATGGGCAATTGGTGTGAGAGCGAGGCTGATGCCGTGCCACGACATTGTCCACACGACCTTCCTCCTCTCCCCCAACCGGAAACCAATTCGGGCATCCCGGACGGATAGTAGCTCGAGCTCTCCCCTCTTTTTCGCCCCCTAAGCTTCGGTGGCTTGGTGGGAGAGTCGGCAGCGCGCAACGGGCGCGGCGGCTACTCAATGATTGCCGGGCCCGCGTGACGAGGCGCTCTGGTTTTCCTTTGGTTGATGCAGCTGCGCTGACGGTCTAGACGGAGGATCAGGAAGCGCGGCAAGTAGCTGGCTAGCTTTACTCATGGGCGAAGAAATATAAAGCAAAGACGCTCTTCCTTGGGGGCGTAGAGAGCCTGCATTCTGCACCTTGTTCTGCCGTTGATCTCCAACATCGCTTTTTGTTGTTTCTGGGTTTCGCCCCCCTTGCTGATTGCTTGCGTTGATCTTGCTTGCACGCGAGCGTCCATCTCAGATCTACACTACCTCTCTAGCATCCCGCGCGCCTGAGAAGGAAACCAGAGAAAAAAAAGAAAAAAAAAGAGATCTCTCTGCGGCTCATTCCTCGTTGCCACTTAGCTTCAGAGAGGTGCGTCTACAATCTTCACATAATTCGAGGACGCCTGTCTCATAATGAGTCCTTCGCAGCCAATTGCCCTCTCCGTGTTCCAGCAGGGCTTCCGCAAGGGCGACAGCAATTACCCGAACGAGTAGTCCGCCGATCTTACCATCCCACCATGCCTTCGCCGACGACGACCGTCCTTCCCCGCGCTCTTCTCCGCACGTTCGCGTCGCTTAGTACCCCACGCCACCCCGCAATATCAATCCCAACCCTCTCCTGCAGGACGACGGCCGCATCCGCACCAGCAATATTGCCAAGAATAGCAAGGGCATCGGCGACCACCACACGCAGCTTTTCCGCTTCCGCCGCTGTCCGCGAGCCGCCGCGCGAGTTCGAGAGCGACAACAATGCGCCGGCGCCGCCCGCCGCCGACAAGGCCAGCACGGCCACGGCGTACCTGGGCACGCAGAAGCGGCTGCCCGAGTTTAGCCTGAGGGACAAGGTCGTGCTGGTGTCCGGTGGAGCGCGCGGGTTGGGATTGACGCAGGCGGAGGCGCTGCTGGAGGCGGGCGCGACTGGTGAGTTTTTCTCTACGTTCTTCGCGCTCTTCCGTGGAGGGTTCCAGTGGGAGAGTGATCATTCACCCACTATACCATCCAACTAGGCTCTCCCCTAGTCTCGTAGTTTTCAAGAGAGACGCCGAATTGCTAACCGGGGACCCCAAAAACCAGTCTACGCCCTCGACCGCCTGCCCATCCCCTCGCCCGACTTCGCCCCCATCCAGGAGCGCGCGCGCACCGAGCTGGGCACCGCGCTGCACTACCGGCAGATCGACGTGCGCGACGTCGCGGGGCTGAACAAGATCGTCGCGGCAATCGGCGACGAGCACGGGCGGCTGGACGGGCTCATAGCGGCCGCAGGCATCCAGCAGGAGACGCCCGCCCTCGAGTACAGCGCCGAGGACGCCAACACGATGCTCGAGGTCAACGTCACGGGCGCCTTCATGACGGCCCAGGCCGCCGCCAAGCAGATGATCCGCTTCGACAACGGCGGCAGCATCGTCATGATTGCCAGCATGAGCGGGACGATTGCGAATAGGGTATGATTGGAATAATACTTGATGCTTAGAAGAGAAGGAGAAGAGAGGCTAACGATACTTCAGGGCCTCATCTGCCCGGCCTACAACGCCAGCAAGGCCGCCGTCATCCAGCTCGCCCGCAACCTGGCCTCCGAGTGGGGCGCGTACGGCATCCGCGTCAACACCATCTCGCCGGGCTACATCGTCACGGCCATGGTCGAGGAGCTGTTCAAGCAGTTCCCCGAGCGCCGCACCGACTGGCCCACCCAGAACATGCTCGGCCGCCTCAGCGCGCCCCAGGAGTACCGCGGCGCCGGCGTCTTCCTCATCAGCGATGCCAGCAGCTTCATGACCGGCTCTGACCTGAGGATAGATGGCGGGCATGCGGCGTGGTAAACTGGAGAGAGAATGAAGGGGACATATGGGGCTAAGAAATGAGAATATAGGAAGAAAGTTGGAGATGCTCTCTTTCATCTTTCAATTCATGAATCATCATCATTGAGCGAGGCGCTTCGTATAGTACATACATACATATCGAACGTACAGAGTCTCTTATTAGTAACGAAAAGTCCTTTTTCTCGTACTTTGAGAGATATCAGCACTTTTGACGCTTTTTGCTGAGTAGAGATATATGCCGCCCATGGTGCTCGATTGACGACGCACCAATAAGACTGCCGGGTTGCTCCGTGGTTCTTGATCGAATACGGCCAGTTCTTCCAGAAATGGAGTTCGACCGAGGAAAGAAGCCACAAGCATGGCCGTTGCTGAGACCAAATTATGCCGGAAATCGTTCGTAGCCTTCCAGCAGCACCGCGTGACTTTTCGAACTCAGTCTCGGACGCCACAAACCGGCCCTCGCGTCTCCTAGCTGCCGACGAAGAATTCTTGCATCAGCCAATCCCGAATGCACTGCTCAAGTCTTGTGTCGACGCCCTCTCCGACATCGGCCACCAACCCGCACCCTCTCCGCGCCTCTCCACACAAAAATCCTCCCCACAACGGAGCAAGTGCGAAGAAAAGTCGCGCAGATTCCTAACTCTTTTGGGGGCATTTCAGTCTCCTACACCACTCACAGCGCCTCCACCACCCCCTTCGGCCCCAGCCTCCCCACCACGCCCTCCCGCAACCCCAACTGCCGCTCAATCTCGCCGGCCGGCCTGCCGCCGCCGCGCTGATCCCGCAGCACCAGCACCTTCCTCAGCTCCACCACATCCAAAAACTGCCGCCCGGGCGCCCCGCGGCGGCCGAGGTTCGCAAACTCCTGCTCCGCCTCCTCGGCCAGCCGCTCGCGCGCCGACAGGATCGTCAGCGCCGGGTTGTGCATGCGCGGCGGCATGGGCGCGCCCGTCGGCGGGCCGAAGGGGTTGGGCCCCGTTGAGAAGTCGGGGAGGTTGCTGGTGTTGGCGTCGGGGTGGCGGCGCGAGGAGGTGGGAGGCATAGTAGATTTAGTGTTCGTGCTGGGTTCGAGCGGTTGCCGGTGCGGTTCGTAGGGTGAGGTGGATGAGTTGGAGGTGTAGGGGTTCGATTCGACGGGGCCGATGGAGCGGAGTTGGGCGGCGAAGGCCGGGTCGGCGGCGTCGAGGTTGATGGCTGTGTGGCGCGGGTGAGGTTAGTGGGTGGGTTTGCTGAAGAGTCTGCGGTGCGGCCGTTATGAAGATGTGGTGCCAGAGGATTGTTTGAAGATTGGGGATTTGGTGGAACTGGGATCTGACGGTGCGCGCGTACCTTCATCCCTCGTCTCGCTGGCTTGCGGCTGCGGGCGCACGGTAGGACCAGGTTGCGAGGCGCGGCCGGCTTGTGTGGGCTTCGGTGCGTTCGTTGCGGCTTTGGATGCGGCTGTGGGGTAGACGCGGGCGGCGCTGTTGGCGGCGCGGGACGCCTTGGATGCCGAGGAGCCCATTGTAGCGACGTCGAAAACGTGGAGTAGGTGCGGAGAAGGTGAGAGGAGAATGGAGGCAAAGGTCGATGACGCCGGCGACAATCACGCCTCGCAAAGGCCCATGATCCTGGATGGGCCCAAGCTTCCTGCATAATCCGCTTGCTCTTGCTTCCTATTGGCCCATTGCTCAACACCTCCCTCGACCATGACAACGGGTTGCTTACAATTGCAAGATTTGGCTTCCTCAGGATGAATTATCCTATTCACTAGATCTTACATCCACGTGCTCGAAACTGTCTGAAAATCTGTATCCGGATATGCTCATGTGGCGGAATGCTCTTTTCAGCCTCGAGGAGCTGCCACATGCACGTAGAACCCTCTTTGGGAAATCGCACACACCCACGTGCTTCTGCTCTTCACTGCTCCAAGAACTTTTAAACCCTCTTGTTTAGATTTGCCTCTATCTCCAAACAACAACCATCAAGTTCTCGCAAGGATACCAAATAGCCATCATGGCTCTCACCTTTGCTGAAGTCACCACCTCCCCTCACGTTAGCAACCCAGACTGGGTTCGTGGAGCTGAGACTGCCCTCCAGCGCTTACAAGCAGACATCGACGGAATGCACAGGCGTATCCTGATGAGCCCAACTGAGGAGGCTTCCAGTGACAGCGACGATGACGCTTCCTACGAAAGCTTGACTGAAACCCAAGTTGACAATCTGGAAAGCTCTTCCGTCCCTGATGGTATTCTTCAGATCAACAAGCGCATCATGAACTTGCTGCTGCAAGTGTGGAACGTCGAGCTGAATGACTTGTTCGAGGAGCAGAGGGCGAAACTTGGATTCCAGATCCTGATGGTGGTGAACGACTGGGAGATCTTGAAGGAGTCTATCGGAGAGGCCGAGAGTTGAGTGGATAGTTGCAATGCCGAAATCTTAGAGGGTGGACTTTAGCAATCGTACGCTTGACAGCGTAAAGAATACTGGAGAAGTTCATGCGAGCTGACTGTGCGGAAATCGAGCGGTGCCCTTCTGTGTGTGCCTATCTACTCAAATAACATCTTTCATGTGACATCACGCTAGCAATATCTCTTTCCGAGCTGGCCCCGCATTCATGAATGCACGTTCATGCATGAGTCCGACACACACGCGCTCAGCGTATCCTCTCTCCCAACGAATAAACATGACGTTGAGAAAAGCCCAATCAGAGTATGGGTACTCCCACTCATCAAATAACGTCATGTATATATCATCAAGCGATCCTTTTTCTCCGACTCGAAACCTGGATAAGAGGACAACCTCCATCACTTCGTTCACGTCTTCAACAGCTGTGGAGCCTGGGCAGCAAACCCCACATTGTCTCTCCTCAAAATCTTTGATCTTGAGCACAGACCGACTCTGATTATACCTCAAGTCGAAATACCGGGAAGGAACTGTGTCAGCATGGAAGGCGAGCACATCGATCCCGGCGCGAGCATCCGATGGAGAGGAAATTCCGATAGGCACTGTTGGCTCGCGGGAAATGGGCCGCCGTGGGGTTTGGTGAAATGTCTGTAAGCCGTCGATCTCCGTCCGGCCTTCTTGTGTGTAATTTAAGGTATATGGATACCCAAAGTTACGATCCCATATTGGAACGCAATCCCACGCTGCCCAGGACCACGTGGGAAATCCCTCGATCCGGCGAACAGGTCCTTGACCGTCTGGAATCCACAAAAGTCCAAACTCAAGGTGCTGCTCAGGTAGTCCAGAAAGAAAGGTCCACCCACTCTGCTCCGTAAGCGCAGCAAGGATTCCGGAAAATGCGTTCAAAGTATCTGACTCCCACGAGAGCGTTTTCATTCGATACACCTCGAGTAGTTGTTGAAAATGACCAAAGTGAATATGTTGTTTGCGTCCACGAGGAAATAGCGAGAAATCGACGAAACAGCTTAGCGGGGGATTATTCCAGTTTGGTATGATGTCCAAGGCGTAGTCATATCCATAGAGACATGGAAGTTCGGCCTGTAAGTGGGAATGACAGCGGAAAAAGCATTGGTACTCTCCAAGAAATAGGCAACGTTGGGATAGAAGTCTTTCCTGGAATGTCCATGCTCGAGTATCATATGTCGACCATCGAACAGTGCTGTTGATATTAAACCCAACCGGAATCAAGCCTGTCCTATTCACTGGACCAGCCTGCTGTCTCATGGATGCATCAGTAGATGCGCTTTCCATCAATACGTCTGCTTCGCTGGGTACTCTTGGAAGAGGCGCGTCCGCATTCTCGCCAGAAAGATTTGCGATGGTTAACATAGCGTGGCCATATACGATGTCCATTTGCATTATCTGATTGTGCTTCATGGCTGCGTTGTCCTGCTGGATGCAGAGAGCATCCACCCAAAGGAATCGTTCTCCAATCAGAGAGACTAAACGCATTGCATCTTTGATCGTCTGAGGGATTTGACTCGAAACTTGCGGTTGCAGCAAAGATCCTGGTAATTCGAGTGCCGCGCGGTTCGCGGACGTAGTTCTGAAGCCTTCCACTCCGCCCCAAACGTAACTCAATGCACAAAACGGCATAGATGACGAGCCGCGTACGAGACGTTGATCAACTACGTCAATCAAAGTAATGTCAATTGGGTCCTTCAGCCGTGACATGCGCGCAGGGTTTTCTCCCGAGTTGTGGTCCCTCTCGCATGTTTCAATCCATCCGCGAATTAAACCTGGGTCAATATGGTCGGCTCTGGAAGTCTTAGACCCAGGAATGATATTACAGGCTCGGATACCACGTTCCGGGAGAAGAAAGCCTTCAGTCTCGACCCCCGCCACTCTAACCGAACATGCGCACCTGTAGGTTGTCATGAGCTCTATCTCTTCGAAACGGCTAGGTAATCCAGCAATTAAGACACAGAGAAGATGACAGATGATACAGAAGCGACTTTGAAGGTGCATGTTCCTGACACTTGTAGTCCATACGCCAAAAGAGACACAGGGACCTGGGCCAGGGATGACTCGGAGACAGTGTTCAGGATCCTGATAATACAGAGAGAAGCAAGCCCGGCAACGACGAGATCCTCCAGGAGGCATCGTTGTGGAATATTGGTAGCTGAAGTCGGGCAGGCGGTGGCCCGCATCCGGGATCATGGCTAGGCTTGTATCAATGGCCTCCATCCTGGGGGCCTATATTCTTACGTGAATACTCAAGAACAAACCGGCAAGCGTGGGCCCGAATGGTGGCCGTAAGTGGTAATGTTGAAAGCAAATCTCGAAGGTAGTCGATGAACTGTGAGCCTGCAAAGACATAGAAACCGGTCAGGAAGACTCAGTAGAAGTAGAAGCACGGAATCTTGCTGCCTGCTGAGATGGCAGAGCTGTGCCACACGCTGACAAAGCTGTGCTCTCAATTGGGTCGCATAATGACCAACCAGGTTCTGCGATGTGGAACGATACAAATCGACCGAACACGTCAGGCACATCACGCCAGCCGCAGAATGCAATGTCACGAAAGCCAGTAATCGATATTAGCCTCCTGCTCAGTCCCACAAAACCCATCAACAACGCCAAGGAAATGCCCCTCAAAAGTCGGAAAGGTATCCGCTATCCAGAGAATTGTACACCTACCCCCGAGCACCACCGATGCAAAGAAACTCCACCCAAGGATTGACACAAGGAACCTGTCCATCAGTCGACAAAAGAAATGAGCTAAAGGGAGCGAAACGGCGACGAATCCTATCCCAACGAACCATGATACCCACGAATAAAACGCCGTGAACCCCCTTCAACCCCGTCAGGGCGATCGCTACTGCGCCATAAATGTACAATGAATAAGCCTTGTTTATTTACGCGGCAGTACCGCCCTGACTCCTCAGCTTCCTCCCGCTGCCAGGAATGCCAACACTCTTGCTGAAGTCCTGACCCTGCGGTAGATTCTCCCTATCAGCAACACCCTGGGCGCCAGCAACGGTCATGCGAGTCTGCTTCTTCTTCATCGGCAGCTTGCTTTCCGTCTTGTCGGAGAACTGGCGCTTGAGTGTCGGCGCGACCGGCGCAAGAGTCGGGGAGCCGATTGTGAGTGCGACAGTGGGTGGGGCAGATGCCGATTCTGCCGCTGCAGACGGGTTGATGGTGTTGGGATCGAGTTCGCGGAGGCCGCCGGTGATGCTGGTATCGCTTGCAGCGCTTGTAGGACGAGCGGAGGGTGCGGGAAGAGAAGTGGTGGTATGCTCCTCGTCTGCGGGCGGGGCGGCGTCGGTGAAGACCATGCGCTTCGTCGGACTCTTTTGGGGAGATGCGGTGGTAGAGCGGCTGGAGGGAGCTTTGCCCCGGAGCTTGGCGAGGAAAGAGTCCTGTGCCTCGGTGCGTGGGAGAGTCGTTGGGTATGCGTATTTTGTGACTTGCGGAGTCTCGCCGGTGGGTGCGTAGTCTTGCAGACTTTGTTGCTCGATATCCTCGCGAAGAGCTCTGAGTGGGCCACGGATTTCTCCATCTTCAGCCAGCAGAGGCAGAGTAGCTTGTAGAGTTGCTGTCTTAGCCTCCATGTCCGAGCTGACATCCTGGATGCGAGAGAAAGACGTGTTGAAGTGCTCGCCAATGTTGATATAAGAAGCCTGGACATTTGACGTCAGAGCAGACAGAGATTCAGTGTGGCTGGTGTGATGCGCCTCATTCTGCTCCCGAATACGGGCCACAATGTCATCGAGTGAGTGGAGTTGGGAATCCATGTTCTCCATCTGGCTGTTGACAATCTTGACCGTTGAGTCATGCACCGAAGCGGTGGTTTGACGAAGGGAATCAGTGTGCTCATTTGCACTGGCAAAGTCGGCCTTGATCTTGGTCTTGACGTTCTCGCGAGACTTGACAACCCCAGTGACCAAGTCGGACGCCCTGTTGACCCATCCATCCATGTTCTTGTTGTAGCTCTCTGCAGCCATCTCGAACGTGGTGTTGGCAGTGTCAAGGTCCTTACCAACGTTGGCGATACGCTTGGCCAGGCGCTGCTCCTGAGCAGCCGCAGTCGACTTCATCAGGGCAGCCATCTGAGCCAGAAGCTCTTCACGCTCAGCAACAGCCTTTTGCTTCTCCTCTTCAACAACAGAGACTACGCTCGCATGAGCAGCTTTGTTAGCTGCGAGGATCTCAAAGTTGGCTTCAGACATCTGCTTCCGGAGAGTGTCAACCTCCGTGTGTTGCTCGTTCAACTGTTTGATGAGGTCGTCAAAGGTGCTCTTGAAGTCTCGGCCCAGAGCTGCGTAAGACGAATGAAGTTGGGTGTGGAAAGCCTCGAGCTCTGTCACAATTCCCGCCGAAATTCTCTCTGCGGCTGCAGAAAGGTCATTCAAACCAGCGCCGACCTTCTGTTTGACGTCCTCGCGGAGAAGTTTGATCTCCTCCAACACTTCATTCAAGTCTTCCTTGGACTTGGCCGTCTGCTCATTAACCTCCTTTTCTGACTGCTCAAAAGCTGTCATCTTCTCTGAAAGGAACGCCTGGGAGACCCCGAGCTTCTCTAACTCATCTTGCACAAAGCCCTGCATCCGCAGAGCAAGACCAGCCATCAGCTCCTGTTGATGTGATTGGAAGCCGGAAATGCGCTCGTCAACCATGTTCGTGGTGCTCGCAACCTGAGCCTGGGAGGAGCCCCATTGCTGTCGGTTGGCGGCGTGGAGATCAGATCTACGGCGGAGCTTAGAGTGCAGACCACCAATGTCAGAGGTGGTCTTGCCAAGGGTCGAAATGAGATCTTGACCAATGTTGGCAAGCTCCTCCTCGGTCTTTGCGTGAGCCTTTCTCAAAGCAGCCTCCTCAGACAGGTTCTGTCTGGTGTGCTCCAAAACCACTTCAGTCTTCTCCAAGATGCTCTTTGTGCCGTCCAGAATGGATTTGGTCGCCTCGTTGTCTTTTTTGAGCGAGGCAAGATTGTTAGTAAGATTGAACAGCTCTTGGACCTTGTTCCGGAGATTTGTTTCCATGGTCTCAATCCTATCCTTCTGCTCTTGGACGAGGATCCTCCTGGATTCACTCTCGGTCGTAAGCTCCTCGTATGTTTCCTGGGCAAGGTAAACACCGTTCCGTTGTCTGGTGGCAATGAGTTCCATTTTCAGCTTCTCGATCTCCGTGGTGAATTCCTTGAATAAAGTCTTCTTAGAAACCATCTGGTTGACCTGAGGCTTGTTTCGGATGTTCTTGGCGCGAAAAGCGTAGTCCAGTGTAGAAATGGTCTCCTCAAGGTTGCTCTTTGCCGGAGACAGCGTAGCAATGATGCATGTTTTCGTACGTCCACCCAAGGAATCTTGCAGCAGTCGAGTCAACTTGGACTCGCGGTAAGGAATGTGAGAGCTCTTCTCAACCAAAGCGTTAATGACACGTCCCAAAGTAAGCAAACTCTTGTTGATCAAGCCGGCCTCAGCTGCACGCTTGTTCTCTGCTCCACTGCGCTGGATGTTTTCACTGCCAGCCAAGTCGACCAGGTTCAGCTTTCCTGCGCTCACGAAGTCCTCTCCGGTCTCAGTTGCGCGCTTCAAGTAGACTGTGATGGTGAAAACGGTGTGACTCCGAGAACTCAAGTCGTTACACTTGGTCGCGGCGACTTGTCTCTTGTGGCTACCCTCGCGGAGCAGTTTGATTCCCTTGGATGCATTGCTGATGTGTGACTCTTCCATTCCCTGGACCACAGTTGCAGAATGTCCCTTTTTGCTGTTGTCCTCGTACAGCTTCAACTTGATGTTGTCGTCGACGGCGAGCAGATCGCGAAGCTCTTCATTGTAAAGCTCAATGAAAGAGCATTTGACAGAATTCTCGCATTCTGCGCTCTCAAGTTTCTCGAACAAGGTGTGTAGAACACGGGGAACGATACCAGCGGCGTCGGGTAGTGGCAGCGTATCGGTGATGTCTCCGGACATGGTGTACGTCTTTCCAGTACCCGTCTGACCATAGGCGAATATTGTGCAATTGAAGCCGTTCAAAACCTGCGAACATCAATAAGCGGCGTGTAGAGCGCTTGTACCGGCAGCACTCACATCGTCCAAAATGGGCGCAACAACTTCGTCAAAAACCATCTGCTGGTCAGCAGCTGGTGAGAAGACCTTGTCGAAGCTATAGGTCTTATTGCTCAGGGCACTAGCGCCCATGGAGAGCTCGACGTTGTGACCCTTGACTCCATCTGTGGAAACGACGACGCCACTGTTTTCACGAATCTCTCTGTCATTGCGCCCTCTGCAGCGCACAACGACATTGATGTTGGTATCTACTCTCGAATCGAAGTCGCGGTCCTTGCGCTTACGCGACTCGGGCGACCTGGCACGGGTAGCGTTTGTTGCGACGGATGCGATGGACTCGGCGGGCGATGCACGACCAGATGGTGTGCCGGCTTGAGCGCGGAGGCTTTGTAGGCTGCGCGCGGTGGGCGGGCGCATGGAGTTCATCCTGCTGGCGGGAAGGCCAGGTCTGGAGGGACCTGCCATTGTAAAATGTGGAGGGGTTTGGTGGGGTCAGGCTGTGTGTTAGTGTCGCGGTTGCAGTGTCGAAGCGCGGAGTTGCTATACGGGAAGCGACGGGTTTGTTTTCGTGTACCCTGGCAGCGACTGCCGCTTTAGGCGAAAAGTAAACACTCGCGTGGCCGACCCACGACAACACAACTTTCACGGATTTTCTCAGATACCCGCCCGGACCGCTCTTTACGAGTTATATACAACCCATAGGCCATCTATCGCCAAGTATATCTCGCAAGCCGCGTATGAGCGTGGCGCGCCGGTCTGCGAACAACCCACGGAATTCGGCGGTGAAACGTCGGCATGACTCAGTGAGTGGCCTAATCGATAAGCGGCCATGTCAGGGTCGCCGGCCGCAACCGAGCAACGACATCATCGCCCTAAGCACCAGCACCGCTCTCCTGCCCCTCACGGACATCTCGGTGCTTCTCCTGGACCTTGTGGTAGTGTCTACGCTTGCGCTGCGTAAACGCGGCTTATCACCACCACATAAGCCAATCTCTAGGCGTCGCTAAAGCTGGCCAGTCATTCCCCGCGTCCCTTGTCTTCCTTGCCGCAGGCTGGGAGCTCGCCAATCGTGGTTGCATCTCCCTCTGGCCAATATCGCCCCTCAACCCTCGGTCCCGCAGCTATCTTCAGGTTGAGATCAGATAGATCTCGCGTTTGCAGCTGCGCACCTGGTTGGTTCCAGCCTTGACAGGGCACTAGTGCGCGTGGACGCTGCACGTGGTCGACGTGTTGATAGGCGCGGGGCGTTCAGGGTCCCGCCCGCAGCTTGCAGCTCCCGCCTCTCACTCCCACGCTTCTTCCTCAACACCCCGAGCTCACCTCAACATGTCAAGTCCTCCGCCGTCCACCGCCATAACCCCAGGTCGCTCCCTGGGGTTCATGAGTGAGTTTCCCCACCCAGACTTGCTTGCACATGCCGGATACTAACTGCTCATAGCGCTTGGCGCCTCACTCCATGACATCCTCACTCGAATCAAGGCCCAGCCTTCCCTCTACCCCAAGATCCAGCTCCTATTCGATCCCAAGTATCCGTTGCGCATTCCAGTCGTCATCACCTTACCAGAGAACGGCATCCGCCTGCGTTTCGACGGCCCTGACCAACGCCTACGGCTCATTGAGGTCATCGACTTCACCAAGACAAAGCTCAGTTACAAGAATACCGAGGTCGTGAAGGCCGGAGAAGGTGCTGTCAGCGCTCTAGGTGCCCAAGCTGGCCCGACAGGTCCTCGCTTTCGCCATGTTTACGACAGGTTGCTTGGTCCGACGTATGCTGGAGAGTATATCCCTCCCGCTGCTGACGATACCAAGGGAGTTGGAACATACGTCTTATCATACCCTGGAATTGCCTTCAACTTCCCTCTGCTAGCTTCTTCATGGTCTGCCGATAAAGACTTCGTCTCTTTGTTGTCGTCTCATGCCGCATCTGCAGCTACATCCATGGCTATCTTCCACGGCGAGTCTTGGTCCAAAGCGCGGGGTACTCTGTTTACCCATACTCCTCCCAACCCCAGATCCCTGGAGCTTGCGGCCAAGGCGAATGTTGCCGATGATATAGAAGTCGCCAGAATCTACGGTGAAGGCCGTATCGAACTCGTCAGGCGCTCCAGCCCACCCTTCTGGATCAATTTGAGCGAGACCACCCCGCAGGATCTGATCACCGAACTGGGGCCGCCGGATGCCATCTATCGCAAGAATGATAACCGCCTTTCCATTCATGGAAACAAGCAGAACACCCTAGATGCTCTCAGTAACAGTGTTGGCTCGATGGCATACGGAGATGCCGAATCCTCTGACACTGATGACCATGAATCATTCACGGGCTCTGAACCAGAAGAGTCCGAGGGATCTGAGGATGGTGGGAAAGTTTACCTGGATACAGATGACTCAACATCGGTAGAACATTTCTACAACTACTTCCACCACGGCTTCGATGTACTCATTTCGAGGCCGACTGCAATTTCCACCGCTTCGCCGACTTCACACCATGAGCCCCGCGAGATTCCCAAGGATTTTCCGAACTCCAGAAATAACCTAGTTGCAACCAAAGTCATCTTCCACGGAAACGTTCCTGGTTCATATCCTTTCAACCGCCACCGAAGGAGCCGCTGGACGCTTGAGCATGTCCCGACAGAGCTGTATAGAGAATCTCTTACATCCGAAATGTCCTTTACGGACGTCAAGGGCCGTCTTTGTGAAGCCTTCAAGTCGGCATGTGCGACAGAAGAGGAAGAACGCTCGATGCAGCGCGGGATGGTACTAAACCGAGGCTGGGGCGACAGTCCAGGCAGCAGCTGCGAGCTCCTTGGTGGATTCGAGGAAGCAACAAGCTCACCAGTTCAGAAGAAGAAGGGCCGCTCTGGCGGAGCATCTGCTGCGCCAGCCGTTGACTCGACGTTCGGCATTAGTGAGATCTTTGGCTTCCCGGGCTTGATCTTCGAAGTGCTGAAGAATGATACTGTCAGCACCCTGACAGTCATCTGAGCTCTTTGAATCTCGTGATCAAACATTCATTCATGGCGTTTAGGGCGCTAGGCTGGGCGGCGAATACCCTGATTATTACAAGCATACCATCAGCATGGCAGGCAGCTGCATTAACCACAGCACATGTGGAACGGGAGCATTGCATGATTTCCTTTTGCATCAAGCAGAATTCTGGTACGGTCTGTTCGGATATGATCAAATTAATTCACAATATTTGATTGCTGAAGACATGGCAAGCTATTATGCATCTCAGGTTTATAGCGATCTCGCTCTGCAACCTTTGCCTGGTGATTTCCTCTCCGGTGAGGATCATCTTGTTAGCTCTCGTGTAGGCTGATGATCGCGCTTCTAACAGAGGCGCTAAAGCAAGCCACCAGCTTTTGGAGCGGATAAACGGCAGTATAAGTGGCTGGGGATAGAAATGATGGGCTGGGGCCACCAATGTCAGCCGCAACAGCCAGTCAGCCGCATGATCAGCTCTGCAGGAGTGATTTAGGTCGTCAATTATTTTCTCGGGGGCTAAATTGATGCCTTGTTCTTAAAATCGCCGCCGAGCCACCATTCTCAGCCTCCATTTTCCGCCCTACCGCACACGCGTCCACTTTCCCAAAGAGCGACCCCGAACCGGCCAAAAAAAAAAAAAACCAGGAGGCACGCAAGGGGACCTTCGCGCGCCATCATGTCCCGCCGCCGCGGATCACCACCACCATCCCGCCCCTCGCACCGCCACTACTACAACAGCAGCGGCGGCGCATGCCCTGCACCCTACAGCCGCGACCACGGCGGCCGCCACGTCACGCGCACGCGGCCGGAGCAGCGTTTCGCAACCGCTGCTGCAGACATCGACTACGGTCGTCGTCGGCGCCGCACCGAAGACGATGCAATCGCCGCCGCCACCGCCCGCAACGATTACAGAATCATCGAAGCGCCGGCCGACCTGCCTGTGGATTTCGAGTACGTGCCTCGCAGCAGCGGCAACCGCCGCACCGCCGCCGCCGACCGTGAGTACGAGGTCGGTGCTGTTGGTGCTGGTGGTGGTGATGATGACTACGAGTATCGCGAGGTTCGGCGTCGACGCGAGAGGTCCAGGTCCAGGCCCAGGTCCAGGTCTAGGATTCGTAGGTATCGCGATTACACGACCTATACGACGACGATTCCGACGAGGCATTCCGTCAGGGTAGGTCGGACTGAGGATGTCGTCGCAGAAGCACCCGCAGCTGGTGGAGAAGAAGTCGCGGCGGAGATGCCGGAGCGGTATGGGGAGGAGATTGCGTTTGAGGAGTCGCCGGAGGATCTGTTCGGGGACGGAGGGGGTGGGTTGGGGTATGAGGAGCGTGAGGGGATGCGGTATGGGGATTTTATGCTGAGTATGCGGAGTAAGGATGTTTTTGGGGTGTTTGCGACAGGGTTGGGGGAAGAAGGGGAAGGTGATAGGGATGTGAGTGATGCGAAAGAGGAGGAGGGGGGAGGGGCCGTAGGCGTGAATGGCATTGATGCGACGAGTGCTGTGGGGAGTGCGCATGAGACGAGGTACAGAGTACTTTTCTCGCAGTGGGTGGAGAATGGGAGTGGTGGAGAGGATCCGGTGGCAGAGTTAGTCGTGGAGATGGAGAAAGGAGTAGGTACGAGGGGAAAAGCGAGAAGGGGCCTGTATGAGTGGGTGCATGTCAAACAGGATTTCATGAACTTTGAGGCTTTCACGGTAAGTTCTGAAAGGTACGAATGCAGCAATAGCTAACAGTACAAAGCGGCGGGTGGAGAAGGCAGGCAGACTTAACCAGGAGGAGAAGAAATACGTCTCGAAGGTGCTGAGAGGCATCTCCAGACAGTTCGAGAAGCCATTGCTAACACAGGATGGGATGCAAGGAAGATACATGATGGCTAATTTCAACCAAGAGTTTGACGACACTACGGGAGCTCCCGGCGTTGCTTTCATCTGTTTGCCTTTCTTCACGCTTGAGAAGTATGGACCACCAAGGCTCCCAGAGAACTCCAAAGCGCACCCGAAAAGGACGCTGTTACAGACACTGTTCTCTTCAGCCAGTCGAGCACAGGATCTTCAGCAGGCCGTGACCCAGCTTCCGAACACGCCGAAAGACTTTCTGTTTCATGTGCGTCAGATTTGGGCTTTCATCGTAGACGATAGTGAGTTTTGCATTTCTTTATTTCTTCAAAATCTGCGTGAGAGGCTCGCATCCCGTGAATGTTTTGCAGAGCCATCGTCTTCCATATGTAACAACTGCCCCAAATGCTTGGAGTATAGCTAGACACGACATTTATCATACTATCAATGAAGAAGATTCCTCCGGGTCGTTTGCTAATTTTTCTTGTAGAGTTCATGATCACTTGCTCGGGCGAAGATCCACCATCGATTGCCCGAGATTCAATCACAATCACCTCACAACCTTTGGCGGCTGATGCAGTGAAATCAACGCCTCGGTATATCGAGGTATCCGACGAGTGCATGAACATATGGCTTTTACCATTGGAGAAGTGCAAAACATGGTTTGTAAGTCACATCCTACATATAATTTTCTTTTTGGTTATTTCTGATTCGGTTCTACAGATGCTACATTCAAACTTTTTTGACACCATGGTTGACTACGACATCGAAGCTGGTTTCTCATACACCATCACCTTCGACAGCACAGTGCTGAGCGAGAATGACTGGCCGAAAGTTTACGAGAAAGCGCAACGGACAACAGTCCGGATATCTATCAGCAGCGGGTATGTTGGTGTTAGATTTACATTTAAGTTTTGCTCACAAATCCTCCAGTGACAGCGGATACTCGCTGAGGATACCAACGATCACCCCAGGAGGCTATTCTGATGATGATGCTGAGACTCTGGTCTCCGAACCATCGAGCGTACCGGTGATTTTGCCAGATTTGGAGCTCACCAAGGACCAGTTCCACGTTTTTACCTGGCTGGCTAGCACCAGCAATAGCGAAGATCGCTCCGTAAGCGCAGTTCGCTTGGGAAAGGCGTTGGAAGAGGTTCAAAAACTCCTGCTTAGAGAGAGCCATCCGATCGATCGAAAAGAGTACAAATCAGCTTTCATTGAGGGAAAGCGAAACAAATCTTCGTACCAGTCTGTGAGAGATGCTTTGGAAGCGCTTCCCACAACCACAAAGGCGGCACTAGAATGGAAGAAATCAGTGACTGGGTTTGTCAAAGACTTCGTGGACATATTTCAGTTTTTCCTTCCGCTAGACTGCCAAGCCACAGCAGCAGCTTGCTTCTGGGCAGCTATTCACCGTATGCTGAATAGACCGATTCCACAGGACAAGCTCTCAGACATTGAAGAGCTCAGCAGAATCTCGACTTATGCAAAGCGCTTGAGAGACCTATCCAAAAACATATCCGACCTCGAAGTTCCCCCGCCATCTCAAAGTAACCCTCCAGACAAGTTCGTTGTGGCCTGGATCCACACATGTTTGGCCGTCTGTCATTGGAAACCTTCCGACATGTCAGCATTCGACCACCATCTCGAGCGCTCCGAGAACGAACTGGTTAGCGGTCTGCCCAGCTTTCTGCGCAGCTTCCAAGATAAGCCCTTAGAGAACAGAGCTGCTGCCATGCCTTTAGGCATATTGAGCCTGCTCACACAAGAGCTTCTGATGGACTTCACCGGCATGAGACCTGACGTATTCACCTCGTATCGTGACTATTACTACCAACTGGTACGTCGAATCCCGCACTCCCTCTTCCCATCCCACCCTCTCCGCTTCTCTCTCTCTCTTAGCCGCAACCATCCTGACAAACGACCCAGAAACACCGCATGGATGAAGACCCACTCAACCGCGCCCACCAAAAAAGCATCAACGCCTTCAAACAAGAACTCGAAGCCATCACCAACGTCCTAAACCAACAACTCACCGTGCTCACCGACTTCGGCCTGGCGCTCGAGCAGCGCAAGCAGCACGCGGGGCGCACGCTCTTCTCGGCGCCCTACGCCGTCGCGCCCAACGTCGTCGACAACTGCGCCGCCGCCGTCGACTCCAAGATCCGCGGCTTCGCCGGCATGCGCCAGAACGCCGAGGCGCTGCGCCTGGCCAGCCTCGAGATGATCGACTCCAACAAGGACCGCCAGGAGGCTGCCATCTACGCGTTTACTATCGTTACGATCGTGTTCTTGCCGCTGTCGTTTGTGTCCGGGTTTATGGGGATGAATACGGCGGATATTCGCGATATGCCGCATCGGCAGTGGGTCTTTTGGGCTGCGGGTATACCGCTGACGATATTGATCATTTTGCTGGGGCTTATCGGGGCTGGTGAGTTGGGTAATGCGTGGAGCTGGTGTCTGCGGATGCTGAGCGGGAACCGGTCTTCTGGGGGCCGCAGAGGGCGTGGAGGCGTTGTAGGACCGGTATCTTATACCGAGAGGGTGACTGCGGGGTTGAGAGAAGATGGCGACGAGGAAACCGCTGCACCTAGGAGGACGGTGCAGGGCGGGCTGATCAGAAGAAAGACATTGGCATCAAGGAGGTGAGAGGAGCGTAAAACAAATCGGAGAAGTTTGTAGGAACTTAAAGTGCTCTTCGTGGTGCAGACACCATGGATTGGACGAGACTACTCAGAACAGTCAAAGCGCAATCAGCAGAGACAAAAATTTCAGAGGAGCAGATGATTTGGAAGGACAGCAGTTCTTCCCTATCCAAGTTTGATTCAACTAACGCCAATGTAATCCAACAAATGAGGGTATACAACTAAACGCTCTATCCAACAATGACGTAAAACCAAATCATGACCTCCCTTCAAGCACACCCGCCGCCCTACCCAAAAAGCCATTGAAGTCTTTCACCCTATCCAACAAGCCACCTCCAGGACCAACAGCACTAACGCCATTACTCAAAGCATCCTCAATCTCCCACAAGGGGCTGACCTGCGGGCCTTCATCCTCCCGGCCCTCCCGCGCCGCCTTCTCCCTCCCCCGCTGCACAGCAGTCTCGATGCCATATAGCGCATCGCTCAGTTCCTCATCACGCCGCCTCTTCGCCTCAGCCTCCATGTGAGCCTGACGAACCGCATCCATCCGCAGCGCGACCTGCTCGCGCTCCTTACGGATACCCAAGAACTCCGAGCGCAGCGCAACCTTCTCCTTCGTAGCAGCCTTGAGCCGAACGCGCAGAGCCTCCCCGGAATCGACAGCCTCGGTCAGCTCGAAGAGACGGTCGGCCAGCTCCGTGGAGAAGGCTTGGACGACACCAGAGCGGCGCTTGAGCTCGGCACGGCGAGGCTTGTCGGAGGTGCCCACTTCGGCAGCCTGTCGAATGAGGGAATCGTTCATGCGGGCTATGAGTTCGGTAGTGACCTGTGCAAGGATATCGACGGGGTTGACAGCAGGCAGGCGCGGATTGGCCACCGCGGACGGTGTAGGGAGCTCGAGCTCATCGATTTCGGAAGCGTCGTCAGTGGGTTTGCGGGGCGCTGACATGCGATAAACAGTAACAGGAATACGTGGACCTCTGTCGGCGGCGGCGGCGTTGCGGCGAGGCCGCTTTTGTGCTGGACCGGCTGAACTTGGCTGTTCTTTCCGTGGTTTTGAAGCCGGCGCCGCACGTTTAGGCAATGAAGGTCTGCCACGAGATTTCCGCTGAGATGCAACGTTGCTCGCTGAAATATTGGATGATGAGGCTTGAGACACAGTGTCATCCCCAGAAGATGCAGCTTCCTCTTCGGGCTGGGAAGCAACTGATTCTGCATCCTCCTCCTGAATGCTCTCAAGTTGGCGATGAGAAGCGACTGGAGAAAGTTCATCCGCAGATAATTCGTCCTCTTCAACTTCCTTAACTTCTTCATCCTCGGTCAAATCATCGTGAACTTTCGCTGCCGGTAAACTTCTGCGAGTTGGTCTCTTTGCGGCGGTCTTGGACGGCTCGGCGACAGTGCTTCCGGGGTCTTCGATGGATTTTCGAGGTCGCCCAGAGCGTTTCGAAGCAGGAACAGGGCTGGCTTCATCTTGACTGACGAACAAGCCAGGGCTCGAAGCTGCCCTAGCGCTTCCAACATTCTTTAAAGAGCTCAGAGGTCTGCGCCCTGTCGACAATGTATGGTCCACGTCGTTATCCTCCAACTCATCCTCCGCATCCGCCGCAACGGTTACCGGGGTCGCATGGATAATCCCGCTTGTTCTTCTTGATGAACTTCCTTGCGTTTTCCCTGCAGATGCTTGGTGCTCCTCATCGTTCTGCTCCAGCTCATCTTGCTGGCTTTCTGGCACTTGCTTGGCAGAACTGGGCCTCTTCCTCTTCCCTGTGATAGATGGAGTCACAAACGCCTGTTCATTTTCACGGCTTGGCGTCTTCGAACGCCGCTGTGTCCCACTCCTAGTCCGAACCGAAGAACCGCCCGGCGCTGCAACGGGAGGTTGTTCCTTTGGCGTTTTACGAGCGGATGCTCTCGGCGGTAGCGGGGCCGGGGATTTTCGAGACGAGCGCTGTGCAGATAGTGCATTCGAGGTGCGGCGCGATGAATTGGAGGCAGGAGTTCGGCGAGTTGAGCGTTGCGCAGGTAGAGGGTCTGCTGCGGCAGCTGGTGTGCGATGCGACGAGGGCTGAGGGGGCTGCGCTTTCGGGGTTGGGCGCGAAGAGGGTTGCGCAGGGAGAGCCGGAGCACCGAAGGTGAATCCAAAGTTCCCCACGGATAGACCGCTCGTGCTGCTGGTTGTAAGCGGGGCGCGGCGGCGGCGGAAGAGCGTGGAGCTTACCCGGCGCCGCGCTGGCGCATGCGGCGTCTTTCCTCGCGATCTGCAATTAGTTAATTAGACGTTATTCCCTCTATGGGTTGAAAAATTTACCATTTGGGGCCATGGCGGGAGAGAAGGCCGACGTTGCGAGGAATAAGTGGTGTTGAGTCGCGTTCTAGACGACGCGTCGAGGGTGACGCGCTGTTTGGAGATGTCGGCGACAGAAGCTCCGATGCAAATGCCAAGGCCGCATTGTGCTCCGGCACCCTCGCTGTTGTCCCCGCTCCACAGTTAATCGCTCTCCAGATAGAGAATGATGATAATGAATGTGCTGAGTTTCGGGTAGAATGGAACGAGAAACAAGCATTTTCATAATCCGTGGCATGAAGTAAGCCGGGAATCTTAAACGCTCGAGATCTCGCACGTGGCGCGCGGTAGATCGACCCGACGACGTCATGGTGTCGCGGGGATGATCAGCCCTTGTCCGCTTTCTTTCTCGACACAAAAGTCGGGCCGCATCTTTCGTCCACCACGTCCACTTGTACTGTCTCACACCACCTCCACGGTCTTTCCTGCCGAGAAACCTCTTCACCATGGCTGACTACACCAAATACATCCTCAAAGTTACCGCTGGTCCGGACTACGACGAAAAGAACCACACCGAAGTGCTCGTAAACACGGCCAACTCTGTTGGGATCTCAACCGAGCACCTCGACGCCAAGGTCTGGGTCCGCGTGAAGGACTACCGCGGTAATACGTCTTGTTTGACTTCTGAAGCTCATGTACGCTAACTCAGCCCAAGGTCTGCCTCAAGGTTCCCCTGCGACATCGCCATACTTCGAGCACTCGGACCACACCGGCGATCGCTACAGCATAGCATACTCGTTCCGCCTGAAGAAGGATATCGCTGGCGACAAACTCGTTTTCGGAAATGACTTTGATCATCCTATTCGCGACCGCTTGCCATGGGGCTTCAGCACCGCCTTCAACTGGGTCAAGGGGTGGGTTGACGCCACCATGGAGGGCGACCCATACGCCGACGAGCCCTACCTCTACTCGCCCATCTTGAGCTCCATGAACATACTACAAGTTGGCGGCAAGGATCAGAGCATCGACGAGGTCGCAGAAGGCGCCGGCGAGAAGACCGGCGAAGGAGACCAAACCGCCATAATCTTCAAGGAGGGTGCTCAGGCAGACGGCCAGGAAGTGCGCGAAAAGTCAGGCATGCCTACCAACAACACGCAGAGGAAGAGGCACTACCAGCAGCTCCAGCCCAGGCAAGACTTCGTCTTCGAGAAGGATCGTGCCTACGCGTGTGACTTCTTCAACGGCTATCTGGACTTCAACGAGTTCTCGCTGAAGCTTCCTATTCTTACCATCCCTGTCATCAAGTACTGGGATGGTCAGCCCCTTCGGTATGTCCCTAAAACGTTGTCTGGCTTGAACTCCCCCACCAAAAACACGCGCTTGTTCGGTCTTTAGCTCCAACAGTTAATCTGACTGACAAAGAACTCACACTCTTAGATATGTCCTGAGAAACCTCGAGACGAAGGAAGTCTACTTTGTCATCCTCTTCTCCCTCGTTCCTGTCGAGCATGTCGATACCGGGAGCTCCAGCGAGACCGAAGGCTCCAAGCAGGAAGAATGGGAGAAGGTGGAAAAGGACAAGAACAGCGAGCCAAACGGGCAGGCCAAACCCGCGAATGATGATCTTGACTAATAAAGGACTACTCGAATACGTTACAGTCGATTGAAGAGAAGATGAGCACTTCCTAACATGCCCTACCAGAGATACTGCATCTCACTTTCGTAGATTTGTGGATGTTCTTGTGGGCTTTTAAAGCCTGTGTTCTCCTCAACTACCCACGAAGGCAGTAGCATCTCTAACGGGTTATGGAAGGGCAAAATTTTCTGCCATCCACTGTGGCTTTGAGTAGATATTCCTGACAATATTTGACGTACCGAGGGTTGATTTGGAACAAAGGAAGAGAACATCCATCGAAAAAAGCCAGGAGTGCTTCACTCCGAGTGTACCAACTGCAGATTGCCAAAGTCATGCAGAACGCCCGTGGATCTTGGGCAGAAAGCACCCGACAACTATCACAGCGTCACCGGAGATGCGCACCTAGGCAAACACACTCCACTCATTCGATATAAGAGTCTCTGCGGGCCCTTGTGCCAGAGGCCTGGCCTGAACCGATACGCGAACATGTATGGAGCGAGAACAGGGAGAACACTTCACGGAACAACACAGGAGAGGACTATATTTGGTTTGATTTTAGTACCACAAAGATAGAGTGCGATACAGACAGTGAGAACCTGAAAGAGTGGGAAGAGATTCTACGAAGAAGGACAACAAGTGTTATAGATCTGCAGGAAACCCCACATCGGAACGAGGACTCCCTTTGTAACCCGTATTATTGATAGACGCATGCAGAATAGACCCCGCTGCACAAAGAGCAGTCAGTAAAGATTACTTCGTTGGTTGGATGTTTCTCGAGTGAGTGAAGTGACCGGGAGAACATGCTGTTACGTGTAGGCAATTACTTGGCGGAGGGTTCGAGGCCGCATGACGTATATAAATCGACAGATCAGCCTTCCCTTTCGCCCACAGGGCACTGCCACGGTTTCGTGGCAGAGTGGTAACTACTCTAGTTACCATTTAAACGAAAGAACATGCTAACTTCACTTGTGATAGGTCGAAAAGAGAAAAGGACAAAAACAAAGAGCAGCTGCCTATCCACAATAAAAATCCCAATGAAGCCTTGGGCAAGCTTGGGGGGTTTTCCCTGCCAAGAGGGCCATAGAGCTCTCCGTCCGCCGAGCTACGTCTCGGATGGGCAGGCGCAGGTTTTTTGCCATTTTTTTTCTCTAATCCGAGTGAGGCTCGAACGGGCGAAGGTGGCGAGGTGGTTGGTGGTGGGCACGCGCAGGGAAATCTAGTGCCGCTGTCCGTGGTGTACTGCACCTTAGTCACATCCTCCCCGTCCGCCGAGACGAGTTTCTTCGGATGCTTCGTCACCCACGCATCTCAGTTCGCCTCCCACCAGAAACCGATGAGCAGACCATCCTCATTCAAAGGCATTTCTGAGCAGCAGTATAAGCGACTCATCCACCCGAAGGGTTGTCGTGTTCGTCACTGAGGTATTCTGCTGAGGTAGTGCCACTGGCTGATTTCTTCGTTGCCTCGCTCATATCATATCTGCGGCCTCCATTGCCATAGCTGAAGCTGAAGTGACAGCTTGTTCGTCCGAGGCTGTTTTGATGTTCGCGCGTCTACAATGTCAGTTGCGGTAGTTGAAGCTGCGGTGCTCATCTGGTGAAGTGAGGGCCACGCTGCCCATCGCGTCCGGGCGCTCTGAGGCGTATGGTCATCCTTGGTCTCACTTCACCTCAACGTGTACCGCGGTTTCCTTTGTCGCACTAGGATCCGTCTCGTTCACGGCTATGATAAAGTGCTCCTTCGGTTCTAGTACCACTTTAAGCGAGCCTGTGGGTGACGCTGCAGGTGATGTTGACATCTTGTCTTCGATTCTGCGACATTAACTTTCTAAATATTCTAGAACCACCTTACTGCAAATCCAATAGTGAGCATTTCTAGAATAAGGGCTCGGGTTCATCGGAATACTAAGTGCCTAGGTACAGTTCACGTCTCTCTACAAAAGCCACGGATATCACTCGCTCACCAACGTCCCCAGCTGCGCATCGTCGCCGGTCGACTCGATGAGAGCCCGCATCTTCTCATCGCAGTACTCGGGCTGCTCCCGGAAATAGAACCGGTCGACCGCCACTTCTACCGAGCGTCCATACAGCTTAGGTCCGGCAATCGTCACGCCGCGTGCATCCGTCATGTCGCCGCCACCAATGACCTGCAGCACCGCGTCTGCCATGAGCTTCGCCGGCGTGACGGCTTCTGCAGGGAACGCCGCCCACGCCGCTTCCTCCAGGATGTTGCTCCGCACCAACCCCGGTAAGAGGACGTTCGTCCGGATTCCGTCCTTGTGCAGGATCGGCGCGATTGAGCGCGTGAAGCCGACGATGCCATCTGGACGCGGCTTAGCTGGTGGATGAGGAGGCAAGCCGTAGGTAGAACTTACGCTTCGACGCCGAATATACTGGCGAGTAGTACATGGGATAGATTCCGGCGGCGCTGGACGTCATGACCAGGTTGGCGCCTGCACCTTTGTGCGGCGAAAGGCGGAAGTAGTGGATGGCCAGGTTGGTGGTGTAGATGGTGCCTCTCAAATTGATGTCGATGGTGGCGAGATCTGGCAACGGCGGTGGTGCTGAGCCGTCTCCATGGATCTCGTAGAAGTTGCTCCTCTCAATGGTGCCGGCGTTGGCGAAGGCGAAGTCGAGCTGTTTGTCGGCTTCGAAGACGTTGCGGAAGACGCCGCAGAGGTCAGCATAATTGCTAATGTCTACTTTGTGGAAAGTCGTGTCAAGCAAAGCTTAGGCCGCTGCTTTTCCTCGCTCCTCGTGTAGGTCAATGATGTGAAGCTTCCAGCCTCCCTGTTTTGCCAGCTCCTCTGCAGTGGCCAAGCCGATGCCGCTTGCTGTTCGTGTGTTCATCAGCCCCGGGAACCTTTCGTGGTCTAGAGCGACATACCGCCTCCAGTGATTAGTGCTACTTTGAAGCCCATTATTTTTGCTATTCCTCAAGCCAGAAAAATCCTCTCACACATGCGAGCGTAATTTTCTGTGCGGCCATGAGTCTTCATGTAATGTTTTCGGGGATTGACGCCGACTGGCTCCACCTACGAGCTAACCACAAAAGGCAGTCACACATCCTTGAATAAGTTCAAGTCCCCGGACGCTGAGCATGGATAATAGGGCTGTGAAAAGTGGGATAGTCATACGACAACACCTAGCTATACTTATCAAGTATGTTCCACGTAAGCTTGCAATACCACACCCAGTTTGATTCCGATAATACTCTCAATACAACCCCAGTGAGACATTTTCCAATGCGCCCAATGCTGAGTCTCTTCAGCCCACCATTTTCCTTCCCCTAGTACTCGGGTGGTGGTGTGAGGTTTCGTGGTGTACTCGGGTCCTGCATCCACTCCATCTCCGGCGATCTTGTGCTCCCATATTGTCCCGCTCTCACAGCGTGACCATCGAATCCCTGCTGAGAGTTCTCAGCGATACCCTCAACACCTCCCTCGGAAAGGATCCAAAGTGGAACCTTTATAGTAAGGGAAGTCACCGAGGATGTGAAAATGGACAGGTCGAGGCGATAGACGCGAGAGATGAGACATGAGTGAAATGTTGGGACGAATGTTTTGTTTGTCGGGAGCTCGATGGGAATTTGGAGGTTTGCGGTGTAGAACGGTTTTCCCCCCTCCCCTTCCTGTTTCGTCCACAGTCCAGAGCTTACAGAGCGAGACGCGAGTGGTAGTGTCACCGAACTGAAGTCCATAGAAGTGTCACGTTGAGCTTGGTCGCGGCATGGGAACTGGACCCGTGGCGTTGTAGCAAAGAAAGTGACGATTCTTAGTTCGCTCTTCAGACTGCTAAGATCTGGTGGAGGGCTATCCATTTTGGCAGGGTCGAAACGAAGGAAGGCCCTTGCCTGCCCACCCAGAGGGTCGTAGGTCGCCGCGCGCGTATCTTCCAGATGTAGGCTGTACGGTTGTTGGGCCTCCATTGCTAATTCGCCCAAAGCCTCCCCAAATCTTTTGCGGATCGTTCTCTCATTCCTGAGTCGGTAATCGGTGTTTTCGCATCCGCTGAGAAGAGTTTGCCGGCGCTCGTAAATGGGCTTCACGCGTACTTTTCTGGTCTTTTCTACAAGAGTGGCTATTTTGCCGTCGGCCTTGTACTCGCGCATCGTCACCTTAATGGCATACGAGACCCTTGCTGTCTTCTCCGTGAAGTCATCACGAAGCTTGCCGCCATGCCCAGAAGTCACCGCGTCACCCATACTTGGAGGCAGCTGTAGGTGCATGCTATGGACCTCTTCGTTGGAACATCGACATGCATCTGACAGAAGCTTCTCTGGGATCACGAAAGTAAAAGGGATCTTGAAAGTTCGGCCGGCTTCAGCAATACGTGGATTCGGCAGTGCTGCTTCGGCTATGGGTTGATCAAGCTCAAGGAAAGTATGGGTGCCAGTCTTTCGTGATGCGCTCTGACAAAAGGTATTGCTTGATCCTGGGGGAAATGTTGATCAGTACCCAAACTCAGACTTTAAGTGTAATTAATGGTTTCTGTGTCCCCGATTGTAGTGTTGTAGATGGCTCAATGAGAATACATACCGACAAAACCAATCTTTATGTCGTGGAATTTAGTTTTTCCCGCAGCTGTCACAAGCACTTCGCCCTCGACTTTGTCCCCGCTGGAAAATGATGTAAGAAGACCCTTTTGTTGACTGGCATCGAGCTTGAGAGCAATCTCAATAACCGGTTTGGGCTCTACGATGCTGCTTTGGATCTGAAGATAACCCGTACTGCTTGCATGTGACAGATCGTACAACGCCATCTTGTGGAATTGTGATTACTTCACTGCAAAACTGTTGTAGGTACAGGATAATATGTGTTCGTTTTTGATGCGTGTGGAAGCGTTCGTGAAGACTCGGGCGGTAAACCTGCGGCAAAGTGTTGTGACAATCTCGAGACAACTCAACATATCAATGAGGATGATGGTCGGTACTGTGAAATGCTCGCAAACGTAACTTCAAAGAATACGGGCTCTGCTGTAGAGTTTAAAGGAGGCCTGACATTGTACACGGAAATTTTAGGAATGCGGGGTTAGTCTGAGTCATTGATTTCCTATCAGCAGGATTGGGGGCCGCTGCGTTTCCGGCAAAATCTTCACTCCAGACCTTCGCAATGACCTTTATTCTTATGCAATCACACTTCACTGATAGCCGCCGAAGCTGGGCACGGTTCATGGCGATAAGAAATTACACATTGAGCTATGCTATACGAAAGCGAACCCGAAAATATAAATACATCATCCACATCATTATGTAGTATCGTCATCATCAACTCCTTTTAACCACCTAAGGCAGAGTCGCGCTCAGCGTCCTCTCCAACACGTTGAAGCCGACCTCGACCGTGATCGCGCCCGTAGGCACGCGCCACTCCTGGGCGACGACGTCCCAGTAGGAGACGTCGCGGCGGCGGAGCTCGAAGCCGACAGTCTTGCTCTCACCGGCCGCCAGCTCGACGCGGTCGAAGCCGCGCAGCTGCCAGGCGGGGGTGCCAGCGGGAGCGCCAGCGGCGAGCAGGTTGGCGTAGAGCTGGGGCACGGCGGCGCCGGCGACGTCACCAGTGTTAGAGACGGTGACGTTGGCAGTGTAGACGGTGTCCCAGAGCTCGGAGTTGCCGCCGGGGATGATGGTGGCGTCGGCGGAGGGCGTGGTGCCGGCGATGGCGGCGTCGGTGGCGGCGGCGACGACGAGGTCCGAGACCTCGAAGGTCGTGTACGAGAGGCCGTAGCCGAAGGGGTAGAGGACGTTGGAGGTCGTGTTGCTGGCGATGTAGTACTTGTAGTCGATCATGTTGCCCTCGGTGAAGTCGGCCTGCCACGCGTTCGGGTCCGTCGTCTCGACCAGGTCGGTCGAGTTGACGAGCGTCTTGGGGAAGACGCTGTCGGAGACGGGGATGGTGTAGGGTAGGCGGCCCGACGGGTTGACGGCGCCGTAGAGCACGTCGACGAGCGAGTTACCCGCCTCCTGGCCGGGGAAGTGTGCCTCGACGATGGCAGTGACGTTGGGGTTGGAGGCGAAGGGGAAGAGAGAGGGACCGGTGCCGTAGTGGACGACGATCGTGTTGTTGCAGCTGGCAGCCACCGTGTTCACGACGCCCGTGCCGTTGTACGACGGGTAGATGGTCTCGCGGTCGAAGCCCTCGGTCGCCCAGGACTTGATGAAGACGAGGCAAACGTCGGGCTTGGGCAAAAGGGAGCTGATGCCGTACCCGGTGATGGCCTCATTTTCGAGGATGTACTGCAGGAAAGAGCCGTCCTCCTTGGCCTTGGTCTTGATGGCCTCAAGGGGAGTGACGAGGTAAGGGAAGCGACCGGTTCCGCTACCACCACCAGAAGGGATGTTGCCGAACTCTGCATCATTCGCCTTGAAGGGGCTGCCGCCAATGAGAGAGTAAAGGCCTTCGGAATACTCGCTAGCCGCGTTACCGAAAACGGCAATGTTCTTGGGAGCGTTCAAGGGAAGAGCGCCATTCGTGTTCTTGAGCAGAACGGTGCCGTTGGCAGCAGACTCGCGAATGAACTGGGCAGTCTCATCGCTGCGAAGGTCAACGACCTCCTCCTCAGTGCCAACTTCGAAGCTGTTGACCCATGTCGACTCAGCCTTGCCATTGAGGATGTTGGAGTAGGCGTCGACCTTGGGGAAGTCCTGGTCTTGGCCAAGGTGGAAGTACGGGGTCAGGACTCTGAGGACCATGTCGTCCAGTCTGCTCTCCGGAATGGTGCCGTTGTTCACAGCAAGAGTTGCGTTCTCGCCCCAGTATGAAGGAGAAGGGGTAGTGAAGGCAATGCCACCGGGCATGTTCATATCCAAACCGCCCTCGATGGTGGCAACACCCGAGTGCACCGCGCCCCAATCAGACATGACATAGCCTTGGAAGTTCAGCTCTGTCTTCAGAAGGCCATTCAAAGTCTTCGAGTTCTGGCAGCCGTAGGTACCGTTCAAGCGGTTGTAGCTGCACATGACCGAAGCAGTACCAGCGTGCACTGCGTCGGCGAAGGGCCACAGGTAGCTCTCGTGCATGGTCTTGTCATCGATGTTGGACGACAGAGACTCGATTCTTGTGCCATCATCAGCCGTGCTCGGGTTGCGCTGGGTCTCTTGCTCGTTGCCAATGAAGTGCTTCGTAGTGGCCTGGACACCAGCATCTTGCAGACCGATAACACTCTCCGCAACACCGATTCCGCTAAAGCCATATTAGCATTGTATATATAATCGCACGCGATGAGGATGAAATACCTCAAATACGGCTCAGGCGAAATTCCCTCCCAGTTACGGCCGCCGTATGGGTCTCTGCCGAGCGGGCCGACAACGGGCGCCAGGGCGATCTGAGAACCCTTGGCCTTGAACTCGAGGCCCATATAGTGGCTTCGCTTGTAGAAAGAGTTGCGGTCCCAGGTAGATGCGACGTTCACGCCAGCAGGGTAGACGTTGGCATAGACTGCCTGCCTAATGCCCACAGGACCATCTTGCAGACACAAGCCGGTGAAGTTGAGTCTCTCAATCGACCCAATCATACCCTACAGCAAATTAGCAATGGCCTTTTAATGGTACTCGTAGAATCCTGAATGACTCCGAGAGCATCTGTTTGCAGGCGAATCTGGTTTACAGATCGGCAGGTAAGGAACTTACAGCACACGGGCCGGTGGTACCGGTGACCAAGTAGACTTTCTCCTCCAAGGACAGCTCGGCAAGGAAGTCCTTTGCCTTGGCGAATGCATCCTCCCAGCCTACACCGGTTGCATTTGCTGTGGACAGTCAGTGACTACATCTTGTCGATCCAAATTTCAGTGACACATGGAATCACTCAAGGCATAAATTGCCAGCCTAGTGAAGAATTTTCTGTGCCAAAACACCGAAGACAGGCCAAAGGGAAGCAAAAGAAGACTTACGTGAAGGCAGGATCTCCGGGCTGGTGGTGTACAGGGAGTGATCCCAGGCGGATGCCGGAGACACCAGAGACGCGGCGATCCCGAGCAGAGCCAAAAAGTTGATTGCGGAAGCCATGGCGAAAAGGATGTTGATCAGCTTGATGAGCCTCAACAGTGCGGACAACACCCAGAGGTTTTATACGCCTTCCAGGCCGTGCCTACCTCCGCACGCGCAGTGCCGGACTCGTACCTCCTCACGACACCACAAGGCGACATCCGCGCCGGCAGATCAGCGGCAATGCACCCATAGCACCGGAAGCCGCATGCCTGGATGCAGCAAGTCCCACCGAGCTGAATGGCGTGCGTCGTGCCGGCGCCGGTGAGACTGTGGCGCGCGAAAGGCCCTCTATGGGCGCGTCCGCCAGCCAAGGACGCTTGGCGGCCGCCATGTGACGAGTGACGGTGAAGAAATTTTGAGAGAAGCAAGCGCCGAGGTGGTGAAGGCGCTGTGGATCCATGTTTACTACGCCCCGGCCAGCACGAGGGTCGCGGCCCGGGAGCACCACGGCTCAGCGTGAGCATGCCTCGTTCGGGTTAGCCCCCCGCATTTAGTTCCTTCGAATCTGGAGAACAGGGGGAGAAATTGGAGAAACGGCAGGGATGATTTGCCGACATGAACCCCACACGGCGGCTCCAGAACGGTGAATACCGAGCGCTCACGTTGTGGAATGCCGAACCGTCAGCCCACGACCACCCCGGCGTCTCTCCACGTCTGCTCTGGGTGGCTAAGGAGATGCGGCTCAACGGCCCTTCGCCCTAGTTAGCTCAGCGAGAATGGGATTCTGGAAAATGCATGCCAGAGTTTAGGCTGCTTGCCGTGCAGGAAACAATCTCACTTACTCCTCACCGAGCCGGTGGCCTTTCCCGACGCCCACACCGCGGATGCACCCCAGAATTGTCGCTTATGGCGGCCCAACGACCAGGAACCTGATCGCGGGGTGCCGAAGTTTCGCCAGATGGTGTGCATTCCGTCAGTGCGCTCTCGAGATGTCACCCTCCAGGCTGCACATGAGCGGTGGTCGCCTGAGCCGTGCGGTCATTGGCAGAAATTTCGGATTTATTGGCGCAGCTCTCTATTCGGGATATGACTCTGCCGAAAGCCTTCTCCGACCTCTACTGCCGTATACAAGCTGCCCACCATGTAATCCTTCGGAGCTCGGGAAAAGCTGAACCGCCATGCCTGTTGAGGATAAGGAAACCCGCTGTGACTTTCTTGCTCCGACATAATGGCGCATCAGCGGCTGGTGGTGATGAGCCTTTCACGTAACACCCCCGGCTGGGCAAAAGCCGAAGTTGAGTCGCCCCACACTTCTCCAGGCCGTCTCCGACTTCTCCTTAGAAGACCGCCAGCGCACTGCAGTAGCTCACGGAACTGTCCTTGGGGCTTACGCAGTCACTGCTTCTTTCGTACCTGACGAACCGGAACTTGCCCTTGCCTTCGTCGAGAGACAGTGCTTCGATCGCCGCCATGGCCACTCCGATGGGGTGTCTCCCGCAGACGGTGTTCCCCGTCTCCTCGAGAATGTCGAGAAACCGCTGGTGGCTCTTCGTCTCCACAGCATCCATGCAGTACCCATCCACGGCCGCAATGCTCTCATGGATAGCCGGGTTCGACGGCGGCCGTTCAGAAGGCCTCAGCATGCGAGCTTCTCCTGGCGCCTTCTCGTAGTGAGTGTACTGGAAGCGGGCGCCCCAGTGGCAGAAGTCAGAAGAGATGATGAACACTGTCGTCGGATCTGCAAGGTACGGAGCTAGGATCTGGCCGAACTGGCGCTCCGTTGCGGCTGAAGTGGCGCCCACGAGGATAGGCACGAGGGGCGGAAACTCGGAGGGGTCGGAGAACTGCCTGCGCGGTGTGCCAGCTGAGCAGCAGGTCCCCTGACTAGACTCGTCTGGAATCTTACCTAGAAAGAACCTTGTAGATGTAAGGAAGATGCATCTCAAGGCTGTGCTCGTCCTCATCTTGATCTTGGGTCATGGTATCGAACTTCCCCTTCGTGCGCAGCTCGGCAACGGTTGCCTTGTCGATCTGCAGGTTGCCCAACGGCGTCTCGTAGGCGTCGCATTGCGTCAGGGCGCAGCCGCTGAGATAGTAGTGGTGGGACGGCCCGAGGAGGAAGACGCGCTTCCTGCGTCGCGTGAGTTTCTCGTACTGTACAAGGACTTGTGGATCACCATGCAGGGGAGTCGGCACTCATGCCGGAGTGCGTATTTGCGGTGTGATGTGATTTTTTGCACCTCGGATACGGGTTGTGATTACATATGAGCTTCCGGGAGTACTTACGCTTGGGACAGATCAAGAGCTTTATAGGCCCATGCGGCTGCAGGACCAGAATAAGCGTATCCGGCATGCCTACAGATCCCACATGAGCCACGCCGTTGTTATTCACCTGTTACGCTACCATTTCTCAACCTACGGCGCAATTATCGCCCTCGCGCCGGCCGAAGGGATGTTGATCGAGTCATTCTGCGAGCCAGGACGGATGCCGGGGGTACTGGCGGGCACAGCGTCCAGCCACTCATCAAGCTGGGTGGAGAGCGTGCTCTTGTTCGCAGAGTACCAAGAGCCGGCGTGGCTAGCTTCGCGGATAGACATTTTGCGGTTAGGACGTTGATCGGACGAGAGCCTTCGCGGTCGACGAAAGCAAGCTAGCTTTCTGAGGAGCTTGGGAATGTTGGGCTGTTGGAGGAGGTTAACGGAAAGCACGGGAGAAGCTCGATCAAATCACGGAGACGGCGGGAAGGGCGGAAGATTCATGCAATCGTGAAGCGAATATATTCGAAGAAGCCAAGCACAAGACCTTCCGTTGACAGAAAGGTTGATGTGGGATGCAGATGTTGAACTGGATGCGGGACGGGCTCTAGCCCGCCGGACAAGTGGGACATGATGACCTCAGCCCCGCGCATCGGCGGTCGGCGTTTGGCGGCGCGTTTCATCACGTCACTGACGCGCTCCTCGCGTTCTGCGCGCGTTGAGTGCTCTGTGCCTCAGCCTCAGCCTCACGTTCGGTCCCGTTCCCGCTTACCTCTTCCCAACACCGTCGCCATCTTCACGCACATAAACTCCCACCAACATTCCAATTGCGCATCTCTCGTGTTCAGCATTTCCACAATGTCTCCTAAGCGCAAGCGTTCCGACTCCACTTCCTCGCCGGCCTCGACCTCCAGCCTCTTCTCGCGATCTTCCGTGAGCCCATCTCCTCCATCCCACCTCCCCAGCAACACCATGCAGCTGGATCTTCCCACCCAGGCCTATCCAACACCTGCTCACTCATGGGTGTGGCAGCCACGGAGCGAGGCCAGCAACGACAGCGGACGGACGATGAAGCGCTTCCGAGACAACAGGCCTGACGAACGCCTCATCCACGGTACGGAGCCCCAGCGCATTTCACGCAGCATCCGCATGGTAGCGCTAACAACATCATTATAGAGTCCACATTGCGAAGGTTATATAGTGCCCAGCGCGAACAACCGCACGTCTCGTCCATTCCATCCCAAGCCCCTGCAGTAGCAGCAGACGCCGCACCCGTGTCTCACCAACCCGCCGTCCAAAAGTCCACTCTCCACAAGTTTTGGAACATACCTCAAGCGCCCTCGCAGCAGCCACCCCCAGCTTCGTTGCCGGCTACGTGCAACGGCGCACAAGGCGCACGTTGTGAGGACTGCGATGCTAGCCTCGTGTCCGAGGATAGCATGGACATTGACATGGACGGCTGCGGGTCACAGCAGCAGTTTGCGTGTAATCACTGCGGGCGAATGGTATGCGGAACGTGTTCCATATCTCGCGATGTGAGAAGTTGCCTCAACTGTGCTATGACATGAGTGCTCTTAGCCACTGTGAATTAGCTGTGGAACATGCCCTGTGCTGAAAGGTCCTATTTTTAGAAGGGCCATGCACGGGACACATCGCATATTTCATGTACAATTTTTGGATTATTAGCGAGCATGTGCTGATAACGGCGTCGAGGGGAGTTTCTAGGTTTCACGGCGTTGGATTATGTGGGTTAGGATCAGACAAAGGAAATTTTTGGATATTGTTGAATCTACGCAGATTTTTAGCAATGATCCCTCAAGGGTCAAGCTACATAGATTGGAGAATGACGTGCATAAGATGAATGATAGGGCTTCATTCTCTAAATGTATAGTACAGTCTCCGCGCGCCATAGAATCGAACGACTTAAAGTGCTCTACACGAACTTCCTTGCGCTCTCCTTGATCGTTCTTCCTAGCCAGATAGCGGCGTTCTTGGATCCTTCGTCGACCCTGTTCATCTTCCATGCCAGCCACGCAACCCAACCAACCGTACCCACCAGCACACTCGACATGCCCGCCAACAGCACCTTGCCCTGCTTCTGCACCACCTTTTCCACCACCGAGTACCGCTCGTTTCCGAAGCTGACGCGCGAGTACTGCGTCGCGATGCCCGAGCTGGGGAACCACACGCTCAGCCACTCCTCAACCGCCTTGCGCAGGCGGTAGATCGGCGACTTGACGTCGGACCGCATCTCCTGGTAGTTTCTGAGGGCGAGGTCGTTGATCGAGTGCGCATCCGGGCGGCGGAAGCGCGAATACTCGTCCAGCGCCCGCGCACGCTGCTTCGCGCGCTCCTTGGCGTCGCTGTTGACGAGTATGTACTGGCTCTCCTCGATCTTGGAGGACGAGGGGCTGGTGGGCGAAGGCGGCACGAAGCGGTCGAGCCAGTCGTACAGCGTCCGCACGTCTTCGAGCCCGGCGTTCATGCCCTGGCCGTAGAATGGCACCATGGCGTGCGCCGCATCGCCGACGATGACGGCTGAGCTGCCGACATGGTAGGGCGCGCATTTGATGCTGATGAGCGGTAGGTGCGGGTTCTCGAGGTACTGGCGCTTTAGGTCCTCGGCTGAGATGAGATCTGGCACGACACCTGGGAAGTGGGTTTGGAAGAAGGGGACCAGGCGGTTCTCGGGGTCGACGTCGATTTCGGCGTAGCCGTCGGCGGAGAGGAAGAGCGTTGATGTAAAGGATTTGTCGAGAGAGGGGATGGCGATAAACATGAACGAGCCGCCAGGCCAGATGTGTAGATGGTTGGGGGAGATCTTGAAGCCGTTATATGGGGAAGTGTTGGTGGTGTCCGGCTTGACGTGGAATTCGCACCAGAGGGTATCGATGTATTGCTGCGTGTAGTCCATGCGTGTGAACTTCATCATATGGTAACGGACGGCAGAATGAGCACCATCGGCGCCAATCATGAAATCAAACTTGATCTCGATTTCCCTGTGGCCGGACGCTGTCGTTGGGCCCTTGAAGGGATCTGACTGGTCTTTTTTCGTCATGTCTTCAAACCAGGCAATGTTGTTCTTGAAGTCTGCGCCGACCAGCTTGTGGTTGAACAAAAGCTTCACGTTGGGCATGTTTTCAAGCTCATCCAGAAGGCGGTTGTTCAGGTTGTGGCGATCAACTGCCAATATAGCCTGTGAGATCATCAGCTACTGCTTATCGAAGTAGCGATTATCTACTTACTCGGCCATGCACGTCGTACGTTTGCGATTCTTCGTAGTTTTCTCCATTCTTGCTGCCGTGGATCATCCGTCCATGCATGGGAATTGTCTCACTCAAGACTGATTCGATCAATCCGGGGCAGTTTGCTAGCCGCATGGAGTGGATACCCCGCTCGGAAAGGGCAAGGTTGATGGATTTTGTGAAATTGAGCGGTACTGTCGAGGGATCCCGCAGGTCTACACATTTTCATGGTAAGAATCACTGAACTATGAGTGAAGACAAAAGAGGGACCCGTTTCTCCGTTGAATTGTAGGGATGTAGCAAACATGACTCGAGCTGCTGAAAATTCATGACGCGCTGCGTTTTCGAACAAAGCGGCTTTGTAGAGAAGAGGGATTGAAGGCACACGTATCATGAAGGACACATCAAGCAATGGGCCAATAGCAACGGCGGGAAAAGGGAGCGTACCTCCTCTCAGCTCGTAGACCTCAACTTCGTCGCCTCTCTGGGCCGCATAAAGGGCGGCAAGGGCGCCGACAGGCCCCGCTCCAACGACCACTGTCCGCTGGGTGACCATGTTCCTGGGTTGCAGTGGGTTGGAAAAGAGGACGGCGACAAGGGAAAATATAGCCGTCACCTGAGAAATGAGGTGATGAGGTAAGAAAACTGATGACTATTCCTTCCATCTTCCGGACGACCGCGTCTAGCTCCTACCTTTTCTCGAGCGCATCTGACTCGCTAGCGGGTAGTGGCGGGATCGGCGTCTGCGGGCGCCAATGCCGATCTCCAGAAATTCAACGCCGTTTTTGTGCTACTCCGCCTCAACTCCGGTGAAGGTCGCACTTCTACCACTCTTTGTGCAGCATATCTCAGCATATAAATAGCTTGCTGTTCAAACGGTTGCGGCCCTCACCTTCGCCATCTCGACGGTCAAGACGCCCCTCTTTAGCAACCATGGCTACCGAAACTGCAGGCCCGCGCAAGTGCCTGGGAGCCGACTGCGGAAAGGACGCCACCGCGCTGCAATGTCCTACCTGCCAGAAGTTGGGAAAAGAGTCCTACTTCTGCTCGCAAGATTGCTTCAAGAAGAACTGGGTACACAGCGAGAAACCTCACGCGACGCCGAACAGCCCCGCTGACCGCCATACTACAGAGTGAGCACAAGGCACTACACAAGGCCGCCGGCGCAACCTCAAGTAACCCTCTCCGTAACATCTTCCCGCCGAAAGTCGTCTCACAGCCTGACCCAGAAACCGGTCATTACAACCCCTTCCCGTCCTTCTCTTTTACCGGCGACCTTCGCCCCGTGTACCCTCTGTCGCCCCGCAGAGAAGTCCCTAAGACTATACCACACCCCGACTATGCGAAGGATGGTATTCCGAAGAGTGAGCAGATCTTTGTCAACAGGCACAAGATCAAGGTTCTCGACGCGAAAGAGATCGAGGGTATGAGGAAGGTCTGCCGCCTGGCGAGAGAAGTGCTGGACGAGGCCGCCAGGGCAGCCGTGCCTGGCGTTACAACCGATTATATCGACGAGGTCGTCCACAAGGCCTGCGTCGCCCGTAATGTGAGTACAGAAAGCGCGAATGTGCTTGAGTGAGCCATTTGGTGCAGAAGAAGTAATCGCTCATCATCCACAGTCTTACCCGTCCCCGCTTAACTACTGCCACTTCCCGAAGTCGGTTTGCACCTCTCTCAACGAAATCATTTGCCACGGTATTCCCGACCAGCGCGTCTTGCAAGACGGTGATATTCTCAACATCGACGTCACGCTCTACCACGAAGGGTTCCACGGCGATATCAACGAGACATACTACATCGGCGAGAAGGCGCTTGCCGACGCGGACTCGATTCGCGTCGTCGAGACGGCACGCGACACTCTGGACGAGGCTATCAAGATCGTCAAGCCAGGCATGCTATTCCGCGACCCTGGCAACGTCATCGAGAAGCTGGCGAAGCAGAGGAACTGCAGCGTGATCAAGACGTACTGCGGCCATGGTATCAACCAACTGTTCCACTGCCCGCCCAACGTCCCGCACTATGCAAAGAACAAGGCTGTTGGTACGGCCAAGCCCGGCATGTGCTTCACCATCGAGCCCATGATTGCACTGGGAACGCACAGGGACAAGACCTGGCCGGATGATTGGACCAGTGCCACGCAGGACGGCAAGAGGACTGCACAGTTTGGTAGGAATCAACTACTCCATCGTAATCGTCTAGTACATGCTAATAGGTCTGCAGAACATACCCTGCTTGTCACTGAGGATGGCGTGGAAGTCCTGACGGCTAGGCTACCGGATTCGCCTGGCGGTCCTGTCCCGATACCTGGAATCACGGACGGAACCAAGGAGGCCACTAACGGTGCTTGAGCAGCGGCATGAAATGCGTCGGATGGTTGCATACGGAGAGGCGTCGGGGAACGATGTGCTTAGCGGGATGTTGTTGAGCGCTTAGATACCTCTTTCAGATTTTAAAGGCGCTTAGATGCGTCGGCATGCCGAAGGATAGTTGCATTGCATAATGCGCATCGGGAAGTGTAAGAGTGGGCGACGTGACTCGGCTCGTGACGGGTGCCAATGTCTGTGCGGAGCTTGATGCGTGCCTTGGAAGACAGCTCATGCCAGCAGCGCAAAACCGACTGCGTTTCGTCATCGTCTATCCGTCTACTCAAGACGTCAGCTCCTTCCAAGCCCGCTTCCTTCCGCGTTTGCCGGCTCGCATTGTTTCTTTGCAAGGTGCTGCACCAAGTCCCCAGCTTCTGGAGCTCGAGCCGATTGCCCACCGCCTACGACTCGCGCACTCCGGCAGATAACGTCTTCGCGTCCCCCGCCAACCGACGACCGACAAGCAAATCTCAACGACGTATCTCTACCAGATCACATCGTCGAACTACCAAAGCCCGACGCTTCCGCGCAGCTGCCGTTGACCTCTCCATCGCAATCTTCTACCCAGCATCCTCGCGCTCGAAAGCTTTTCAAGATGTCTGGCGAGGCGTGGCTCTACCTCCTCGCTGTCCTCATAAATGCGGTCAACCTCTTCCTCCAGGTCTTCTTCACGATCATGTACTCTGATCTCGAATGGTACGCATCACTTCCCGGCGCTCTTTGCGCAGCTCTGGCTGCTCGGGCGCCTTCTCCACGCGCCTCACGCGCGCGTCCAAGCAGAGAGTCGGCGCCTCGTGGATGACACCGAGCCCTGCTAACACGGCTGGACACAGCGACTACATCAACCCCATCGATCTTTGCAACCGTCTGAACACCTACATCATCCCCGAAGCCGCTGTCCACGCCTTCCTGACGTTCCTCTTCCTCATCAACGGCTACTGGATTGCTCTGCTGCTCAACCTGCCCCTCCTGGCATGGAACGCGAAGAAGTGAGTTACACGCGACTCCTCAATGGGCCCAGAAAAGCCACGCTATTGGTTCTGCGATTGTGCGGGAGAATACGTGGCCAGGCGCCTGGGCTGTCGATTCAGGGTTAGGAACAGACGACTGATTGCGAGTGGCAGGATCCTTGAGAACCAGCACCTTCTGGACGCGACCGAGATTTTCAGGAAGCTCAACGTGCACAAGAAGGTACGGGAAAGCGTCTCAGGCGACTTGCGCGCCGAGTGTTTTGCTCGAAATGGACACGCGTGCACTAACACCCTGTACAGGAATCCTTCATCAAGCTCGGTTTCCACTTGGTTATGTTCTTCTTTTACCTCTACAGCATGATGTGAGCCCCCTCCCACTCCGGACATCTTTGCGGTCTTCCGATGCTAATTTGCCTGACAACAGCGTCGCCTTGATCCGCGATGAGACGCACTGAATCCGCTCTGAGACCGAGAAGAGCATGTACCGTGGCTCCTTATGAGCAAACGGCAAGCCTTCCATAGGCGCGAATACGGCTCGAAGTCGCTTGCCTTTGCGGCAACATGCGCTATGAATTAAGAAAGAATGAGTAGTAACGGCTGGGACGAGTGGATGGATGTATGAATGACATGAGATAGGCGAGGGGGTACGCGCTTCTGGGCATGTACTTTCCTTGGCTCTGTATGCCCGCCTGCCGGGCTTGTCGAGCACAAGGCTGTATTTATAGCCCTGGCGGAGACTTGAATGGTATGATAGCTCCGCAACTAATGCCGAGTAGCAAAATAAACTTCGAATGGTACTGAAACGTAAAACCGCATGCGCGTCTTTCCCGTCTCATTCCTGGGACAAACACCACTGGCCTGTGGAAAAAGCGTTATTTGTGATGAGAACAACTGCCCACGTTCGGCATGTACATCTCGGCGTGTTATGGCTCTTTTCTTTTTCTCTGGCGCAAGCCAACTGATCTATCTCACCAACTATATTGTACTGTGGTCCATTGCCTGCTCGGGTTGAGTGGTGCTGAGTCAGCGTAAGACCCTGACTCGCTCAACGTCACTGCCCCCGAGCTGCAGCCAAAAGTCCAAACTACTGCTACACAAGTCACGTCGTTCCATCCACGAACCACATAACGCATACGACACATATATACACACCATGGCGAGCAACACCAAAGGTCGCGTACCTACGGGCTTTGCTGACGAAATCGTCATCAGCGAAGCCTCTTTCCGTTCGGCGCACCGCGCGCGCGAGGCAGCAACTGAACCACCGAGCAAAAAGCGCAAGAGAGAAGAAAAGGGCGACTCCAGTATTGTGTACGGCAAAGGCGCATACAAGGGCCCATGGGCAAAATACCAGTTCGAGCGACCGGACGCTGCGTCGGACGAGGAGGGCTCCGACGTGGAAATCGTGTATGAAGAGGACGAGATCGAAGAGCAGCCTGCGGCACCGACAACGAAGGATGGGACCGCGTACGAGCACGAGGATGCGGCGGAAGAGAAGACGGTCTTCCATGGCTCGCAAGAGTTCGACTACCAAGGGCGCACATATATGCATGTGCCGCAGGATTTGGGAATCAGCTTGCGGGGCGAGATCACCGACCTCAAAAACTACATCCCCAAGAAGTGCATCCACACCTGGAAACACCACACCAAGGCCATCAACGCGCTGCGCTTTTTCCCCGACTCGGGCCACCTTCTGCTGTCAGCGTCTGCGGACAACACAGTCAAGATTTGGGATGTCTATCACAATCGCGAACTGCTGCGGAGTTACATGGGGCACAACAAGTCCGTCAACGACATTTGCTTCAACAACGATGGCACGCAGTTCCTGTCCGCCTCGTACGACCGTCAGATGAAGCTGTGGGATACGGAGACCGGCAAGTGCATCACAAAGTTCTCGACCGGCAAGACGCCGCATGTCGTGCGCTTCAACCCCGATCCCGCGCTCAACCACGAGTTCCTGGCTGGTATGGCGGACAAGAAGATTGTGCAGTTCGATACGAGGACGCAGCAGATGGTGCAAGAGTACGATCATCACCTGGGACCAGTCAACACCATCACCTTCTGCGACGAGAACAGGCGGTTCATCACGACGTCAGACGACAAGTCGCTGCGTGCGTGGGAGTATGGTATCCCGGTGCCGATCAAGTTTATCGCGGAGCCGTACATGTACCCGATGGTGCGGAGCGCGCCGCACCCGTCCGGCAAGTACGTGGCGTTCCAGTCGTCGGACAACCAGATCGTCGTGTACGCGTGCACCGACCGCTTCCGGCAGAACCGCAAGAAGTCGTTCCGCGGCCACAACAATGCGGGCTACGCCATCGATGTGTCCATCTCGCCCGATGGCCAGTTCGTGTCGTCGGGCGACAGCGGCGGCTTCGTCACCTTCTGGGACTGGAAGACGTGCAAGATGTACCACAAGATCCAGGCGAGCGATGCACCCGTCATCAGCACCAACTGGCACCCGAGGGAGACAAGCAAGGTCGTCACGGGCGATTTGAACGGCGTGATCAAGTTCTGGGATTGATTTGTTTTCTGTTTGCTGTTCTCCTTGCGCGAGCGTTGGCGAAGACTGAGCAGACTGGGTTATCGAAGGGTATTTGCAAGGCTGTGAAGGCATGATAGAGAGGGAAGAGGCAAAAGTGATACCAAAAATGACACGTTCACCACCAACAGACATGATAAGGCTGCCGCCTGACTGAGTCAAGCAAGGCAGCTACTTGAATCCGTGCATGAGACAGCATGGCCAAATCATGACCGTTCGAGTAACACGCCGAAGAGAAACAACTTCGAACGCAGCGGAGCTGACGGGATTGCCCAAAGGAGACCGACCGGGGGTCGATGATGCGCACTCGCCGCACGAATGTGTGTAATTTAAGTCGTACCAACCCCATAACACTCTTGTAAGGCAGGCAGGCGCGCAGTGTGACCGGGACGATCGCACGGAGTTGCCTTTCTCGGCGCAGGTTTTTTGTGGAGATTGGACGGGCGCGGTCCCGTCGGTCGGCCTGACGTTAGCTGTGATTATTGATGCTTTGGTGTGTGGACGGGGTTCAATTTACAGAGGTAGTTAGTACGTAGAGGCGGGCCGTCGCTCACTCGTCATTGGCGGTGCTCGGTATACTTTCCCCCCCGGCTGCTGGGTTGTTGCTCCTTCCCCTCGCCTTATTACGCGCCCCCCGTTCACATGCGATCTTCGCCTTGGCGCCTTTGCTTGTATCCCGTTGTCCTTTTTACCGCTACAATCCTTGTCCCCTCCCGCGGCTTGGATCTGACTCTTTTGCGCGGATCTTGCTGGGGAAGAAGCAAAAAGGCGAATCGATGCGAGGGGTTGCGGACGGGATGGACTGACTGGGGATGGAGGGTGGTCGGTCTGCCGGATGAGGTAAACCGACCTTTTTGCATGTCGGTTATGCAGGGGCGCCTGGGGGAGAGTTGTCGAGTCGCTTGTGTTGCCTATGTAAAGTTACACCTTGCGTCGCTGTTGTCTTTTTTTTTTTTTGCCCTTGGCTGGGCTCTGGGTGTTACTGAATAATTGCGGAGCGTGGTGGAAGCGGCCGTTGGATGAGCTGCTTTGGTGGAGGTACGTGGGGCATTGCAAGTGGGGGCCTTGAGGACAGTGTGGTGGTCTCTTACTTTGCTTGCATGTTTTCCCGTGGCGGGGAATGAGAAAGAATGGCGCCTGTCTTTCTTTCGTAAGATTACTTAGGCGCTATAGCTTCTGTCCATGCGCGCGTTTGGTTAGAGAAGCGGTGACTTCATGAGCGCGAAGCATCTCATAGCTTTAACCCGCAGACAAAAGGATGCCAGACTTTATGATTAGAATTTGATATGAGGCTGAGGTTCACTCTGTCTCAGCCAAAAAGAAAAAGAAAAAAAATCGGGACACGCAGGCGGCCGGTGGAGATAGGAAGTCAAATAGAGAGAGAGAAAATTTAATGAACGCGCAGCTTCGTCCCGAAGGATTCTCAATTGCAATCTCTTGCCTTTCGTACAAATGGCTTTGCTTATACAGCTGATGAGCGGGATCATTATGTACGTAGTCATATTTGAAGACTTGGCATGGCATGAACCGCCTCCCGCCATACGGAGGTGAAGCTACTGTCCGGATGCCGGTGTAAAATAAGAAACGATGACATTTGCATCCGGACAATAGCTTCAGTTCCGTACGATTAGACATTTGGGCATTTGAACCGTGGATCACATGTCAGTTGTCTCAATAAGGGTCTTCCCACACAATCACCTTTCACTTTCGCACGACGAACGTGAGAACACACAACAATAGTAACAATAAGAACAATAGGCGGGCCCCCAGCCACCCCATTACACACATATTCAAAAGCACCTCGACTCCGCTTCCAAACCACAACCACTCTTCCTCGTCTCATTGAACGAATCATCATGCCTGGTCGCAGGCACTACAAGCCGGCCGGCAGGCCCCAATACACCAACCTTTCTATCAAGGCCGTAGAGAACACCGTTCTCGCCAGCGCGCTGAGGGACACCCAGAGGCGATTTGACACCTTTGCCGACCACGAACCTATCAACGACCCCAACTCATGGCTGAACGAACTTGCTTGGTCGAGCGAGGTCAAGAAGTTCGCGTGGCCCGATGATATCAGACCCAGCCCGCGCGACAAGATCATTTCCGCCGTCCAGGCCTCTCTCAACTCTTACCAGTCCAATGGCTGCGACCACTTTGCTTTCTCGGACTGCCTTTGCATCTGGGATATCTCAAAGCTTTGCTCTCAAGAGAAATTCTTCCGCTCCCCGGCTTTTGGATCGGCATTCTGCGTCCAGTTCTCCAGCTTTACACCCCATGTCGTCAAGATGGGATTGGTTGAGGGCGAGTTGGGTGTCTTCCTGAAGCAAGATGTCTGCGTCCCAATTTCCCAATTCCTGGAGGTCCTCCGCGGTGTCAGCCCCAGTTTCGCCCCATGCTACGATACCCAGCTCAAGTTCTGGGAAAGCAAGGTGACCGACGACAAGACGAAGTTTAACTACTCTGGATTGCCGCGCGAACTCAGGTGGATGATAATTGAGCATCTCGGCGAGGATACCGATCTCTGGCCCTACCTTTACAAGCGCGGAGATGCCAGGAGCCGCTACTCCTGTGCGGAAGATGCGCGGAGGATGGGCCTAATGACTATCACACCCGTTCAGTACCAGTACGTCATGAACGGCATCGGCATCTTCAGGAAAGGGACCCACGATGAGCTCATGCTCCTCAAGACTTCGATCCGCCGGAACACGTTCTGCTTCGACAGGCCTGGCAACCTGGTCCGTTTCCTGGATGCAGTCGACGAGAGCCAGTTGTCCAATATCCGCAAGGTCCATTTCAACTTCGACCACGCCGACTTTTTAAGCTTCTTTGGAGCCAACATCCAGCCCGGCGAAAAGCATTACGGAAGGTTCGCGAAAGCACTCAAGACTCTCGGCCAGCTCCATCTGGATACCGTTTGGATCGAACCCAAGGTATCCGAAGACATGACCATCAAGGGCTACTTCCCTAGGCCGCAGGAGTTTGGTTGCCACATGAAGGCGGTGAGGTACATCTGCGGATTAATCACCCGCAACCTCCAAAATGCCAAGAGGCTCAAGCTTTGCGGCAGCTACTTCCGTCAGTCGTGGCAAGGAGCTCTTGACGAGATGTTCTTCGACGCGAAGCGTGCCGAGTTTATCTCCGGCAAGTTTTACGCTCTCAAGGCCGACAAGCCCAACGGAGAGGGTCCAAGCGGCGGAGCCAGGGTTTCGAAGAAGCGTCGCAAGCATAACAAGAGCATCGTCGATGCCGAGCACACGCCGTATGATGCGGCTATCGACCTTCCGGAGGAGGAGTTGGGTGTCTTGTGGCCGTGCGGGTGTCACGACCCGTGCGGTCCGGACCACTTCAACAGTAGTGAGCGGCCGGAGAAGAAGGCGGTGGAGGAGGTGGAGGAGACGGGAGGAGAGGAGTAGGTGGTGGGATATCCGGTGGGATTTCCAGTGCTGATTAGATAAAAAAAATGAAGATCATTTCCTTTTGCTGCCGAAATGTAAACAAAGTGGGGGAGTTGAAGCTCGTGGCAGGACGTCTTTGACGATATTTATTCGTGGGTGGTTGAAGCTAACGTCCGGACGCAGATGTCGATTTAAGAATTACACATCTACGTCCGACCGTTAGCTTCAACTACCCCCGTATGTCAAGTGCGATCGGCATCAAAGGCAGTCGCAGGGTAAATGGCAAGTGATGAGCGGCTAAGGCAGCAAGGCGACAGCGGGTGGTAGGGCTGATGGTGGTTCGGGGTTGGACCGTGCGGGGGGAGGGATGAGAGAGGAAAGTGGCTCGCGTCAGCTGTGCGTGCGGCAACTGCAACCTGATGGCCGCTGGATGACAAACGTCCAAAGCCACCATCGCCCTTCGTCTCGCTCCAAGCCAGCCTCGCCGAAACTGGCACCGGCTTGCGCGTGCCTGTAATTATGCTTCTTACCAGCTGACTCCCCTCACACCGGGCGACGCGCTCACGACGTTATTCAACATCTGCCGCAGCTGCATCCGCCGTAGCTGCGGCTTTCCCCACGGCTAGCCCGCATGGCTTCAACCACCTCCGCCCTGTCGCGATACCGCCCCATCGTGATTACTGTCGCCGGAGCCGCCGCCTGCTTCTCGGCATATCTCCTCTGGTCAACCATCACCGCCGAGCCCGCCCAGGGCCTTCAGCGCAGCAATGCCGTCCACCATCGCCGCAACCCGCGACGCCGCACCCGCTCCCACCACAATGACGATGCCGACGCCGATGCCAGAACCGACGCCACCGACACTGGCCGGCCCTACGGCGTCTTCGTCGTTGAGGATGCCGACAACCACGGACATCGCCATAGGTTCCCGCTCTTCCCGGGAAGGCTTCCTGACGTCGACTGGTTCCGACGCGTCTGCCACCACGAGCAGTGGATGGCCGAGGAGCTAGCTGAAGAGGCCCAACGCCAGTTCTTAGACAATTACCTGGAACGCGAAGTCGACTCCTCCACGCAGCTCTCCACGCGCCAAGAAACCGAGCGAATCTACCGTCGCCTCCTCAACTGGGGCCTCCCGCGAGCTCAGATCATGGCTGCCTTCGGACGACACAATCGCAGGGTCACGGGAGTCTCGCAGACAGACGGCACACAGGACTTGGCCATCCCCGCCAACGACGATGAGACCGAGGCTGCTTCATGGCACGAGGCCGAATCGCAAGCTGGTGGCATGGCGGTTAATGACCAAAACGGCGACGGACACGCTCTTCGAAGAACACTGTACTACATTGCAGAGGACCAAGCGCGACAAAAGGGCATCGTTCACCGCGGCATCACTTGCGATGGCTGCAGCACCACGCCCATTCGCGGGATCCGTTGGCGCTGCACCAACTGTATAGACTACGACTTGTGCTCCGATTGCGAGGCTACCAACATCCACCCCAAGACACACATGTTTCAGAAGGTCAAGGTTCCTGCCAGGTACCTGGGATACACCCGAAATCCCATGCCAGTTTATTTCCCCGGTAATCCAGGATACATGCCGTCAATTGTGCCGAACGCCGTGAGGAAAAGCCTGGAGGAGCAGACACAGTACGAACCAGAAGAGATCGATGGTCTTTGGGAGCAATTCACGTGTCTTGCCAACGTCCAATGGGACGAGGATCCGGAGAAACTCGGCGCAGCCATAGACAGGCGCGCCTTTGACAAATCTTTCGTGCCCCGCTACACTGCTAACATCCCTGCGCCGAATCTCGTATACGACCGTGTTTTTGCCTTCTTCGACAGCAACGGCGATGGTCTGATTGGATTCAAAGAATTCGTTCTCGGCATGAACTTCATCCGCATGAGTCCACATAGCCGCGCCAAACTCCGCAAAATATTCGAGTGCTACGATATCGACGGGGACAGCTATGTGACTCGCAAGGACTTTCTGCGCATCTTCCGGGCATACTACAACATCCTCCGCGAAAAGACCAGAGATATGCTGATGGTTGCTGAAGAGCACCTCAGTGTAGCCGGGGCTATGGACACGATTGAGTCGAGCCAACCTTTGAGTTCTGCTTTCCTTGGCGGACCGAATTTCAACAGACAAAGACCGAGCGCGGCATCGAGGAAAACTTTTGATCGCTTTGGAGACCCTCTAGAGGACGACGTTATAAGAGAGGATGGTCACGACATTGAAGATCGCTCTCAGCTTATTGCGGATTCTGGAGAACTTCGGATCGCTAACAGTCGCGCGCCTGGTCAGACCGTCGAACAAGTTCGTCAAGAAGCTGTTGCGGATCGATGGAGGCGGAGAGAGTTCTACATTGACGAGGAGGAAGGCCTTACCGCGCCCGATTCCTCAGAGCTTGATCATGCCGACGCCCCAGCCGACGTAGCTTCGACAATTGACGGCCACGTTGACATGCCTAATGGCGTCTATGTTCGACCCTCGCATTCCCGTTCGTCCTCCCGGGTCCGCTTCGCAGATGATCTTGAGTCAGATGCTCGTTCTGATATCTCTACGTCTTCGCGGCCCATCGGAGAGCGCTGGGGTGGCTACGAGATCCCGCAAGCTGAAGAGGACCTTGGTAAAGATATTCTCTATCAAGTCACCCAGCAAGGCTGCAACGAAATGCTCGACCCAATTTTCAAGCGGAAAGAGGACATTGCTATGGAAGTCCAGGCGACCAAGTCTGAGCGTCAGTTGTGGCGCCAGAGGATCAATGAGTTCATCAAAGACATGGAGGACAAAACCGGAGCAGATTTCAAGAACGACCCTCTCGTCAGATCTCCTGAGGCCGAAGAGCTCATGAAGGTCTCCCTCCAATTTGTTGCACTAGTTACTGGCCGGAGCTGGAAAACCTACCAAACTCTGAAGAACAAGGGTTTCATCCCCAACGAAGACATTGATGCTCTCGACGGTTTTGTGGAGGAGGTCTTTCAACCGTTCGAACGCGATCTACGACAAGCAGAAAACAACGGCATTTCTAACGAAGCATACAAGAGTTTCATTTCCTCGGCTAGATCCCTCATTGCAAAGGCTGCAAGGCGTATTTCGGAAACAAAGAATGAACCAGGAACAGCGACGGATACCCAAAAGCGAGAGGCTCGGCTCGAAGTGGATCTTGTTGACATGCAGTTGGACGAGCTCTTCGAGAGGTCTAATTTGCTAACGGATGGGGATCGCGATAGAGTGAGGCGATCGGAGGAACCAGACAGAGAGGTTAATGGGGAGACAAACAACGCTGATGGGGGCGAGGCCAGCGAGAACCCGGAAGTAAGATGGCTCGAGCTGGTAATGAGCCGTCCGTCTGATGCCAGAACATCGGACCAGAGAAGGGAGCAAGCTAGCGCACGCAGTCAAAGGGCAGCATCACCACCTGGAGACCCAACCTTGCCGCAGTTCCGCCCGAACAGCATCCCAAGCAACCCAGCGCAGGCAAACTTCCTGCCTATGCCGAGCCTTCCTACCAATACCACTGCGCCGCCAGAAAGGCCACAGACGCCTGAAATTATCCCTCCTGCTCCTCCGTTAGAACAAGTAGAGCCTCTCAGGGACCCTACCATGCCTCAATTCCGTCCCAACAGCGAGCGCGATATCCATCCGCCCAGGGCCTCATCACTCAACCCGCCACCTACACCTGTTCCTCAAGGGAGCGCAACTCGAACTAGCCGCCAGTCCTCACCCGCCCCAGCACCCAGCCACGCAAACGAACCCACGCTCTTCATCCCAATCTCATCTGAGGCGTCCACGTCAGACAGCTCTTCGGAGGACACGCCCAGCTCCGGAGAATCTACTTCAGCCGAGGAAGACGAAGATGACGATGACGAGGACGAGGATACCGCAGCCGAGATCCGCATGCGCCCCAGCGACATTCGCGACCTGCCAGAGGAATTCCTCTCTCTCGTCAGCACGGCCATCCGCGAGCAGCGCGTTCGCGACGCCATCAACCACTCGTCGGCCGCCGCCCGCGCGCCCAACGTCTATCTGTCCACAGCGTACGCTCGGCAGCGCGATCACCGCGAAGCGCCCGATGAGCGTCGGATGGCACGGTTGGCGATGCTGGACGGTGCGGAGAGTGAGATCAAGAAGGTTGGCAGGGGAAGAATCGGGTTCGATGAGTTTGCCGAGATGATGCAGGGACCAGCGGGAGGTGCCTTGGCATTTGTAGAGGGGTGGTTGGAGTTGGGGAGCTTGTAAGCTGAGATGCGGAAAAAATTGATGAAGAAGAACAAAAAGGGCATTTATCGGGGAAAAAGTCATTCATAGCATGGGGAATCTTGCACACAGGATGGGTGCATGGAAGGTGGGGTTTTCTAAAAAATCAGTAGTGCTACATAGGCAGCTATTTACTTGTAGAAATGATACCCGATGGATCGGTCGTTTATATATCTATTCCACTTTCCTATCATCATGGTTCCCTTCAGCCGCGAGAATTTGGAATGACCTTTATTCATGCGTGCCGCGTATGACTAACAGCCTGATTCGACACAATTGCCAGAAACATTATGTTGTGAGGGGATTATTTGAACGGGAACTGCGAAGCTGTTTACGAAGAACGGAGTGGAAGTCGAGTTTGGCACGTTGGAGGTTGGCTTTGACGTCACAGCTCGACTTGTTTCTCTCCGGCATCTCGGGCTCTTAACTCTGATCCACACCCTCAGCATGTCAGAGTTGACCGCTCTGGAAAAAGAAATATCGCCGCCTCCAAGGAAGAAAAGGAAGGATCGATCCACACTTCTCGAGCATCCCCAACGTCAACTAGAGCGCCGACAGATTCGGGAGAACCAAGATGGTACCGCACCGAGTCTCGCCGCCGTTGAAGCTGGCGAAGCCGAGGTTGCGGACCATCCAGAATACTTCGCTACGCACCTAGCGCTGAAGTCCAGGGCCGAGCCCAGAGAGCCGAGGATTTCTGTCCAAGAGTTCAAGAGTCTTTATCAAAAAATATCAGCACGGAGACAGCGGAGCAGGTGGCTGTTCAGTAGCATCAGCTTATATGCTTAGTCTGTCTTTCCAAATGGCATCGGTGATAGGGCTGGCCTGGCGGTAGGATCTATTAGAGTGGTCGGGTCGCTCAAGAGACTCGGTACACAGCAACCCTTTGGAATACTACGGATCATCAGGTTGCCGCTCCCATTACAGGCACTCTGGGTCGCAGCATATTGCACGAGTTCGAATCTCCCGTGCTGACGATACCTCAGTGAGGAACGAGGCTCTATCACCCATTTTTGTTTCTTTTGTCTGTCTCTCCAAGCAAAACCTAGATTCCTGTTTTCTATATATATTCTTTGCTTCTGTCATTTCAATCACTGATACACGCTGGCCCAGTGGTCGGATCTGTTAGAGTGGCCGAGTCGCTCAAGAGACTCGACTCACAAGCAACCATTTGGGAACTCGCAGATCATCAGGTTGCCACCCCAACTACAGGCATTCCAGGTCACAGTACACTGCACGAGTTCAAAACTTCGTACTGACGATCAAGAATGGGGAGCAAGGCTGTATCACATTCTCTTCTTTTTTACTGTCTGCTTCTTGCTTCTTTCTTAACCTCACTTTTTCTACGCATTCTTCACCTCTACCTCCTACGCCACCACTACTGGCACGTCATCATAGTTCTTCTTCATCCAAAGCCTCACCTTCTCCAATCCCTCCTTCAGCACATCCGTCTCGCAGCAAAACCCAACCCTCACATAACCCGGGAACCTCTGCCCAAAGCTCTCCGGCCCAGGCACGAACAACACGCCCGTCTCGTCCAACAACGTCTTGCAGAACTTGGCCGCGTCCACCGGCTCACCACCCTCGCCCTCACGATGGAACCGCAAGAAGGCCGTGGTGCCGGCCTTCGGCTTCACCCAGTCAACGACATCATCATGCTTCGTGACGAACTTCTCCAGGATCTCCAAGTTCGCCTTGGCGAGGCCGATGTTGCGGGCGAGCAAGGCGTGGACGGTGCTGGGGCTGAGGGCGCGCGCAGCGACCTGCTGGTCCAGGCTGCTGACGCTGATGGTCGTGTAGTGGCGGGCGGCGGCCATCTTCTCGACGAGGGCCGCGCTGCGCGAGGCGATCCAGCCGACGCGGATGCCGGCGAGGCTGTAGGCCTTGGAGAGCGAGCCCGTGGCGATGGTGTGCTCGTAGCCGAGCGACAGGATCGACGGCGGGAAGGCGTCGTCGATGGGCGAGATGCTGTGGAAGATGGGGCGGTACACCTCGTCGCTCAGGATGGTGATGGACTTGGTTGCGGCGAAGTCGATGAGGTCCTGGAGGAGGGACTTGGGGAGAATGGCACCGGTGGGGTTGTTGGGGTTGCTTGGGGAGATCTGTTAGTTGATATACTCCGTCGTATGAGGCGCGGCGGCGTACTTGACTACGATCAGCTTGGTGTTTGGCCGCACCAAAGCCTTCAATTCTTCTAGATCTGGCACCCAGTCTTTCTCGGCCTTGGCTTCCCAGAGATCTACTTCAGCACCCAGGCTTTTTGGGACCTCGTAGAGCTGCTGGTACGTTGGGTGGTGGACAATGACATGGTCTCCGGGCCCGACAAGGGCGTAAAAGACCAAGGTGTTGGCCATGATAGCACCGGGAGTAATCAAGATATTGTCTTCAGGTAAACGAGACGTGGCCCTCGAGGAGTAGAGATTCGAGAGGTTCTTCCGAAGAGCCTCGCTACCACGAATTGCGCCATAAGTGAGCTTTTCGGAAGTTGTCAGGATACTGACAGACTTCTCAGAGGGATCCTCAGCCAGAGCTTGCAAATCCTCAATGGAGATGGATGCACAGCAGGTCTCGGCGAGATTGTACTTGGCGGAGTTCTCATGGGCGTCCATCCACTACACGAATCAGTGCCGGGGCTCATGAGTATTGTAATTGATTCGTGAAAAGGCGAGGGGATATTATATCAGGCGACTATAATACCGTCCCTTCCGGTGCCTCTTAGCTGTCTCTTGGCAGCTGAAGACACACCGATTGACATGACTCCACTCAGTTGGCCGGCTAAGCAGTGCCGTATCCGTACAAACGTGGACCCAATCGCCAAATTCAACGACAAGCAAACCGGAACGCACGGAAAGACAAGAGAAAATTCTGCAGAAACAGCTCGACCTACCTCCTCGACACCGAAGGGCTCCAGATTGACCATGATGGCTGCGGTTGATCGACAGAGCGCGGGAGAACAGGGCAGCGGGTGCTCTGGTTGGAGCAGACGAGCGATCCAGCGATCACGAGAGTCGAACGTGATTCGCGTTGATAGAGAGTCGGGAGCAGTGCGAGGAGCTTATAGCGTGTCGTGCAGATGCAGGGTCACAGGTTAGGACGAACGGAGGGCGCTTGGAGCTAACCCAAGCGGCGCAACGGTTGCCGCCGCACCTCAGCCCCGGCGCGCTGTTGTTGGGCGGGCTGACCGACGATCGCGAGTCGCGTGAACGGGCGATCTCGAGGCTCAACCTGGCCGTCGCTGACCACCTGATGCCAGCATCTCGGCCTCCTTGCCCTTCGAGGTGACACGCGGGCGGCCCAATGGTTGGTGCGGTTGCAAGCGAAGGAAGCGTTGGCTGCAGAGACACAGGCAGTTTGGGAAGCGTGCGAAGGCAGGCGGGCAGTGCGCAGCCGAGGAGCGGCGTCGGCCGTAATGAACCTGCCTCCCCGCAAGTCTCCACACCAGCAAGCAAGCCAGCTTCACCGCCATCACAGCTGCTCTCTGTCTCGCGTCGGATTATGCTCCGCTGAGCCCGAGCTAACCGCCGCGTCCGATATTTTCGTCACGTCCCAGTTGCGCCCTCCACTCTTGCCGCTGCTCATATTTGCGACGTCGCGCCACCGCCAGCTCCAGGCAGCTGCATCGCGACTCCAGAGCTTCGTCGCAACACGCAGCTTGGGCCGCGCCCACATCAACAGACACCATGCGCTCGCCCCGATGGGCCTCCCACTTGCTGGCGGCCATGGCGGCCCTCTCCAGCATTGCCGCCGCCCAGCGCACCTATGCAAACTACACCAGCAACGACATGGTGCAGGACCCCTTCTCCATCTATGACGACCGCCCCGACGGCTGCCCGCCGTGCTTCAACTGCAACCTCGAGCAGTTCCCGTGTCATCAATTTGCCGGCTGCAGCAAGAACAACGGCCGCTGCGTCTGTCCGCCTGGCTTCGGCGGCAACGACTGCTCTGATCCCGTCTGCGGCTCGCTCGCCGACGGCAGAGACAGGGCGCCTCGCCAGGGCGCACAGTGCGACTGCAAAGAGGGCTGGGCAGGCATCAATTGCAATGTCTGCACCACCAACCAGGCTTGCAACGCCCTGATGCCCGAGGGCATCGATGGAGTGTGCTACCGCGAGGGTCTCGTTGTCAAGGAGAACTACCAGATGTGTGACATCACGAACCGCAAGATTCTCGACCAACTGAAGGACCAGAAGCCGCAGGCTACATTCTCGTGCAACGCAGAGACCGAGGAGTGTAATTTCCAGTGTATGTGCTTCCGTTCCCTCCCAGAATCGCCGCTGACAGCTTTTAGTCTGGGTCGATCAGAAGGAATCTTTCTACTGCTCCCTTGATACCTGCGGCTTCACTGTTAACCAAGAATCGAACCGAAACACTACCAAATACCGCTGCGAGAATGTCAAGTGCTCGTGTATCCCTGGGCGTATGCTTTGCGGAGAGGAAGGCTCTATCGACATTGGCGAGTTCTTGGACGAGTCCATCAAGGGCCCGGCCACGTTCAGGACTATCTCGACCGATGGTGGCAGCAGCGAGGATGGCAGCATTTTCTCTGAGCCGGCCATGAACGACTTGATCGCAAGCGTCTTTGGTGACGAGAGCATTACCCTGCGCTGCCACTCCGGCGAGTGTCTGCACGAGACCGAGGTTCCCGGTTATGAGCGCCCGGTGAAGGCAATCAACTCTCGTTTGATTGCTGGCGTGATCGCCGGTTGCGCTTTGTTCCTTGTGGCCGTCATTCTCGTCGTATGGATTCTTTCTAGGAGGAGCGCCGCGCGCGGTTGGGGCCCTATTCATTTGACCGACGATGAGGATGACGAGGCCATGAAGCTCATTGCCGACCACAAGCCCGCTGCGCTGCATTTCGAAAACGTGTCATACCAGCTCAATGGCAAGCAGATCCTCAGCAACATTCAGGGCTCCGTCCGCCCTGGAGAACTAATGGCGATCATGGGTGCTTCTGGTGCTGGCAAGACTACTTTCTTGGATATCCTGGCTAGGAAGAACAAGCGCGGTCGCATCTACGGCGATATTTACGTCAACGGCGAAAAGATTCCGAACGATGATTTCAGGAGCGTCATTGGATTTGTCGATCAGGAGGACGCTCTCCTGCCTACTCTGACCGTTCATGAGACGATTATGGATTCTGCCCTACTCCGCCTGCCAAAGGAAATGAGCCGCGCTGCAAAGGAACAGAGGGTCGAGGATGTCGAGAAACAGCTTGGTATCTACCACATTCGCCACCAGATGATCGGCTCGGAGGAAGGAAGTGGCCGTGGCATCTCGGGTGGTGAGAAGCGCCGTGTCGGAATTGCCTGCGAACTGGTCACGAGCCCCAGCATTCTGTTCCTTGACGAGCCCACCAGCGGTTTGGATGCCTACAATGCCTTCAACGTTGTCGAGTGCCTGGTCGATTTGGTCAAGACGTACAACAGGACTGTGGTCTTCACGATCCATCAGCCGAGATCGAACATTGTCGCACTTTTCGACCAGCTCATCCTGCTTGCCAAAGGAAGGACTGTCTACTCCGGACCTTTTGCGAACTGCCAGGCCTATTTTGACAATATTGGATATTCCTGTCCTCCTGGATTTAACATTGCCGATTTCCTCGTCGATCTCACGATGCACGCTTCTACACCTCGAGTCCCGATTGATGAGAACAGCTCTCTCTTTGCACCTCGCGATGATATCCCAACTAGGGCCAGCAGTGCAATTGGCGTGAAGTCAATCCCGAGCATTTCCAACGTAAGCATCGATCAGGAGCAAGGTAGCGAGTCAGCAAGCTCTAGGCCCAGGAATAAGAGGAAGACTTCGATCAGACAGCAGCAGGAACGCCAGCTCTACACGCGCAAGAAGAGCAACTATGAGCAGCCTCCAACGCCTAAGACCGACGATGAGTCGATTGCTGATACTGAGAGAGACAATATCCGCCTTCACCGACAGCAGGGGGCTCCGCCGCCGCAGATCCTGGAAGACCCTGATCAAATCCTCCCGGCTGCCGAGGGAAGCACTGGTACTGATCTCGACACCCTCGTTGCGACCTACTCTCGCTCGGATGTTGCCGAGGCTCTTCACGAGGAAATCTACACGATTATCATGACTGCCCAGAGCTCGAACGGACACAATGATTCCAACTCGGCGAATGGCAGCTACAAGGTTAAGGGCTACCGCAAGGTTGGTGTGATCAGCCAGTTCGTGATCTTGTCCAAACGGACCTGGCGTAACCTTTACCGGAACCCGCTGCTCATGCTTACCCACTACGCCATCGCAATCGTTCTTGCTGTCCTCATCGGCTACCTCTTCTATGGTCTCACGGACGACATCAAGGGTTTCCAGAACCGCTTGGGTCTGTTCTTCTTCTTGCTCGCTCTTTTCGGTTTCAGCACGCTTACGTCGCTTACCGTTTTCGCTCCCGAGCGCCTAATTTTCATGCGCGAGCGTGCCAAGGGCTACTACAAGCCCATCGCTTATTTCGCTTCGAAGGTGCTGTTCGACATCGTCCCGCTGCGTCTCGTACCGCCGATCATTATGGGTGCCATTGTGTACCCCATGACTGGTCTCATTCCAGCTGCGGCGGAGTTTTGGAAGTTCATGCTGTTTTTGACCTTGTTCAATCTGGCTGCGGCGAACATCTGCCTCTTCATCGGTATCGTCGTAAAGAACCAGGGTGTGGCAAACCTCATTGCGACGCTGGTAATGCTGTTCTCGCTGCTGTTTGGTGGATTCCTCCTTAACCACGAGACCATTCCCAAGTCTGCTTTGTGGTTGCAGTCGGTAAGTCCATACTCTCGATGCATTTTCTCATGACAACGCGCTAACAGTATCTGCAGCTGTCCATCTTCCACTACGGTTTTGAGGGTCTGATTGTCAACGAGGTCAAGTACCTCTCCTTGGTGGATCACAAGTATGGCCTCGACATCGAGGTTCCCGGCTCGGCTATTCTTAGCAGCTTTGGATTCAACGTCCTTGCGCTGTGGCACGATGCCATTGGACTTGCCGTCTTCTGCGGCGTGTTCGTTGTCCTCGCATACGCGAGCATGCATCTGCTGCTTGTGGAGACTAGGTGAGATGGACTTGTCGCATATTTGCTCCAGAGAGTGTGTATATCATCGATGGCTGGGTGTGTCACTGTGGTTTTGCGACATCGGGCGCACTGTTGAACTAGAGGTCGTGCATGGTCACCACACGAGGCAGACAGGGATGCACCGTCCGTGCAGTGTACAGAAGATAGAGCATCGGATCGGTCTCAATGGCATGTCTGGAGGATTTACGATGCAGGTTGGGTTGATCGGTCTCAGCCAGGGATACCGCGCGGCGGGTTCGGGTATGTGCATTATATACAGGCGTTGTCTTTTTTCTTGTTTTACTGAATCTCAATGGATCATACCATTTGTTTCGATTTGCTCAATCCAGCCTTGCTTCCCGGGCGCCTTTGTGACCAGGGGAGCGATGATGGGACAAAGGACGTGGTCTTGATTGGCATATGTAGGACTTGCTTTTTCTCGTCCCGTGCGACGGGGTGAGACTCCATTGGGAAGGTTTGAAACATTTTATTCTAACGTCAAGCGGACACGTCATCTAGGCAACACTGTTCAGAAGCACAGGATTCTTCGGCGAACTTGGCCAACGCAATGGCGAAGACGGTTACTGACGAGACGTGGTCCTCGATTGGAGGCGCCACTCAGCGTGGGGAATGGAAAGCTGTAATGAGCCAGGCCTTCATCTGGACTAGGCAAACGACGAGCCAAACGCACTGGCCGCGGCCGGGAAGAGATGCCATTGGAGAACACGACAATTTCATTACAGTGGCGCGCCAGCAATAACACCAACAACAGCGGTGGCCCCCGCGGCCGCGGCTGCGGCTGCGTCCGCAATGCAAATCATTCGTAACCTTAACTTCTCATTTCCCCTCCGGTGCACCGGGTCTCGGGCGAGGCAGGCGGTTTTGGGAAGGTGACGCCGGGCGATGGAGCAGTTTAGAGGAAAGTAGGGTGTTCCCATTCGGCGGGGACGGTAATATGAAGGGTCGTTCGCATTTATCGAGCAATTGCTGCTGGGACGGGGCGGTTCAGCAGATGGAACGGGATCCCTGGACAGATCGGGTTGCGTGCGGCCGGCGATCTCTCATTTTGGGGCCGGCGGCATGTGATGAGGAGCAAGTTGGTCCTGCGCAGAATGCTCCTGCAATCAATATTAGGGGCGAGCCCGGAGAAGGAGAAGGGGCCTGCGCCCGGGCGCATTGACGATGGTGAAGCGGAGGTGCCGGTAGGGCTGGGCCGTTTGATGACCCCTCTCCACCACGAGATGTGGGTTGTGTTTCTCCTCGCCCCGAATTGGGGAGACCGGTTTGGGCAGAGACAGGCCATCTCGATCCGGCCTAGGGCTCGCCCGCTTCGTGCCTGGTTTTGCGCTACGGTAGCTCCACGCAGCGTGCGCACACGTCCACGGACGGGCTCGTCTGGGCCGCAGTGGTCTAGGACAGGTCGCGCAGTCACGACAGCTGGGCAGCAAAGGCAGTTGATTGAGAGCCGCCGGTTCGCCAGTCTCATGAGGTGAGGTGGGCGCGGAGGCGTGGACGGGACGTCATTGGGCCCGCATCTAGGGCCGTTCGGCACAGGCGGGCGACGAGAGCGGCGTAATTTGAGCGTCAATTGATGGGCGAAGGGAGGCGGCGTCGTCATAGGGGGCCAGCCATCGATGGCGTAGCTAGCTCTGCGATCGAACCCTGGAACTAGTCTGGACGACTGCTTGTCGACAGCTGCCAGCCAACAACACAATTTTCTCTATCTCGAGAGAGGGTTACGCGCCCGTAGTCGCACACGCATCTGAAGCGCATTGTAAGTGCACATCCTACCCACGACCCCCCCGTCTGAAACCCGCGTTTCACATCGGCGCCCGGTCACCGTTTGGTGCCCACGCCCGCGCGCAACCTTGCCTGCCCTACAACATTGGCCCACCGCCCGCCCGCATCAAGTCCCACGACCGCATTACTATGTCCACGTCGTGCTAGCCACAATTTTCCCCTCCAGAGAACACACCCACTGATTCCCCCCTCCCGCACCGCAGCCATGTCACAACTACCTGGCGGCGGCGGCGTGAGATCACTCCGTGCTATGTTTGAGAGCTCGCATCCCGAGCGCTCTGCCTCCCCTGAGCTTCGTGGCCGTTCGCCCACCCCCGGCTCACCCTCTGTTCGCAGCAGCGAGTCCAATTCGCGCCCGGCATCCAAGGTGCGCGCCAGCTTCATTTCCGTCGGCCCCTTCGATTCGCCCCCGACCAGCATGCCGGGAGAGAACGGCGTCGACAGCCCGGCTGTTGAGAGCCCGCCCAGCGACGCCATCGACGCCCTCAGGGCCGCCGCGCCTTCCGAGCCGACCGGCAGCACCCTGACGCAGCGCCGCGGCAGCATGAGCCTCGATCCCAGCCGCGACTCCGAGACGCTGGAGGAGCTCCGGCACACCGTGTCGTCCGAGGCCGAGCACCGCCGCGCCAGCGTCGACATCAAGGAGACGGTGCCCGAGAACGCCGTCTTCACCGGCCCGACCAACACGCCTTTCATGGAGATCAAGGAGGACAAGGCCATGGGCAACTTTGTCGACAACCAAAACAACCAGTTGAACGACGCCAAGAAGTCGGGCGAGCCCGGCCCGAAGGAGGAAGCGACGACGGAGAACGCGCAGCGCGTTCTCCAGGAAGCTGCCGCCGGCCTGAAGCGCGTCGAGGTTGCCGCCGAGGAGAAGAAGTCGGAATCCGCCAACAAGTCGTCGTCTGACGCCACCGCTACCGCACCAACTCCCGCCACCGAAGAACTGAACGAAGACGTCGCCATTCCTACCGAAGAGCCCACAATGTCTCAGCCTGACAAGAAGACCGCTGTGGAGGACCCGAACGCTGAGATGAAGCCCTCGGACCCCAAGGAAGAGAGCGCTGTTTCCGGAGGCGAGGGTCTGCCGCCGCCTACCGAGACTCTGAAGCCTCTGGGCACTGAGAAGGCCGCTGAGGAGGCGCCTGAACCTGTCGCTGAAGAGAAGACTGAGGAAAAGGCCGAGGAAGTCGAGCCCCAGCCCGAGACGAAGGCCGATGCCGCGCCTGAGCCTGTTCCTGAGCCCGCTGAGACGAAGCCCGAGCCTGCGCTGGCTGAGGAGAGCAAGCCGTCCGGAGCCAAGTCTCCCGCTCCCCCTGCGACTCCCACCTCGCCGATTGCTTCCCCGAAGTCGACGACCTCGAAAACTTCGACCGCCAAGGAGCCCGCGAAGAGGGCGAGCAGGACTTCGCTCAAGTCTGCGACTTCCAGCTCCGCCGCGAAGCCTCGCGCTTCGTCCAGGCCTGCTTCCGAGAGGAAGGCTCACGCCACGCCCCCTTTTACGAAGCCCAGACCAAAGTCGCCTACGCGCCCCGCCAAGCTCCCCTCGCACCTGACGCAGCCCACGGCTGCTTCTGCGGCGAAGCGCGATGCTGAGAAGGAGGAGAAGAAGCCTGCCGCCAAGCCCAGGACGACGACGACCCCCCGCGCCCCCGCCGTCGCGGCCAAGACCACGACTGCTGCGGCCAGCAAGACGGCAGCCGAGAAGAAGGCCGGTTCTCGCCCCTCGCTGCCTGCGCAGAGCACCGCCAAGCGCCCCGAGTCCCGCACTTCCAGGCCCAGTGTTGGTGCCCGTGCGCCCGATGACAGCTTCCTTGCCCGCATGATGCGCCCGACGGCATCCTCTGCCAACAAGACCCACGAGAAGAAGGATGATGTCAAGTCGCCCCCGCGCCGCACGGTGTCGACGAAGTCGAAGCAGACGAACGGCAGCAGCGTTGCTGCGAAGGCGAAGACAAAGGTTGTGGAGGGTATCGACAAGGCGAAGGAGAAGATTGCGGAGAAGGATACTGAGGAAAAGCAGGAGGAAAGCTCGGGACCGAAGCTGGAGCCGGCGGCCCCCATCACTGAGAAGCCGGTGGAGGAGGAACAGGCGGCCGAGGAGGAGGGCAAGAACACGCCGGAAGAGGAGAGCGGGGAGACTATGACGCAAACGCCTGCGGGTATTGAGGGCGGTGTTATTCGGTAAGATAGATACACTATTCTTCCACAATCACTAATCGCGTATTAAACTTTCATTCCACCCACCGCACGCTCATGTTTTCCTTTACTTTTATCTCTTTGTGGTTGCATGCAATTAAGCGTCAAGAACTTCGCCAGGTCGTAGCCCAACAGCAGGTGCTCCCCATTTTGAATCGCCCCCGCAAATCCGGCAGCCGCAACAACTCTTCCCCGACTACACAACAGCAACGCCAACAAGCGCGCCCCGCGCTCTCCGCAGCTTTAGCAACGCCAGCAGCATGACCGCCTATTCTTCCGCCAGCACCGCCTTCTCCGCCTCGACCGCCGCCACGTCCGTCTACGGCGGTAGCACCCCGACCAGCAACAGCGGCTGTACGTGTGGCTCGACCCCGTCGTCCGTCTGTGGCGACATTCCTCCTCTTCCCGTCAAGCCCGCCTCCGCTGCCCCGCGCAGGGGTCGCATCTCGAACTTGGTTGCGTTTTTTGAGAATAACCAGTAAATACTTTTTTCTTTTCCGGTACAAAACACCACCCTTTTTAATCGACCTGTTCGATTAGCCCTGCCTTTTTTTTTTCGGTCAAGGCAAAAAGCAAAGGCAAAAGCGAGCTTTGAGGCGTCATCGTCTGTCAGGTACAGACCATACGCTTTTTTTCGACTGGTTTCGAGCATAGCGAGCATTTGTGCTTTTTCTCTGTTGGGCGATTTTCTCTCTGGCGATGGCCTTTGGATACAAGGCCTGATTTTTCTTCCTTTTTCTCTTTCCCCCTTCTCCGCCATACTCGTCATTTCGCTGGTCGAAAGGCGATGACGGTGTGCGTGTTTTACTGCAACTTTTTTATTTGTTTTGCCTCCTCTTTTGAATACTGTACGGCGCGCCATATGGTTCAAGAGAAAAGGGTATGGATGGATGTTACACGCGGGACGAAGCAGAATGCTCCGTGTCTCTGGAAGATAGGAGGCGGCTTCAATTGGTTAAACGAACGCATGCTGTCGACGTTGGACGACTGAAGGATAGGAGCTGCGGCGCCTAACCCTCTGTTTTGGTTTTGGTTTTGTTGTTTTTGCTGCTGTTTTCGTGGTTTGGCTATTGCGTTGTTGGTCTTTGCGTGTGTTTTGCCCGTTTGTTTCTTTTCACTTCGCTTCGTGGTTGTCGTTTTTGGAATGGTTTTCGAGCTTCGCGTTGCAGTGGTTCGTGTATGTCTATGTATATTTAGCTAGGTGTATTGCTTTTTAATGGTTTTGTTGTTTTTCAGTCCTATCTCCTAGCTCTTCTTAGATCGAAAGCGATTGACCCGTTTGATTCCCGGTTGGATGTACTTCGTTGTCTACGAGTTCCCTCTCTGGAGTACGGGATTTGGTCTATGACTGACCAGAAGTGGAGATGAAAAAAGCGTCCATATCGATTCCCTTAGGCGTGCAACAGAAGACAAGCAGTTGAGGTATTCATCTTGACATGAATGCCACAACGTCCATACGACAAGCGCACCCGGACAAGAGCATCAACCACCTCGACTTCGTTGCAATACTTAGCAAACCGACCTCGCGGTATTATCGTGACGCGCCTGTATCCGTTCGATTTAACCCTCATGTCTACTCAATGGAAAAGAGAATACTGGCCATATGCTTAGCGAGCTAAGGATACAGCGCGGGTAACCATCGAAATACACAATAACGTAAGTTACTACAAGTTACTTACGTTGCTCGCTACTACTAGGAGGATCAGCATTCGCTAAGATCGATATGATTGTCGAAGTTAATATTCCGTAGGGGAGAGGAAGGGTTGGAATTTGGGCAGAGTGGGCTTTCCACAGGCCGCGCGCTCTCCGAATCTTGCACGCACTGCCGAATTAGGTTTAGGCGCTCCGACTCACCACGACCGCTGCTCTATTTATTCCGCCTCATCCGTGTCTCGATCCCTCTACCAGACAAAACCCACAACATCGACTTCAGATCTTCGAACGAGACACCACCAAGATGGCACCTGGCATGAAGTGGGATTCGGAGGCCGACGCCAAGGTACGTGATGGCTTTGCTCCGCAATCTCGAAATGCTCGGCTCACTCCTCCTAGCTGTTCGGCCTCTTTCTCAACATTTTCGATATCAAAGTCAGCGGCGACATGATGAAGAAGCTCAACGCCGCCATGGGTTTCGGTACGCAACCCTCCCTCCGTACACATCCCGTCTTCGTTTTCACACTTACGTCTTCGCTGTCTCGTAGACGCCAAATCCCAGGCCATCGCTCACCGCATTGGCTCTGTCCGCAAGCGCGCCGCCGACCTCCTCTCTGACAGTGACGGCAACCCCATCAAGCCCGCTCCCCTCACCCCGCGCGGCCCGAAGAGCGGCGGCAGCGGCACGCCCGGCACCCGTGGCAGCAACAGGAAGGGCGCCGCCTCCAAGCACGACTCTGAGGACAGCGATGACAGTGGCGTCGGTTTGCTGAGCGCTCCCGGCAGCGCCAAACGCCCGAGGAGCGCGCGCAAGGCCGCTGGCGCCAAGCGTTCTTACAAGGAGCCCGACACTTCCGACGACGAGGGCGAGAAGAAGCTCAGTGACGAGGAGCGCGCGGTTGCCTCTAAGAAGACCAAGCTCGAGAAGGAAGATGAGATTAAGGATAGTGACGGCGAGGAGGCTGGCGTGGAGGCCGGCACGGAGGAAGCCCAGAAGAGCTTCTTCGACGGCGATGGTGGCTTGGGCGAGGAGGAGGTCTGAGGCTGACAGCTACGAGACTCCTTCTTGATGTTTGGATTTCATCAATAGCCTTTCATTTCACTCGGCGGTGCTTTACCGCAGAATCGGCGCTGATTTGCTCGTCTTGAGAAGCTAAGCGTAAAATCAAAGCAATGACTGCATTTTGTGCTTCTATGATTTGGAACAAGTAACAATCGAGAGGGGTGCCAGGATCCAAGTGAATAGTAGGCTCAATAGCCACCTGGCGACAAGTGGCTAGACTTTAGAATCACGATGCCAGGAGAAGTTAGGAAGTTATCGGCGGGAGCACCATAATAGAAGAGATTTTAAAGCATCGTGGCAATCCAGCTCTATTGTTCAAGATCCTGCATTGCTAAACAGCCCGTATAGAAACCGCAATGTGTAGAATTCCGCCTTTCTCGTTGAAATCAACCCGTGAATGAAGAGCCTTAATCCGTCCATGGCGTAGCAAGACGTGTCTATCTACACGTCCTCACCGTCCTGGTCGAAGTAGGATTCGGACCTGATCTTCTTGGTAGGCGAATCAGGAATGTTGTCGTCGTCCTCACCCTCAGCACCATCATCCTTGGCGCCGCGCTTGCGAGGCGAAGAACGGGGAGTCTTCTCCGGATCATCGGTATCCTTCTTCTTGCGACCACGCGCCTTCGCAGGAGTAGCCGGGGCGCTGGTCTTGCCTCCACCGCCGTCGCCGCCACTGCCCAAAACACAGTTCTCGCCGCCATACTTCTTCTTGAGGACCTTGGTGAAGCGCTGGCTGATTGCGCCGACCGTGGTGTCTGGGATATGATTAACTTATGACATGCTGCTGCTAAGTGAGAGAACTGGACTCACCACCACCGAGCTTTTCAGCGATAGCCTTCCATCCGTCGGTGCCGAGCTTGGCGTCGGTAGCCTCGATGTACGCCATCAAGAGCTGTGTGGCGGTTAGCATGAACATGGGACTTCTGGTGAAGCTACTGACGCGAGCATCATTGTCAGCGTTCCAAACTACGGGCATGGCTGGTTCTTGTACGCTTGGCTGGACGAAGTTGTATGGAAGAGGTTCTGATGGGAGTGGCGAAGTCTTCTTGGAGTGCGAGTGATGTGGGAGGTTGGTGAAGAAAGGAAGATCAGCGAAAGATCAGAGGGGAGGGTTTATATAGTGCCAGGATGCACGTGAACCTCGTGCTCGCATACACATCAATGAGCATGAGGAAGGAGCGCTCAGGTGCTCCTGCCTACTTTGAGTATCCACGCGATCTTGGGAGGCTGATATCCGCCAAATTGTCGGATTTGAAGCCGTTGTCCGGACGTACTTGTTCAATTTAAAGGAATGAGCAGGTGATCATCCTTCTATGCCGACAATAGGAATTCACGCAACTTCTACCCAATACCAACATTGCACTTCTGAATTACCAAATGGCCACCGGAATTCTCCTTGTAATATATCTACCTGTTGGCCCCTATATAAAACAGGGCCCCCTGTAGCTGGTTTGCCAGCATGATGAGCTGTAGAAGAGATGACGGTCGTGCCGTACGCTCACCCGTACAAGGAGGAAGCTATCCAACGCCTGTCACAAATACCTAGACCTGCTCCGGCTGCGCGTCAAAGTATGACTCAGCGGCGCCGATGCCAGAGTCATCCTCGTCATCCTCCTTTTGCTCCTTCTTGATCTTCTTCGTGGGCGACTCGGGGATCTTCTCCTCCTCGGCATCTTCCTCGTCAGTAGCGGGCTCGGCGTAGTTCTTGGCGTTGCGCTTGCGGGTGGACGAGCGAGGAGTCTTGTTGCTGGACTTGGAAGCGGCATCGGTCGTCTTGTTGGCCTTGGGCGTGGCAGCCTTGCGCGGGGAAGAGCCGCCGCTCTTGCCGCCACCCGTACCAGCCTGAGCCTTGATCTTTCTGAAGCGGTGCTTGAGGGCCTCGGCGGTAAAGCCTGTGCGCGCGGCGATGATGATATGAGCAAAGAAGCGGAAGTGAAGTGAGGGGGATGTGGAGAGGGAGGGCTTGTTCACCTTCGCCCATGCGCTCGGCGATCTCGTCGTACTGACGAGAGCTGATGGTGATTCCGCAGACATCCATCGTGGATTGGAAGAGCTGTGAAGCGTGGCGTTAGAAGACGGCGGCGGCTTGAGGGATGTGCGGGTGGACTTGCGCGTTGATCGACCTCGGCAGTCCAGCTGATCGGCATGATTGCGTTTAGATGCGTCGTTTGGAAGTGTGTTGGGTGGTGTGGTGGAGGGACTGCGTTGCAAAGAGTTTGGGTTTGTGGTTGGAGTCTGACGGTGAAGTGTTGTGGTGGAGGGCGGAGGAGGAGGGCGGAAGATGGAAGTCGTATTTTTATACCCACAAACTCGACGACCGCCCGCCCGCATTTTGCAGCATGTGACATCCCTAGGAACCAACTTATCTATCCTTCTAGAGGGAGATGGGTAGTCAGACTTGTAGACACCTTCCAGTTAACCACTGGTGACCTACTACATGATTGTCAGCCAACAGGCACCGCAGATATTCCACGCTGCTCGCAGGCCTTCTATGAATCATCTTGCGCGTCTTCTTCCGTCTGTCCCCAACCTTCTTCACACCCTGCTTTTTCAAAAGACGGTCTCGCGTCCAAACTCACACAAGCCACCCAACCCTCCGCAACACTGCGACGACCAAAGACACCGCCGCAACCATGTCTACGGACGACCAGAACGTACGTCTCCCTCCACCACTCCCCGCTCCTTCTCCTCCGCTCCTCACCTCACCTCCGTCCTCATAACCTCACCCATGCCATACCACTCTCTCACCCCCCGCCAATCGCAATGACAAGGGCAAAACCATGACTAAAGCCGCAGTCGCGACTGCGCGCAGATGCTACTCCTCCACGCCATGATCCAAGTCTTCCAGCCCAACCGCACCGACTGCGACCGCCTGGCCGAAGCCATGGGCAACGGCGTCACCGGCAACGCGCTCCGCCAGCGCATCGCGAAGCTGCGCAACAAGAACCCCATCAACAGCAGCGGCGCCGCCACGCCTGCCAGTAATACTGCCAAGAAGGGCGGTGGCGCCAAGAAGAAGAGGAACGCTGTCAGCAAGCTCGAGTACGGCGAAGACACCGATTACGGAGCGACGCCGAGCAAGAAGGGTCGCGTCCGTGGTGGTGCTGGCGCTCGTGGCCGCAAGCAAGTCAGGTATGACGACAACGACAACGACGACGATGACGACGACGGCAACCACGCTGAGAGCGAGGCGGAGGAGCTGAAGAGCGGCGCGTCGGCGCGTGCTGCGAAGAAGGCCAAGACGATGGGCAAGAACGTCAAGCAGAAGCAGCAGGTCTCCGAGGCCGAGGAGGAAGACGAGCTGAAGATCGAGCACGAGGAGCTGGCCGGAGATGCCGGTGACGTGGGTGTCGTGTCTGCCAACACTCTTATGGGCGGCATGGCTTTCGGTGCGCTCGACGACGAGCCCCTCCTCGGTCAGGGATCGTTCTTCTATCTTCAGGATGAGGATGAGGAGGTCGTTTGAGCCGGGCCAGGATCAGAAGACACCGTTGGCTGGTCGTCACTTCGTGTGCGTGGTCATGGGGAAAAGCAACAGTTCATAGCTACTGGATGACCGTGAGATCCCGGATAATGCCTTATAACAAAAGGAAAGGCTTAAACAAACGGCAAAGGAAAGAAAATATATAAAAGACTGGGGGAAATGTATCTTGCTCATGCTAGTGGTTGCTCGCGCTGCTTGGACCCACTTACGATAGCCCAGACAAGTAGGCGTCTTTACAAATGGTGATGCATGAATGACTGATTGTCGTTCTGTATGCTTCATTTCAAGGCGGCTATAAATCTGAACCCCCCATAAACCGATGGTTGAACCCCTCGAGATATTCACACATTCTCCTCTCACTCACCTCAATTTATTTGGCAAATGGCAGGTAAATGCGGGGAGGGTCAAATTTATAGGTACCCATTTCAATTCGGAAGGTGAAGTGTTTTCTCTCAACCGAGACGGAGCGCTTTTAAAAGCCGAGCCACTTCACCGCAAACCATCCATCCTCAACCTTCTTCCGCACACCTTTCCTCATCGCACTCTCGATTCACCCGCATCCGATAAAACACAATCATCATCAAGATGCCCATGATCTGGAATGCCGAAGCCGATGCCAAGGTATGGACACATTTCCGATCTCCTTCAGCTTCAGCTCATTGACCATGATGATGCAGCTGTTGCTTGGTATCCTGAAGATCTACGATGTCAAGATCACCAAAGGACCAAAGCTCGAGGAGCTCAACGCCTTCATGGGACCCGGTAAGCTCGCCCAAGCTCCAGATTCCGAGCAGCATCTGACTTATTCTCTACATACAGACTGCGTCGGTCTCGCCATCACGAACCGCATCACCAGGCTCAAGAAGTCCGCCGAGGGTGACGGCAACGGTACCAACGGCGCTGCCACCACGACCCCGAAGACTCCCAAGTCCGGCAAGCGCAAGAACGGCGGCGATGCTCAGGATGGCGAGGAGTCTCCGACCAAGAAGCGCGGTCGCACCAAGAACACGGCCAAGGACGAGATTAGCAAGTCGAGTGATGAGGGTGGAGAGGTGGGTGAGGCGCTGGACATGGCCGCCAGCCAGGAGGCTTCGTTCTTCGACGCCGAGGAGTAGTGTTGCTACGGCACAGAGGTCTTTCCGGTTCCTAGCAATTACTGCGTAGCACACACTGGGCCATGATGCCCCACGATTAGCTTCCAAAAATTCACTCCCAACGCTTTCCGTCTGGTATTATGTTCTAGAAATGTTGTGCCTTGAATCATGACCAAGGTTCACTGCCTGATCTCTCCGTTCAGCATCAGCTTTGTCTTCGAAAAATAACATATGTGGGTAGGTGAAGCTATCGTCCGGACGTGTATGTAGAATTTTTTATTTCTACATTCTGGTCCGGACGATAGCTTCAACTACCCATGCCCATGACATGAGCAAAAATAAATCCATGCTAGCCATCGACTGCGAGAGGGGACTGTACAAGCTACGGATCACATGTTTCGACCTATTGGCCGTATGTACACGCTTCCACCTGAAATCAGTTGCTCATCCGTGGGGCGAGCAGGGCGAGCGGGAGGCGCTAATAGTGGCTCGAGTTGCTGTCAATGATACCCGTCAATTTTGGCTCTGTCAGCTCCATTTGCGCTGCCAGCTCCCGGGGAGATTTTCTGATGCAGTATTCCGCTCACTGCGTATTGCAAAGGACTTCGGCATTGTGGCTCGCGTGAAGATACTACACTTATCCCAAATGGCGCATTGGAATTTTTATCTTCAGACGCAAATGTGTTGTTTGAAACCCCACAACCATCGCACACTTGTATTCTTCAAAAGGTCCAGCAAAAATTGCCATTGTAAAGTAGGAAAAAGATACTCGAACCGAATCTCGCACCTCGCCCGATGACATTTCCGAAAAGGGGTTCTCGTCCTCGAATCCACTCCTCCATCACTCTCCTTCTGGGAAGAAACCTGCTTCAAAGGGGGAAAAAAGGAGACCAGTGGCGCAGAGCCATAACAAACGAATGTACCGGCAACCAGAAGTGCCAAAAAAAAAAAAAAAAAGACCGGCAAGAGATGCGGGCATCAGTTCTTCCCCCTACCCAATCCACAGCCAGGCAGCATCATTCCTCCTACCACAAAAGCTTTAGTTGTCATAAGCCTCGATCGCCTCATTCAGCGTCCCGTCAATCGACAGCTTCTGCTGCTTCGCGCACTCCTTCCTCCTCGGGATCAGGTCGATGAGGGCAAACGCCAGCGAATCGACAACCACCTCGACCGACCTCAACGCACCAGCAACAGCCTTGGCCACACCAAGGCCGGCACGACGCTCGTGCTCAGAAGCAGTCACAACCGCGCCGCTGGCGTCTTGCTGGTACCCCATAGCCACCAGCAGCTGGTTGGCATTGGCCGAGGCGTCCTGGGCAATGGTATCAAGCTGCGCGGCGTCAGCGTCAGCGAACGGGATGCTGCTGAGCAAGCCGCGGCGGCCGATGACGATGTTGAGCAGGGCCTGGTGCACGCGGACGAACGAGATGAGGGCGATGACGATGGCGTCGGTCGCGTCGTCAGCCGGGCTGACGCCATTGTTGTTGTTGTCCTGCCGCTTCTCGAACGGCGACAACGCCGTGATCTTCGGGATGCCCTTGGTCAGCTCCGCCACGACGCTGCCCAGCCCATTCACGACCTGGAGGACGGCCTGCGCGCTGCCGAAGGTCGAGCCGATCTGCTTGGCCGGTGCCTGCAGGTTCTGCGAGAGCAGCGTCACCTCGTTGATCAGGTCGATGACGCCCTGTGCCGCGGCGTCGACGGTCGAGGCGATGGTGCCGAGCGGGCAGTCAGCCGCGGCCGTGGCGGTGGGGAAGCCCGTGCTGATGGCCGTGAGCTGGTCGATGTCGGTGAAGGCGCCCGTGTTGGTGGGGAGCTCGAAGGGCGCGCAGGAGCCCTGCAGGGGGACGAGCTCGATGACTTGGGTTGCGGACAGCTCTTTGTCGATGAAGGTGGCGGAGCTGGCTGAGGCTTGTGGGGGCAGGAAGATGGTCGTGGTGCCCGCGACGAGAGTGCCGTTGGGGACGCCGACGACGGCGAAGCCGTTGACCGTACCGCAGGGGGTGACGGTGCTGGTGAATTCTTCGCCTTGGGAAGGGATGGGAATCGTGATGGTGTCGAATGAAGGTGCCAAGGCAGCTCCAAGGACGGAGGTGAACAGTGAAGGGGTAACGAAGGTGGACTTCATGATTGCAAGTGTGCTAGGCTTCGAGTGATGGACTCTGGAGTGGAGAGGGCGATGATGGTCAAACAGCTGCTGGTTGCCTGTTATATAGACGTCTGGAGCTCACTGATGGTTACTTCCGGAACGCCTCCCGGAGTCCATCTCCCCGTGTTGGTCACTTACCCCCTCACAGCTTGTGCAATCATCTTGCGGAGTACTTTGAGGGTGAATAGATACTCTCAGGCAAGGGATTCCTCTTTCGACCGAGCATTTTGGTAGAAGAGCTTAGTTGGGTAAGAGAGGCAGTCTGTGACCCGAGGTCGGAGCTCCAGTTGAAGAAGGGAATTTGGACCATCACCATCACGAACCCCAAGGGAACTGCTAGCACGTCTGAACTAAGAAATTATACAAACGGCCGCTGCTCCTATGTGTTTTACACTAACTCTCCCCCCGTACAACACTGCATATCCTTCAGAGTACATAAGCGCTACAATCCATGCTATACGTTATGAACGTCTCTGCATAACATCTTTGAATACCGTTCAGTTCTGCTTGTTTATTCTCTCTCTTATTTGATTATTCTAGCCTTCTGTTCGACTATCTGCACCTTTGCCCTCGATTGACGCTACAGAGCAATGTCATCTTTTTTTTTTTGTACGCTGTTGAGGTCAATAGAGCCCATAAAAAGTTTTATGCACGGCAAGAAAAATAAAAACAAGATGACAAAGGGAAAGAAAAATAAGATAATAAAAAGTTTGCAAAAAGGCCATACCATATGAAGTGAAATATACATGTTTCATTTGACATATTGTGACCATCGTAATATGTCGAACTGTCTGCGTAACATGTCAGAAAAAAGTGCCCTTAGGGTGTTTCTCCGCCTGGTCTCGACCATCGTAGAAGCACTTCCCTATCCGTGGATCATATGGCCAGTACCTGTGACAAACCGCCATTGCTGCTTGGTGCAAGTGTTTAGACTGCAAGCGGGGAACCGGGAATGCATGAGCGGGAGGCCCCGCCGCGCCGCACCGCGTGTAACGCACACCGGCGTGCACCAAGGGATGTCATTAGTCCCCGGCACATAAGGTTCTCCGCCCGGCAATGCGATGCTCGGGATTATAAGACACACAATGGGAAAATGCTCGGGTTCTCATAAAATGGTCTCATGAGCAAATCAACCACCACTGTTGGGGGCATCATCCACGGGGGACTGAAAACACACGTGAGCCGAGGAAACGCAAATTGATTGTCTCAGAACCCCGTGCATCTCAGACTTGAGAAATGTGATGAAACAGCATCAATCACATCCGAGAAATTCCGAAAAAGCGGTCGCTCCCGTCGTCCGTTACACATAGCATTCACTGCAGCGGCGCTTGTCTGTCTTTGATCCACGACGGTGCGCAACAGGAAACAACCAAAGGTGACCTAATCCACAATCCCCATGCTTTGCACTTGATCGGTACCGTTCCCCGTGCAACGTATCCATCACTTTTCGTGTGGTTGGTTTCTCGTAACAGAGATCGGATCCAAGCGTCGGATTGGGAAAGTGGTGCGTCACTTCCAACCTCTCTAGTGGTACGAGTTACCCAGGACTCATTAACTCGACTCCAGATGTCAACTCGGCTTACCAGAACCATTACGAGATGCTGGAGTGAGTTTCAAAGACGCAAGGAACCATAGAATCATACTACCACGACATCTTTTGACCGATCAGAGCTACAACCCATTCACCTTCCCGTTCGAGTTCAGTACATGGCAGAGATTTCGATCGCTTCTTCCGCAACCGATTGCAAGGCATCAGCTGAAAACAAGGTAGCAAATACAGAATGCCTGAATGTTTGTGAACATGGTCGTGTTCCTTTAGAATTGCTCAAAAAAAAGACTGCTCTTCAGTTCTTTCAGGAGCTGCGCCGTCTTTTCCTGATGTTCATTCTATTTCGCAATATGAGAAATCTTCCACGTTTTCCCCTGTGGCCGCATCGAGCATGGCATGCAAAGTACTGGATGTCGATGAGCAGGCAAAGTCATGCTGCAGCATGCCCATCTGAACCCAAACGGATCGCCATACTCGGCGGTGGCATCACAGGCCTGACCGCTACCTACTATGCCAGCAAGCGCTTCCCCGACGCCACCATCACCCTCTTCGAGTCGACAAATCGTCTTGGCGGCGTCATAGACTCTGTCCACACCAAAGTCGGGAATGGTTCCATGGTCTGCGAGACAGGCACTCGCACGCTCCGTGCTAACGCTCCTCGCGCCATCGTGACGCTCGATCTAGTCAGTCTTCCTTCCTTACAGAAGTCTATCATGCCTGGATCTCTTCGCGCGCGCGTTGAGAGAATTCCCCCTCGCATTTTCCCTCTCACTCCCTAAGCGCCTCCGGAAGCGCTTAGGATCCACCGCTACCAACCCGTCCATCCACCTATCCATCCCACCAGCTAACGCCAACCCACCCCCTCCAGATCCGCACCCTCAACCTAACCCCCCACATCCAAGCAACCCCGCGCACCCACCCCGCCGCCTCAACCCGCTTCCTCCTCTCCCCCTCCTCCCCACCCCACCTCCTCCGCATCCCCACCGGCGGCCGCCACCTCCTCCCCGCCTCCCTCCCGCACCTGCCATCCCTCCTCAACCCCTTCCAAACCCAAACCCAATCCTCATCCCCCCAGTCCCCCCACCACTCCGTCTCTCTCGTCGGCACCCTCCTCCCCGCCCTCCTCCACGACGCCTTCCGCGCTTCACCCCGTTCTCCGTCCGTCGACGACGAGTCCGTCCTAGCCTTCACGACGCGCCGCTGGGGCGCGCGGGCGGCGGACGACTTCGCGTCGGCGGTCGTGCAGGGCGTGTGGGCCGGGGCGGTGGAGCGGTTGAGCGCCAGGGCGTGCGTGGCGGGGTTGTGGGAGGCGGAGGGGAGGTTGGTCGAGGGTCATGGTCGGAGTCGGTTGATGGCTGGGTGGTTGGGGGGCAGGAAGACGAGGAAGTGGGGCGGTGTGGTGGGGGAGATGGTGAGGGCGGGGTTCCGGGGAGGGGGAGGGGGAGAAGGAGAAGGGGAAGATGGGAGGTTGTTGCGGGGGTTGAGGGAAGGAGAGGCGGGGAGGTTGGAGGGCAGGTTGAGGATGGGGGAGATGAGCGTGTATAGTTTCAGCGGAGGGTTGGGGATGCTGACGAGGGCGTTGGAGGGGGAGGTTAGGGGGCGGGCGAATGTGAGTGTTGTGACGGGGGCGGCGGTCACGGGGGTTGGGGCGAGGGAAGAAGGCGGAGTGACGATTACGGTGGGCTTTGTCTTCGAGGACGTGGGAGAGAAAGTGCTGATGTGTGCTGCAGGTTGGTGATGTCGCCCGGGACTTTACGCACGTCATCGCTGCTACGCCGGCGAATCACCTCGTCACTGCTGCGAAACTCCCTCTTCCGAAGATGCAGGAAGCGACTGTGATGGTTGTCACTCTCTGCTACGCCAGACCTCGGCTAAACAGTCCCTACCATGGCTTTGGCTACCTGGTCCCCCGCTCTGTTCCGAGCTCTCTTAACCCCGAGCAGGCTATTGGTGTTGTGTTTGATTCTGACGTCTTACCAGACCAAGACTCTGCCTCTGGCACCAAAATTACCGTCGTTATAGGTGGCCATTGGTGGAGCGAGCTGAAGGAGCACCAGTACCCGAGCAAAGAAGAAGGCGTGGTGATGGCGAGACGCGTGTTAGAAAGACACTTGGGCATCCGGGATGAACCGGTAGCAGCGGTAGCGACATTGCAGCGAGATGCTATTCCGCAATATGAAGTTGGTTATTTTAGAATGATGAAGCAGCTCCGGGAAGAGTTGTTTAAGAAGTTTGGGGGAAGAGTTCGAATAGCCGGGAAATGTTATGGCGGTATTGGTGTCCACGACTGTGTATATTCGGGGAGGATGGTGGTGGAAAGATTGGGCAAGGACGGTCTAACGGGTTTAGAGCACTTCGAGAGAGGATAGGCAGCTTCAATTTGCAGAGATGTATTCCTGCCCAAAAGTTGAATCGGAGACAAGGAAGTTTAGCAGTGTTGTGTAGTCTGATATAACCTTACTTACCTAATCACCACGCCAAACCCAATCCGTAACCTCCGCTCCGACGACGAACCACCGGCCGCTCGGCCCATCCATCCATCATTATCTCCACGGAATCTTGCAACCACACCTATCGCCGCCGCACCCGCCCATTCGTCCTCGCCGTGCTCCACCCCCAATTCGCCTGTGCCCGCAGCGCTCTCGACATCATGTTCGCCCGCACCCTCTTCCTCGCGCCGTTCCGGCGCGCGACCGTCCTCGCCGCCGCACCGCGCCGCCTGCTCACCACCGCTACCACTCTCGCCGTCGCCTCCCGCACGCCATTCTCGCTATGGCGCCCGCGCCCGACTGCTATTGCTGCCTCGACACAGCAGGTGCGCGGCATGAAGGTCCGCAGCAGTGTGAAGAAGCTGTGTGAAGGGTGCAAGGTACGTCGGTATTTTTTTTTCCTTTTGGTTGGGGAGCATATACACAGCGGCCAATGGTGGCCCCCAGGGATATTTGGAGATTGGCGGGGTTTTGCCTCGTCTGGGTCGCGGAGGGCTGGTGGTGGAGAGGTTGGGATGCGTTAAAGGAAACGAGTTTTTGGAAGACATTGGAAAAGAGACGATTGATGGATGATTGGCTGACAATATTTGGGGGAAAACAGAGCGTCAGGCGTAAGGGATACGTGTACATCATCTGCAACAAGAACCCGAAGCACAAGCAGAGGTACGTTCATGAAGTCTGGCACAACGGAGATCCATGCGATCCCATTAAAGTTACGGCGGACTGACCAGCGGGCGTGGAACAAAACAGGCAGGGCTAGACGCGTTCAGACGAACACACAGCGGCTGAGAAGGGACCAAGACGAAGACGGCGAAATATCCGGGTAAACATGGTTTATGTTGTAACATAAAAGGCACATTGGGCGTTTTCTTCTTCACATACCTCGGGAAAAGGGCGAACCGTGTATACCACATTCAAGACCAAATCACGCATTCAGCAAGAGGAATCGCATAGGATCCAAATCTCAACTTCAAGAGAAAAAATCACGAGCGGAGATCACTCGTAGAGCATTGCATTCTTATCCTTACAGCACCCATGCGCCTTTCCGCGTATCCTAAACCCCACTCCAAAACAGCAAATTGAACCCGCAAGCAAAGGGAAAATAAAAGAGGTCCCGGTTTACATGCTTCCGCCACTCCTCTCTTGGAGAATACCCGCCAGCCTCAGCAACTCTCTGTCAGCGTCGATATCCCCCGTGCCCAGATTGATGCGCCTCCTCGCCTCGGCCTCCCTCTCCTCCCACGCCCACGCCTTGCGCTGCGCCTCGGCCTCGTCGTCTCCGCCGCAGCCCCACACCTCGATGGCCTCGATGGCGAAGCGGTCCTGCCAGCTCCTGCTCTTCCGCTGCGGGTTGCGCGACGGGTAAAAGGACCCGCCGCCCTCGGCGAGGTGCGTGAAGATGCCAAACTCGAGGCCCGAGTCGAGGTGCAGCGACACGGCGCCGAGCGGGATGGTGCCGTGCGAGCGGCCATGCGCCCGCGATGTGTCGGCCTGTGGGACGGGGGAGCCGAGTCCGATTCCGGACGGGTGGTGCGGCGGTCTGTTGAAGTAAATGTAGTCGGTGCTCATGGTCGACGCTTCGAAGAGGTCGTGCGTGGGAGAGAGCTGGAATAGTTTTGTCGACGAATCGCCAAAGGCTAGCTTGGGCGTGCCCTTCCACGGAACCGGGATGTATGCGCCGAACGTGAGAGTCTGATTGGTAGTGTTGCGTGAGGGAAGGTCAAGACTACTAGGGAGGCGTTTGGGTGGAAGAGAGTCGGCGAAGGCGCGTTCGCTGGGGTTTTCGGGCTTGTCGGATAGGAGGCTGCCGGAAACTAGGAGAATAGAGGGCGCGCGCCAGTTGAAGACGCTCTTCTCGAAGCTACCCATGCTGAAGCCGTGTTTACCTCCGGCATATAGTGGCCGCAGGCGTCTGAAGAGATTGCTCCCTTTGATGATAAATGATAGCTGATTCACCAGGTTGAAGTCCAAGATTTCACCTTCGGATAAGAGAATTGGTTCAGGCACAGGAATCTTTTTCTTTGGAGGAGCATCCTTGGGTGATTCAGGTGCTGTGTCTTTCGAAGTCGAAGCGCCAGAGTTCTTCCGTTTGGATAGGTCAAAGTCTTTTGCGAAGAGGAAGTGCTCGAAAAGAGGATTGAGCCCGTCGAACATATAAGGAAGAGAAGATGAGACGACAGCGTTGAAAGTCTTGTAATTTACCCCCGGGCTCTTTTCTATTCCAAAAGACGAAAGTATGTTATTTGCGGTTTCTCTTAATCCTTTCAATCGCTTCTCAGTGAGCTGAAGGCTGTACACCGAAAGGTCATCTTGAGGCTCCAGCGGAGCGATGAACAGGAGGAGCTGGATCAAGCGGAGGAAGTTGTCAGTGGGTATGATTGAATGGCTCAGAGTGGATTGTTCGCCCTGCTTAAAGACTTCGACCGCATCCATCGTGTCAAGGGCGGCAAGGGCGAGCCCGTCCCCATCATCTTCTTCATCTTCGTCTTCGTCGGCAGGAGCGTCTATAGCGAAGCCGTCGTACGAGGCAACAGCGTCTGTCTCCCGATCTTCACCTTCAGCAATTTTCGCATCCTTTGTGGCTTGCTCCAAACCTCTATCGTAGACAGCAAGACTCCGATAGATCTCTCGTATCCATACGGCGTCGCCCTTTTTCCCCAGCACCGGGGCGTGTCTCCGTGTCAACAATGTGACTACCTTAAGTAAATTATCGCTCGTCAATATCGCAGGTGCCTGGCTCGGGAATGGGAAGGCGCCGAGATACGTGGCCATTTGAAAGACCACGGAGCCTACAGCGAGAGAATCGGGAAGGGCGAGAAAGCGGCATAGCGTGGGTTCGCTCCAGTGACGGATACCGGAGGACGAGTCGGCGAGGGCTTTGAAGACGCATTTGAAGCAGTAGATTTCAAGTGGAGTGTAGCACCTGTCAGCGAAGCGGCGGACAAGCTCGAGGGATAGCTGCTCTGGGAGAGGGTTAGCACAGGGAGCTCTGGGAAAGCCGAAAATCAGGGTCCAATGCGAACGTACCGTAGGTTGGTGGGGGCGCATCCAAAGATTGCCCTTGACCCATGGTTCCGGTGGTGCTGGAGTCGTTCTTGCATCAATTTGAGGGTTAGAAATGAGGTGGTTCGAGAGCGAGGAGCTGGCGAAGGAGCTGACACATGAATGTCATTGCGCGTCCGGGGAAGCGGCTCCAGGCAGGCACCCCCCGCCAACGTCATCATGCCAAGACATTCCGTTCGCGGTCCCTCTGAGCTTCACCATCTATTTAATGCTCGTCAATCTTTCTATGGCGGGATCTAATTGTAGAAGGAATTTATCTACGCATTGTTCATAGTATTTTCACTCCCAACTCAGATCTCCGTGGGCGTTTCAATTACCTCCCCTCTGCTTTAGTCTGTCTTGTCAACCTCTCCAATTAATAATTTGAATTGACGCTTCTTGGGTTGAACATTTGGGTCATTGAATGTACATGCTGTAAGATCCTTCATAAAAAAATAAAATAACTGCAGCCCCGCTGATGGCGGGTGGGCCTGCTTTTTAAGGCAAAGTCTTATCGCATGATTGCTTGATAAGGATTAGCTGTGAATTTCAGGCAGAATATTTGTATAAAGCTCGTAAACCTAAGATTTCTCTAGAGAACTAGACCTCAAGTGCGATAAAATTTGGAAATGCGCATTTTCCTGCCTTCTCTGATCCTGCCCGCCTTTGCCGTGGCTGGGCCAGTGTTTTCCGAGCTCAATGCCCGTCAGCAGCAACAAGAGCCGCTGAATGCACCGCACGAACATACGAGTCCACCATTCACCATTAGGGAGCAGAACGATGAGCTTTGTGATTCGGGCGCTCGTCAATGGACTGGAAGCATCAATGTAGCTGAAGGCCGCTCAATGTTCTTCTGTAGAATGATTCCTGTCGCCGAGTTGTCCGACTCAAACGGCCTGCTGATAAGAAGCAGGGTATCATGAAAGCCGTAACGACCCGGACACAGACCCTGTGATCCTCTGGATGAGCGGGCAAGTGGCATGCAAAATAGAAAGAACGAGAACGAAAGTATTGGGCTAACAGGGATCGCGATAGCGGGCCTGGAGCAACAGGCGAATTCGGAATGTTCAAAGAGATCGGCCCATGCTACGTCAACGCCGACGGCAACTTGACGAGCCGAAGAGAGATGTCCTGGACCAACAGGGCCAATGTGCTCTTCATCGAGTAAGCCGCATAGACGAGATCAGGAACGGGACGGGCTGACCAACGCGGCCCCCAAAGCCAACCCATCGGTATCGGCTTCTCCGCCCTGGCCAACCGGTCAGCAGCCGCGACTAACCTCCACGCCGGTGCTCGCGACCTGCATGCCTTTCTCACGACCTTCACGGCCTCCGTGTTTCCTGAGCTGGCGCATAGACCCTGGCACTTCGCTGGGGAGTCGATGGGTGGGCATTGGACGACGGGCTACGCGCAGTACATCCTGTCGCGGCAGCAGGAAGAAGGCGGTATTGGCGATCTCAGCCTCAATATCGAAACAATTATTGCTGTTAGCGCCTACATCGACAGTTCGCGGACAGACGTGGGCCTATACGACTTCTTTTGTGATGAGGAGGGCGGGCAACACTCGCTCATGAACGAGACAGCGTGTGCGGCTATGGCGGCGGCGGTGCCTGAGTGTGAGCGCCTAGGCGCTTTGTGTCGCGACACATACGACCGGAATGTATGCGCTGTGGCGGCGCGAGAGTGCACGGCTGGCGTAGGCAAATACTTCTGGGACGGCGTGCGACCGGGAGGGTGGGATCCATACGATAGTGAGTCCGCTTTGAAACTGAGCGTCTCTCTTCATGCTTGTTTACAGGTCTGTTGACTTACCATGACGTTTAAATAGGCCGGAATAAGTGTACCGAGCCGCCGTTGTGCTCTGATCTTAACGGCGGTCCTGCCGCGGTGTATCTGAATCAACCGTGGGTGCAGGAGCGGTTGGGGTTCTCGCAGTGGCCGTTTGAGCTCATTGACTTCGATCTGAATGAGCGTTGGACGCTGGAAAAACATGTTTTCGTCCCTACTACACGAGAACTGACGTGGTTGCTCGACAACACTGACGTTCGGGTCTTGTTTGTTAACGGTAACAATGACATCATAGTGTACGTCACAGACCCGAGCTACAACCTGACTATTACTCACGGAATACCCAGTAACACGCCGGGACAGCTCCGCTTGCTTGATGAACAGCCCTGGAAGCGGCAAGCCTGGTTCAGAAACCAGCGTCTCCACGAGTGGTACCATAGCAGTGGTAAGCTGAATGAAAGTTTTGGTACTAAGGGCGGGAAGTGGAAAGGCAACTACCGCTTGAGCATCTTTACCGTTGACGAAGCCGGCCACATGTCACCGGCAGATCAGCCGACAGCTCTAGAGGCGGTAGTTGGCAGCTGGATTTCGCGTGACTGGTACCGAAGTTGGCTTAGCTCTGACTAAACCTTGACCTACTTTAGGGGGTATTTTGCTTGGTCAACGGCTGGCTGCATGTACTCAACAATAGTGAGCGGGATGCTTTCTCAGACAAAGTATAATGTAGCGTTATATTTAAAATCTTTTGATGTGGTTTTGGAGGATGCCCATGAGGAACGCCTTTGCCTCAATGTCGGGGGGAACTCGGCGCTAAGAATGCACTGCTTATTCCAGAAACTTCTCATGCATTTATCCTGGACGCCACCAAACTGTCTTTGAAAGGTAATTTCATCCGAACGTTGGCAAGACATCGTCGCAAACACTTTGAGCTGTGTGAGTTGTCGAGATTGATTATCTCTAGCAGCCAATGGGCAATACATCCCGGAAAGCAGGAGTCATCCCCCACTTTTTTGAACCAGGATTTCTGACTTGAAGATTGCCATGTTGGCGTGCGTGTAGCCTCGACCGGTCTCTGGAGGCGCTCTGCTTGTCGTACGATATCGAAAGTTCCAGCCTGGTTGATAAGTTGACCGCCCACTTGCAGGGAGTGGATCATCGCGACAACTTCTCATCTTGGGACGACATCAAAGGACCCTTGTCAATAAAAGGGCTTTGCCAGCTTAGCAATCGCAGCGTACCTCCATCAACACCTTTTCACGGCATGTGATAATTCTCAGTCTTGAATCTGTCTTCAGGGGCACTGTTAACTCGCCAGTCCAACGCGGTCCAATGATTGCATTGGCCAGAAGCCCGGGCGGATTCGACGTTGCATGTATCCAGGAACACCCAGTTGATGCCGGATGGAGATCCGGTAATGCAATCGCGGCAGACCAGCAGTACGATTCTGCGGCCACAGCCAGTCGGATCATGACAGCAGCTTCCGGGGACGCGTAGAACGTGGTTTGTCGTACCAGATAACCAGGAACGCGCGGAAACTGCTGGTAGTCAGGAACTTAGTTGCAGAGAAGTCCACAAAAAAGAGAGCGAGCAGCCAGTAAAGGTGCGCCAGCGATGCACATTATCCATACTGATAAGAATGGAGCAATGAGAGTCCAGAGTGCCTGGCGTTCGAGGATTGGTGCGATAGGGCTGAAACGCCCGTTTCGATTTGCAATGGCGTCAGAGAAAACCACTTCCGCTGGAGACAAGGAATAATAGGAGAACCGGGCCGGGCAAAGGGATTGTCTGACTCAACGGACTTGTTGGGACGGAGACGGAGCCAAAAGTACCGCAGGTGGACTCATAGGTTATCAAGAGTCGTCTGAGGTTGTGGTGCCGACATGTGAAGCGCGACGCCATGGATGCTGGTGGTGGGGGTGGTGGAGCTTTGCTGAGTGGAGGAGCTCGTCAAAGAAGCATGAAGTCCCGATGGAAGGCATTAAGAGGGTGAGAGTGGTTCAAAAATGCAGCTGGGGTAGTGGGGGTCCAGAGCGGTGAGCGGTGACACCTGTTCGTCGCGCCGTTGGCTGCCAGCGGCAATTTCCCTCGCAGCGGCCCAAAGGAGAATGTAGTCCCACCTCGAAGGCCAGGCTCGAAGGCGATGTTTCAAATTCTCACATGCAAATGCTGGTCGAGGAAGAGGTGGAGTTAAAAGTCTGCAGATGACTCGCGGGCACGACCGGCGCAACGCCAGCGGCTCCTTTCACCACACCACTCCGTGCCATATCCGGTAATTAGGCAGCGCAAGCGTGCGGCGGGAGAGCGCGGGTGATGGGCAGCGCAGAAGGTGTCGCCATTTTTAGTGTCATCTGAACGTAGGGGCGAGCAGTTGTCCTGGTGACAGTGTGTGCGACACGAGCAGGCGCGCATAGCGAGGGCTCGAAGGATGTAGGGGTCGTTGTAGGGGGCGCCTTGGGGTGATTGGCGGCTGGGCTCAGCACTGTTCCCGCGATAAGCCCAACCCTGGGGGCCCCGCGGTGGGGATAGATGCGGGCTGGATCTCTCTCACATGCTGAGAACGGGGATCGCGCAGCCACCCTTGCGCTGCGGTCTCACACACGCGGCGGAGAACGTTCCTTGTACCCGCCAGCGCGTTACCGGTTCCTGATCGCAGCCCACCCTGCGGGAAAGCCCTAATGCACGGCGTGGGGCGCTGGCATTCGCAGGACGACAACTTTTTGCAAAGAAGCAGGACACGCAGCCCGCGGAGCCGGGATGCTGGCGCGCGTGGACCGGCAGCGAATGGCAAGCCCGCTGGCAGTGTCGATGACGAAGTGTCGAGGCGTGGATACCATCCCTGGCGGGTGTCTCAGCTGGTCAGCGCATGGCGTATGACAGATCTCTTCGCGTAGTGCATCGCTGATTTAGGCGGCGCATTGCGCTACGAGCCTGCCAGCTTGACGTCTCACGCGCCTCCCACACGTACCGCAGAGTGCTTGAAAGCGACGCGTGACCCGCTAGCTTTCCCGCCTTCGGCCTTTCACCCGCCGCCCGTCGTCACCGTACCTCCTTGCGTTTCTATTCGACACAAATACTCGCAAAACCTCCCCGCAACCCGCACTCCGCACTCCGCATTCTGTTCCCCACAGACTCGCGACTTTGAGAGAGCCGCCCTGCGAGAGCCAGTTGTGCCCTCTCGCTTATGGCTCCGGCGCGCTCATGTCCTTCCTCCAAGACGCCCTCCTCTCCCGCCGGTACTACCATGCCCCAACAAACGACCAGTCCGACCGGAATGGACTGAAGCGGTCCAGCGGCAATGGCGGTCTCCTGTCGCCGCTGACCAGGCTGGTCAGGGACCCGGCGGGTACAATAGAGGACTTTGTCGGCGCTCTAGGTGGTCAGGAATGCCCCAATGCGCCGGACCTGGAAGACGGAAGCCGGAAGCAGATCCTGTACCTTCGCCTGCAGAATGTGAGCGCACATCTCGTGGTGAAAGGGTGCGGCCGGACGCTAATGAGCAAATTTGCGATAGGCCGAGGACCACACCGAATGGCACGCCGCTGCCGCCGAACTAGACGAACTGGAAGGGAACAACACTTGGAAGCAAGAACGCGAGTCCTCCGAATACAACTACGAGCTGGTCGAGGAGCGGCTCCGGCAGCTCGACGATGCACGCATCAGTTGTGACGTACAACGAATGCTCTTTCTCATCCGAACCTCTCTCACCCGTGGCCTGGGAGGCATGGGTGACTTGCGCCTGTACAAACACTCTCACGTTGGAACCAAGGCTTTGATCGAGCGCTACATTGAATCGGCCAAGCAGACTCTCACTGCGCTCTTGGATGTGTCGTCGAAGCAGGGAGACAATGGCTTGGATCCGCGATACGTTTTAGAGCAACTTCTTGCCACCCGGCAATCCTTCGGACGCAGCGCTCTGCTTCTGTCTGGAGGAGGCACTTTTGGCATGAACCATATTGGAGTTATCAAATCGCTGTGGGAGGCCAATCTGCTCCCTAGAATCATTTCAGGTGCCTCTGCTGGCAGCATTGTCTGCGCTGTGCTCTGCACACGCACGGACGCCGAGATGCCACTGATACTGGAGGAATTTTGCTACGGCGACTTGAACGTCTTCGAGAAAGAGGAGGACCGCGGCATCTTAACCAAGGCTGCGCGGTTCTTGAAATACGGCGCTGTCTTTGACATTGGACACCTCATTCAGGTCATGCGCAATTTGCTTGGCGATATGACTTTCCAGGAAGCCTACAACCGGACCCGGAGGATTCTTAACATCACGGTTTCAAGCGCAAGTGCTTTTGAACTGCCCAGGCTCCTCAACTATATCACAGCACCGAACGTTATCATTTGGTCTGCAGTGTAAGTGATTACTCCTATTTGCGCCTTCAACGTGGTCTTGGATTGTTTGGGCATCGTCTGACTGATTTAGCGCTGCCTCTTGTTCGGTACCGTTGGTATTCTCAGCCGCTCAGCTGCAGGCCAAGGATCCTACTACCGGCCAGCAAATCCCTTGGGATCCTTCGCCCCAGCGGTGGATTGACGGGTCCGTCGACAACGATCTCCCCATTACGCGTCTCGCCGAAATGTTCAACGTCAATCACTTCATCGTCTCTCAGGTCAATCCTCACGTTGTACCGTTCCTAGAAAAAGAGGAGGGCCTTCCTTTTCCGGAAGCTCCGCCACAAAACTCGGCTTTCGCAGCTGGCCCTGGGTGGCTCCATACCATGGCTGGCCTTGCCAAGGGCGAGGCTCAGCACAGGCTGCACGTCATGGCTGAGCTTGGCATCTTCCCCAACTACTGCACAAAGGCCAGGTCCATCCTCAGCCAACGCTACTCCGGAGACATCACAATATTTCCAGCCATCTCGTACTCGCAGTTCCCGAAGATCCTGAGCAACCCCACACCGGAGTTCATGAAACAGGCCATGATCTGCGGGGAGAGGGCCACTTGGCCCAAGATGAGCAGGATCATCAACCACTGTGCTATCGAGCTGGCACTTGATGACGCTGTGCGTCAGCTGAGAGCACGCGTGGTCTTCAGCCCCAGTGAGGTCGATCTGCGCAAGAGCCTGCGGCCATCCTCCGTTCATTCAGAATCTGGCCGAGGCCGAGGCAGGCGCTGCCGTAATGATATGACCCGGAGCATCAACGATTTGGAGCAAGAAGCCCGACGCCCAATCAGCCTTCATTTGGACGTGCCTGTGAAGTATCGTACCCGGTCAAAACCAGACCTGAGGACTTTTGCGTATCCTCGCGCCAGCGATTCGGCGCTTCTTCAGGTCCCAATGCAGGACATCCTCTCTTCTGCCACCGAGGAAGACCTCATTTCGTCTGATAGCGAGGACGATAATGCGTCTATCTCTTCCCTTGACTCGCCTCCAGACGCCGATGACGAATGGCCACCTCACCTGTTTCCTTCGATCTCACAGCCGACAACACCGAACCTCGGCTCTCGGCCGTCTTTCCGCAGCCCCTCGGCCACACAACTATTGACCATGACCAAAACGCCTAGCGCCGTTACACAGCCTAGTTCGCCCGAGCGCATCTACAAGCGTCTATTCCATCCGCCGCAGAAGACGACGCAGTCGACCAAGACACCCGAGACTCCCCAGGCAGGCTCCAACAAGCCCAACGAGGGCAGGCGCAGAGAGAGTCACTCGGGTCTGCACACCGACATCAGCGGCACAAGGGGAATGCTCCTGCGCCGCAAGAAGAGCTTCAACTCCTTGCTCCCAAACCGTCTCCAAAGAAAGAGCAGGAAGTCCTCTGAAGTGCTTGAATACCCAACCGAAAGCGATCTTTCGTAATTTTGCCCTTCACGCATATATCTTGTTTACACATACCCTTGGAAGTCATGACACCATTACCAGCAGCAGAGCTTTGACTCTGCGCGGCTTGCATTGTTCAGGAGTTTTAAGTAGCGCCTTTGCGCAGGAAGAAGGAGATGAGAGGCACTGGCTCGCAGGTTTGCAGATGCTTGCTTCTCTTTGCATTCGAGCACCACTTGTTTTTGACCATTCCCGCGGATAAGTTTGGCATACATTGGCTTGTATTATTCTGCATTGTCTACACCGTCTAACCTGACACCCGGAAAGCGGGGTAAGAACGCATAGAAAGGGGATTATTTCTCATCAGACGTGGACACATCGATTGGGGAATAGATACACACGCTCCCACGAGCCATCACAAACGTCTATCTTTCCTTTGTATAATCAGATGAAAATAAATACCCAATTCTACAAATACATACTTCACAATTAGCTTGATAGTTCCATCAGTCCTGTGATGTTTTACAATACATGTAGACCCATCTTAAGGCTCTATTCCATGTCTCATTTCATCGTCTGCCTGGCATTTTTCATTTCCTCTTTTTTCTTCGTTCTCTTTGCTACATTTGCAGTTGAGCACAACTATATCCAGGTATCAAGCTTCTCTCGCCTTTTCTTTTTCCCCTACTTCCGCCAAAATCATCATACTGTTACCACCAGCACTCTTCTACATCTTCTTATCCTCGGCATCTCTATCCTTCATCGCGTTCGCCAGGCTCGGAGCCACCCGTGGCATTTCTTTGCGCTCCTTGCCCAGCACCACTAAATTTGCATTGATGTTAGCACATTCGTTATATTCTCTACTTTTCTCCCTTAACTACATAATCATGACCGTAGACAATGCGCCGAAGGGGAATGGGAAGAACTCACGTCGATCGTACAGCGCCCAGCTCGTCACAATGGCAATCGGCGCCGCCACCATGGCGAGCGTCACCCGTCGCGCCGCCGGCTTGTACTTGAGCGGCAGCGGCTCGACGGGCTTCCACTTGCTCTGCCGTTGTTGCTCTTGCTTCTGCCGCCACTGCCGCACCTGCGGCGGCTCCCAGGGTTGCCCCTCCTCCACCGGTTTTGGTGCTGCTGGCGCTGGCGGTTGTGAAGGGCGTGCTTGGCGTGGGGATGCTCGGTAGGGTTGCGGTGGCGGTGGTTGTTGTTGGCCGGCCATTGTTATTGGGGTGGTTTGGGTTGGTGGTGTCGGAATTGTACTGAGCGCGGCTGTGGTTGGCGGTGGTGGTGGCGGCGTGATAGCAGAGGCCGGTGAGGTGTGCGGTTCGAGTTGCGCGGGGCCAGCAGCAGCGTCCTCCGTCTGAGTGCTGCGTCCGGAGAGGGTAAATTGCGTTGCGGCAGACGCAGAAGCAGTGCGCGCGAGCTCCTCTTGCCTCTGGAGCTCGTCTCTTACTGCAACTTGCGCGTGTACCTCCTCCTGTTGCAGAGTATCACAGAGCAGTGCCCTCTGAGCTTGTCGCCCTTCCTCAGCGCGCGCAGCTTCCGTTCCCGAGTCCTTTTCCTCGCGCTGCAATGGCAGTGATCCCTGCGCCGCGAGCTCGCTCAGTATCTTCGAACGGTTCGTAGCCGTGGCGATCGCCTCCTCGACGGGTTTCGTCCCGCTTGGAATTGTTCCCGTCGGTTCGATGGAAGGGCCGGGAATTGGCTCGGCGGCTTTGCGTCGCTGCTGCAGTCGAGTGGACGTGGATGAAGCTTGCGGAGCAGAGCTCGGAGGTGTGATCGACGCTGCGGCCGCCGCCGCGGGTGGGTCCGCCGCTGTCTGCTTTGTCGTTGCCGCCTTTCGTTTGGTAATTGTCACGCTGCCATTGGTCCCGCTGGACGCGGTACTTTTCTTCGTCGTTTTCTTGTCTGGGGCGGGTTTGGCGCTTGAAACCATTTGCTTCTCGTCTTTGAGTTTCTTGGTTTTTGTTGGAGCTGGTTTATTGGGTTTCGCGAGCGCGGCGTCGATGACGATGTCGATGACGGGGACTTCGGCTGCGGCAACGACTTGTTGCTGCTTCCGGGGGCGGCCGCGGGGTCGCTTTTGGATAGCACTTGCGTCGGCCATTCTTCTTAAAAAAAATTTCTTCTTCTTGATCGTGATGTCTAATGCAGGTACGAGGGCTCCTTTGAATTGAAGATAGTTTTCAAGGAAAGGGGAAATGGTGGTTTTTGCTAAGTTCGAGTACTCAATCGCGCTTCACGGTAAACAAAACGCGAACATGGATTCGACGCGTCTTTCTAGGCAAAATTAAAGACGACAAGGGTGTATGCCTGCGATGCCTGAATACAGAGCGTAGCGTGGGGTTAGTGTGTGAGTCACATGGTGCATTGAGGGGTATGGTAGGGATTCATCACGCTGTTGATTGGTGATGTTGGATGGCGCAGTGTCAGAGGCCTGCGAATGCAGGGTGGTGCGACGGGTTTGAGTTTGCAGAGTTAATTTGTTGGGCCACTTTTGCAGCACTTCATGATGGTTCTCTCGTAGGAGACGGCTTACAAATTATGCTCTTGGCCACTTTTAGGGAAGACTGTCAGGCTCAAGAAAGCCATGCACATGAGGCTGTAGTTTATAACTATTAAGCTTCTAACGAACATTACTGCAGCTAAACAGAAACTCTAAAATGGGCTCCTCGATGGCTAGACTCTTAAGCGGGAAGATTATTGCAGCTGCCAGTTCGCATGAATTTATTTTTCGCTCATACCATGGGTAGTTAAAGCTATCGTCCGGACGTGAATGTATAAGTACTAATTCTACATTTTCATCCGGATGATTACCCATATATGTTCTTTGTAGTGGGGAAAAAAAGTGAGGCGTATTTACGCTATGTTCTAGGGCTCTGCTATTCTGCGCGTTAGCCATTGGCTACAGTACTCTCTGTAAACTTTAAAGTGTAGAGAGTACTACTTAAAAGTTTAGCTTAACCTCTTGCTTGCTCTCCTCACCGATAGCTATGTAAGCATTGTCAACTCCACTAACAGAGGCCCGTAATTATGTCCTCTGTACATTTCCGTCTGCTCTGCGCGGGCCGTCATCCTCGCAATGAACATCTCGAGTCCCCTTTGGCAGCATGGTGTGATATGCTGGATGTGGGAGCTGACATACGCTAGGTATACGGGCACAAAGGCGCCATACCAACGCACTAGCAGCCGCAAATTGCGCCTTCGGAATCATTTCAAACAACCCATTTCACAACAGCTGGACACGTCTGATGTTCAATTACAATTAGTCTGCCTGGCTTGAGCTCTGTCACGTTCAGCGCCAATCAGCAAGTTGCAATCAGACTACATTAGAATTTGCCGTTGTAATGATTGGATTTCTGGCAGATTAGGCCCTACGGCGAATGAAAGGGAAAAAATGCTGGCCAGTTGGAAGAGGTAATTGGTGATCTCCGGGAGATTGATGAGCCGGATTAGGATTGTCACATCTCGGATCAGCTGGATTGAGCTGGCCCCTACTCGGGCCGCGACGGGGAAGGAACCGAGATGGTCGGCGGAAATAAGGCTGGTGATGCAGTCCGCGTGAATCGGTCAGTTGGACGGAGCATGTTCCTGGGTCATGCACGCCCGTGTGTCATCAGCACCAAAACGCGAGCTGCATCGGCAACCGATCTCCACAGCCGTGGTGGAGCCCGATTTGCTCAACCGATGGCTCAGGCCTGGACTCATGCGCCTGTTTCAAAGGAATGACAAAAAGAAGCGGTAATCATGCAGCACCAGACCGCACAGGGCTGAGACAGGGCAGTCGAGTGGAGCGGGGGCGCCGGATTCGGCATCGCATCGTAAGCGAGTCTGCGCCATGAGTAGTAGTGTTGAGGCGCGTATACATGTCGCGGTAAGCGTGTTGCGCGGCCCGCGATGGCTGCGCTGGAAGGCCCGACGCGCAGGGCGTTCGCTTGCGACGCGAGCAGCCCATCCCTGCGCATATCATCCACGACCCATCCTACCATCCAACCGTTGCGCCGCTTTCTGCTCAAGCTTCCCCGGTACTCAATGCCGCCTTGTCACAGCGCTGTCGTATCACGCATCCGCCTGGTGTTCGCTATGCCGCGCGGGACTCCCACAGGGGCGCGGGACGCTCTTCCCGTCAGATGACGCCTCCAATCCCCGCCTGCAGGACGGGTGTAACTGTACCAAAGACAGCACCTTCGACCGGCCTATATGTTTGAGCCTTCGCCTTTCAGGTTCCCGCAATCACTACGTCTCTCGGCTCGCTTGAGCAGCTCCCAAAACCATGTATCCTGCCGACCTTGTCGCCCGGTTCTTCTCTCCCTCGAACTATGTCCTTTGGATCTCTATCGTACTGCTACTCCTGTACTTGCGACATGTAAATCGCGCCCTCGGCGGAACGCCTGACGAAGCCGAGCGTGCTGCCTCCCCACCCTGGACGGCAGAAGAGTTGAAGAAAACCTATCAAAGAATGAAGCAATCGCCCATCGATATCCGCGACCATCTTCCCCCTAAGCAGTCCCGCCGCTACATCGTGACTGGAGGAGCAGGCATGTTTCTACAATCCGAATCTCACATGTCCTCAGCTAACACCAAGAGCAGGTCTGGTCGGCGGCTCCATTGTGCAACAACTCCTGGCGCGTGGCGAGGATATCGATGCGATCCGAATCGTTGACCTCAGACATCCGACCCCAGATGTTGCGGGAGGCGTGCACCGATCTGCAGAGCTTAGCCAAGTTAGCTTCCAAACCGCAGACATCACTGACCCTGACTCTGCCAACCACGCCTTCTCTGTGCCTTGGCCATCCTCGGTCGCCGAGAGGCCGCTCACTGTCTTCCACACTGCCGCCACCATCCGCTTCGCTGAACGCGCAAAGGACCTCCTCCCGCTATCCGAAGAAGTCAACGTCGTCGGCACCAAGAACGTCCTTGCCGCCGCCAAGGCTGCCGGCGCCTCCATATTCATCGCCACCTCTTCGGGCTCTATTGCTATCCGACGAGTCAGTTTCTGGCTGGCGCCCTGGCGGCGCTGGCCGCGTCGCTTCTTCCAGACCATCAGCGACGCCGACTACGACCTGACCCGCCCGCACGAGACCTACTTCGGCAACTACCCAGTCTCCAAGGCTACGGCCGAGCGGCTCGTGCGCGGTGCCGACGACGCCGCGACGGGCGGCCTGCGGACCGGCGTCATCAGGCCCGCGTCTGGTGTATATGGCACAGCGCAGGACAATACGATCGGCAGCTACATACGGCGCGGCGGTGTCGTCGACTGGATCCGCCATGTCGTCAACCCCTTCGTCTATACCGAGAACGTCTCGCTGGCTCACCTGCTGCTCGAGCAACGCTTAGTCGCTCCCGCCCGCGACCCTGCTTCCGGCAAGCGCGTCGACATCGGCGGCAGCGCCTTCACCGTCACTGATCCTAACCCGCCCATCCGCTACGCTGACATCGCGTTCCTCTTGCAGACGCTGTGCGCGACGCCCGTCAAGTTTGTCGCCGTGCCCGCCGTGCTGATGCTCGTCATCTCCCATGTCGTCGAGTTCTACACGCTGCTCCGCCACCGCTACCTGCGAAGTGTCTTGCCGCCGCTGGCCGGCGACTTGGCGCTGCTGCAGCCTGCACTGTTTGCTATCTGTAACGTGCATCTGTTCTACGACGACAGCGAGGCGAGGAAGAGGCCAGAAGAGGGTGGGTTGGGGTATCGGGCGCCATGGACGTCCATGGAGGCTATGTGTCAGCAGGTGCTCGTCTGGAACGAAGAGTGGAAGGAACAGTTGGGGGAGAAAAGGAAGGGTTTGGGGGTGGGCAAGAATGGGGGTGGTGTCATGAAAGAGGTCAAAGACGTGGTCGGCGTTGTGGAAAAGCTGCCGGTAGCGCCCGTGCAGTCATGATTAATGTTAATGGGAGGTGGTAATCGATATTGTTTTGTTACGACACGTCTAATGAAAGCCTATATGCTGGGCATTGCGAACGGGTATTAATGAATATTCTGGAAGTTCGAACAAGTACAATACCGCTCATATGAGCCCGGATGTTCTTGACAGCGGCTCGAGGTCATCTTGAGCCTTATTGAGAATGACGTAAAAGGTATGCGAAACCTTTCTCTCGGTACTTCAAGATCGTAAAGCCAACAGGGTCCGCATGGATGTATTGTCACAGATACTCGCATCATATCGAGAAAAACAGAATAGTAGCTATGAACAACATTAAGAAAACCGTCCCTGCTAGCACAAATTCCCAAAAGATAAGACGCCAAAAAACAAAAAGTCAAGCGACCACAGGGCGGTTAGGCCCCCGAGTTCTGCCCTATAAAACCCCTTTTCAGGAATTTTCCCCCTTTACCCTAGCGAGGGAGGTGGTGGAGTCTAATGACATCCGTACCATAGGCCCGAGAGCCCTTAGGTGGAAGTTTGAACTTGCCGGTGAGGGTTATAAACACTGCAGCCCTACGCAAATAACAATATTGATATAGCGAATGAAGCAGGCACATTGAAGTCAAGTTCATACACATGTGACTAAGTAATGGCTGCTCGCGATATTTTCTTCGACATCGCCGGTTACTTTCACTTCGTCAACACCTCGCCCCAAACCTTCCTCAGCGGGCCATCCGCGCCGAAAACCGGATCACATCGGGGAAAAGGCACACCCTTGATCTCATCGAACAAAGGATCATCTATGCCATTGAGCTCTCTCTTCCCCCACTCGCTCCTCCACTTCGGTGATCCCTAACATCGTGCCGAATACGTCAGTACGAAAGACTGTCTCTCCCATTGTTCCCCGCAGAGGCCAGTACGAGGGCAAGAGAAGAATAGGAAATAGATACAAATCCAGCATCGTCTTCGACAAACTCACCTCTGGATAGACACCGATGTACTTGTAGTCTCGATCATTCTGGACAGACGCGTGCGCAACACCGGCGGGCACGACGATAACGTCTCCCACGGCGACGGTGACGCGCACGCCTTCGTAGTTGCCGCTGTCACCTTCGACGGCGTCCGCGCCGCCGAGCCCGAAGACGAGCTCGGAACGCCCGTGGATGACACCGTAGCATTCGTGCGTGTTAGGGTGGAAGTGCTTGGTCGTGATGGCGCCCCACGTTCCCTAATGGGGCCGCGTTGCATTCTCAGAAAGATGTTCATGTCTTATTTTGGTGGGACGAAGAGAGAGGAAAAGAAAGGTTGGTGGAGGCTGTGTGCGTCTGGAAGGCGGCGCATAGAGTTTTGCTTTTTTGTGTGTTCCAAATACTCTCGTGACTTGCCTTTTTCTCCCAGTGGTTCCGCTGAAGGAATTCTGATGTCGACTCTTCGTCCACGGGCGTTGGCAGAACCCCGCGGTAGACTAAAATGGGGAAAACACTGTTCGGGCAGTGCGGAGTGGGGCGTACGGGATACTGTTCCGGTTCGTTGGTCGATGACATATTGAGCAGTGACAGACTAAAGCCTCTCGTTGATACTGGTAAAAAAGCGCTAGTTCATGGGAAATTAGAGGTTTGATGTTGCGCCCGCTGACGTTTGACATAACCTTTTAACAGTTGACTTAAACGCGGGGTCAACTACGCAATCCACGTCTTCCCCACACGATAGCGTTCTGAAGACCCCCCAAAACGGATAACATATCCGCTTTGCCGGGGTCATATGCACGTGATTGAACACCTCTTATCTATCCACGAAAAAGACCGCGTTGACGTCGGGTTTCCCCTTTATGCAATATATTCCAGCCGTTCAGTGCAGATTTTACCTACAGAAAACGGTGACGTGTCTGTGAACTGTCGTCACCACACGATGCCCATGTTAACAAATTGAAGCACATCAAAAGGGCAATTAGAACTGCCGGCTGGATGTACATTGGTAAAAGAGGATACAAATCGCATGTCCGAAAAACACTTCCAGATATCTCTGGTAATGGACACCCCGATACCTTCATAATAACCCTTTGTTTTCCAGGAATGCAAAGTGAAGTTTCGTACCGAAGAAAAGAAACACAAACATCGTTGTCGTGATTGAGAGCCAAAACAATGCCTTTGCTGATGCAGAAAAGCAGAGAAAAAACAGAGGTGGCCGCAATATGACCGATTTGTGTGCCGTTTTAGACAGGTGCTTGAGGAAGCATAAAAATGGCTGACGCGCCTTGGAAACCAAACAGTGTCGAAAAGGCGCTGGGAAAAGCCTAAAAGTAGTAATAGTAGCCGACATAGAGTGTGACTCTTACGGCTGAGACTTTGTCTTCTTTCGGCCGCCATTACCATCGCCTTCGTCTTCGCCCTTCTTCCTCTTCAACGACACCATCTTTTCTCCCTTCATGTCTCCATCGCGGACAGTCACCTCATCGTCTGCCTTGCTCTTGCCCTCAACTCCCACGTCTCCGCCGTCGTGATCCTTGACACAGGTGAACACGACGCGCTTTCCCAGCTTCTTCAACACCTCCACAAACTCGCACACTTGCTGTAACTGCTCCTTCAGGTCAGCGCTCTCCGACGGGTTGGCATGGAACTTGGTAAGGCTGTTCAGCAACTCATTGCTGCCAGTGAACACCTCGATGGTCTCAACAGTAGGGTCAACGCCGTACTTCCTCACGGCAAACACGAGACACTGAACGCAAGCCTTGGCTTCAGCGACGTTGACATCGAAGCCGTGAAGCGGTATCTCTTCATCGACCTGCTCGGGATGCTTGTCCATGACGGTGACGCTGACAGTGGCACTGGGAGCACGAGATACTTCTGGGAGCGGACGTGGTTCTTTCGCCTGCGGTGTGGCTGTAGCAGTAGAAGAGGGTGTAGCAGTCGAAGGAGCTGTAGCAAGAGAAGAAGCTGTAACAGCAGAAGGAGCTGCACCAGTAGAGGAACCTCTAGTAGCAGAGGAAGAGGTAGCAGCAGAGGAAGGGTCTCGGAACAAGAAACGCCTGCCATTGCAGAGCTTGATCGGAGCGCGCTGAAGCCTCGATTTCTTTGTCGCGGCCTTGGGCCTGCTGTTGTCTTTCACAATGTCCGGTGCCGCTGCGGTAGTCTCGCCTTGGGCAGCGCGGCGATCAGCCATGTGGGCTTGAGAGGCAGCTCCAACGGGAATATCGCCGATATTGTTCATGTTGTCCTTGCCAGAGGTTTTCAACCGGACGGAAAGTTCGGTCGCCGTCGGGCCTGTAGTACGTGATTTCTTAGTGAAGCTTTTGTATGAGGGGATCATTTGCGCACCGTCTTGAACGTGCGGCATGGCGTTAGGAGTGATATGCGGTTCGCTTGTGGCGTGCGGCGTAGACGCTTCCTGGATGTCTTGAGCACGGTCGGGCTCTTTCATGTTGCAGACAGTCGGTGATGAGTTCACGAGCAAGGAAGTGGGAGAAGTAATGAAACTCAAAGTGTGTCACGAGCCAAATGGTCGGCAGGCTGGCGGCGCAGGGTGGAAAGCGGAGTGGCAGCACGGCGATTAAAGTGATGTTTATGATACCGCAGGGGCCACGTGAATGCATGCGCCGCAGGTGTTAGTGAATGCATCTTTGAATGGAATTTTGTTTTCCTTTGAGTGAGCAACACTCCGCCTTAACACGAAAGTTTGCGCAGCTGTATTAGTGGTGTTAACACACTTCACGTTGTGAATACCACTTCAGGATCGAAGGCAACTCAGGAACATGGACAGACGATGAGGAGTAATATCGTTGCGAGGCGTGCCAATTATTTACATTATCCTCGATGCACTGTAAGAATCCCTTTTATGCACATGTCCACATGTACCCCACCGCCCACCCATCCTTGACTCCAATCCAGAAAAAAAAAACTCCAGAAAACAAAATATCAAACAGAAAAAGCCAGTTTTCGGGTATCATCGCGAAACGCAGAGCACACACACCACAAAGTACGCCTTATCCCTTCACCTAGCCTTTCACCGATCAGAAACCCTGCGCCCTCCCAAAAGCCGCCGGGCTCAAACTCCTCCTGGCGAGCAACATCTTCTGCCTGAAGGGCGTGACGGCCGTAGCCTGCCTCTCATCGCGATCGAACAGGCCCTTGTTGATCTGCTTCGGCGGGCACGTCTTCTGGATGATGTTCTCCGGGTGGAGGTAGTAGGGCGTGGACGGGGAGAACTCGCCAGCAGCGCCAGCGACGGTGACGGCAGGAGTCGAAGGCTTGGTCGGCGTCTTGAAGAGCTGCGTCGGCGGCGTGTTCTCCTTGTCCTCGGCGTCGGCGATGGGCGTAGAAGGCTTGGGAGTGGTGATGTCGGCGAAGGGGCTGAGGGTAGGCTTGCCCTTGGGGGTGAGGCTCATGAGGGCGAAGGGCGTGCCGAAGGCGGACTTGGCCGGAGTGGCGCGAGCGGGCGTGTTGGCGACGCTGGGGGCGAAGAGGTTGCGGGCAGGACTGCCGTCCAGGAGGCGGGAGACTTCGATCAGGTACTCGTCTTCGGCGACCCACTTGTTGAAGCGTTCGCAGTCGAGGACCCAGCCGATGTTGACGGCCTTGACGGCGCCGTTGGTAGCGAAGACCTTCTCGAGAGTCTCCGAATCACCGTCTTTGAACAGCACATGGGAGATGTTGCTGTTCCAGTCATTGACGATTTTGGCGCCCATCTCCTCAAGAAGAGGGATGAACAGATCACCGGCGTCCTCACCGTCAACGGTGCGAACATCGACAAAGAAAACAGTTCCGTTCAGCAGACCGTCGTCCGGACGAGGGATGTTCACGTCGGTATCAGCCGTGTGGTGAACAACCTTGGGTGTCTGCGGCTGTTGAGGCTCCTCGATGATCCGAGCCTGAGTAGGTTCAGTCGCCCAGGCGACAGACTTCTTGGGAGATCCGAAGGGCTTCTTGAAAGGCGAACGGAGAGCAGACTTGGCGGGAGTGAGCGAAGGGATGAAAGCCAGGCTCTTCCTTGGCTTCCTGACAGAGCTCTCCAGCTCGATAGCCATGGAAAGTCGCTTGCGACGATCGCGGCGTTCAGTCTTGGCCTTCTCCTTAGCAAGCGCAGCGGCGTGCTGCTCTTCCATTGTGGGAGTCGAAGGCCTTTCAGGGACTTGCGGGGTACTGACCACTGGGATCTCTTCCACAATTTCCTCTTGAACGGTCGTGGTCTGCTCAACAATGGTGGTCTCCTCAACCTTCTCCTCGACGTACTCCTCGACATACTCGACCTGCGGCTCGACCTGTGGCTCGACCTGCACCTTGACGTACTCCTCGACAAGCTGATCGATAGGCTGCTCAGTCGGCTGCTCCATTGGCTGCTCGACAGACTGCTCCATCGGTTGCTCGACGTGCTCCTCAAAGTGCTTCTCAACAAACTCCTCAACACGCTGCTCGGAAACCTTCTCGACCTGCTCCACAGCCATCTGAACTGCCTCCGGAGCAACCTCGGCAGGCGCAATCTCAGGCTGGTGCTCAGGCTCAGGCTCAGCCTCGACCTCATGCACGTCCTCGATGAACTGAATCTCCGAGCGAGCAGGCGTGGCCTCGACATACTCCTCGTGATGCACGACGGCACTTGGCTCCTCAGTGATGGGCTCCACTATCTCGGGGACATCCTGAAGAGCCCCCGTAGCAGCATCCTCCACGACGACTTCCTGCACAGGACCAACAAAATCCTGCATGGAGACATCAACCTGCTCCTCCATGACAACATCCTCGACAGGCACAGCCCGCGGGCTGCCCAGCGGCGTCTCGCTATCCGACATGACCAAGTCAGCCGGAGAGACGCAGGGCTCGACCTCGCCGGCATCGGCAGTGCGCTGACCGAGCTCCAAATCGGCCGCGATATCGTCGTGGTGATGATAATCGTCGGACGCCAGCTGCTCGTCGTCCGCAGACCGGGCGACCTCGATGTCCTGGCTGATCTGCGAGCTGTAGGCGGCTTCGCTGCTCTCCGACTCGGACATACTCTGGTCGATCTTGTCGATGACGGTCTGGACGAACTGCTCGGTGGGCGTGGCGGGCGGCATGGCGGGCGACGACGACGCCTCGTTGAGCAGCTTGAGGGCCGAGTTGACGTCCCTCAGGCCGGCGGCCGGGGTCCGCTTGACGGGCGTGGGGCTGCCCGCGTCGGCGTCGACAAGGGACTTGGCGGGCGTCTTGCCCGGGGTAGCGAAGCGCTTGGCGGGAGTCCTCGCGGGCGTGTTCCAGCGGCGAGGCTCGGCCGCCAGTGCGGAGTTTTGCGCCTGGATGGCGAAATCCTGGACACTGGTTCCGAAGGCAGGCTGAGTTGGCGGCTCGATGCGGACCTTGCGGGGCGTGGCAGACAGAAGAGAAGATCCCATGACGCCCTCATCTGCCTTCGTGGGAGATGTGATGGAAGACTTGGGAGGGAGGCCTGGCAGAGCGATCTTGCGGGGGCAAGTCTGGAGAAGGGAGGACTTTGCGTGAGCAGGTTGAGGACCCTGCTTGTTGACCGGAGCAGTGGAGGGAGGAAGCATCAGGCCCTTCTTCGCAGGTGTCTGAAGAAGGGAAGCCTTGATCTCAGGCTTCGCAGCTGTCGGCCTCATGGGTGTCATGCCGTGCATCGGAGCGCCAAGCGGTGCCCTCTTCGCAGGGCTATTCAGAATGCTGCCGGCGTTGGCCTCGGCAACGTGCTTCGCGGCTGACATAGGAGGAAGCTTGAAGGGTGAAGCCATAGGCGCCTTGCGAGGCGTCTCATGAAGCAGAGACTTGGTGAAGCCCGGGGTCCTGGCTTGGAAGCTGGCAGCTTGCGGGGCAATTTCAGGTCTGAAAAATGGGGTGGCTTCCTGAGCGAACGGGAAAGTTGCCGCGTAGTGCGCGGGACCTGGGGTCTTCGGGGGTACGTTTTCCTTTGCCTCGGGACGAACGGACTTCAAGATCGACTTCGGCGGTGCGGGGGTCGGCTTAACCGGAGTCTCTGGTTGCTGAGGGGCCTCGGGCGTCCTGACTGGGGTGGAGGCGGGTTCTTGTTCCTCAACTGCAGACTCCTCATCGAGCTTCTCGGCCTCGGTCTCCTCCTTCTCCGCAGGCTTCTCCGATACTTTCTTTGTTGACTTCACCGGAGTTACAGGAGCTGGGTCCTCCTTGTCCTCCGTCTCGCAAGCCTCTGCGGAGACTTCAGGAACCTCTTCCAAAGTCTTTCTCCTGGAAGATTTCCTTGTCGACTTCGCAGGCGTAGGCTCCACCGGCGCATCCGAAGCCGGCTCTTGCGGCTCTTCGCTCGCGGCTCTCCTCGACGACTTCCTCGTCGACTTCGCCGGCTCCGGAGCCTGCGCTTCTTCTTCATCAGCATCTTCCATCTCGACCTCGACAACAGCGGGCTCGGGCACCTCGGCCTTCGCCTTCCTCGTCGGCTTCTTAGCGGTGACGGTGATGCGCTGCGCCAGAGGCTTGACGGTGGCCGCAGAGCGCGACTGGGATGCCTTGGTTCCGCGAGTCGCGCGAGTGGCCCGAGGCGCGGCGACGGCCTTTTTCGATTCTGCCTCCATCGATTCGTCTTGTTCGCGTTCCTGAGGGTCCTCGGTGACGCGCGAACGCGTTTGTCTCTTGGCCGGGCGCGCGGGTTCGGGTTCGATTTCGCGCGCAGATCGCTTGCGACTTGCGGTCGTTGTTGTTGTTGTTGTCTCGGTTTGCTTCGGCGCAACTTTGGCGGCGGTCTTCCTCGTAGCCTTTGCGGGCGCAGGTGCTGCAGGCTCCTCCACGACCTCGAGTTCGTCTGCGGATTCAGGGTCCTCGAGGGTTACTTTAGGCGCAGGCGCTTCGGCTTCTTTTGCGCGCGTCCGGCGAGTGGTGGGGGCAGGTTGTTTCGCGGCGGTCGGAGCAGCGGGCTTCGCAGCTGCCCTTTTGGCCGTCGCAGCGGCACGTGTAGGCTTTTGGGCAGTGGAACCAGGTTTGTCGCCTTCGGGCTTCTTGCCGCGACGAGCCGGTGCTGCTAGAGCGTTGCGCTTGGGAGCGGCGGGCTCATCCTTGGTCTGTGCTCGCTGAGCGCGTGTTGCGACCATGGTGGGCAATTGAGGCGGGATTGCTTGGTTGTTAGTAGGGGCGAAAGTAGAAATGGCTATGAACGCGGCATGGACAATGGATTGGTGTTGTTCGTCGCTTGTTGATGGTCGTGAGCTGTGACACAGAGGTGTCCGTGTCGTCATATTTGTGATGGTACACAAACGGCGCTAGCGTTGGCCAAGCAACCATCGCGATCCCCTGTCACCGCCGCTTTCGCTCCGCTTTCTTCGCCCTCGACCAATCAGCACCCCTCGCCCCACAAGCTCGCAACGCTGCATCCGCATGCGCTCCGCCTTTGTTTGTTGTCTGCTGGTCTGGCCGTCTCTCTCTCCACACTGTGGCCCGATCGAAGTTTAAACATTGCCATTGTTTACATCTAGCCCCTGCCTTTCTGTCCACCATTTCATCCCCTATCCTGATCCCATGCCCCACAAATAGTTCCGTCCTCTGCCAATTCGTGATATTTGTCCTGATGCAAGTATTCTCACCTGTTGCCATAGGTGAATTCCAATGTTTTGGATGATGATGTGCTGTAACTGCGAAGTGTAAACAAAGCCGATCGTCTCGTGTTATTAGTGTAGCAAGCGCCAACAAGGGCATCAACCTGCACAATGGCGTAGTCGAAACCACGTCATGTCGAAAAGAAACCAGGGTAGTGGCACAACCAGACTTCTCGTTCTGAAATGCCAGGATAGTTTAGAGTTTGCGTATTTGTTGCCCGCTGAGGTCTGAGTGAGTTGATTCACCGGAAGCCTGTGATGAAGTTATCAGCAATGAAACACTGAACAAGACAATGATCATCATCTTACCTGTCCACCTAGTAGTGGAACCAACGGTCTGGCCTCTTTGGCCAACCGGTCCGCCGTCATATTACCAACCACTGCCCACTTGGGATCTTCCTTCTCCTTGTGGGCCTTTACCCATCGCAATGTCACTTTTATTCCTTGGGCCATCAGTGCCCTTGTATAGTTGTGGATATTTTGGGTGTATCTGACAAGCGGATTGACATGAGTGACCAGGCGGTCATCAGCAGAATGCCAATCAACCCGCTTCAGAATAGTCCTGGAGTCCGTGAATATGTTGATGTGAGTGATATTGATATTCATGGACTGCATCCACAAGGCGACACGAAGCGCCAACCAAACGGCAAATGCTTCGGCCTCGTTGTTATCGTTGATGCCCCAGAGAGTGCGACACTCTCTATCCCACCAATCCTGCAGCTCACCAGGAGGGCGCCACACAACGGCCGCTCCTGAGCCTGGCTCCCCACTGGCGAAGGCACCATCCGTGAAGAACGAGATCTCGCCCGTCTTCGTGTTGATCTCGCACGCCAGTTGCGCGTCCAAGATCGACTCGTCCCACTCTTTTATGATAATGTCTCCAGGATATTGAGTGGCCTTCCAGCGGGCGTAACGGTACCTAGTCTGTTGGGCGGTGGGAGAGTGGGAGGCGGGAGTTTCTGTCGAGTCCAGTGTCACTGATTCGAATTTGTTTAGAACATTGTCGATCACAGGGACTGGGGGTGTAGTTTCTTGGTTATGCGAGGCAGAGGTAGCTGTAGTCACGCCAGTCAGCAGTATCGTCTTCATCAAGGATAGAGAAAGGAAGCTCGCCGTCAGTCTTGGTCACTTCTGAGGACGTAGAGGTCGCACATCCGCCATGACTGTCGCGGAAGCTTCTTTTCTCTTTAGAGGAATCGGTCTGGATGTATGTTTGTTCATCGGCGTCGTCTTCTCCTGACTCCGCCGATAAAGAGTAAAGTGCATGATAGTAGCTTTGTTCCATTTCGTTGAGAGCGCAAGTTCATATTCTATTGCGTCCAATCCAGTTTGATAGTTGGGAACCAAAGGTGGGTGGGTGTTGGTGGAGAGAGTGGGAATCAGAGCGGCGGGAGAATTTTGCGACGAGGCATAGAGGCCGGCAGTGGTGGCTAGCGGCGGAGGCAGAAGCGGAGCTATTGAAGCAAACACGCTCGAGGGTGGACCGAGCCCATCCAACCAGTTTCGAGGCTACGCGGTGGAGCGTCAACGGGTTGAAATGGGGCACCACTTTGTAAGCGGAACTTGGATGGATGTCATTATTCAAAGACGATGCTCTCATTTAGGGGGGTTCAGCATAGCTGCACAACGTAGAGGGAGAGAGGAGAACTTCAAGAGTATGGACAGAATATCTTTGCAGCTCTACATGGCTCATTTCACCCTCACGATCCTCTTGCGGAGAGACATTATTCTATCTACAGGCGCCGCCAGCTTGTTATTTAGTTCCCTACATCATGATCAGTTTTCGAAAAGGGCCCTCAGCCCGCGCACACAAAGCCCACAAGTCGATTTGCATATGAGATCTTGCGATGGGCTGCACAGGGATGCGTGTCTGCCTATGTCCTGCTGCGCGGATCGCGAGCATGCTTCGCTACGTACGGGCCCTCCATGTAGGATCTGAGCCAAGGGCGCTTCATCCTTAGTAACATTCTGGTCGCAATTTCTTGCAGACTCTTAGGTGTGATCGCACCAACATATCTCCCTTCTCCTCAGCATATTCCGAGTTCACAGGCTCTTAGTCATGGGGGAAAGAGGGGAGAAGAGACACACGTTACGCTGAATGTAGATTCAAGATAAATTTCTTTGCAAAGCGCTTGAAACCATGCTGCAGATGTAGAATGAAAGGGTTGTCTATCGAGATCCGGCGAACCATGAATTTATGATGGCCGTCTTTTCTTGCTCCGTCAACGTTCGCATCTCCTCTTCTCCCTGCCATACCGACGCCACAGCAACGCACTCCTCCTCAGTGGGTTTTCGGGAAATGGTCTTCTCGATAGATTTTTGAATACCCATGAGGGTGTGCCCTGCCAACCCAATTCCTCCTAACGATACGCATCAGTATAGAACTTCAAAGGCAGTCAGCGGAGGCTGCTTGGCTTACCAGCTGCGGGTTTAACCGCCAAACCACCAACCCCCTTCACGAAACCTTTCACAAAGCCCTTAGTTCCTTCCTCCTTCGCACCTTTCACGGGCTGCACGAAGAAGCCGGCAATGCCATCATACAAGCCGTATCCAAACCCCTGATCAAAAGAACATCAGCACGAGACACAGCACAGATCCAATAAAGTCAACGCACCTTCCCAGCCGCCGCCAATCCCGACGTGAACCCCACAATCTTCTCGTCCTTCCTGACCGTCTCATCGCCGTACAACCGCGGCATATTGTGCACCTCGCGCGCCAACTCGTGCGTGTACGCGCCCGGCGCCGCCAGCCCCATCCCGATGACCTTCGCGAGCCCCTTCCCCGACGTGGCCACCTCCTCCGCAAACCGGTCCAGCCGCTCCGCCCCGCTCTGCTTCCTCGCCACCCGCGCCTCTGATCTCCCCCCGGCGGCCTCACCAGAAGAACCGACAGACAACGACGACGCCGACGCCGACGGCGCCGCCGCCGCTAGAGCGAGGCTGCTGGATGCGGCTGAATGGCTCCCCGGCCCGTAAACATCACCCGCGGCGGACGCCGGAGACAGCGCGGCAGCAGAGGAGCTCCTCCGGATGCTCCCCGCGGCCTGCTGCTGCTGCTGCTCCTCGGCCTTCTTGCGGAACGACCGCAGCGAGGTCTTGGATGCGCTGCGCTGGATCTCGTAGACGGTGCTGAACGTGCTGGTCTTCTCGTCTGCCGTCGCTTTTCTTTGTTCATCGCCGTAAATCCGGATGCTGTGTTGTTTTTTTCCATCTGATTAGTTTCCAAACAAATCGGACTTGACGGAAGCAGGGGGCCGGGCAACTGCTCACAGCTCTACATTCGCCCCATCTAGCACCTTCTCGTTCACCAACACCGCGGCCGCGAGCGTTGACAACCGGATGTCGCGATCAGTAGCGCTCTTAACGCGCCACTCGGCGGCGCGGCTAGGCAGCACGAGGCAGCGACCGGTGGGCGACTCGTAGGGCGGCGGGAGGTCTGTCGACTCGGCGTCGACAACGTGCAGGCCGTCGACGTTGGGCACGGGTTTGCGGACGACGACCTGCAGGCCATCATCGGGGCGGGCGGCGACGTGGAGACCGTCGTCGGAGACGAGTTGTGGTTGCTTTTGTTTACCACCACTCGCGGAATTAGGTGTATCGGGATGCTCTGTCCAGACGGGGATGGGGAGGGAGCATCCTTCGCTCGTTGTAGCGTCGTTTTTTAGTTGTGTCGAAGATGTCATGGCGGAATGATTGTAAATGTGTAGGTTAGGATGGAAGCCTGGGGTACCTCGAACTTCAAGAAAGATAAACAGGCTACGGCACCACCGCAAAGGGATCCATTGTGGCTTGCCGCACTACTGCGTGGGGCGGAGCTAATGATGCACGTTCCTGGCAAGCATTAGTGTTGGGTCGAAAAAGTTTGAGGTTGTGATTGGCCGACGATCTTGGTTTAACGTATTTTTAGTTTCTTGGGGGCCAGAGATTCAAAAGCACTGATACCCCACACCTACTGGCGACCAGAGCTCCCGGGTGCCCTGCTTGCAAGATTTTCTCAAGTATACAGTATCAGAGCCGCATATGGAACCAACTAATTGATGTGCTCCAAATTGCCGTTTGTGGTTAGACCGGACAGATCGACATTCTTCTAAATTTATCGTTACGTCCGAAGAAGAACTGTCACTGTTTGTTTCCTTCTCCTATGTTTAAGAAAGCTTAATGTTTTTTACAGAAAAAAATAAAAACAAAAAAAAGATTAAATGAAGGGAGAAAGTGTTCCTACGCATACTCTTCGCCTTTGTGTGGTGGCGTAACGTCCCTGCTGGTGAATGAACAATGTCCGACTTCCCCGTTCGACATGCTCCTTACAACACCCCACATCACCTTCTCCTCGTGATGCTCACCATCATTTGATGGGGGATGACATGCTGCTGAGAGGACCAAACTACAGTGACCCGCGTATGGCATATGATGCCGAACTTTCAACAGAGGAAGAAGATAGATGCCCAAAACAGCCAGGAAGAACCCAGAGCCAAACACTACCCCACTCAGGGGCGAATATCCCGTAGTACATTTCGATTCCTCAAGTATCAAATTTCCGCTGCTGTCCAGAATCTCAAGGCGGCTCAGAAAAAACGTTTGTGAAAGCAGCCAATGAAGACCTCCAGAAGCTATTGTTAGTGGTAGCGCCCATTTGTACGGAAGCTGGAGAAAGTACGTGCTTCTCTGATGACCGCGTGGTTTCGTAACACGTAATCCCTTTCTTTCCAAAGCGTATGTGTTCCATTCTCTCTCAAAAGACATAGCCGTGCAGAGCCGGTTCAGAGAGAGATAGGAAAAAGATAGCAAGATTTGTGGCGAGTTCGAAAGTAATGCATTCAGAAGTATTGCCGTTGTATCGAAGGATTGTGGTGCAAAGCCCACTCGACGGAGCGATGTCGTGCCCCAAGAAGAAGGTTGACCGCTGGTGAAGAACACGACGAGGAAAGTGGTAAGGGCGATTACACCTAGTAAAAGCCTAGTAGGACGTTAGCCGGTCATTCAGGTATCGTAGCATTCGTCTACATGATGCGTTTGGAGCCACTGAAATTGCCCACTTACATTGTCGATCGAAGAATAACGTGCCGCTCGCCTGGAATACGAATGTAGCGCCCAAAGTAGGGTTCGTGGATCTTTGTTGGTGTTTCTCTGCGTATTGCAGCTTTCCTATGAAGGGTACTCATGCCCTTGGTTCCAGGGTGAGGGGTTTTCAGGAACGAGGAAATCGCATCCCCGATCGTCACTATTTGGGAGGAAAGCGGCCTCCTTAGGGTCCATGACATCGTGCAGAGCTTCATGAAGTTGCAAAATATGACAATCACCATGAAATGGATACCAATCTGGACTTCGCTTCCGCTTGGAGTCGTCGTTGCAAAACCATGAGTGATGTGAAAAGATGGTTGTCCATTGAACGTTACCCACGGGAGCTGATCATAGTTGGTAAGGCTCTGGAGGCCTTGTGTCTCCGCTGTCTTAACTTTGAGACCTTGTGGCAATTCGAAGGTGGACCCATCGCAATTGGAGAACCTTGGAAAATTCAGGGGATACGCTACCAAAGTCTCACTATCACCAATACTTGGGCCCACCTTTATTGTACCGAAGTCCGTGATACTTGGAGTCCCATGCGTATCCAGACAAACTTTTTTTGCTTCCGAAATTTTCAATGTCGCACCGACTTTGTCCGCAACGAGGTATAGTGTTCCTGTCCCACTGATGTATTGTGATGCATATTGGGATTTCCATTGTCCATTCGTGAGATTATTGGCGTTCTGATTGAGCCAGGCTACAATGGAGGAGTCGCTTGCATTCATGAACTGGACTTCGTAATCACGTCCGATAGTGACCTTGAAGACGGCGGAGTTGTAACTTTTCGTTGTTCAGTGATAAAACTCATAGTAAGAATTGATATAAACTTACTAGAGGTGTAAGGGAATTGATGAAAAAGCAAGCAGGAATGCAGCAAATGCTCGCTTTCGTTCGATGTGACAAAAGTTGCGCATGCTCAGGATTCCAATATCAACCCAGGTTCCGGCATCGTGGGCCGCATCGATTTCGCTGCGAGTGGGAGCGCAGAGGATTTGCATGCAATAATTGCTCGAGGCCAGCAGTGTTGTGCTCAGGATGTTGATGAAAATATGGCATGCTGTGTTCCAACGATCAACTTCTTCTTTGGTGCCTCTGAATATTGTTCCAATGCCATGGCTGGAGCCGCCATTGTGGAAAAGACCAACAAGCAGCAAGCAGATGTTGCAGAAGAACACGAAGCCAGTAGCCCAACACCCGATATATACACCTCCTCGCCATGCAGTGCAAGGCTCGGATGTTCTTGGTTTTGTAAATAGCTTTGTTGGCGTAAGAGTCCTTGCCCATGAATGCGAAGAGGGTTGCTTAGGACTGTGCTCCATCAACAAAGATGCAGAAGTAGAAGAACTTGGTCTACTCATCGGCAGTCAGCTTCGTTTCTCAGACAAATTAGCTATCGGTCCAGATTGAGCACCAAGCTTACTCGTCGTAATTATCACCCATCTCAAATGTTTGCCCACTGTCGCATTGAAGTTGTGCAACGCTTGGATTTTGTAGGTGGGAAGTTTCCATTGTATTTGAGTTGGGATGTATCTCAGAAGTCGACAAGATATGGTACGGCTGCTTATGGGTCTGGCTGATATTTAAGGGAAGTACTACGCTGAAGAGCATTGCTACCATGTAGCACAAATAGTGATCTTATGTACCACTTCGCAATGGTTTGCCTGCCATTTTCCATTCTGAGGTTTATGCTCTGCATGCTGACTGCATAGTGTGACGCGAAAACATAAAGGGCTGAGTGGTACTGTGTAAGTGGTCAAGGCAGAAACTGGATGATTAATCCCCAGATGTTGCAGTGACTTCATACCATCGAGCGCCGCCTCGCCCATTGAAGCCTTATATGACACTTGCTGTGTGAGGCAGCACAGGAAACTCTTTTTACACCTGTAACTGAAACCTGCACGACTTCAGGTGAATCAGCAGGGATTAGCTGACAGCTTTTATTGTAGCTGACGTAAGGGGCTCAGCGGAGAGACGTGTTGATGCACAGATCCATCAGCAGCAAGCTCACGAATTCGAAAGATACTCTGGGAAAAGCTATCACTTGAACAGGAGACCAGAACGTCTAGCATTAAATCTAGATCACCTCTGCCATTGATCAATCAACATGCAAAGCCTACATAATCATGACCGTCCCAAACCCATATATCATAGAATACAAGAAGAATATCACATCCCTCATTTTAGTTTACAACTTCATTCCCAACGCCTTGTGTACTCTCAGAGACTGCCTGATACTCAGATCCAGCATAATCTCCTCGGAGCCACCAGGGATGGCGTAGGCGCGCACGTCCCTGTACAGGCGCTCGATGCGGCCGCCCTGTCCGCCGCGGGAGTAGGACAGACCGCCGAAGATCTGCGAGGCCTCGCGGGCGCAGAACTCGAAGGTGGTGGTGGCCTGGGCCTTCAAGCTGGCGATGGCGCCGCCGAGCTTGAGCATGGCCTCCATGTCGCTCATGCGCTGGCACTGGAAGATGAGGTTCTCGAGCCAGTTGTACGAGGCCTCGATCTGGCGGGCCATGTGGGCGAGCTTGAGGCGGATGACGGGGTGGTCGATGAGCTTCTTGCCGAAGGTGCGGCGCTTGTGGGCGTACTTGACGCAGTCCTCGTAGCACACGCGCGAGAAGCGCAGGCACTGGATGATGATGCCGATGCGCTCGTGGTTGAAGTTGGTCATGATGACCTTGAAGCCCTGGTTCTCCTTGCCGATCAGGTTCTCGACGGGCACCTTGACGTCCTCGAAGGTAATGTAGGTGGTGCCGCTGCTCCACACACCCTGGCAGTCCATGCGGCGGGTGCTGACGCCACCCATGTCGCGCTCAATGAGCAGGACGGAAACACCGTTCATGCCCTTGTCGCTAGTGCGGACGGCGGTGGTGAAGTAGTCACACCAGATGCCGTTGGTGATCCACTTCTTCTCGCCGTTGACGATGTAGTGCTTGCCGTCCTCCGAGAGCTTAGCCTCGCAGGTCAGGTTCGCAACATCACTACCAGCATCTGCTATCTGTCAGTCTTTGAAACGCTAAGGAAGTTTAAAAATAAGCTTACCGGGCTCGGTGATAGCCAAGCAAATACGCTTGTCACCGCTCAGGATGCCGGGCAGAATCCTGTTCACGAGCTCCTTCTTGCCGTGCTTGACGACAGGCGGGCAGCCGATACCGTAACCGCCAATGACGTTCCACACGAAACCACCGCTTCCAGAGCGCGACAGCTCGTCGGTCAGCAGCATCTCGTGGAAGAGATCCCACTTCTCCGGCTCCACGCTTGCCACGCGCTTATCCGTAAGGTGCTTGGGCCATTCGTGGAGACCAAGAAGACCCGCAAGATAACCCCTCTCGCCCATGGCCTTGTATATCTCATCCGGCACCTTCTTAGCCTCGTCCCACTCGGTGACGTTCGGGATAATCTCGTTGTCGACCCATTCGCGGATTTCGGCGCGGAGATCGGCGTGCGTCTGGTTGAAGTAGGGGGAGTGGTACTATGGGCAAATGTCAGACCACGTTCTTTCTGCAGCGTCGCGGCTACTTACAGTCTGGTACCAGGACGGGTCGGCGAACGGAATCAAGTCACCAAACTGGTCGAGGGGCTCGAAGTCCTCCTGGGGAACGGCAGACACGGTGCCGGACTCGGCCTTCGGTGCCGCCTTGGGCGTCTTTGGCGGCGAGGGAGGAGCAGCAGCAGCAGGCTTGGGCTTGCTGTCGAGCGAGCCGACCTGGAGCTGCTTCTGGTACTTCTTCAGGATGCCCTCATTGTGGTATTTCCAGAACTGCTTCGAAGCATCCTTGCCGGCAACACGCTGGAGGACTACGGGGGAGAGTTAGCTTTAGGGGATCCATCACACGATGGGGCCACGCACTCTTCTTGCCGCCGGGATGCTCGTCCTGGAACTTTGTCAGGTCGTAGACATCTTCGTCGACGATAATCCACAGGTTATCGGGCTTGCTGCGCTCAGCCACATCGGCCTTAGAAAACGTTCCCGACATTTTGAGATGGTGGATGGACTAAGGGAAAGCAGAGAAGGATGGACGGAGCGGTGAGGTTCGGGCTACGGACGTAGTGATAAAGAAGGGTGGAGCGGATTAATAGCGAGTGCTCTCGGCCTTTGGAACGCCCAAGTCTTCCTTTCACATGTCAGCGGACAGCGGCAGAAGGGCGCCCACGTACCCCGGACACGCCTGAATCTGGGGGAGCCGCAGGTAGCGGTGCTCGTGACGTGCGGCGAGCCAACCAGAAGAGACGGCAATGCTGGCGGAGAGGTCAGCGGCCGCCCCGTCCGGGGTCGCACATGCCGAGGTTCAGCTGTGCCTTGCGTCACTCGCGGCACGTGCACGCCGCCTGCCGAATCAGCACCGCCGCATTATGTACGACCACGCCGAGCTCATCTCATCCGCCGTCAGCTGTGCCCACGCTTCGCGACGCTTTTGGTTGCGGCATTCCTGAAGTGCCTGCGCCGCGGCTGGCCGGCCGGCCGGGATCCACGGCTTTTCTGGGGTACCGACGCTTTCGGACGATGCTCTCCTTATGGGGCCACGGCTGCCATGGCGGCGGCCCTCTCCCCGAAACAATGCATCCTCGCGGACCACTGTGCGACTTGACCAATAATCCTTATTAACCGGCCTGCTTGCCGTCTGAGTATATGCTGCCTGATGAGGCCCTGCAACTACGCGAAAGACAATCCTCAGCGCACACAAACCAAAGACATCCGTAAGCTCATGAGAAACACTAACTTGTGGAGGCATCCATGTCAGCCCTGCGAATATTTTCTCCGTTGACCACGGCGAACAAACGCGGGAGCTGAACGGGAAACTCTTCCGAGAGTAATCTAGGAACATGCAACCTTTGCCTTATCAGTATCTCCCCTGCAGCATTTTCAAGCCTCACGTCTTCCTTCCAATATCTCCTACTTCAAATTTGCCGCAATTTTCATTGATATTTTCCTTTTTTTCAGGTCTATCGTAGACCATGCAACCTTCGGCCCAACGACTTCCACCTGCAACGGCCCGTCTGTGGCTCAAGGATTGAGACCGGCGATAGACTATCACCATGACGTAGCATCTACATATGAGGGGTAGACGAGATACGCAAAGCACGAGATGCAATTGTGCCTGCGATTGCATGCCCTGGATTTGATCCTCTCAAGATTTCTATTGCCTAAGAAGGCTGGCTACTATCTTCCTGTATCACTTCCTGTCATTGCTTTTTGCGGGACGTCGCGAGGTGGGTCTCTCTTCAGCTCATGCATGCACAAACGCGCTTCAAGAGTTTGCTGCGGGATATCACATCTCCTCATTTTGTGCAACGAAGACAAACCGACTCGTCTCTTTGTTCGAAGATAAAAGCTGAGCCATTGGAACCGCTGGAGCTCCGCACCAAACCGACTCTAATCGCCAAAAGTTAAACAATTGACTCACCTCTGAATCGCAATGGACACTGAAGCAATCCCTGACAGCATGCTCGCATGCCAGGTAGTCGAGGTATCACCCCCAGGCACAATCCACTCCCCCAATGCTAATCCCCCCCTCCACCACCCAGTTCAACCAGCCCTACAAAATTCACCAAATCCCCGTCCCCAAGCACGATCTCGGCTCACACGACCTCCTCATCAAAATTGCCGTCGCCTCCCTCTGCCACACCGACTCGATGGTTGCAGCAGGCACCTACACGCCACCTCTCCCCTGCACCGCCTCGCACGAAGGCGCCGGCACCGTCGCGCTGCAAAGCTCCTTCCCCTCCGTCGCCGCAGCCGCCTTCCCGCCGGGCACGCGCATCATGTGCGGCCTCTACCTGCGCCACTGCGGCGCCTGCGCCGACTGCGCGGCCGGGCAGCCGCAGTACTGCGCCCGCAGCGCCGGCGCCATCGGCGTGCACACGCACGGCGCCTTCGCCCAGTACGCGCGCGTCGACGCCCGCAACGCCGTGCGCCTGCCCGACAACGTCACTTTTGCGACGGCGGCGCCGTTGGCCTGCGCGGGCTGCACCATCTACCGCGGGGTGACGGCCGCGGCGGGGTTGGGCGCGGGCGAGTGGCTCTGCCTGGTTGGTGCGGGCGGCGGGCTCGGGCATTTGGGGGTGCAGTTTGCGAAGGCAAGGGGCCTGCGCGTCGTTGGGGTCGATGCGCGTGATGAGGGGTTGGCGCTGGCGAGGGAGGCGGGCGCGGATGTAGTGGTGGATGCGCGGGTGGGGAAGGAGAGGGTCGTGGAGGAGGTGCGGAGGGTGACGGGTGGTGGGGGAGCGGACGCGACGGTGACGCTTGCGGATGCGCAGGGTGCGGCGGCATTGGCGTGCGCGGTGACGAAGGTGCATGGGTTGATGGTGCAGATTGCGCAGGTGAGTGCTGCTGAGGCGCTGGGCGTGGAGATGTGTGGTCTGGGACGGACGTCAGCTCACTTTCGTATAGCCGGATGAGGTTGCCATACCTTTCCACGAACTTATCTTTCGTGACATCAAGATTCATGGCTCGCTTATTTCCTCGCCCAAGGAAGCGCGCGAGATGATGAAGGTGGTGTCGGAGAATGGCATCTCCGTCAAGACGAACCCGGTTCAGGGCTTGAACGAGATTCCGAAGCTGCTGGAGCTGGTGCGAAGTGGAAAGATGGCGGGCAAGGGCATCGTGATTGTTGACCCGAAGCAGATCGAGCACGAGAAGACCATTGGGGCGACGATCTAAAGTTCACCATTCCTTTCGAGCTGGAATGCGCTGGAGTTCGGAGTGAGTGAGTCGGAGGATGTATGGGGTTTAGCTTCCCTGACAGAACATGGTTTAAAAATGGTGACAGAGGACGCGGGGCTTCGCTTCCAAAATGATACTCAAAAACGACAAAAGTCCCTTCTACTTTCTCTCACAGGCGGTTTCGTATTCCGTATTCTGTTTTGTGCATGGCCATCCCCTCCGAGCGCTTACGCGGATCACTCGAATCGCTACACCACCACTTGATATGCAAGGCGGGCCATCTCCTGATACCGACATCGGAAAGCCTTAAATAGAGGGGAATCGGAAACAATAGGGCCGTAAGCGGCGGGACCGGCTTTCCGGTGAAGCGGAAATGGAGGTTTCAGCAATTTGACATGTGCGTTTAGGTTATCAGAGTGCAGCGGAAGAAGTGCGGGGTGCATGAGAGTCCAAGAGGAAACAAGCTCGCGAGGGACGGTGCTCAAGCTACCCAATCCGCCAATCTTCCAGAACGCGCCGTCTCCCGCCGTCCAATCACGGCTTCTGCAAGTGGCTTTCCGCACAGCCTGTGGCCCCGTTTTGCTCCGATGCTGGCAGGGATCCGACGGCGGGAATGACGTTCATGGCACGCGATCTTATGTGGGGAAGGAGAACGCGCGGGTGTGCGGGCGAGGGACGAGCAGGCATTCGCGCAAGAGGAAGTCGGTGATGGTTAGACCCTGATGAGTGGGCCTTGCATCTTGCTGACATGGCTAGCTGCGTGAGGAGACGACGGCTCTCCTCTTAAGGCCCCGCTGCCCTCACGTTCTGGTGGTTTGAAGTTGACATTCTGCTCGCGTGCTCTTTCAATTGTTTACCTTTGAATATTAAAAGGCCGTCTCTCTTCTTTGGAAACATTCACCACCTCTTTCCCCCCTAAAACAATACCATCCTTTTCACTGCCACAATGGTGCTTGGCGGCGCAGTCAAGGTAGTCAAGGGTGACAACCTCAAGACCAGCGGTGCGCAGACAGAAGGAATGATCCGTATGAACGCCATCGCAGACATGTCCGACCAGATATGCGGCACGGGTACGTTGTTACCACCAATCCCCAACGCCGCATCCGCCCGCTAACCCACCCACGCAGTCATGGTAGCCAAACCACACACGACTTCCGCCGTCCACCACCACGGCAACGAAGGTCCGTTGCTATCTGCCCTTCCCTCATACCCTCCCTCCACTCTCCTTGCCTACTCTTCCATCCTATCCCCTCACAACTAACACTCAAACCAATAGACACAATCATCTACGCCGTCAGCGGCCACGGCAGCATCGTCAGCGACAACGGGCGCACGCGGCAGGAACTGGGTCCCGGTGACTTCGCGCTCATCCCTGCCTTTGCACAGCACCAGGAGATCAACGACAGCGACGCCGACGTCGTCTGGGTCATCACCCGCGGCGGGCGGTCGCCCGTCGTCGTCAACCTCGACGGCTGGGGCCAGGAGCTGCGCCGCAAGAGCGACGCCAACAGCTACCACCGCCGCGACAGCAGCGAGGCGGGAAGCAGCTATGGCGGTAGCCCCGTGGGGAGTAGGCGGTTGTGAAAGGGGGATTGGGGGAGGTGGAGGGTTTGAATGAGTACCTAGGTGATGGAGGGAGGTTGAGGCTTTTGTTTTCCCCTTTTCTTTTTTCTTTTTGGTTGCCTTGGATCTAAGGCTTTGAGATGTCTGTTGGCGTGGCGTGTTTGTATGCAGAGCAATTTCTAGGGGGGCTTCCGCGAACGGTTTGAATATCCATATGATTTTGTGGTTGCGACCGCGCCAACTCTTGCACCCAAACGATCCACTCGGATCTTGCCGCAGTGCCGGCATTTGATAATCGGAACCATTCAAGCTTACTCGGTAGGCTCGCCGGGAAGGATGCAATTTAGCCTAGGAAGCCGTTCCTGCGTCCTTGTCGTCATGTGAGCTTGGCCCGAAGTCAGCAGATCTTGGTAACCTGGGCAATCGATTTAACTGACCATCACCTCGGAATTTCTGAAACAGCTGAGCATCAGCTCCACACGGATGACTTGCAGTTGTGATACCGTCAGGAGCAATATTGTGAATCCTTGTAGGCAGGCAGCAAACGGATAGTCGGTTCCACGCCGAGTACCTTCCACGCAAAACATACCCGTCGGTATGGAGCCGAGGATTGATGAACATGACGATATCTTGCTTGCCCACACGGCTCTTAGATTCTTGAGCGGAGTGTTTTTACAGCCTTTGTAGCAGTTATTGCTATCCGTGGAAAAATCGCGCCCGGTGAGGAAGTGCGAATGACGAGCTTATCCGGTCAAAAAGCCTTACACTTCCAAGACCAAGAGGACAAGAAAATCAACCAGACACGGCCGGAAGTCGACCGCAAGAGAATCCAACCGCAGCAGTAGACTCGGTGCGGACGCGGACATGTGCGACTAGCCGGTAGAAGCACGCGGGGTCGCACAACACAGCGCGCACATGTCTCGGCAACGAAAATGGCCAGCCACGCGATTAAGCCATGAGACTTGCCGTGCTGTTAACCGGGCGACGGATTGTCTTTGAAAATCCTCGCGTGCGTCTGAGACGGTAAGCCTCGCACCGTTTGTTGACCTAAAGTAATTAAGTCGGTACTGCGTGAGGGCACGCTGAAAGTTTGCTGAGAATACCAACATGATCACAACGTAGCTACGTCGTAGAGTTTGTTCTCGCAACTAGGTTTCATCCAAATGGTCACAGGCGGCAGGATGCAGCAGGTGGTGATGAAGTCGGCAAGAACTAAGGTTTGAGGCGTTGAGGCTCGTCGGTCGTGGCATCATGATCAACAAGGCGCTGACATTTATGACATCGGCAGGTGGCAGCAAGGCGCTATAGTTCATGACCTAGATCAGATGCGTGAGCAATCAACCAGCTTTGATTCGAGGAGTGAGAGACATGATAACAGACTATTGAGCGGTGGAAGCTCGCACATGTGCAGTAGAGATGGAACACAAGCGGCTGCTGGAATAAATTAATAGCACCGAGCCGTTGGATTCACCGAAGGAGCGCAATGTTAGAAACACACCAATCAGACGCCTCGGTTGCGAAGCGTGCGAGAGTATGTTGTCGTGTGGGGAAGTGATCGTCCCAACAACTTCAGTCGCCGTGTATCCTCTTCCCCTTGCTTGTGCGATGAACCCATTTTATGTACCCCTCGAGAACCGCCATTCCGTTAGCTCGGGATACCTCAGTGCGCCATCAGAGAAGATATAAAGCTTCTTCGTTCTGCGCAAATAGCCATCATGCTTCTCAGCCACGGGCCAAATTAGTATGCTGGACCATGCAGCGACTTGCCCATTCCGCTAGCGCTCCTATCCGACCGTGCAGCCCTGGACCGATGCGGCACTATCGATGGGGGCCATGTGCTACCAGGGCCGTTTTCCCGATCCTGTTGCGCCCCCTTATGGCGACTGCGTGTACCGGCACGCTTCCTCTCTCACGCTCCTGATACGCTCACGCGCTTTGCTCAACAATTCCTCCGCCACTCGGCTGACCAGAATCCGGCAGCCACCCTATCGTGGCATCTCTTTGAACACCGTGCTCAAAATCATGTCCACTCTTTGAAGACTCCCCGCTTGTTCGCGTGCGCCCCACTTGTGATGTGCAAGTGTGTGGAGGTGGGCGTGCTGGTCTATAAGAGAAAAACAGTGTCGATATCAGCTGGGAAAGAGTCGAGTGAAAAGCTCTCAGAATCTGCAAATCTCTTGGGCTTCCCGCTGATTGTTTGTTTCATCGCCACCTAAAGCTGCCATGGAAAGGGCAGCCACTTCATAGACACACCTCCTCAGCGCTTGCTTTGTGGTTCCGCTTCTGGAAATCGCAATTCTCTCCGGTTCTTTGACGAACAGCTTTTTCACAACCTTCTTTTGATTCTTCTTAATCTTTTTATTGATACCCATTTAATAGTCTTAGCATCGCTATGACTAGTGTTGTTTCGTCCTTGGCGCTGGTGCTGGTGGTCCACGAGATTGGTGGTGCAGTGCTGGCGCAGGCAACTGATTATACACAATATGTCGATCCATTGTAAGTTCCCTGTGGCTTGATTCTGGAGTATGAGGGCTGTTCTCGTCCGAAGCAGAATTCGCTGACAAGTCCATCCAGCCACGGCACCGAAAATGGCGGCAACGTCTTCCCCGGCGTCGTTCCAGGTAAACTCCCCCACAGTTTCTCTTGCAGGCTTCTCGCTCATGTGCGGCAACAGCACCCTTCTCCGTAGTCAAGCTCGGCATCGACGTCTCGTCGGGCACCACCGACGCCTACTCGGGCTACCTGCCGACGGGCAACGTGACCGGCTTCAGCATGCTCCACGAGAGCGGCACGGGAGGCGCGCCGAAATACGGAGTCGTCTCCCAGCTGCCCGTCGTTGCTGCTGGTAGCTCTTCATCCGTGCCGATCAACCCCCTTGCCGACCTCGGCGTTGCGCGCGCTGCGATGGACGACGCCGAGGTCGGCTACTACCGCGCGAGCCTGGCGAACGGCGTGACGGTCGAGCTGGCCGGGACGGACCATGCCGGGTTGTATCGGTACACGTTCCCCGCTGGCACGAATGCGTCGGCGGCGGTGGTGGTAGATGTGTCGCATGTGCTGCCGTCGTTCAGGGGGATGGGGTGGGGGCAGGAGTATGCGGGTGGAGAGTTTGAGATTTTTGATGATGGGCATTACGAGGGGAAAGGGACGTATAATAATGGCTGGAATCTCGGTGAGTGCTGTGGATTGAATGATTTCCAACACCGGCTGATTTGAACTTCTTAGCACCGAACTGGGACATTTATTTTTGTGGTAGGTTCAACACTACAGCGACGAGTAGCAAGACGTTTTCCGGAAGCGGGACCACTCTTGACCAGTACGGGAAAGAGTCGTCTGTATCCGGTTCTGAGCGTTTGGGAGGCGTTTTTGCGTTTGACGAAACTACTGTCCAGTCGACAGTTGGCATTTCGTTCATCTCGTCAGATAAAGCCTGTCAGTTCTTGGACGATGAATTGCCGTCTGATACCACTTTGGAGTCTCTGGTCGCTGCGTCTAAGGAAACATGGAACGACCAGGTCTTTTCAAAAGTCACGACGACAGAGACGGATCCAGAGTTCCTGACGCAGTTGTACTCAAGCTTGTACGGGATGCACCTGATCCCGTCCAACCGCACTGGAGAGAATCCCTTGTGGGAATCTGATGAGCCGTACTACGACGACTGTGAGCCAAATTTCCAGTACTGTTCAATCCAGAGCTAACGATGGTTGTAGGGTTTACGCTCTGGGACTTGTTTCGCTGCACGACGCCGTTGATGCATGTCCTCCAACCAGAGGCATACGAGGAACAGATTCGCTCATTTATTGACATCTGGAGAAATGAAGGCTTCATGCCTGATGCGCGATCATCGAATTGGAACGGTCGTGTCCAAGGCGGGACCAACGCTGACAATGTTCTCGCTGATGCGTACGTGAAGGGCGTAAGAGGGGCCATCAACTGGGACGCGGGCTACGGTAAGCCAGATCAAAGTTATCCCTGCAAGAAACTACTAACAGCGCTGAAGCTGCGATGCTCACCGATGCGGAGAAGGTGCCAGCGAATAGCAACGATCCGTCGACAGCGCCAGACGTGTCGTCGACGAAGGAGGGGAGGGGAGCGCTGCCAGATTGGCTCCATTACGGGTGGATCACGCCCACGTATTCACGAGCTGTGTCTAGAGCGGTGGAGTATTCGGCGAATGACTTTGGCCTCTACCAAGTGGCTTGCGGATTAGGCCGGGATGACGACGCCACGAAGTATATTCGCAGATCCCGCAATTGGCGAAACCACTGGAACTCCAACGCTACGGCGCTGGGGTTCAGTGGCTTCGTTGTCCCGCGCAACGCCGACGGGACGTTCGTGGAGCAAGATCCCCTCTCGTGTGGTGACTGCTACTGGGCGTCTCCGTACTATGAGGACAATCCGTACACGTACAGCTTCAATGCGATCCACGACATGGATAACCTGATAAGCCGGGCGGGAGGCTCAAGCACGTTCGTCAAGCGCTTGGACGCGTTCTTCTCGCAAAAGCTGTACAACCCGGGGAACGAACCGAGCTTCACGACGCCGTACCTTTACAACTACGCGGGCCGACAGGATCTCACGGTCCGGCAGATCCGCACGACCGGATACAACAGCTATAACGCGGGGCGGGGCGGAATTCCGGGCAACAGCGATGCGGGTGCGATGCAGAGCTGGATCCTCTGGAACATGATCGGCCTTTACCCCGTGACCGGGCAGACAACCTTCTTGGTGGGCAGCCCGTGGGTTGAGCAGCTGACGATCTCGCTGGGCGATGGTAAATCCCTCAACATCACATCCAACGTGGATGCGGCGACGCAGCGCGGGCAGGGCGCCTACTATGTGCAGAGCTTGACGGTAAACGGTGAGGCATGGGACAAGTCGTGGGTCACATGGGAAGACGTGTTCGCGGAGGGTGGAGAGATGGCGTTCGTACTTGGCACCACGCCACAAAACTGGGCTACTGGCGATGCGCCGCCCAGCCCAGCATCTCATGCCTCCGCCTGATGCCAGCTCAGGCCGGGGGGCGTGAGTAACAGGGACGATGGCGGAAGTGCGAGCGGTGAGGATGCGTGGGCCAGCGGTGCATCTGGAGGCGGGCTTGGCTCGGGCGTGGCGGCGCGGGCGCTCTGGGCGATGGTCATTCTGAACGCGCTGGTGTTTGCAGGAGCGAGCGTAGCTGTGTGGCGGATGTTGGTGTTGCGCAGGCGTCTGCGGCAAGCGCAGGCAGGCACGGCCGCCAAAGTAGAAACAACAGCCGAGGGCGCTAGCGGCAGCCGCTAGAGATCTGCACGAAATTAGAGAGAGATAAGACAGAGCCGTTCAACGGCGCTAGGAGATTGCTCGACAGGGCAGTGATGTGTGCAACGCCAGAAAAACGCGGGGCGTGGGGCTCGAGCTCGGTAAGCGGTGAGTCGTATTTTTTTGCGAGAGGCTTGTGAAAGCGGCGGGCCAGACACAGTGGCAGCTCGTGCAAGGGAGCTCCCGGCTCCCCGGACGCCGCGGCAGTCGCAAACAGCACCGTGTCTATGCCCTTTCTTCCATTCTTTCACCACCATTGCTTCTGCCCATGTCAGATGGGCCATGCTGACCCGGGTGGCTTGGCCCTTTGTCTCGAGTCAGCCAATTGCTTCGCTCTCCACACAGGCCAAGATGGTGCACCGGAGGCCAACCCGCCCAGACCCCAAGCGGACGCCTAGCTTCTGGGCTTGGCTTGCCCTCCGTCACCGCGTCAGCCCGTCAGATCACGCTCTCCATCTCGAAACGGAGAGCTCCTCTCGGCTGGTGCGCCTGAATTGACTCTACGATTCGAGAACATCCCGCGCCGCCTTGATTCCCGCGACTACATATACACACGCGTCGCGCGCCGGCCTCCGGACTCCAACCTCTGGCCTGGGTTCTCCCTCTTCTATCCAAACCCCAGGAACGAGGAGCAACCATGTCGTCCGTCACCAGCAGCGCGGCCACGGCCACGGCCACGAGCTCCACCAAGGTTCCCGAGCAGGCGGGTATCCTCGAGGGTAACAATCCGACCCACTACAACCCCAAAGATCCGATTATCCTGTTCATCATTCAGGTACCATCCTCCCCACATCTCGTATGCGCCTCTCAAGGCTGACTCTGTGCAGGCCGGCATCATCATTATTTTCTGCCGTGCTCTCCACTATCCTCTGCAGAAGCTACGCCAGCCCCGCGTCATTGCCGAAGTCATCGGCGGCATCCTGCTGGGTCCGTCGGTCATGGGCCAAATACCCCACTTTACCGAGACGATATTCCCCACGGCGTCAATGCCCGCCCTGACACTCGTAGCCAATTTGGGTCTTGTGCTGTTTTTGTTCCTGGTTGGTCTCGAGGTTGATCTTCGCTTCCTCCTCAGCAACTGGAAGATTGCGGCGAGCGTGGGCGTGGCGGGCATGGCCCTTCCCTTCGGCCTGGGCGCTGCTATCTCCTACGGCCTGTACAATGAATTCCATGGCGAAGGGGGCACGGTGCCGATTAATTTCGGCGTGTACTTGCTCTTCATTGGTGTTGCCATGGCAATTACGGTACGCTTGACTTTTAGCGGAGGGAAGGTGGCGAGGCTGACACGAGCTTCTAGGCTTTTCCGGTTCTGTGCAGAATCCTGACTGAGCTGAAGCTGCTCACCACTCCGGTCGGTGTTATTGTGCTTTCGGCTGGTGTTGGAAACGACGTTGTCGGTAGGTCGCACACTTGCGGGGAGATTGCGGGGACTTTCAGGCACCGTTTCATGCAGCTAACCCAATTTGAACAGGTTGGATTCTCCTTGCTCTTTGCGTTGCGCTCGTCAATGCAGGTAGTGGAATAACCGCCCTCTGGGTCCTACTAGTCGCTGTCGGCTACGTGCTCTTTGTCTGGTACGCGGTCAAGCCTGCATTCTGGTGGGTCCTGCGCAGGTCCCGCGCTCTTCAGGATGGGCCTAGCCAGGGAATAATTGCTATGACCATGCTTTTGACCCTCACCTCCGCCTTCTTCACTGGCGTTATCGGTATTCATCCTATTTTCGGGGCCTTCATCATTGGCCTGATCTGTCCCCACGAGGGAGGTTTTGCCATCAAATTGACTGAGAAGATTGAGGATATCGTTGGCGCTGTCTTCCTTCCTCTCTACTTTGCTCTGTCTGGTCTCAACACCAACTTGGGTCTGCTCAACACGGGAATGACATGGGCTTATGTCATTGGTGTCGTTTGCGTCGCCTTTTTCGGAAAGTTCCTCGGCGCCTCTGGGGCAGCGCGCGCCTGTGGCCTTGTCTGGAGAGAGAGCTTTACCATTGGTGCCCTCATGAGTTGCAAGGGCTTGGTCGAACTCATTGTCTTGGTAAGTTAAGCTTGCAACAAGCTTAAGCTTCGCTCAGCTAATTGCGGTTAGAATATCGGACTGCAAGCCAAAATCCTCAGTCAGCGTACTTTCACCATCTTCGTCGTCATGGCCTTGATCACGACTTTTGTCACGACCCCTCTCACGTCTTGGCTGTATCCTCCTCACTACCAACGTAAGATTGAGGCGTGGAAGCGGGGCGAAATCGACTGGGATACGGGTGCTGCCATCAGCCACCGCGAAGACAGCACGGACGCGGTTTCGTTCGAGAAGCTGGAGAGTGCAAAGGTTCAAAGCCTACTTGTCTACCTTCGCCTGGACAGCATGTCTGCGTTGCTTCCCCTCGTATCACTGTTCGGTGCCACCTCCAGCAGCGGCAAGAACAAGGTCCACCCGTCCAAGCCGTCTGAGTCGCATGAGCAAGAAGGATCGACTGTGGCGAAGAGGCCTGTCAAGGCTCATGGTATCCGTTTGCTGGGGCTCACCGATCGTGAATCTTCAGTCATGAAGGTGTCCGAGGTGGACGAGTTCGGACTACACGACCCTGTGGTGAACACTTTCAGGACGTTTGGTTATCTCAACAATCTCGCAATCTCCGGAGAGGTTGATGTCACACAAGAGGAATCTTTCTCGGACACATTGGTTTCCCGCGCTTCAGACATGTCCTCGGACCTTGTCATCATCCCTTGGAGCGAGACCGGAAACATGTCTGAGCTTGTTGCCATTTCAAATGATGCAGTTCGTCGCAAGCTTCACACAAGTGCCTACAACAGCTTCGTCACCTCTATCTTAAACAAGACCTCTAGCGTTACCGCTGTGTTCATCAACGAGAACTTTGGTGGCTCCGGCAAGAAGGATCGGAAAAAGCTGCAGCGTTCGATCAGTCATATCAGCCTTCGCAGCAGCCAGGAGAAGAACATCCCGATAGCCCCGAGTGCCGACAAGACCCACCATATCTTTTTCCCCTTTTTTGGTGGAGCCGATGACCGGGCCGCAATCCGTCTTGTTCTTCAACTTGCTGAGCACCCAGATGTCACTGCAACAATCGTCCACTTCGAGACTCCTGACGGTTACTTCGACTATTCTGCCGAAATCACACCAGCGGTAGAAACAGATTCTCCAGCAACGAGCAAACAACCTACAACAACGGTTGCACCCAGCGCCGACAAGGATGGTGCCTTCTTCCAGGCGCTGCGCAGCTCTGTTCCAAGCGAGCTGCAAGACTCAGTTCTCTTTGACTCGGTGACGACGACGAGCCCGATCTCGGCCGCCATTGAGCGCGCACAATCGGAAATTGGCCAGAACCCGCGCAATGCCGGTGATCTGATTGTTCTGGGACGCAGCATTGCGCAGTTCGCGGCATTCACCAAGGAGAACGTCAAGGACGTTCCACGGGACGACATTGATTCCGAGGCGCAGAAATGCCTGGGCGTCGTTGCTGAGACCGCTGTTAGGTCGAAGGTCAAGGCTAGCATCCTCGTCGTGCAGGGCCGCACTCTGCCCACAGAGTAAGATGGTGCGTTGGCGAAAGAAGATGCGGTTTGACTCGAGGGGAGGTCTATCGGGCCATTCTGATGGCAATGGGCCCGTCCTACGATGAGCGTTAACCTCTGCGCTCGGTACATTCAACGAAGCTCGGCGCCGAGGGCTTCGATGCTTGCTATTTGTTGGCATCCTGAAGGCGGACTGAAGAGCGAGCCGTCGGCGACAGGGGAAGTTTATTGGAGCCGGCCTCGCTTGGCGCGGTTGAAATATTTGGTGCCATTGGATGTAAAGAGATCATGATTCACGATGGATGTTATTTTGGGTTTTCTACTGATACCTCTTTCACTCGTAGCTACTGCAATGTCGTACATCAGGGCTGCTTAGCCATTTCGATTCGGACATTCTCTCCCCGGTGTTTATTTTGGGATCGCATGGCTGCCATGCGCTGTACTGCAATCATACAGGTATATAAAACTGTAGACGTAGATCGGATGCCGAGCAGTCTAAACTTGGTGTATACCTAAGTGATGGGTTCTCCTTTCATGATCGTATTGTCATATCCGCATTGATCCACGGACATTTTGTTTTGCGTGATGACTAGGAATTTCCAGAAGCGTAACGGGCCCGTTGGCCCCACCTGGTGCAACGGAAGACGGCTGGCGATGCGCGAGTAAAATTGCGGCTGAGAGAAGGGTGTTCACATCGCAGGGCGCAGAGGTGGGACGGAGAAGTGCCGATTGGCGAAGAAATACTCGTGGCCAAGGCTCAGGCGGCCCACGACCGTGTCAGGCGGCAATGACTATCTTCATTCGCTTCTTACCCCACCCTGTCTCCTGATTTGAGAAGCTTAAGCAAGCCACTGCATACGTACCAAGGTTGACCGGCCCCCTAAGTCAGTGCCACCTCGCGAGGGGTCTGGCCACGGCACACGAAACCATGGCCCATCCCGGCGTCCGGCGCATTTTGACGCAACCTACATCAGCTTCGCTGTCGACAATGCTTGTATTGACGAACGAGAGACCCTGAACGTGGGGTGATGATTGACGATGGCCGTTGCGAGGTTTATCAACCAGTCAGCCCAATTGCAGCCTTGTCTTGCAGCTTCGTGTGCGTGTATTTATTATGTTTCAGTCTGCGCTCGGAGCGTCTCAGTGTTTCAGCTCAACGGCTCTCCCGCTCACTGCCACTCCACCACGGGCATACGGATCTATCAAAGGTAAGCCAGCGGCATCTTTGTGCGGCGCTTCTGCACCCTTCGGCCGGCGGGAAGGCTAACAGGAGCATTACCGCGTCATAGCCCTGTTTCTGGCTCGTCAAATACCTGTTCTCAAGCAGTTCTGGATATATTTCTCCTAGTTTGCATGGAGCCGGGCCTATACTCGTCTTGGCAAGACCATTGCACGCCGCGATCCAGCAATACAGACTAAATAAAGTTCCGCCATCGTTCCCGTCAATTTCCAGCTACTGATACAGTAGCTCGGACGATCTCCCGCAGCGCGTGCCTCGAATCCTCCTTTCACGCGCAGGCCTGGTGTCTTCCCCACCGGCGCCCATTTCCCTATGAAAGTCCGAATCAGGCAGCTGATGATACCGCGCCGCTCAGGAGCAACGGTCGAATTAAAAGACTTGCTCGCTGCCTGTTGGACCCGCACAGGATCTGCTGTCCGCTTTACCGTTCCTGCACCGCTAGCGATCATCCGGCCCATCCTGCAGTCCATTGGACGGTGACGACGGCGTTAGCCAACGGCGATCGATGTTCACCGCCTATTTTCAACAACCCGCCACTTCGTATCCCAGCACACACGACGCAAAGACACTCCTCGTGGGAAAAGGCGGAATTTTGCGTTTCTTCATCCTTTCCAACTGGCAATCGTTCGCTTGATTTTTTCTGTCGGCCGGGTGGGTTTTGTTGTCCTGCCACACGCCCCCTTTCACCCTCTCGCGCCACACCACCCAGCAGGATTTTGGATGCACCAATAGCAGACCGCCTCGCTCTTTGCGAATGCTTTGCAGCGTTTCTCCTCAGCCTGATCCTTGGCTGCATCCCGGTCCTCTACGTGGCGGCAGCAGTGTAATACATCCCATCCTTGGAAAGGGGAAAGAAGAGTCGGACCGCGGCGCCGGTGGTGGTAGTAGTGTTGTTTGTCGTCTCGCCGTCGGTGGCCATGTCGCAGACGGGAGACGTCGACTGGAACACGACGCCAGCTGGCACAGCGCCCGAAGGTCAGATCAGCGAGCTCGCCGATTCGCCGTCGCTCGCCTACCGCATCACCGCTTCGAACGTCGTGTGCGCCGTTTTTGTCATTTTGACCGTGGGATTGCGCTTCTATACCCGCATGCATATTGTGAGAGGACTGGGTTACGATGACTGTGAGCCTGCCCTTTTTTTCCTTGTGTTTTCTTTCCTGTATCTTCTGTTTTGGTTCTCTGTCAATTCCTCTTGCAATCCAGTCGGCGGCGGCTGCGGCCCTTCTCGACTTTTCTTTCCTTACCTCTCCGATTCCCGTTTCTTCCGGCCCAGGCTGCATTCCCCGCTAACACCTCCACAGACGCGTTGCTTCTAGCTGTGGTGTTTTGGGCGCTTCTTGTTGCAACCCTCGAGGTATTCATTATCCCTATCCCTCCATACCCTGTCTCTGGAAGACCCGTCACTGATTCTCTCGTCCAGGTCCTGCTTAAATACGGCCTTGGCCGACATGTTTGGAATATCAGCCTTGACGATTTCTCCCCGCATTACCTCCTTGGCCGCGTCCTGGCGGCAGTATTTTACACAGCGGCAATGTTTTTTGTCAAGACGTCTTTGCTGTTGTTGTACCGGCGTTTATTCGACGTGTACCGCTTCTACAAGCGCTGGTGGTTTGTAATGACCTACACGATCGCGCATACCCTTACGGCCATCGTCTTGAGTTTTTTTGCCTGCGACCCGCCTGCTGCGCAGTGGTATGTTGACCCACCCCCCTTCTCCCCTGCAGAGCCAGGCAACGAAGCACTTTGCAGGCCTCGTGCTGACTCGCTTAGGGACCTGCACATACAACATCGGACGTGTATTAGCACTAAGACCTTAATAGCAATCCCCATCTTCCACTGCGTTAGTAAGTGAGCCCCTTTTCGGGCAATTGCGTGTTCAAATTATCCCGTCAATTTGATCGCGCACCGGCCAGGACATCATCCACCATACTGACTCGATTGTCTCACCCATCTAGATGACCTCCTCATCCTAAGCCTACCCATACCGCTAATCTGGTCGCTCAACCTCGGCCCAAAACGTAAAGCACAAGTGGCCACCGTCTTCTTTTTAGGTTCAGCGTTAGTCATCATTCTTCTTTTCCCATATACCCACCTGTCATCATCAAAATACCCCGTACCCAAAGCCCCCACCACTAACCCACAAAAAACCACAGCTCCTGCATCGTCAGCATCTGCCGCCTCATCCCCATCTCCAAGCTCCTCCACCAACCCCGCTACGGCGACGTGACCTGGCACTGGACCCCCGTCGCCATCTGGACGCAGGTCGAGCTCACCTTCTGCATCATCTGCGCCTGCGTCCCCATCCTCAAACCTTTCCTCTCGCGCCACTTCCCGGCCATTTTCCCCAATAACCCCGACACGCGCAACCGCGACACCGCCTTCGAGTCGCCGGGACTGTCGACGACGATCCGTTTCCCCGCGATGCAGCAGTTGCAGCAGCAGCAGCAGTTGCAGTTGCAGCTCCAGCAGCAGTTACAGGAACAGCAGCAGCGGAGGCAGAGGGAGAGGGCGTGGAGTACGGCGGAGCATAGCCAGGTTTCGCCGAGGATTGGGGGGCCGGCGAGTGGTGCGGCGAGTAGTGCGGCGGTGGTGGGGCCGGGCGGGACGGTGGTGCGGAAGGCGTCGACGTGGACGATTGGGCGCATGTCGACGAGGAGGAAGGTGTGGAGTTTGTGGGGGAGGTGGGGGGCGTCGGTGGCGGATGTGGAGATGGGGATGCATGGGGGTGCGGGCGGCATGTTTGGGGATGATAGCGACAGGGGGAATAGTGCTGGTAATGGGGTGCGGGGGTCAAGACATGGGAGCGGTGGTGATGGGCGTGGGTTGGGTGTTACGGTGACGCAGAGAGGGCGTGGAAGCGTGGGGACGGGCGATCATGCAAGAGGAGGAGGGGGAGGGGGAGGAGGAGTTGGTGATAATATTGCTGAGGAAGTAGGAGAGGGTGCTGTGATGGAAGGAAAGAGACCGAGGGTCAGCACAGATGTTAAGAGCGAGGCGTGTACTGTCAACGATGTCGGCAGCAGTGGCGGAACGGGTGGCATGGGCCCGGCAAGCGATGCGAGGAGCAGTACGGTAATAGCGGCGGAAAGCGTTTGTAATAGCCTTGGACTGGATTTTGAGACAGATAATTTCTCAGAGTCGTCGAGGTTTGGCGTCGATTCAGGGAGAGTAGATGGTGGTTTGGAACATGGTGTAAGAGGGACTTAAGGTGGTGTACTTTGTAATATTTTCTGGGTTTTGTACAGCGGGTGTTCCACGCGGAAAGCGGTTTGTCCTGTATTCAGTAACGGCAGAACCCATACGATAGTAGCTAAATGTACCAGTATACGTGTCTTAGGACTCAGTATGGAATTTCTTTGCAATTACAGCCTTCTACTTTGTTGGATGAATTGGGCCGATGCACTGAACAACGGAAAAGGAGGTTCGTTGCATTATTTCAACCTTAGAGAAACACAAAAACTCCACAAGCACACTAAAAAAAACAAGCTCCCATGTTCGCGTACTCTAGAGGCCCAGTGCTCCAACAAACGAAATCTCGCCATCCTTCTGCGTCTGTACAAGTCCCCGTCATAAACTCCCCAACCACGTCAGCCACGTTCGTAAGCAGCGGCCGCACTATGTAATCACACGGTTCATTTGGGATACTCTTAACCGCGCTGCATTGCTGGCTCAATTGCTCCAGGCCCTACTCCAGGATAATCCTCTCCCACTTCGGCTCAGCTTCGATCCACTTGTGTAGTGCAATGAATCCGATGGCAATTCGATGGGCGATTGGCCCAATTCTCCCAATCAGCATCACCACCACCTGGAGCGGGAACGAGTACATCTTTCCATTGGAATCCCGAAGTATATAATGCCCTGTTTCAGACACATGCTCAAAAGCCCAGTTGTCTTCATAGTCCATCCAATGGAGGGAAAGCGCAATGAACTCGTATGTTGTCCTGCTTGATGACATCAGAGGGAAGACCTCAAGCTTCACTCGAGGACCACCTGGATAAGTGGTACCAACCCTTCCGAGTCGATGATGGACGATTGCAAGATGAGGATGAATCTTGCTGCCTCTAGTAGAGAAGCCTAACCCGAATCTGGCACATTGAGCGACGGTTGATAGCCGTCCAAGACCACTTTCGGGGGTTTGATGAAGGGAATGATCACTATCACATGTGCCATTTGAAGATTCTGAGTCTTTCGCGAAAGCTTCATTCCAGAAGTCTTCAAAGCTCGGCCATCGTTCGGATAAGTATTCGACATATTCCGGGAAGCCCATTCCTGCGGCTGGTCGAGCCGAGAACTCAGATGCAATACAGCCTGTCATCCAGGCAATAGCCATACCTTGACGCCACCGGTCAACAAGATTTCTGGGCGACGTAGCTCTGATATCTCGGAACCCGGTTGTCGTATTGTGCTGCCATGATGTAAGAGGGCCGCAGAAGATGAAACGTTTCAAATCACAGAATTGTAGATCCCCGGTCATACTGGACCATGACCAAGTTGGGAAAACGGTTCCCTCAATGGAAGCCTGTAGTTTGCTCTTCCCACCGAAGGGATACCATAAAAGCCATTGGTCGAAAGCCCCGCATGGATGCCCGTACACGTAATTCTCTAGAATATCAAAAGCCTCAAGTATCCCAGAAAATGCATTGAGAGTGTCTGAGTCGTATGTGAGGCGGCGCCTTCGATACGAGATTAGAAGCTGTTGGAGACTCGTGGATCGGAGGCTATAGGCGTGGGGCCAGCGGCGACGAAGGGTAATGGCCGTAGCCTTGTGATATGTATTAGTGAGTAGGCTTTCGTACTTGTCGTGGAGTTGGCATTCGAAAAACAGTTGGCTTTGGGTGAAATAGAGCTTCTTCCGGGCCAGCACGGTTTCTTGAAATGTCCATCCTCGAGAACTCCAAGTCGAATCCAGACGTGCGTATTTTCCATCTTCAGGAAGTCCATGGTATCGTATACCGTCAATGATGACTTGTGAGGTCACCTTTCGCTCCCTACTTACTCCTGCCAAGCCATCTCCCATGCTACTTCCATCACCATCTACCATCACAAACTTAGCTGACGAGTAGATAGAAGCCATTCTATCGATTTGGTGTTGTTTGTTCTCTCCATCATCCTGAATGATACACAACTGATCTACCCAAAGGTACTGCTCTCCAAGCATGCGGCACGCTTGTATAGCATCTTCAACAGTTTGCGGCATCCTAGTGGGATCCAAAGAGCCGTGCTGTTCCAGGGACTGTATAGAGGACTGTGTAGCTTTCAGCCAGACGGGGTTCTGTTTGCATCCCCAGATATAGCTGAGAGCAACGTAGTTTTCGTCCAAAGAGGCTTCCTGGATACACCTTTTCCAAACATCGATAAGTCGGAATTGATGTACTCTTGTACGGGCAAACCCTAGTCGACACTCTGAATGATTCGAGATGCACTCATCAATCCAACCTCTGGCAAGTCTCCACTCCTTTTCTCCTATCCACCTTGACAGGGAAATGTCGTTGTTCCCTAAGTCAGGCCCCTTGATGCATGTAATTTGACTGCTGTCTGCGAGTATAGTGGCATGAATCATGTGCAGGTATGGTGGATTTTCCGATTCAAAGTCCAAGTCATGAATGTCGCGAGGTAAGCGCGTAATTGCGAAGATATCCTTCCAGTACTTTGTACGACCACTCCCATAGTTGACAAGGAAGTGGCAAAAGGGGCAATTCGAGTTGTCCACTAAGTGCGTTTTTGGATAAAACAATAAGATAGCGAAGCTCTCATCTGTGCAAGACAACAGATGCCTGAGTCTCAGATGGCGGCAAAAGCCGCACAGATTTGATGGCTCTGCTGCTTCGGCCAGCTCACAGGTTGGACACGGTCCGTGGAAGAGATCGTTGCACGCTGCCTGGGACGGCTTCCTGTGATATACCCAAAACCAGCGGTCATTGATAGCGCCAAATCTGCCGATATCCAGTTGCGGTGCAGCCATCGGCTCACAGCAAAAGCGACAGTCAGAGTTCGCTAATCGATGATCATCCTGTGATGATGAACCCTCAAGCATACCACCGTCCGAGGCTTTCTGCAACGCTTTTCCCTCGTCGTCCTGTATCAAAGTGTCGGCCGTGCCCCAATCACTGATATTCGGTCTGTAGTAGGTCCGTGGTAGCCCAATTGGGTACCAGCCTGTCCAAAATGGTGCTCGCTGGATCAATCCTGGTGCGCTATTCCTCCGCAGTGCCCGACCGTTTCCAAGGTCCTGTATCTGCGCAAGATGGTCATCTGCGTTCTGTTTCTGCACGCTGAGTTGCGTCCATGACCTTCTCTGTACTAGAGAATGTGGCGAAATGGGTATCATGCTGGATGTTCGAGTTGGTGTGTTGTTGAAGCCGACAAGCTGGTGGACACGAGGCTGGCTGGTTTGTTGTTCAAACGGAGGAGGGCGGTGGGGCGGGTTAGGGCGCATGCGCGGCATCAATCGAGTATAAGATAAGCTCGCTGAGTCAATGTCTGCCTAGAAGGATTCCTGTTTATTTTGCACAAGGCTGTGACAATATCAGGTCTAGCTTACCTTTAGCAATGTCCAATGGTTTCTATTCAATTTGAAGCCAACCGCTCCCCGCATATTGCCCCCTCTTCCTCAAATGGAATGATGCTCCTATTAGAACTAAGTTTAAGTGAAATTGTGCTTGTATTACTTACCTTTCCACATGGTCGACAGGCTAAGTCCAATACCGCGCGCATTATGCTGCGAACTGAAATTCTTTGATGATATAGTAAATGATTATTCATGGATTATGGAAGATGTATGAGATAGGTCATAATGAATTCTACGATGGCTTGATGCGCTGTGATCCAGTTGATTGATGCGGTGAATTATCCCTTATCCTCGAAAGATGTGAGGCATTCTTCAACTGAGAAGTGAGCGAGGTGAATCCCGACTATGCCGTTAGTCAAAGTGACTAATCTGGAGCAGTAATTTAGGATCTTTTCAGGTAGCAGTAGGCGATTATTCTTGTTGAATGACCGCATGTGTCCTGGTGTGACCGCGAGAATATCTACAGCTTCCGATAGATACATGGGCCGTTTCGAATATCACCAAAAGCTGCAGGACCCTTCTTGAGTCTTGACGACATGTGTCGAGAAAAGAATCGATTATCCTCTTGTAGGTCTCATTAAGCGTTGTTGGAAGTGAATTGAGGCCTTTTAGACGCCATCCTCTATGTATTGCACTTATAGAGCAGCAAGCTAGCACGCCACCCATCTGAACCTGTCTTTGTAAGTCTTCTGGATGGGCGTTCGGGGGATTCGGGCGTTCGGTCTTGCATTCCATTTGCTTCGGTCTTTATGGTCTCAGAAATCTGAATAAGAATTTACTTCCGGCCTTCCGTTTCTCATCCAGTTCTTGGAAAGTCTACAGTCTCGTATCTCGTCTGGATGAAAAACATAAGCCGAAATATCTTTGTTGTAGCCACTTGCAAAGGTGGGGAAAACAATATTAATGTTCACTTCTCCTACACGGCGAATCATCATATTAAGATCTGCTAACTAGGGAGGAGAGTATCCTTAGTAGCTAGTGTACCATGAGCCTGTGATTTGTATAGCTTTATTGATCTTCGGTTGGATTGTCCGGGACAACTGTAGGTGAGTGTAACATTTCATAGTAGCAATTTCACCCTAGACGCAAGGCCGAGGAATAGAAGTGGACACACTAATATATGCAAATCGATCTCCATAATTAGCGACTATTACTCTGCGATTAGAAATAGTGTTACCAGAAATGTGTCCTGAGAATTCCCTACCCGCCCACCTAACGTCGAATAAACACTACCAGAGCCCACTCCTCCGATTCCTCGCAACACCCGAGAACCTCCACTCGGAAATCCGCCTGCTCTCCCTCCTCTCCCTCCTCTGCTTCCTCTTCTCAAGCCTCTCCACCTCCTCCGCCGACGGCCTCTCCTCCTCCCCTTCCAACCCACCCCTCAGCAACCGCGCAAACTCCCCACCCTTCCTCTTGCTCAACTCCGCATACGTCCCCTCCTCGACCAACCGGCCCTGATCCAGCATGATGACCTGATCCGCAATCTCCATCATCTCCCTCGCATGCGTGATAATCACCACCGTCATGCCCACACCAATCTTACTCCCCCCACTCCCACTCCCACTCCTTCCCTCCTGCTCCACCGCGATATCCCTTCTATTCCCCCTCACAAGCCCCCTAATCGTCTCCCTCACCACCCGCGCATTCTCAACATCCAACGCGCTCGTCGCCTCATCCAGCACCAACACGTCCGGCCGCCTTGCCAGCGCGCGCGCGATAGCCACGCGCTGCGCCTGCCCGCCGCTCAGCCCGATGCCGCCATCACCGATAACCGTGTCGTAGCCATTCGGCAGCGTCATGACGAACTCGTCGATGCCGGCCGACACGGCCGCCTGGCGCACGTTCTGCCAGCTCGTTCCCGGATCGTCGGCGCGCAGGCCGTAGACGATGTTGTCGCGGACGGACGCCGGGAAGATGGTCGGCGTCTGGCTGACGACGGCGACGAGGGCGCGGAGCGTCGGCGTGTGCAGGTGGCGGATGTCCCTGCCGGATAGGGTAAGTGTGGCAGCGCGGCCGTCCGGAGGGGGGTAGAGTTTGAGGAGGAGGGCGGCGATGGTCGACTTGCCGGAGCCGGAGAGGCCGACGATGGCGGCGCAGGTGCCGGCGCGGATGGTGCAGGATAGGTCGCGGAGGACGGGGTGGGTGGGCCGCGAGGGGTAGGCGAAGTCGAGGTGGTGCAGGGTGATGTCGCCGATGGTGGGGATGCGCGTGGTGCCGGTGCTCTCGTGCGAAGTGGTGTCGAGGGTGGCTAGGCGGAGGAGGCGTGTGGCGGTGTCGCGCGTCGAGCCCATCTGCGGGATCATGGCGACGATGGAGTTGACGTTGGTCATGCTCATGGTCAGCTCGGTGAAGACCTGCAGCACGGCGGGCGTGCTGAAGGAGCCGTCGGCCACCAGCACCGCGCCGTAGTAGAAGAGCAGCGCCGTCGCGAAGAAGACGATGCTGTCCGTCAGCCCGTAGAAGAGGCCGCACGCCGCAGCGCGCTTGCAGCCGCGCGAGAAGATGGCGCGCGTGGCCGCCAGGTACTGCCGGCGCAGCGGGCCCTCGAGCGTCAGCCCGCGCACCGTCTTGATGTTGACGACCGTCTGGCCGAGCACGCTCGTCGCCACGTCGTCGGCCTCGTTGAGCAGGTGCTCCTGCCGGCTGCTGACGCGGTTGAAGGTGACGGTGATGGCGTAGAAGACGGGCGCCACGGCTAGCCCCACCAGTGACAGCTTCCACGCCGACGCCAGCGACCACACGATGGCTGTGCCCATCATGAGCACTGAGACTGAGACTGCTCCTAGGAATCGCCCTACCAGGTTGCGCATCTCTTCGCCGCAGTAGTCGAGTGCCTCGCAGAGGCTTTCGACGCCGTTGCCCGGCTCGTCGAAGAAGGAGCGCGGTTGCGCTAGGATGGCCTGGATCGAGCTCTCGCGCACCGCGTGCACCCACATCTGTGCCGTGTACTCCAGCATGAAGTGCGAGAGGTAGTTGGCTGTTGCGTCGACGATTGAGATGCCTAGGATGGCGAGTGAGTAGACGAGGGCCTTGCGGGAGCGGTCCGGCCCTGGAAGGTAGAAGGTTGCGAGCAGCTTGTTGAATATATAGGCGAAAACCGGTGTCGCGACCGCATGCGTCACACAGGCGCCGCCGCCGATGAAGAGGAGGACCCGTTGTGGCCAGGTGAGGCGTGGCCAGACGGTTGACAGGATCTGCTTGTACGTGAGTAGATTGGCGTCCTGTTCTTTCCGTTTCTGCCTTCCGCCGACGAGAGGGAGGCGAGAGGCTATGCGATGTAAAGGGGATTTGGGTGTTGCTGCTGCTGCGCTTTCATGCTGGTCTTCGGTAGGAACGAGGCCAGGTGTGCCGGCGATGGCGTTGATCATCGTTATCCTGCGCCGACGTTGCTCCTGAAGGGGGGTCGCCTCCAAGCGGGACATCCGTCTACTTTGGCGTTTGTTATCAGCGCCGTCCATGACCCCGAAACCTATCTCGTAGTCCCGCTTCGTCATGGACATAGGGCGGGTCTCTGAGATCCCGTGGTCAAAGCCGTAGAAGCCGGAGCGCCTCTTGCCTTCCAGAACGTCGAAGTAAGGGGACTGTTCAGGTAAGGGTTCATCTTTGGGTTCGGGAGACGAGAACGCCGCAGAGGGTGGGAGGACACGCCAAAAGTTGGCGCCCATGGCTGGAGGGAGGATCATCGAGTTTCGGTTTCCAGGCTCGACACGCTGCTCGACAAACACGCTGGGCACGAAGCGAGGCGCAACGAAGTCGTCGGCATCGAGGTAGTTTTGCAGCGGGTCCTGGTTGCTCTCTTCATCGTCGGAAGATTCCTCCGAGTACCTTGAGCTGGTTCTCTGCATGCTGTGGGGTCTGGGCCGACCTTGACCATCGGGGCTACTCGAACCAGAGAAAGTGTCTCCCTTCTCCTCATCCTCGTCTTCCTCCTCTTCTTCCTTGATGGTGATGAACTTTTGGAACGGCGAGCTCTTGGCCTTCTCCATCGATTTCCTGTATCCGTCCTGCACCACTTTGCCTTTCTCAAGAATGTAGACGTAGTCATCCTGCTGGATCTGCGAGATGTCGTGCGTGATGATGATGGTCGTCCGTCCTTTCCGCCAGAATCTAATCGCCTCCATGATAAGGGTGCGATTGATATAGTCAAGTGCGCTGGTTGACTCGTCCAATATCAGCACCGGTGTATCCCTCAAGCGTGCCCTCGCCAGCGCCATCCGCTGCCGCTGACCACCGCTCATCGATGTCCCGCTCGCTCCCACTTCAGTATCCCACGTGTTCGGCATGTTGCTCACCGTCTCCTTGAGCAGTGCGAATTCCGCCGCCTCCTTCACCTCATCCAGCGTCACGCGATCAAAATCGGGCCGCCCGTAAGTGATGTTGCGGAAAATGGTGCCGTTGAAGAGTACGCTATTCTGCTCCACCAGCGTGATGTTGCGCCGCAGCCAGTCGATGTCTAGCGCCTCGAGCGGGTTGCCATCGAGCGTGATGCTGCCCGATTTGGTGGGGTAGAAGCGGCAGAGAGCTTGTCCGATGGTCGACTTGCCGGAACCAGACTTGCCTATGACAAACGTGGTTTCGCCCGCGGCAAAGAAGAGGGAGGCGTTGTTGAGGGCGAGTTCATTGGGACGAATTGGGTAGGAGAAGCAGACCTGAGAGACAGCAATAAGCGGCGAAACCATACGAGAGAGGGGTGGGATGGGAACTCACGTTCTTCAACTCGAAGTCTCCAGCACAGTGATCAGGTTTCAGCCCGTCCTCGGGCCTTGTTTCCTCCTGGCCCTTCGACCCGTGGACCATGACCGCTCTTAGCTTCGCGCCTGCAGCCCTGCCCTTTTCCATGACCAAAAACTGTGGCATGACTGACATGAAAGCTTGACAAGCCATGAGTGCGGCCCAAAATGTAGTCAGTACCTTTCCAGGTGTTTGGCCTTTGTCAAGCAGCGTGCTACCGTACCAAAAGCCCTGAATGAACATGGAAAAGCTGACGAATGACATGACACCCATCTGTATCGAGTTGAGGTTGGCCTGGCGAATGTAGAAGGTTGCCGCCTGTCGTACGAGACGGGTATACTTCCACGCCTCGTGATCCTGTCCGTTGAAACTCTTGACCGTCTCAATGGATCTGATAGCGCCTATGGCATACTTGAGCGCTTCCTGTAGACTCTCTATCTGATAGCCGATGTTCTTCTGGAGACGGATGGAGAGAAATATGACGGTAATGATGGAGACGGGGACGATGCAAAGGATCACGAGCGTGATGCGCCAGGAGTAGTAAAAGGCCATACCGAGACACAAGAATGCCGTGGCCAGGTGCTCGATGATGGTACCCATTGGCTGGGACAGGGACAACTGAAGCTCTCGCGTTTGCCTGCAAGTAGCTGTGTCAGCGGAGAAGTATGTTTGGTGTATATTTGGAGGCTTACGTCTGGAGTCGTGGGACCATTGCTGCAACACCGTTCTTCCTTTGATCATACCAGGTCATATTTCTCTTGAGCAGCGCCGCAAACACCCGCTCTCGAGCACTCCTGGCTTGTGTCTCTCCGAAGAGAATCCATGTCGTGAAGTAGAAGGTGTTCATCAGCCAGTTTCCTGCGGCAAGAGCGATAATGTAGACGCAGTACTTTGAGACCTCGCTCCTGAGCTTTTCTCCTGTCATTGTCCCGGCTCCCTGCTTAGCGAATGCATCGAACACCTTTCCAAGCAGATACGCATTTGCGGGCACTGCTAGACCGCAAATCACGGACAGTGAGAATGCGAGGGCGAACAGTGGGGCGTGCTTCCGAGTCATGAAGTTGAAGAGGTCTTTCCATTGCGTCTGTCGCAGCGCTTCGTCTTCTCCCGGGATGGCCACGTTTAGCTCTTGGTCGGGAAGACGGTCGATGTCGTTATTTCCTTCATACTTTTCCTGGGCCGTTCCTGGTGGGAGCGGTCCGCTAAGGTCAGCCGTTGCCGCCATCGTGTGTGGACGGGGATATTGGACGGTGTCGCCGGAAGATCACAACACACGATGTGCGCTTTATCGCGAAGGTAATCTTGAAGGATGGACTTAAAGCATGGAATAGGTAGCAGCAAACAGCAAAATACATTTCGCAAGCGGCCAAAGCCCAGGTGGTGAGCGAGGCCAAGGAACAATCGTAACGCCAAGATTGTTTGGCCTTTCAATGTAACAACAACAAAGACATCAAGAACAAAGGTAAGGATTGCCGAATTTTCTAGGCACCGAGTCTCCGGTGTCTACCTAAAGTTACGTCTCGTAGGGTATCCTGCGAGGATTTCACGGATCCAAGCACTCCAGAGACCACGCCACCACTTCACAGTATCGTGTACCCCGCTCACTCCATGATGCTTCCTTGTGCCTGGACTAACATACCTGAGTCCGGATAGGGCTACTGTATTGGAGAGGCGAAGTAGTGACTGCTCACAGCTGTACGGAAAAAAATGAGCACCATGCGGCGCATAGCTTACTCCTTCTTCGCCGCCGCCTCAGCCTCCTCCTTCACCTTCTCGGGGTTCGCCTTCTCGTAGATCCAGTCGTTCAGGCCGGCGCGGTTCCTCGTAATCTCGACGGCATAGAACTGCATCCTCACCGCTAGAAAGACACAGCAAACATCAGCAAACCGCACAACGCCTGCGAATCAACCCTCTCCTCCACACTCACCGAAGATGGTCTCCTTCTCGGAATACTCGGTGGCCGGGCTGGCGCGCAGCATGGTGCCGAAGTTGTAGTCGTCGATGCGCTTCTCGTAGGCCATGATGAAGTTGCGCCACTTCTCCTTGCCCGCCTTGCTCTTCATCTCGTCCTCATTGATCGTCGCCGCCGGGTCGAAGTCCGGGAACTCCTTCTTGAAGTGCTCGTAAATCTCGTCGTCGATCTTGGTCAGCCGCAGCTTGCTGCCGCGCATCCGCTCGAGGATCGACCAGTACGTCGTCATGTGCTGGACCACTGTATCATCACGCGCGCGCACGATTGCGCTTCTGTGCTTAGCATTGTGTCTTCTGATTGCTGCCTGTGAGGCGCGCGGCTGTGGTGTTGGGTTGGGGTTTTATAGGTGGCGCAGTGGTATAGGTGAGAGATGCTAGGTAAAGCAGAGGGAAGAGACGTGCGTACCCTTGACGGCGAACTGCTTCTCAATCTACATTTGCTTCAGTCAGTCAACCACCATCGCATGACGAAATCGAGTAGTTGCAGGCTACGACGTACATCCTCAAAGTTGTCGGCCTGCTCAGCATTGAGCTGCGCGCCAGGCGGTCCGATGGTAGACATCTTGAATATTTCCTTCCTGCAATATGTACGCTCGAGAAAAGAAGTGGTCGTGGTTGACTCGAAACAAGGTTGCGAATATGCGAAAGCTCAAAACTTGGGCAGAGCGCGACGACGGGCGAATATTCTTGGGCCGCGCACACCCCGCCTTCGTCATATTTCCACGCCCTCGACCAGTCTCTGATTAATCTAATCTTATCAGCAGCACAAGCCAGTTTGTTTCGTTTGCATCGCTATTGACCCTTACTCCGGCCCCCGGCACCACCCCCCTCCGCTGCAGCCGGACGAAAGACAAAAGGGAGAAGGTGGGAGCTCGCAGATCGCTAAAAGTAATTTGGGGAGCATTGTTCGAAGCTCGCATTGATGGTCTATCCGTTCCAGTAATGTTTTCCCAAACGCACACGCCATCCTCTCCAGACCGCTAAACGATTGCCGCCGTGCTGATGACGATGTCGCTGCTGGTTCCGCCTTGTTCGATGCGTGACGCAGCGAAGGCGCGTACAACGTACAGCAAAGCCATGCAGCCCTAGCCCAACCACGGAAACGACGCGTACGCAACAACGCTCTCTCGACCTGCAATCTAAAACACGCAACACCCGCACCATCCGACTCAGCCCTAGTGTGACACGACCGACAGCGCTGCACCAGCGATGCCGCTCGTATTCCATGATCCGCTTATTTCAGGCCGTCAGAAGTGTAATACAGCGCACTTATTCCCCCTTCCCCGTCCCCTCTGGCTATGCCTGGTAAAAGCTGGTCCACCACAGTCTTGCAATCTCTCGCTCAACAGACATTGTTGAAAAAAGAAAAGGAAAACAAAAGGAAAAGCAGAAAGAACGACCGCAAGCTGAAATGAAAATATTCCGACAAGGAAGAGTATATCGACACTAAGAAGAAGATTAAGTGTTGCAGGTGATAAGCTTTATTACGGCTTAACCCAGTTGAAGGAGGAAAAAAAGAGAACATTTACGGATGAGGACTACATCAAACACGATGTCGTTTCCGGGAAAAAGAAGCCTTTCTTTTGTCCATGTCAGCTCCTCGGCCCCGCTTCAAGGCCCGCAAAACCGTGAAACCAAAACAATACTTCGTGGTTCTCTCCGTGTGATATAGTAATGAAGTATTGACGATGCAAAACCCCTCAAAAAACGCCACCGCTCAATAACCCCGTCCCTCCCGAACAAGAAAAATGTGGAAATGACCCGCACATGCATTTTTTTTTCTGTTCCTTCAAGATGACCATCCCGTCTGCTGCGGCTGCTGCCCGGTAGGCTGACCAGGTCGCGGGAAGACGGAAATCGTCTCCAATTGTTCCAAGCCGCCCATCGTGCCTTGGTTGCTTTGCCAACCCTGTCCCGTTTGCTGGTTGACAAACGCGCTCTGGCGGAAAGGATTCGTGCTGCCAGTGGCTGTGGGCATGAGCATTGACTGCGAGGCGCCAGCGTGCGCCGTCTGCGGTCGTGCGAATGGATTGGTGCCAGTTGGCGCGGGTTGCAGTGGTGCGGGGCTGTGGCTGGTCCGCGGCGGCTGGGAGAAGTCCATGGATTGCGAGGACTGGATTGCAGGTAGAGAAGGTGCAAAACCACCAGTACTCTGCGGTGAGTTCTTTGCAAAAGGATTCGTGGACGCCCTGTTCGGGCTGTTGGCGCTGAACGGATTTCCTCCGGTCGGCTGTGATTGCATGAGCATTGAGGCGCGGAAGGGATTGGTGGTTTGCGGTTGCAATCCCTGTGATGCAGGTCCAGTAAACGACGGCTGCAAGAAGGGTGCGCTCTGCGGTATCGGTGGCACTGGTGGCACCGCTGGTGGCTGCTGCCCGTACTGCTGCGGCCCATAACCCCCGAATCCTGCGCCAGTGAAATTCGGCTGCAATTGCTGGGGCGGCGGAGGCTGCTGTTGTCCGAACGGGTTGCTTTGGAAGTTCGGATCGAATCCTGTCTGCTGCGGCATCATTCCGGTCTGCTGCGGGAATTGGATCTGTGGCGGCTGGAAACCCTGGGGCTGCTGGGCCATAGGCTGCTGGTTCTGCTCAATGGATTCGAAGAAGTCAATCAAGTCTGGCGCCGGGCCCTTGCTTTCAAGCTGCGCTGGCTTCGACTCCGGGAAGCCGGTGTCGGCCCTTGCAGTTTCCTTCTTGTCCAGCAGTTTGCTGGAGCCATTGGTCTTCGAATTCTTCTTCGCATCCTGCTGCGCAAGGTACTGCCGGCGATTAATTTCAAAATCCTTGTCATTGAGGTACTCCTCGAGAGAGTTGCCTAAGCTGGTGGGGGCGTGTTTGATCTTGGGGATCTCAAGGCGGGTGGAATGCTCGTGTAGCCTTGCAATGGACAGATACTGCACCACCGCATCGGTCTGCCTGCAAAATATCCTGTAGATCTTCAATGCGCGCTCGGCGTCGGTATGCGACATCTCAAAGTAGTGCTCTGCGACCGGTCAGCCGGGCCTAGCTCCAGGGGGCCAAGGGTATACGGACCGAGCACGTTGATGGTGCCCTCGTTCATGACGTGAAAGAGGGCAAGAAGGTCCATTGTCAGCAGCCGGAAGGCTGTCAGGGTGATTTCGTTTTCGGGCTCTTGCGACAGCAAGTCGCACTGCAGCAGGGCGTGGATCTGGTCCTGGACTTGCTCCGTCTCGCGCAACAGGCCCTTGTCAACCGACAGGCGCTTGAGCCGGCCCTCGCCGTTGCGCACATAGTCTATCCTTGTGGCGCCGAAGCTCTTCGCGCGCACAACAATGTACTCGGTGTAGGTGCGGATGTTGTGGCCCTGGGTCTGCACTGCGCGGCGGGTTAGCACTACCTGCGCCGCACCAGGTGGCCGGATGCAGTGGAGAGCGGGCGCATACCCTCAGTGAAGTTGTTAATCGCCAGGCGGCGAGCGGGCGACTGGGCGAGGAACTTGAGGGTTACGTCCGGCTCGCCCTCGCGGATCATCAGGTGTATGATAATGAGCGCCTTGAAGACGATGGTCCAGGTGGAGTCGCGCAGGCGGTTCTGGATGGCGCGAAAGACCTCGGCGACACCGGCCTCGCCGGCGTGGGTAGCGACCAAGATGTGCTCGACATATTTGCTCTTAGGGGGAGCGAGCTGTGGGCGGTGGTGCGGTCAGCGGCTGCTCGTTGGGCTGCTCGCGGGACATGGGCGCGCGCGGCGCAAGGAGCAGGAGCGGGCGGCTTGCCTTGATCTTGGTGGCTCCCTTCACGGACTTCTCAAAGGAGCTCGACATTTCCCGCTCGTCGCATGCCGCAGCGTCGGATGGGAGAGGGGGTTACGGAGGGCCTGTAGGCGGCAGTCGGGCGGGGAGGCCTAGGATAGGGTGTTGGGTGCGGCAGTGGTAAACATAGATTTGGGCAGACGGGAGGTCGGCGGCGGCACGGCGCAGCGTCATCAAGCGGCCTGGCGGGCGCGGGCTCCGGCCATTTGGGGCGCACCCTTGCGCGCGCGGTCTTCATATCGCTCTGTTAGCTCCTTTGCATGCTGCACGACCCAACCAGCCCACCACGCAAACGCCCCCAGCAATGTCGCGCCCCAGCTCGCCCACACCTTCTGAGCGCGAGAAGAAGGACCGCGAGGCCCGCGCCAAAGAGGCCGCCGAGCAGGCCACGCTTCCTTACAAGTGGGAGCAAACCATCCAGGATGTCGACATCACCACGACCATCCCCGCCAACATGAAAGCTCGCGACCTTGACGTCGTGATCACGAAGACCAAGCTCAAGGTTGCCATCAAGGGTCAAGAGCCCATCATCGACGTAAGGAGCTCTCGCTTACCCCGCCCCTTCGCGCCCTCCCCGCTGACGTCGGCGCTCGCGAAATTTAGGGCGACCTGTCGAAGCCGATCCACGCCGACGAGAGCACCTGGACGCTGGAGACGGTCCCGGGTGGCAAGGAGATCGCCATTCACCTGGACAAGGTTAATAAGATGGAGTGGTGGGAGCACGTCGTGACGACTGCGCCCAAGATCGACACGGCCAAAATTACCCCCGAGAGCAGCAAGCTCAGCGACCTGGACGGCGAAACGCGCGCCATGGTTGAGAAGATGATGTGGGACCAGCGCCAGAAGGAGATGGGCAAGCCGACCAGCGATGAGCAGAAGAAGGAGGAAATCCTGGCCAAGTTCAAGGCCCAACACCCGGAGATGGACTTCTCCAATGCGAAGATCAATTAAGCGGCCCGCGCGCAGAAGCGGACATGATGTCACGATAGTCAGTTACGGCATAGCGAGGTACAAAAAAACAATCCACAGGAAGTATTTAGGAGTTGGGTGTATTTGAGGTTACGCAGGGAGATGAATCTGGTGGTTGGCCATCTAGAATCTTCGGCGGTGATCCTGCTACGGGAGCAAAAAAAATACAGTAATCTACAGCAAAATATATTACAGGATATCGAAAGCGAGGCGACGAAGCCCTCACTTTATTCAGTTCTTGAGCATCAAATGGTATGTTTCCAGCTGTTCCTTCGTCACAGCATTCGGGGCCTTCACGAGTAGATCCTCTCCCTTGCCACTCTTGGGGAAAGCAATGACGTCCCTGACCGACTCTTTCCCGAGCATTACAGCGATGAGCCTGTCGAAACCCAGCGCTATGCCAGCGTGCGGCGGACATCCTGCTCGAAGAACGTCGAGTAGGTGCCTGAAGTCCTGCAGACGTTCCTCTTTCATCTTCAATACATCACGCATGATGAACTCCTGGACCCGGGCATCGTGAATACGTCTGCTGCCACCGCCGAGCTCCACGCCATTGACGACGATGTCGTAGTGCTCTGCGCGAACGCTAGCGGGATCGGTAGAAAGCAGACTCACGTCCTCTGCAGTCTTGGGGGCTGTGAAAGGATGGTGGGTTGCTGATAGTCCAGCTGCGCCGCCCTGTCCGGGCTCTGTATCGCTGCTGGGCGAGAATAGAGGGAAGTCGACGATCCAGAGGAACTCAAAGCCTTGTGGTGCAGGAACGAGGCCTTTAGCAACCGCCGCTTTGTGCAATGCCAAACGCAAGTTTCCAATTGGCGTCGAGCCTCCTGAAAAGGGCTCGTTCTTGCGGGCCTGGATGATTATGAGATCTCCATCTTCAAGTTGGTACATATCATCGAGACGCTCTGCCGCTTCAAAGCCGAACGGCTGCAGACCTTGCAATGGCTTTCGCGTGTCGAAGATGAAGATGCCAGGCTGTCCGTCAGGGTTGTTGATGAACGGTGCCGCATCTGGAGAATCCATAAATTCGTTGACGAATTTGCGCGTCTCCGAAGGGTCATCTGAGATGCGGAATCTCATAACATCGACAGCAGGGTCGGTGAGAGGGCCAATTTTGCTGATCAGGTCCACAGGAAGCAGGTAATTGATTTGCGAAATCTACAATGGTGAGCATGTGGAGGAGAAAAGAACTGGGGAACTTCGAACCTCCATTCCAAGGCGAATGTCAGGCTTGTCAGAGCCATACTTCGCCATAGCATCGTTATAAGACATTCGCGGGAACTCAGACGGCAACTTCACATCAAGTAGCTCACCCCACAGCCTCCTCACGAGGTCCTCGATACACTTCTGGACGTCCTCGCCAGCTGCAAAGGACATTTCGAGATCAAGCTGTCAACTGTCAGCAGAGACTTGAGGCAATGTAAAATTAACTGACCTGGGTGAATTCTGGCTGTCTGTCTGCCCTAAGGTCCTCATCTCGGAAGCAACGAGCGATCTGGAAGTACTTTGGAATACCACTGGCCATCAGAATCTGCTTGTACTGCTGCGGGCTCTGAGGAAGTGCGTATGCCAAGCCTTTGGTCCGTGTAGGTACCAAGAACTCTCTTGCACCCTCGGGCGTAGATTTGAACAGCAATGGAGTCTCGATTTCCAAGAACTGATGCTTGTTACTCAGTTCATCTCTGCAAATGTTGGCGGCCTTGGACCTGAATGCTAGGGCGTCACGAATGCCTTTATCTTGGCGGAGCTGCAAATGGCGTTGCTCAGGCGGGATATTCGTGTCTTCTTGGAAGGTGATTTCCTTGGGAAACTCGTTGAGCACACACAGAGCCTTCAGCTCAACCTCCACGTTGGTGATTTTTTGGATTTCGCCACCATCGCTCTTCGTGGGCTTACGTTCTTTCAAAATACCAGTGATAGCGACAGGGTCTTGTGCGCCCAGAGCCTTCAAGCGGGTGTGTAGCTCCTCGGACGAACGTGGAGTGCTAATGACTTGGACACTGTGGCTGAGATCTTTGCTTATCAAAGGGACAAAAGAGAGCTTTTTCGAAAGGTCGGCGCGAGGCCCGAGATAGCCGTGCAGAGTGACTGTCTCCCCAATTGAAGCATTCGCAAGCTCCTTGATCTCATGAGTGGCTGCGGGAAAATGGACTAAAGGGAAAAATCAGACAAAACAATCTTGAAGGAAATGAATTGACGTTCACCTACAGGACTGCTTGTAGTTTTCAAGAAAAGAGAGATCATTACGGAGTGCTGCACTCGAAGAGAAACCGCGAATTGGCGATGCTCTCTGGCCTGCTTGGCGTTGAGTAGCTGAAGTGCATAGTCTTGACGCTCTCACGACGCCTCGAGATGCGGCAAATCTGGCTGTCACGGCTGAGCTTTTCAACGCAGCAATGCTGCTCGTAGCAGGCCTTCTGCTGGAAGAGAGCAACATGACCCACTTCCTGAATGCAAGCAATGGCTTAAGTTGGTGGTGCGATGGAGTTGGCGCTGCGCGTTCTTCGGATGCTTTTCTGGCGCGCTGACCCCGATCGGTGCTAGCGCCATTCATGAGTCAGCCGAGGACCTCAAAATTTCCCGCGGCCTCGCGCTCCTCTTTCTTTCTTTGTATCCTTCCAGTTTACAAAAAGTGAGCCCTCCTGCTTCCACCCGCCCGCGCCGCGCGCAGAATGCTGACTTGTATCGCGCAGATGATGAAAGCCTAGCGTGTACCCGATGAGCTGACTTCTCTCTCGCTTTCGAGCTCTCCCTTCACCGGGCTTAAGTGGTTCGATTGTGGGATTGGAGGCAGCATGATATCGGCGTTCGGCACACCCACCTTGTTACCATAACGGACGCTAAAAGGCATCTCTGAACCAAGTTCTGGAAGGATATCCCTTGGATCGCTGCGGTCGCACCGGTCCGAGGTCGAGACCCATGAGGAGGAGGATTATGTACATACCAGCAATGAAGAGTTTTTGGACGAAAATTGGTTCTCCTTCGCCGACCATGAAGTATTTCACCATTCGCTAGTCGACCCTATGAAAGCCTTGTCGTTCTCCATACAACGGCTTTCCATCGCGCTAGCGAAGATGAATTTACAAGTCGGCATCGTCAACAGGCCCACCTCTTCGTCATAGAGTCTGGACCGTAACAACGGTGTCACATGTCTGAGTATGACTTCATTTCAATCACTTTAAGGTTCCTGCCGCAGATTGTCTAACTGGCGCACCGAGTGCAGCTTATTAGTGCAACATATGGTAACATTGAGGGACACACGTGAATCATAACGACTTGCGCTCCATAGAGTAAGACATTCTGGTCATCCTCCCACTTCATGCCAGTCTACGTGAAAGCCTCGAAGAGACAAAGTTCTACCAATGTCCCACCAAACCTAGACTGGTTAGTGGTCTTTGTAGTTGAGCATTGAGTCCAGCACTCTTAACCTCACTCCTTCCTATATCCTCCCCCCCAGCCCAGGCACCGCGCAAACCAATTCTCGCGCCATCGATCCTTCACCGTATAATGTGGTGTATGCGGAAGTGGCGCATCTTCAACACCCTATTTCGAGGTCGCTTAGATTGAGGCTCAGCGCGTTGGCACGGACGTTCTGGGCTTGTGGACCCCAACACCAACCCGACGCCGCATTCCGAGAATGCCCACCTCTTTGTATCACAGCCTGTCCAAGAAGGCACATTCGAGATTCTGGTGGCAGAACTACGTACCCCGAGTGATGCTGGATGCTCTGGGCAGCGCCATTTCTCCTCTCATGGGAAGGTGACATCAGGTCTCGATTCAGGTCCTGCCACTGCATTTTCGAATTTTGCGAAATGGGGCGTCCGCTTGTGCCGCCAGCTGGTTATGTTATTGGGCATGGTTTACCGATGCAGTACCACCGTGTTGGTGAAGAAACTCCTGCAAATGTCGGCGGCGTAAAGTCTTGTTTTGAGGGAATAGACGACGGAGAACGTTGCACACAAATTTAGTCCTCCGTATCCTGCAAACGGCATTTCCCATGCCGTTTCCAACCCTCCGAGTTTCCTATAGAAAGGGGGGGCTGGCGCCTCTTCTAGATATAATTCTAGCGCTCATCGTTCTCCTTTCTCAAGTCTCGTTATCCACTGTCCTTTCTGGTCAGGCTTGCAATTGGACAAGCCTCCTACTGTCATTACTTGCTATCCTTGTCTCCTGCTGGTCATAGAAGACAACCCAAAGCATTCATTGACAATGGTGAACTCCCGTCTCTTTGCTCTGCTGGCTGTGCCAGCTGCCTTAGCACTCCCCGTCGCTCGTCCGGACGAGCATTCCCTCGCAAAATGCGATATCCACTTCGAGAAACCCGTTGTCACCAACCCCGAAGAACTCAAATCGTACCAACCCACCCAAAACGATGACGGCGGCAGCACCACCAACTCCTCCTCCTACTCCTTCGCAACCCCCCTCCCCCAAAGCCCCTCCAGCGGCAGCAGCACCGCCGGCACTTCAACCTACCAATGCTTCTCAAACGGCAACTACCCAGCTCCAAGCACCTGGCCCACCTTCGCCGCCCTCTGGTCCCTCCATGCCAGCGCCATCACAACCGCCAACAGCGCCGTGAGCGCCATCGACACCGGCAGCGGCAGCGTCTCCGGCGGCGGCAGCAGCAGCAGCAGCACGACGACGCAAATCCTGCACGACAAGATCCTCCTCGTCGCATCCGACACCAGCGTCGACGCGCGCCTCATCCTCGCCACCATCCTGCAAGAATCGGGCGGCAGGCTCGACGCGCCGTGCACGGGGACGGGCAACTGCGGGCTGATGCAGGGCCCGCCGGGCAGCGCGTCGTACGATGGCGGCAGCGGTGATGCCGCGGCGTCGATAGAGCAGATGATCAGGGATGGCGTGCAGGGCACGCCCGGGACGTGGCCGAGCGGCGGGCCCGGATTGGAGTATTGGCTGGACGTGTATGGTGGCGACGAGCCGTGGAAGGCGCTGCGGGCGTACAATACCGGGTCGGTGCCGGATGCGGGCGATTTGAGCGTCACGAATGGGGTGGGCACGGAGAGTTATGTGGTGGATGTGGCGAATAGGCTTGTGGGGTGGGATGGCGTGCAGAGGGGCAGTTGTTGATTTGGGATGGGTGGTGGCGGTGGTTGGGCGCAATGGTGGTTTTTTTTTTTTGCTTCTTTCTGTCCTTTCCTGGCATGGCGTCTTTGGCTCAGTTTCGGTGCTGTGGCCTGGAGCTGCGGCGTTTTGTAGCACATTCGTGTCCTGGCGGCTGGAGTCATGTGGTTTCATATGTGGAATGAAACCTCTTACATCGATGACAGTTCTGAAGACAAGTGAACCTCAAACAGATTTCCATTAGATTTCTTGGAGGTGAAGAGTTGAATACTTGCTGTTCGCAAGTTAGTAAGCCCATTCGCGGCTACTTCATAAACCATGGGAAATTCTTAAATATAACATCTATTCCGATTTTTTGCTCGCTATCCTTTTTTCAGACATCAACGCTCACAGCATCAGCGCTCTTCAAATGCAGCAATGACAAATCCCAAGCATTGAACCAAGCGTTCGGCTTATCTCTGGCCAGCAAGTCTCCGCTCCTGGACCTCAGACAGGGCACGGCTGCCACTGATGTAGGCCACAAGGCCAACGGCGGCGGCGGCCGGAAGAGTCTGGAAAAGATTCCAGGCGGTGTAGTAGAGAAAAAAGATGCCCTCAAGAGCGACGATGGAGCCGAAGAACAGACCGTGCGAGACCGGTGCGGCGCCAAAGGCCTTGGGAGCGTGGGAGATGTTGGCGCCCAGAACGGCCCAGGCGCCGAAGAGCACGGGGAGAGCGGCGACGACGGCGGCAGTGAAGACGAGGGTAATGACCTTAGGCGGGTTGGTCGGGTCGGGCTTGAAGATGTGGTGAATCTCGGCCTTCTTGCCGTAGCGCACCGGCGGTTCGGGAATCGCCAGCGGCGTGTTCGGGTCGCGCTGCACGTCGAGGTCGAAGACGGCGGACTTGTAGGGGGTAGAGGAGCCGAAGGAAGCGATAACGAGATAGGCCTTGACCGGGGAGGTGGTGGTGAGGAATTGGACCGGGAGATCCTTTTGCGTCTGGTGGGGAGGTGTTAACGTTCTGGTGAATGCATTGCAGGTTGGTGGATGGCGCGTACCAGCTCGACCTTGCCCTTGCCATTGTCCTTGACGCTCAGAGCGAACGAGTCCTCCAAGCCGGTGGTGGGCTCGGTAAGGGTCAGGAATGCCTGGTGCGGGCGCTGGGCCTTCTTGCCATCGAGGGTAGTGAGGACGAGCTTCAGCGTGTCCGACGGGCCCAACTCGACGGGCTTTTCGAGCGGAGACTTGGGACCGAACCTGTAGAAGGCTGAATTAGCATCCTGCATGGGCCAATGGCTGGAAATCAGGTGAGCTGTACTTCTCCTTCAGGCCGCTGCCGACGCCTGAGCCCTTGGAGGTGACGGTCAGCGTGGCCTCGTCGAAGCCCCAGGACGAGGCAGCGGAGACGGCGCTAGCTCCGACGAGCAGCAGCGATGACAGGAACGAGAAACGCATGGTCGGACTTCTGCGTGGGCGATGCTGGGCAGAGAGGAGCGTCGTGGTGTTGCTTCGCTGGAGCTTTGGCTTAATGCAACGTACTCGTAAGCTGCCTCGAGCACGGGCCACCATGCGTCAGCCCGCAGCCTCTCCGCCGACTCTCCTGCATCCATCCGCAATCACAATCAACTTAGACTTTGTGTTACTTCGGTCGAGGGCGCACAGAATCGAGCCAGCTTTCGCAAACTTCACGGTGCCAGCATTTTCCGCCCAATCCGGAATCTACATCATCCACAAGAATTTTGAATAAGTACTGTCTCGTCATGAATTCGTGATATTTTATTTCTGAGTCCTATCCGTCCAATTGATTCTCGTTCAGATCCGTTGACGGAGAATATCGCCTGTTTATTCTCCCGCATACCTTTCGTGCAATTTACACCTCAAAAGCCTCGTGTCCAGTTGCTTTGCGGTCTCTAGTTGTGGATCTTCGCATGCAGCCCCGGAATAATCTCCAAGTCCTTCTTCGTGTACTCATACTTTCCGTCCTCGCTAATCTTTGGTGCCTGGGTCCTGCGCTGCTGCTGAGTCTGCCTGACCTTAACCCACTCCTCCATCGTCAGATGCTGTCCAAGCTTGGTAAACTCATTCTCCTCCAGGCCCAGGCGCTTCAGCAGCGGGCTGTTCTTGATCGGGTCCAGCACGACGTGGTTGTTCGGCCTAAACGGATTTTCGTCAGCTCCATGTCCTTCTCTAGAAAACTTGGATCTACTCAGGAGGGGCCTTACCGCGCGAAGTACAGCACACCCAACCTGTCGACGTGCGCCTGGTCATCGGGAGGCGCGTGCACGCGGTGGATGCTGCTCTTCAGGTAGCCGCCGGTGATGGCGCTGAGGGCGTCGCAGATGTTAATGGTGATGGTCGCGTCCTGCGGCTTAACCCACTTCCACTGGCCCTGGTTGTTGAGGATCTGCAGCGCCGCAACCGGCTGCCGGAACAGCAGCGTCACGCTGCCCAGGTCAGTGTGACCGGGGGCGAAGAGACTGCCGATGCGCTTGTTCTCCTCGGGCGTGCGCGCTTTGTAGTGCATGTACCGCAGGTGGTCCTCGCCCCTGTCGTCGTACACGTGCTCCCGCACCAGTTGCTCCTCGTCAGGCAGCTCTAGGATGATAGCGAAGAGCCTCAGAAGCTTCTTGACGACGAACTCGTGACATTTCTACATGGAGGACAAGGTTAGCTTTGTGGAAGAGCTGGGGGTACGAGAAGGAGCAAGGGTGAGCTAACCCGGCTGAAGTCCTCGATCTCGTCGATGTGGTCTGACAAAACGGGCGGGTGCTGGCGCTTGTGGAAACCGTCGAACTTGGGAATGTTGTACACCTGGATGTTGTCCTTGATGCTACCATCTTCCGTGAGACTGATCCTCGATTAGCCCTTGCAATTCCTAGAGAAAACGGTCAAGGAGCTCTTACTTCCGCAGACCAGCAGGCCTATATCCGTTGTACTCTCCGCTCTCAAGATCTTTGATGTTGTGGTACTTCAACTTCTCCTCCAACGGCAGGTCATAGAATTCACGACCCAGCGCGAATTGTCTGTCGACCTCCTCTTGGCTGATGCCAAAGTTCTTCACATAGAAGAAACCAACATGCTGCGCCGCATACGTGAGCTGCTCTGCAAGCTTCTCCTTGCCGCCCGGCTTGTCGAACTGGCTCAGATCAAGCGTAACGAGCTCAGCCCAGTCGACTATACAACTCCCCTCATCAGTAATCGAAATAAGCGACAGTTGAGAGGTAGGCACTGACGATCAGCCTTGGTCACCGGGACCTGCTCGTACGGTGAAATGACCTTGCCAGGCATTATTGCTTTGGTTTTTCCAGAAAGCGTAAGATTCGTAGAATTGAAAGTTGAGGTTGGTGCTTCCCCGCCTGGACAGTGCTAATGCATGACAGTATAAGTACCCCCTCCCACTTCGTCCCCGTCTGGTCGCCGACCACCCAACACCTACCCCTCCAATATCCGCTTTCAAATCCGCCCGATATGATATCACCGGTGTCGGCAATCACACCATAGATAATCTCCATCCAATCCGCTCACAGCCTGTCTATCGGCCCCGGCGAAAGTGGAGCCCGAGATTGGGGAAACAGTGAGGGGCGGCAAAGTGCTAATCCTTCCCGAGCTGCTCTGCATGAAGAGTTGCCGAAGATTAGCAGAATTTAAAGGTAAGACGGGTGCGAAGGAATGGTGATTGGACGGCGTGGTTGGAGAGACGCATTGTTTGGTGTGGTGAAGCACGCAATGCGGGGAAGCTCTTACAACATCGGCGCTGCCGCCGTTACCCATCGTTCGCTATCTCCGACGCTTCGTAAAGAATTATCCATTGTGAAAATTATTTTAGAAATGCTAAGTGGAATCGCAGCTTTGCCCTTGGGGCCGCGGGTTATAATATCAAAACGTTCAATGGCTAACGTAGCTTGCCCGATAGGAGCCCCGCAGTTCTTTTACCAGTACCCAGAACTGTGCTGTAGAGAAGCCCGACTGCTTTGTATTTCACTCGTTCTGATAGATAGAGCAAGCTCTCATCCATGTTCAACTACTTGGTCAAACGCCGAGAAGATAAGAGACTAAAAATGCAAAGACACCAAATAGCTGCATAACAAGCTGCGACTTGCTTTGCCCTGGTATACAATGATGTGGCAAAGTTCTCCTGATACTCTGAAGCGAAATGTTCAGGTTAGTATCTTTGTCATCATAACTACGGTAGGATGCTGGATGCCACATGCGAAGCCTAGTCCAAACAAGCTTCCTTCCCGAAGCTATGACCATCATAAGCACGGCCACAGGTGGGAAAGTGCCGGCATGGGGTTGATCAAGCACGCAAGCCATGTGCTTGAGTGAGAATGGCACTGACGCAACGCGGCTCGCGCAAGTCGCACGAACTTCCTTGCACTTTTATCTCCTTCCTGCCCCTGCTCCCGATACTTTGTTCTGGAACCGTTATCTACTCCGTTGATGCTCATTTTCTGTCAATCTGGCGTCGTTTATATCAACAGGAAGTATAAAGCGTCTACCCGGCAATCTGGCTTCGCCTGCCTCGAAGTGAAAGTACAAAGCATCTGCCTGGTACGATGACCGACCCAAAGCGTGGCCGTGTCTACGAGACACAAACAGAAATGGAGATTGAGAAGGGCCAACCGAGGACGTTATGGGGTGTAATAAAAGAAGTGTTCAATTGGTATCCGTCTCACTATCCCGCCGAAGAGCGAAAGTAAGTACCGGACGGCTCAGATTGTACTTCGAGATGCTTACCGATCAGACTTTTGTTCAAGCTTGACCTCTCCATCCTCATTTTTGCATGCCTGTGCTGTAAGTTCCCCTCCTTGTTCCATTCTCCTCGTAGCTCTCCCACCTTCTGACCGTCCTCGAAGTTTTCACGAAATACCTCGACCAATCAAACATCAGCAATGCCTACACCTCAGGAATGAAAGAGGACCTCGAACTCTACGGTAATGAGCTCAACTACTTCAACGTGATGTACTTCACGGCCTACGTCATTGCTCAAATACCCATGCTCTTGCTCATATCCCGCCCCACGCTGTATGCGCCCTTAGTCTGCCCCCTCTAAGCAGAAGATACTAACATACGCAGCGCCCGATACATGCTTCCTACCTTGGAAATTGCCTGGGGCATCCTCACGTTCGCGCAAAGCCGCGTCACCAGCGCACGACAGCTGTACGCGCTTCGCTTCTTCGTGGGGCTGTTCGAAGCCCCTGTCTTCGCCGGAACGCATTTCATCCTCGGAAGCTGGTACCGCAAGCAGGAGCTGTTCAAGCGGGCGGGTACCTGGTTCATTTGCAACTCGCTCGGGACCATGGTCAGCGGTTACCTTCAAGCTGCGGCATACACGAACCTCTCCGGTGTCGCCGGTCTGTCAGGGTGGCGGTAAGATTCATCCCATCTCTACTCTCTCTTCATCAAGCTGATGTTATCAAAGCTGGCTCTTTATCATAGGTACCAATTTCTCCCTTCACAAAGAACGCGATCAAGCTCCAGCGATGTATTTCTGACCTTCACCAGATGGAATCTTCACCATCCCCGTCGCTCTTGCCGGCTACATCATCTTCCCAGGCATTCCCGAGTCGCCCAAGCCCATCTTTCTGACCCATGACGACATCACCCTCGCCAAAGCGCGGATGGCTGAGGAGAAAGTCCGACCGCCGAGCAAGCTTACCCTCGACGTCTTCAAACGCAGCCTGAGCCGATGGCACATCTACATCTTCGTATTCTGCTACATGTGCGTACTCATTCTCTTAATCCCTCAACCCACGACCCAAAACAAAGACAGCAGAAGGAAAAGCAGGGAGCTAGAAAGAGCAATTCATTCGAAATTCCGCTGACCGGTGTCTCGTCCAATCAGCTGCATGATCATCTCTTACTACCCCGTCAGCTACATGAACTTGTGGCTCAAGGCCGAAAACTTTTCCGTCCCCCAAATCAATAAACTTCCAACCGCTCTGAATGCCATCAATATCCTCTCGTCCTGGCTGGGCACCACCCTTGCGACCATCTATCCGAGTTGGGTCATCTACTCGATTGCGATGGCGGCGTGCGTCTTCTCGAGCATTTGTATGACCGTGTGGAATATCCCCACCGCGTTAAAGTAAGCCTAAACTCCCCGATGTGTGTGATGTGTAGCGTCAATGGTGGAAGGGCCGTGAGCGGCGATAATGTGGATGGCAAATGAATGGTGTGAAGAAGTGAATGTATGTGCTAATGTGATGTGTAGGTTTGTCGCCTGGTACGCGTTCGGTCTGGCTGGTTGTTCGAGCCCAATTTTGTACTCGACTGTAAACACTGTGCTGAAGGATGATGCGGAAGAGCGAGCGCTCACGGTGGTAAGTCTCTAGATGGTCTGGTCTGGAGATTCAATACGCATTAGCTGACTCATTCGGGTCTCTACCAGGGCGCTATGATGTCCTTTGGCTACAGCTTCAACATATGGGTCCCTCTGCTGCTCTTTCCCACGGCAGGAGACTGGGGAGCACCACAGTGGAAAGCTGGCTGGCCAAGTAGTATCGCGTTTTTCACTTTGTTGTGGCTGGGGTTTCTTACCGCTACTTGGTTGCATAGGCGAGAGAGGCGAGAAGATGCTGAGGGTTCTGCGTAACTTAGACCTGTTCCCAAGAGGAGCTGTTCTCAAGGGTAAACACTTACCAAGGAGGACTCATTCCCAATACCTCATGAAATCGAGCCTACTCTGCATTTAGATGCTTCTCCTCTTCGCTATTCTCCGTATTCGTCTCCACCTCCTCCACCTCCTCCTCCACTTCTATATGGCCGTACTCTAGCAGCCTCTGCTTCTCCTCCCACTGGGCTGTCTCTTCCTGGAACATCTCATTCATTAGCTCCCATCTCCTCTGCTCCCGCTTGGAGATCGTTCCCCAGAAGTTCTCTTGAGGAGTGTACACTCTGATGGGCTCGTTTTGTAGACGGTAAGTCTCCGGAAGGAGTTTAACTACAGGATGCTCAAGCCGAAGCCAAGCGCGCGCGACTGGGCATCCGCCCATCCGCCGAACAAAACCGCCAAAAGCAGAGCGACAAATATGGCCAAATCGGCCGACGGACTCAGGAACGCTGCGGGAGATATGGTGCTTGCGGTGCGGGCGGTGGGTGTGGTGGGGTGGCCGGTTGTTGAGAATTTCACACCAGCGCATACACGCTGTGCGGCTGGGCTGATGCGCGAATGCTGAGGAGGTGAACGGGTGATGTATTGAGCTACCCGAGAGAAAGCACTAAATACCCCTCTTGATGATCGCACCTGCCAACAACGCCTTCGGCAGTAATTAACCGCTTAGTGGGGCGCCGCTTTCCCTTTCCATAATTTCCATGCGGCATTGCACATATTTCTAGCAGAGAGTAAAGTGGTAACCAAGGTAGCCTGCATGTAATAAATTACAACAACTTGGGAGATCTGAAGCTCTTATCTGGACGCGTTTGCAAAATTAAAAATCCAACATTTGCGTCCGGACTACCGCTCCAACTACGCTTCCGTAGTATTAAATGTTTTACTGCTTGAAATAAGTGCTTTAATGCAAGGAAAGTGGCAAGCGCCGCCGTCGCCAAGTTGCCGCTTACAGCGACCCCGCCGTCCTCCCGTCTCATCACTTCCGTCACAAAACACCCACAGAGCGGAATAATGACTATAAATAGCATAGATATCATGATACATCACTTATAATAAGTGTCATTCTTTTATGTTTCCTAAAACGTATGTTCTTTGCACGTAATCGCGAAGTGTTTTCAGCATATAAGAATGCTTCAAGCAACGCCTCTTCACAGCAATGGCGGATTGGTGGACTCGGAAACAGTTATATAGCTCTTTGGAAGCATATTTACATCTTATGCATATCCAGGGAGTGGTTCAAAAGTCGGATTCGTGACGTGTGCCTGTTTGGGTTGATGTATCTTCTCTGGCCTCGCTGGAGCACAGTGGCAGGTGAAAAGTGATTTGAGCATGGAAAGTACTAGCAGACATTCACCTAGGCAACATGGCCTCACCTGCGCATCGGTAGCCCAAGGCACAGATGAGGAAGGCGCGTCAGGTCCGTGCCGTGTCCTCTGTCCATATCATCGTCGCCATCTTCCAATCCGCGACAACACCCACAACCTCCACCGTCGCACCGCCGCAGCTCCGCCGTCGCTGCCAGCTTGCGACCACCACCAAGACCACCGCAGAGCGCGCAAGCGCAACAGCTCCTCCCTCTATCCCGCTCCGTAAGCTCACCTCTCCTCGCCGCCCAAATACGAGGCGACAGCTATCACCAGAACAGCCATACTGATGCTCAGCAGATCCACCTCACCAACACCATGTCCGACCACCCGCCCACCGCGCTCGCCATAGCGGTGCTGATGAACCCGCCGCCCGCCCCGCTCACCTGGAAAGACTTCGAACCGCTGGTGGCCAAGTGCGCCGCGCTCGTCAGGCTTGAGAAGGACCATTCCAAGGCGAAAGCCTTCGCGACAAGATATTCTGACCGCCGCGCTGATGACGGCGTTTTGGCTCTCTTCTGCGACGGATCGGCCTCTGGCAACATCCCTGCTGGTGTCACGCAGGTGCACCTGGGCGGCCAGGAGTGCAAGGTCAAGCCGGCCAGCCGCAGGTGGACAAGCTCAAGCGTCGCATTCAGGAAGAACCCGACAGACAAGGAATGGCAGATGCGCGGCTACCCGACCCCTCTGCTCTTCAGCAACAACAACGCCGAGCTGGACGGCTTCTACCGGGCCATGGTTGTGGCACAGGAGCGGCTGGCAGTCGACTTCACCATCGCCAAGCTGCTGATCTTCACCGATGCTCAGACGCTCCTAAAGGTGATCCTGAAGATGGCGAGGACTCGCCAGTTGCCTGATTGGGACTGGCCGCTCTTGTTCAAGGTCATGCAGAAGATGGTGGAGCTGTCGGAGACCCCTGACGTTAAGCTCGAGTTTCACTGGCAGCCCGGACACCGTGGCGTAGAGGGAAACGTCATGGCCGATCTAGTTGCCGGTCTGGTTCGCCCTGACAAGCTCTGGCCTGAGGCGTATCCCACCGAGACTGGCACCAAGAACAGGTCAAAGAGGCTGGGAAACATGGCGGCTATGAGCACCTCAGAGCACTCTGCCTCAGCTCAGCAGTACATGCAGCACCGCCAGTCACAGAACTTGCAGAAGCATGCAAGGAACAGGATCCCCCAGCTTTCCCTGATGGATGTCGAAAACCTGGATCCGGACGTCCCCATTCCTAGCATCGAGGATCCAGACATCCCTATGCCCAGCGTTGAGGATCCAGATATCCCTATTCCCAGCGTTGAGGAAGACTACCAAGCAAGCCAGAAGGACAATGAGGGGGCTAGGGACGAGCAGATGGAAGGAGAGAGCGATTCAGACTCGGATGGCTCCATACTCTCGGACCCTCGACTTGGCCCACTCTACTACGAGTTGGACAGGGGATGGCGCGAAAGCGGACCTGAGAGGAAGACGAAGGAGCAGGAGGAGGAGGAGCGGAAGAGGAAGGAGAAGGAGGAGGATGAGGAGAGCTTCCATGATCCCCTCTATGGCCGACTCCTGCGCATTTTGACCGAGGGTCGTGACAAGCCGCTCTATGGGGAGATGTAGTTTTGGCCGGATTTGGATGGCACACCTTGAAGGTTCACATTAAGCGAGTCCATGTTCTAAGGGCCTTGCTCTCACTTTACATTTCTTGCGCTGTCACAGCAAGGGGTTGATAATGAAGATGATTCTCCGATAGAACTTCTATCAATGTCCTATTGTACAGTACATTCAGAGCAAACGTCCACTTTGCATTAACAAGTGAATTGAAAGACCACTGGTGCACATCCCAAACCTATAGTCTCCGATAGAATGCTGGCAGTCACCGAATTTATAACCATCGTCAAATCAGACGGGTGGTACCTGCTTTGAATCTTGTATCAGGATGTGGGCGCAAGAAGGCTACAGTGACCGTAGTGAGGTTAACTAGGGGACCTCACTAAGAAGTAAACCTCGGCGAAAAGAGTTCGCCGGATAATATATGGATGTGTTGAGTCAGCTTCCCTGCCAGTCCTTTTACATCACTTGCGCTAAAAGCGCTAATAGTAGGTTCCCTTCTTCCTTATTGGTCTTACAGGCAGTGTGGGTAGGCCTGCAGTCATAATTAATAAGATATCGAATTAGGATTAGCACAACACAAGTGGCGTCTCGCCAAAAAGCTTGCATGGTACTTCTCAAATCTTTCTAGACAAGAGCAATGCGTCTACTTATAGTCTCTAAGCACGGAATATGGTCACAAGAAAGCTGTCTAAATTTTTCTCCTTGTATTTAAAGCAATTTTCAGTAGCAACTTTATCTATCCGTTCTCTCTAAGCTCAAAGAATGAATATACCTGTTGAACCATCCTCTCGTCGTAATCTTGAAAGGGACTTCTGCCAGCTACAAGTTTACTTTTAGATTCATGGTATCTGAAGTCGAAAGATTGCTGCCATCCTGCACAGTCCTTCTCGCTCAAGATCAAGTCAGTATCCAACCAGGCTTTTATTTGAAGAGCTCCACTACTTCTAGGCTCAGCCCATACGGTTTTCCTCTCACCTTAGTCTCAATTATTCCGGGCCATTCTCCCGGCGCAGTCGGGTGCAGTCATGCGACAAGAGACGCCTTGTGTATCCTTGTCAAGGTTCGTTGCGGAAGGACGTTCGGTATAGCGCTTGCGAGCCCGCGTTGACGAATGTCGATCGTGATGCCCGGATCGGGGGAGGAGGTGAGGACCTTGGTATGGATAGGGCGGCTGCAAAACTTGCGGGTGAGGAGGGCTTAGTGGGGTAACGAAGCAGTCGCGGGTGGCTGGGCTGGCCTTTTTGCGTGGGACCGGCTCGAGGTTGTCGTGGCTGAAGGAGATAGCGTTCTGCGTTTTCGTGGCGGACGGGGCATTTGGGCCCGCTTCCGGGATTTTGGCCTTCGTTGTCGTCGGGGACGGTGCGGTTATTGTCCTGCGTGTCGTGTTCGCCGTTGTGGCTGCAACAGTCATTGTCGTCGCCCGAGCTTCGTGGAGGGCAAGACGTCTGAAGCGACTACACTGTTCCGAATAGAAGACCATGGAGCCCACACATTCGTCAGATACCACTCTCCGGGAGCATTCCATGGTGCCATTGCTATAATGCTATCTAAGTAAGACCTTTTGCGGAAATTCTGTACAAGAATGAACAAGCCATTGTTTCTGCCGTGGCGGGCGATTCCGCCACGACAAGAAGATGATAATGTTCATTAACAAATGTAGGATCCAGACACCATGCGCATGGTATGAAAACCCTTTGGGTTCACAAAGCGCCTGCATAGAAGATTGTCTACCGTTGATATTTACGTGTTGCGAGGTAGTTTTCGTGCTGGGCCAACGGGGAAAAGCAGCATCTCATACTGCATGATCCCCACGGCCAGGCTGAAGAAGACGGTGGGAACAAAGGCGAGGGAAAAAAAAATGCAAAAAAGAGGGGGGAATCGAACTTGAAACCCTTTGAAGATGTTCCTACAATAATGGCCGGAACCCAGTCTGAACATCCAAGCAGCCGGCACCACTAGTTCGGGGGTTTCGCTATGGTACACTAATCTCGCCCTTGACCGGGGTTTGTAGTGGCAGAATGGCTTACTGAATGGCCTTATATACATGCATTTTGCTCACCCGCGTAACACGTCCCCGAGCAGCGCGTCCGCGCGGAACGCTTCTTCGCGCACCGCGCGCATTTCTGTCCGATAGAGCTATCCGCGCCAAATACGGTCTCGCATAGAATGTAGTTCATCTCTGTACATCAACTATCTTCTATCTGCGATGTTGGCTGTCTTTATCACCGCCGCCACTACCACCACCGCTGCATCACTGACTTGCTACCACTCCCTCCTCTTTTCCTGCCTTTATATTTTTTTTAAAGTGATATCAATTCTCCCGAATTAGCTCTCAAAATTGGAAATATGTTCTGATAGCCTCTGAATCATGAGTCCCATTGCGGTAACCCCTTTCTTTCGGCTCTCATCTGTAAGGGTTTGATCATGTAGGACCCAGATACCGCCTGGAGTCCACCTACCGCCGCCTTTACCACAATTATGTGACACAATGTTTCAGGCGAATAGCAACCATTAGAACACCAGCTAAAGGGATTTCCCTTCCCGAGTCAAATTAACTCGAGCCGGGCTGACGCCAAGGGAAAATCGACCCACTCTCATGCGTGAGTCAGCAACTGCATTGACAATTGTACAATGCCCAAATTGGGAAAAATGTAAGCCCTACTCCACGCGTCGAATAGATTTCAACAGTGGTGAGCCTCTGTACTACCGTTGCAGACCAAGTAGGAGCTAAGATGGATTGGTGGGCATGTAATGTAGCACAGAAGTCTGTAATGCTGCTTCGTGGCCTGCCAAATGGGACAAGTTTGTTTGTGATGTGGCGAGCATCAGCTGCATGACCCCAGGCATGTGAGACACTTCAGCCCTTGGCCATGCACGTCCCCCACACTCAGCGTGATACATACTTATACTCTGGCGCCCTCTGTTTCGCTCCTTCTCCCACGCCCTGCGCCCATAATGAGGGACAACTCATCGACAACATGCTACAGAGCCGATGGCACAGCGCAGAAGCGCACGCATACACCGTGCGACCAGGCTTCAGCGTATTCAATGTGCTGCCACAATTTCGCAGAAAATGGCTGGTCGCCCGACTGGTGCCTACCGAATGGGCTTTGTGCCAACAACGATCAAGTCGCCCCGGACGATGAAGGCAAGCAAGGCTTTTGGATCGAATCATGCACGGACCCAACATGGAATGATCCGGCCTGTAAGGACATGAAAATATTCATCAATTCTTGCTACCAGGTGGGCTCCTTTTGATCGGTGCAGTCTCACAATCTAAAGAGCGTGGCAGGACGGCGCAGGAAATTGCGAACTGGCGTATTGTCCAGATACAGAGACATATTGCTGCGGAAGGAGTAAGCTTCTCCGGGACTGTTGTTCCAGTGACTACGACGAGCGTACTGTTTTCTCCACCAGCATTCCGTACGCGAGAGTGGTCAACATGACGACAACCATTTCAGGCGAGGTTGTCACAACGTCTATTCCAACACTGGTATCGGCCGCTGCGACTTCCACTACCCTTGCAAGCCCCACCACCGTCTCAACTTCTACAGGGGATTCTGGACTCTCAGCTGGTGCCGGGGCTGGAATCGGCGTTGGGGCCGCATTGGGAGCCGTTGCGTTGCCGCTTTTGGGCTTTTTGTTGTGGCGGCGGTCGCGAAGAAAGAGGTCTGAAATCCATGAAGCACCTCCTCCCGAAAGATTCGAAATGGAATCGTCTCCTGTCCAGGAACTGAGTGGAAGACCACAACCGCATGAACTGGGAGGAAAGGCAACTCCGCATCAACTCGCGCCGTAACCATTTGGAGTCCGTTCCAGCACAACTTTAGGAGTATGGGAGTTGGGGCTCTCGAAAAAGTTTCCCATTTTAATTCGTTATTATCAGGCGTTCTCTTTAAAGAACTAGGGGGTGCTAATTCTCATTTTTGCCTCTCCTTCTATGTTTGTCATGACCGGACATCCTTTACCCCTTGACGTGAGAGCTTACCGGGATCTTTTTACATGGTTTTTTCTTTCTTTTTTGTTCCTAATATCAGTTCTCCGTAGCCCAGCTCCTCTCAGATGTGTACGTATGCCGAACCGCATATTATCTGTATCCTGAGCATGTTGACGAATTCTCCATAGGTTTTCTTTTCCCCGCTTTTTTCTTTGCTTTTTAGATGACGTTGCTGATCAGCCAACTCATCCTCAACCCCACAAAATTCCTTCTCGGAATAGCGCTAGACCAATTCGAGCCCAATTACAGCAGAAATGGTGGCACAATTCAAGATTGGACCTGCATTCTTATCGTTCCTGATGATCCAAGCCACAAGACAGACTTCTCTCGAACTAGTGCTGACCACAGACACAGCCACAGCGGAGTTACTGGAGTTAGTTCTCGACGTCACTCGGGGTGCCGGCCAACGGAGTTAGCATCCACCGAACGGAGTTAAAATTGAACTACATAAAAGAGATCCAAATACATCAACACAACATACAGTAGATAAACACAGCTCTCACAAACCCTCGAATCCCCATCTTTCCCCCAACAACAATGGCCATCCTCGTCACCGGCGGCACAGCCAAAACCTCAGTGCGCCTCGGCGCCATCCTGCGCGACACCAACGTCCCATTCGTGATGGCCGCGCGCCGGCCCGACGCCGTTCCCGCCGGCATGCCCAAAGTCAAGTTCGACTGGTACGACAAGTCAACATGGAGCGCGCCGTTCGACCACAGCTTCCCCGGCGGCGAGACTATTACCGCCGCCTACATCGTCCTCGGCGCCGACTTCAGCATCGTCGCGGCGGCCAACGACTTCATCGACTACGCCGTCAAGAAGCACGGCGTCAAGCGCTTCGTCATGTGCGGCGGCGGCTCGAGCGAGCCGGGCACGCCCATGGCGGGCGAGGTGTGGCAGCACTTGATCGACGTCGGTGTCGAGCACTGCGTGTTGAAGCCGACGTGGTTCATGGGTGAGTGGAAATCCTTCTTTCTGGCCCCGAATTCCCGAAAGAAGCAAGGATCTGACGAGAATAATCGTCCACACGCAGATAACTTCTCCGAGGGCTGGCACCTGCAGGAGATCCGGACCGAAGGCAAGCTGCACACGGCGACGGGCGATGGCAGGATCCCCTTCATCAGCGCCAAGGACATCGCTGCCATGGCAGCCAAGCTGCTTACGACGGCGGACAAGCTGAAGTCCAACAGGCATCGCGTCACCGGGCCGGAGAAGCTGACGTACGATGAGGTACGTGATCTCTCTCTCTCTACACCCCTGCAGCTCCACTTTTTTTTGGCTAATGCATTCCTTTCTGCAGATCACCGAGAAGCTGAGCAAGGGTATTGGGAAGAAAGTTGAGCACGTGAAGATGTCGGAGGAGGACAGGAGGCAGAACTTCCTCAAGAACGGATTGCCGGAATACTGGGCCAACTACCTGGCCATGACCGAGGCGAATGCCGCTAAGAATGAAAGCGACGGGCAGATACAGACTGACGAGTTAGAGCTGATCACTGGCAGTAAGGGCCAGACATTTGACGAGTTTGTGGAAGAGAACAAGGCTATCTGGCAATAAGTGTACAGAAACAGCTATCAAGTAGGAATTTGTTCTTAAAGTCTGGTAGGACATGGGACTGTGCCACTATTATTAGTAGCTTCTTCCTGAGATAGGAGACATCAACCGCTAAACAATATAAGGCTCCAAATCACAACCATCATCCACATCAAATCTCTCGACCTTATCATCCAGGCGGCCCATGCCCCTGTTCTCCGGCAACCGCACTCCACACGCCGACCCAGCCCACCCACCCAGATCCTCCTTTTCTCTCAGATACACGCCGACCGGCAGCGCCGCCCGCCCTTCCAGCCTCCACTATCCCGACCTTGACTTCGCTTCCCGCAAGCAATTATGGCGGACCTTTTTCAGCAGACTTACCAAGGCTACGCAGTTGCAGACCACGATTGATGATATTCATCTTGATGAACTTGCGAGTCATGACCTCAATGGCCGGCAAGAATCTAATCAGCAATGGGATATCCATAGCGCTGCATCAGAAATTGCCACTGTCCATTGACCATATTCGAACAGCTCTCAACATCCTTTTCGGCTGGAGGAAAACTGTGGAGGAGGAGCTATCAGGACGAACTGCCTCCGCACTCAATTTTGGGAATGCAGATCAAGCTTAATAATTGTTCCCGGATCGTAGTGCTTAGTCTGTGTTACTGATATGCGTTTTGGTATAGGAACAAAATTCAAGATTTTGTTGCATGCGGTTATCTCAATCTTGGTTAAGATGGTGATAGTCCTTTCGAGTTTTACACCATAAATGTCTATGTGCAAAGTATTCGTAAAATGACTTGATTCTGAACTATGAGCCACATCTACGAAACCATTGACCAGTGCTTAAATCGTCCAGTAGCCTCCTCAAAGAAGAAAAATACCCTCATTCCACCCTGAAACTTCCCACTTGGGGCACTTTTTTCGTTGACATAGGGTTCATTTGTTTGAATCGTTGCGCCGCGGCTCGCCGATCCACAGCATGACCTGGCCGGCATCGTGTGGAACTTCATTGAGGAATCGGCACATTGGATCACCGTTGTTGGTGATCTGTTGTCCCGATGATGGTATCAGAGGAGTTGTTTGGTTGGAATCAAAGGCCTGACGATTCTGATGATCTGAACCTGCGCAGTTCTCCGTCCAGGAGCCCGTGCCTTGAAGTGGGTAGTCCTGTTTCTGATGTCTTCTTTGCAGTATTAGCGCACAATTCCTCATTTCTACGAAGACAGGTGCACTACTTGCCTCGGTCCTTTGTTGGCTTTTTGATCTGACATTCTGATTCCTCTTGTGAAAATTGTCTTGAACCTGATGCTTTGAAGTATCCATTAAGCTGGGTTCGAGATGAGGTCGAAATATATAGACAACTTAGTATGCATTCATGCTCGATGGGAATCAATTCCTTTAGCCTCCGCTGCCCGATCCAACCCGATTCTCGATTCCTGGTGCAACACTAGCTAGCAGTGAAGCAGTAATGGTCGCCGGTATTCAAAGACTCTGACCACGTTACTGATTCCCAAAAGAGGCGGCCTAATCATGAATTGCCATGATGCTGATTCCCATACAAAAGTGCAGTGTCATGATTGGTCAGGTTTTGGGAATCTTTCATGCATTGGGGTCTAAAACACGAGAAGGCTGAAGCTGACTCGGTCGCTTCCGCTTAGATTCGCAGCCAGCAGTGTACTGTGTAACACTTCGCTTCCGTCATGGACCGAACGGGTTGTGGCGCCATAGCTGATCCGTTAGGCAACGAGCCCCGCCCCCGGCAAGCGTGCAGACTAAACCCCATACCCACATCAGAAACAGTTGTTCTCTTGCCATACAACGGGAACCTGGGAATCATGCAGTATATGATTTGACCAGCTCCTTAGTTTGAATGGTCCCAAGCCTGTTCGCAAGTCACCATACGAGGTATATAACCATTGCGAGTCTCGCTCCCCTTTCTCCATAATGCACCTCGACCCATCAACATCCCACCCTCAACGGCCGAGCCCCCTCCAGGAAGCGAACGTCCTCGCAGGAGGAAATATCTGCCTTGAAGAAGACGAAACCCTCTAGAGAGAAGAATTGGTACTGCGAAGAATGTGGCAAGTCCTTTAAGACAAATTGTAACTGGCACAGGCACTTTCGCACTGCAAAACGTCAAGGAGGCAGACCACCTTGTCGAATCGCGGGATGTGAACAAACTTTCAGGCGAGTTGATGAACGAAACAAATATGAGAAAACAGAGCACTGAAGCATTTCAGATTGGCAGGAGCGTGGTAATAGCAGCGAGCCTTCAGTTGTTGGCAGGGTGTTTCTTAGGCTTTCAGAAATTGAAATTGAGTAATCATAGGAGGATTTCCGATTCACTGTTCATGGATATGTCAGCAAATTCACAGAGTATTGGGCCTTGAGACAGCCCATCCACGGTCTTACATGTCTAATCAATATCCAGCTTCAACCATTTTCCAATGAAGGATTATTCTGGAGCTGATGTCAAGGGCGAACAGCGCTTCCCAAAACTCATAGAACTTATGCTTTCACACGATCTCCAGTTACTCTATTTCTACCTCGGCAACAGCTTCATCTTTGAACACTTGGCTTGACTTGGGCCATCGTGCGATACCTATTCTCCTGTAGCTTCGCCTTTGCCCAGCTCGCGCCAAAATGAGCACGAAGAAACGAAGCTCTTTTTTAGACCATTTAGCATCAACTCTTTCTCTCTCATGACCTACGAGCAAGCATGTAACTTCCTGCTCGATCTCCTGGCCCTCCGAGTCTCGAACGAAGAGGTAGCAATCAGTGCCAATCGGGAACCCCAGCGTGCGGCCAAACTTCTCAAAGGTGACGTACGCATCCTCTCTAACGTGGCTGTACGAGAAGCCCTTCGGGACCAATTTCGGTTCACCCGTCCGGAGCTTCCCCCGGATAACACGCCCGCGCATCCTCAAGACACCTTCAACAACGCTCCCAAACGGGTTCCCATCTTCAGTGTTACAAATGAGGCGCTCCAGATCCACCACCGCGTCCGCATCCACCTCGACCCTCTCCAAATACCCGTAGTAGTGCGCGCTCCTGGCGCCAGGCCAGCTCGCATACCACAGCCACGACCAGCTAGGCGGTCCTCCGTCAGCCTTCTCCCAATCCACGGGATACACGCGGCTGCCCTCGTCGTGGCCGATCCGCTTCTTATTGCCCACCCACAGCAAGTTCCTCGGCAGATCGGCCGTCCACAAGCCAGCCACGTAGCTCCCACCGCTGTCCCTGATGCGGTCGCCGACCTTCTGCGCGACGCCGGCGAAGGCGAAGGGCAGGTCGCGCGGGTGTGAGAACTGTAGGTGATTGTAGCGGGTGACGATGGACATCCAGTCGTAGAGCAGGGACTGGGGCGTCGAGTCCGGTTCGAACATGTTCTGGAACTGCGTCTTCGTGGGGAGCTGCTGCACGGCCTGCGTTTCGTCTTCTTGTTGTTCATCGTCGTCGTTGCAGTCCCCGAGATCGCCGCACTCGCACCAGGTGCACGCCCTGCACTCCCACACCAGCTCCGACGCGGTGCAGTGCAGCGTGCGCCGGCTCAGCAGGCGCTCCTGAAACACCCAGCCGCGCTGCAGCAGCGGGTTGGCCGGGTCTTCCGGGCTGCGCAGCAGGAAGTTGCCGTGCGTGATCTGCGGGAAGGGCCGCACCCACACTCCTCCTTCCCCTCCACCACCACCCCCACCGCCACCGCTCACTTCCCTCGCCTCCATACTAATCGTCTGCACCTTCTCCCTATCAAACGCACCAGGCTCATACACATGCGTCCGCGAAAAGAACAAACTCCCCGCCGAATTGGGCAGCGCGGTAGCCGCGATATTGAGGTGCGAGTGGGAGTAGATGTCGGCCATGCGATACGCGTGGTGGCGCCAGTCGTCGGCGCTGTCCTGGATGATGCAGAGCGAGTCGATCCACAGGAAGCGGCAGCCGACCATGCGGGTGACGGTGATGGCGTCGCGGAAGAGGCGCGGGAGCGTTTCGACCTGCAGGTGCTCGAGGTGGGCGTCCAGGTTGGCGCGCACCGTCTTCTTGAGGGCCAGGGCGTCGGATTCGTTGCCCCAGCAGTGGCTGAGGGTCGTGTAGGCGGCGCCGGCGAAGCCCGGGAAGCGCGCCGTCTCGATCAGGCGCAGGTGCCGGTCGTCGCCGTCCGGGTGGATGTAGATGAGGCGCTTGGGCGGGTTGGCGGTCGTAGAGGTGTCGGAGCAGATGCGGTGGTGGGTGCTGCATGCGCGCAGCCATTGGTTGAGCTTGCGCTGGTAGTGCTCGGGGGTGAGGGCGGCGGGGATGTGCTCTTTGCGTCCGAATGCCGGGTGGATGGTGGTTGCTGGTCCTTTTCCAAAATGTAAGCATCCCGCTATTCGTCGTAGTGCGTGGTGTTTTCTTTTACCGGGCTGGCTGTAGAACTCCAGAGGAGCCCGCCTCAGGAAGTGCTCGAATTCCAGCGGATTCTGGCCCAACTTGCGGCCCCAGTGCCCCTCAGCCTGCACCACGCGCTTGTACAGGGCGTTGGAGACGAGCAGGCTGCGTCCCGGGCGCAATTCGATGCAGGGCCGGTAGAACTTGTCGTTCTCGTCCTCCTCCGAGGTTCTCTTACTGGCCTCGCGCTGCCAGGCGACGTCGTCCATTTTAGAGTCCTTGCGATCGGGCGGGCCCATGGTGGCCTTGGAGCGGTACTGCTCCCACTCGCGCATCGCATGGCCCGTCAGCCCGACGCGCTTGACGTCCCAGACGGCTTGGATGCCGCGGTGCAGGACGGCGCAGATGCGGCAGCCCTGCGTCGCGCGCTTCTCCAGTTCCCAGAACGAGGTTATGTGGTACCGCAGCCCCTGGCCTTGGTAGAAGAAGGGCTCCCTCAGCGGCGCGTCGTACAGGCTGTAGTCCAGATCGAGACATGCGGGGCAGACGGGCCTTGCAGCTGCCGCCTGCTGCATGACCTGTCGTCCATCGTCCACCATCTCTCGCTCCCAGAGCTCTTCACTGTACCCTCGCGTCCATATGTACACCCCGCGGCCTTTTTCTTCTTGCGGTGAGGTATTCGGTCGGAGAGGCGTGTTGGCCCCCACAATGTGGACTGTTACCGGTGGAGCTTTGGAGAGCCTACTGACGCGGCCTATTTAAGCGAGTCCGCCTAACTCTCCTCTTATAGGGCCGGGATCCTACCGGGGTGGGTTCTTTGTCAGATCAGAGACGTGTTGCATACACAAATAGCACCCGAGCTTACACCCACCAACACTTAGCTGACCTTGGTATTATCAGCCACGTGCGAAAGTAGCGTCATCTGCCTTGCAGCAATTATTGTCATGTGTCGAGCCACTCTCGAACACTTATATCTGGACATGTCCGGACATCGTCTACTCAATCAGCCATTTCCATATCTATATTCTACAATCCAAACCATCTAAAATCAACTCACTCCCTGCCGACTACCCACTTGAGGCCCAATCAGATTAAACTCGATTTCTACTATAATATCTCCACGAACAAAATCCCCTACTACTATGTACATACACCCAGAATTTTAACAAGATGCTGACCAGAAGTAGCTATATTCCTTCATGGAGGACAGTGAGGCTCTTTTGTAAAATCCAAGCATGCCAGTAATTCGGCTACTCCACGTGCACCCAACCACGAGTATAGGAGCAGTCGCGCACAGAAACCGACCAAAGTATACCACTGGTATACCACTGACATCCGCGACCGAAACTCCCACAACTTGTCTTAGAGAGCGAGGCTCAAAAATTGGCAATCGAGTCTACACTTTAATAGACGCAGTGATGCCTATCATGTCAGCTGGGAAGCAAATCCGGCTCCAGGGGGCACGTCACGAGGTGCTTTCGAAAGCCATGTGCCTGATCAGTCGTCCATCTTTCGGAGCCCATGCTCACCCGAACTCTCGCTCTTCAATGTTTTTCATTGGACACTCTGCCTCATCCTCCACAACTTACAACAATTGCAAGCTCAGTCTTCGAAAGCGACGGCCATGAAATGAGAAGCCAACTGCGGCGTTCTTTCATTCCTTCTTACTCATCTCACACTCTTTTCCGCTTTCGCTGTTAGATTTCCATAATCTACGGTCTCAAATGTTGCAGAAAAAGCGCAAACAGAGACCCCCGACATTGTTGGTTCAAGCAGTTCTTCAGCATTTTTGAGTTTTGGTGATGGTGCATTGAACCGCCAGGCAGAACTGTCGCATGGTTCGAACTTTCCAACAGAGCCTGTAATACCTCTGGAGGGCCTGAGGTCGAAGCGAGTGAATTCCATGTCCGCCGAGTACAGACGCCGAAAAGCGAGCAGTTGTCTGTGGGACTTTCCACCAATTACATACACGAGTGTACGATGAACTGAAAGCAGCAAACTTCTCCAGGGAAAGCCTATATAAGGATTGAGGGCAGACGTGCACGCTTCGCACAAGCCCGCGTGGGCCACCTGCGTCAACCATATCTCCTGACCCGCTTTCTGCAGCTGCACACGGGTGATGACTCACGTATATCACTCTTGCGACCAGTCTTCTTTGGCAAGTTCGCCCGACTTTTCGATGCTTAAAAAGCCAACAGGCAACTTGACGAGCAACACTTTCATGGTGGCTGTTGAACTGAAATTCGGCAGCGAACGCGTTAATCGACATGCGACTCCCGGGCTGCGGTGGCCAACTATACTTTAGTGAGTCATGGTCGGATCCGCGTATCACCGTTCTACATCAAAATTAACAAAGAATGCGCAGTGATGTCTCCAAATGATGTAGTACAAACTCATTCGCAAATGATGAGCGGCGCCTGTAGACAAACCATTAACAGATCGGATATTAACTTAAAATGTATGGTGAAGACGCGGAAACAAGCGACAGTAACAATGACCCATCATGGGATCACGATCCCATGCCAATCTTTCACTGGTATTCAGCGTTGCAGTTCTGCGCTAGGAGAAGTAACCCAAAATCTCTTTTCTAACTTAAATGCATTCATACCGGGATATGTACGACCAAGTGATCACAGGGGAAGTCTGTCCCGTGACTTCGCAGTCCCGGGAAATCCGATTAGTGTTCGAGTCGTTGAACCTTATTTTGACGCAGGCATAGTAGTCCAACCTGGATATGCTCACTCTGTACGAGAATCTGGGCCATCTCGCACCATTCATGCGAATCTCACCGCATATCTCCGCTGAACGCGTGTAAAAACAGATAGGCAAGTCCAGACAGCTTTTTACAGTATCAAATCCAATCTCAATGTAATCTGGGGCTTAGAACAATGGGTGAAGGACCACTCTGAGTACTGCACTCTCATTGAAGATTGCTGTCAACCATCTCAGACCGTTGCATGCACCCCACGTTTCGGAACAAATGCTTCAACTACCTCAGCCTTGCTGAAGTAGCGCGGACATCGAACTCGTAACTCGTAAGAAGTATTTCATATAGCAGCCTCCCGAGAGTGGTGCAAGCAAAGAATTTACAGAAAGTCCATGTATACCCATTCCTCCCTCCTCACGCGCTCAGAATACTTCGACAAAAGAAAGAACGCAAACCAGCACACACCAGCCATCCACCACACCCACAAACCTAATCATCCGTCATCCTCAACACACTCAAATCCCCCCTCTCCTTCCTCTCCCTCTGAATCCACTCCACCGCCTCCAGCAAATACGGCACGAACCTGGCCGGATTCTCCGTCGCCGGGAAATGCCCCAAGCCCTCCATAGTCTTATGAGCGGCGCCAGAGATCTTCTCAGCGGTAGCAGCCGCCAGCTCGGGCGTCGTGGACCAGTCGTACTCGCCGGTGAGCATGTAGACGGGGCAGGCGGCCGTGTTGATCGAGGCGAGGCGCTCGCGGCCGTCCCAGCCGCCGAAATAAAAGTCGAGGTCACCGTGGAAGAGGCCGTAGGCCTGCGCCGAGTACGTGTGCCAGATCAGCGCCTTGCAGCTGGGCGGAGCTGTGGGAGACTGCATGCCGTAGACCCATTCTGGGTTCCACAGCGCTTGGTTGACTTCTGGGGATTCGTCGTTGAAGGTGCGTTGCATGTTAAGGTAGGCGGATCTGCGGGTGTGAAGTCAGTGATGATATGTATCTGATATGTACATTTTGTGAGAGAATATTATGGGGAGACGGTGCTTACCCTTGCAGAGGAATCGTGCCTCCAGCTTTGACCTCGGCGTTGCGCATGGCGATGGCGAGGCAGACCTGGCCAGCCATGGAGGCGCCGCAGATGATGGGCCGGTTCAGCTGCAGCTTCTGGACTACAGCGGCGATGCAGCCCACGTACGCGTCCTCGGTGTTGGTGTGCGAGCCCGGTACGGAGCCTTGCGGTGGGAAGCTGCGGCCGTGGGAGGGCAGGTCGAAGGCGTACATGGTCAGCCGCTCTCGCAGCCGCTTGTCATTCATGACGCCATGGTACTGCCTACTGTCTGACCCGGCTGTGTGCAGGAAGAGAATGTGCTGCTTCCCCACGCCCGACTTCTCGACGAAGATCTTGGTCCGCCCCCAGTGTGGTGCCGTCACGTAGATGTAGCGACCCGTGATGAAGTCGTCGTCCGTCTCGGCCGGGTCTGGGTCGGTGGGGATGGGTCCACAGTGGGCATCATGAAGAAGCTCAAGGACGCGGCGCCAGATGTGTGCGTAGTGTGCAAAGGCATCTTGGTCACCTAAGACCTCGACACCCTTCTGCTTGATATTCATGCCGAACAATCCTGTTGTTCCGAGTTAGCCATGCAGTTCCGGCTGTTGGCGTTGACGCATACCCCAGTAGCTCTGGTAAGGCATCTTGGGAATAGGCTTGAAGAACTCTTCCCATTGTTCCGGAAGTGCTACAAGAGTGAATTTGGCCTTGTCTGGACTGCCCAACTCAGCGCTTCCCTTTGCATTGGCGACATTGACAAGGATTGTGGCATCATTGCCGGCAGCCTTGATGCCGAATGTCACAGGATTGGCAATAGCATTTGTTTTAGTGAATGCTAGGTACTGGACGTCGGTCTTCAGGGCCTCGTTGACTTTGGCGATGATACTGTCGCCTCCCAAGGCTTTGGGGAGATCGGACCAGGCGTGAGCCATTCTGGTTCGGCAGATGACTTTTCAAAACTCAATTGAACTCGGAATAATCAGGGCAGAAAGGATAGGTTTCTCATTAGGAGTACGGTGGGTAGGTATCTCGAGATGGAGAGGTCCAGCAGGTTTTGTGGCCGCTCGTGCACGTGTCGGATGAGAGGGGAAGAGAGTGCATTAACTCAATCGGTTGGCCCTTTGGTCCACTCGCAGGCCTTGGACGGACCAGCATGGTCAAGATTGTCTTGCTGATGCGCTGTAGACGCGGTGGACTGATGACAGGCATTATGGTGATGACAAGTGATGCGGGGGAGTGGTGACTACTGCATGGATGCGGGGAAGTGGCGCTAGGGTCCTGTCGCCGATCGCCTCGACGCGGCGGCGAGCACCTATCGTTTCTTGGTGTTGGGCCAGCAGCGCTCATGGTTGGCTGAAGGGGTGAAAGTAGTGCGACCGTTGAGGTGGGTGGAGTGACCGGAGAAGAGGAGCCTCGACACTGCGTACGTCCCAGACCGTGCTAAGCCAGTGACTAAGCCCTCTCTCCCCTCACCCTTGTGCCGATCTTTGACCTCTCTTCGTTGAGCCTTAAGCTGCTTTGACGTCATCAAGTGTTTGATCTCCATTTAATGTTTTGGGGTCAATTAATAAAGCAAGGGAGGCTGGGGTAAGTGTTGAGCCCCAAATGCAGCGGTCTAGGCCTTACATACAGATTGCAAGAGGAATGGAGATACCGTGGGCATAAAATTAGGCAGGGCACTGCTGCTCTGTACCATGCCAGTCAATTTTCTTCTGTGCATTTTCAACATTGCCAGGTCATATGAAGTGTATTGCGTACAAGGTGTTGAAGCCGTTGCAAGGATCCAGAGTTGCACTCTTGAATCCGCACATGGTGGGTGACATGAAAAAGCGTTGATGTTTGGAGAAGTGGAGGTTTGAAGTTGCGTGCTTTGCATTCACGAGGACGGAAGGCGCGCGGGCCACCTTCCCCCGGGTGCCTTCCCTTTCCGGAAGGATTCATCCCAAGCACTTACCACACGCCATCTTGCATTTAGCGAACACCTAGCCGCCTGTCGCTCTACATCAAAGCCAAGCGCACTACCCGAACTATTCTCTCCGAATCGTGAGCACGTTCGTTCCTGTGAGTTCCATCGCTTGGTCACTCACAACGCCAACGGGCCGCAAAGGACAACAAGCTGACCGCGCTGTACCCAGCCAAGCAACCGACGCTCCGTCATACACTACAAGCCGCTCGTTCGCGCAGGAACCTCCAGCCGCACACCTTATCCTACCACCCAGGTCTGTCGCAGAGCCGTCGCACATGCCACCGTACAAGATGAGTGCAGTGACTACCTCCCAGGATCTCGCCCGACGCCCAGCATGAGCAACGAAAACGAAAAGCCCAAGTCCCCCGCTGAATCGGTCCACGAGATGCCGGCCAACACCAAGATCGCCATCGGCGCCTGCGTCGGCGGTGCCTTCGCTCTGCTGCTCATGCTGGCTTTCGCGAAGCCGTTCATCAAACGCTGGCGCTGTCGCCGCCGCGGCGAGACGCAGCACATCTACTGAGGCTGACCTTGTGCTGTCAATGGCTCCGATACGAGATATTCGAGGCTGTTCTGTGGTTCACGGATTGGGTGCAGCCACCAAAGTCAAAGCTTTTCCACGACATGTGCCCTGATGGCAGTGAAATCAAAGAGAGAATGATGAACACGGACACCTAGATACTCGGGGTTCGATCGGCCTCATGACGTTCTCGCAGGTACCTCCGTAGGGATTCCAGCTAGTAAAACCCACAATGAGCTCATCAGGTAGATTGAACGAATCATGGCGCGCGGTCGTTGAAAAGGATAGTCCTCGTCTGACTCTTGCGCAACTTCTGCAGTGACAAAGCTCTAGTCAACCGGTGAAAATGCAAATCTGATACCATGGGGGATCGACCATTGTTTTCCAAATCATGGGCGTTGAGAAATTGCAGATAACAATGGCGCCGGGCGCTTCCTGCGGCTCTCGCTCAACCCCACTGCACCACTGACGAACCACATCTCTGCGCTGACGATCATGGCTCGATACGGCGCAGATCCGTTCGACTCGAGCAAATGAGTTGGAGAAATGGGCAGATGCGGCCGCTGCTTCTTCCTGACAGGGGAACCGTCCCGGGTCACGCTGGGGCAGGAAGGGGGGCAGATGTTGGGGGCTTTTTGGATTGACGTGCAGCGAGATCGGAGAAAATAATGAGGCAAGTGGCGGTGTCTTCTAGATGCAAGCAGCATCTTCTAGACGCGACAACCGCCGCCGGTTTGATCAACAGTGCTTAGAGTTGCGCAACCCCCAAGCTTTTTCCCTGGAGACGGCGTGACAGAGTACTGGGACCTCAGCTTGCTTTGCGGGAACGCACTGACGTTGGCGCCCTCAAATTCGGGTTGCCCGTGGCGGGGGAGAATATATTGAAAATAATTGCTTGGCGTGATAGGTGTGCCTGATCGGGGATGGCGGCCGATGACGGGACAGGTCTCGTGTTATTGAGCGGCAGGGAAATCAGGGAACATGGCAAGATTTGGAACGTCGCATCTGGGAAAATGCGATCAGCGGGGATGTTGCGATGTCGCGCAGCTGTGCCAGGGCGTGGGGCTCTGACGCTTTGCATCATCAGATCGGCAGTGGGCACACTGATTACAGCTGAAGGCGGGCGGCTGAAGGCGGCGGCTGCCTCGGAGCGGTGGCAGCAGGAAGGGAGGAGTGTTGCGATGGGCGTGGGTGAGAGAGACAGGGAAGCGCCGACAGCGAGAAAGAGTTTCGACGTCAATGGGATTCCGCGAAAGCAGTAGTCAGGGGTCCCGCAGAGTTGGCGGGATAAGCTTAATGGTGGGGCCCAAAGCGCAAAGCGGGAAAGGAAGTGAGCTACTGTTAGTCTTTCAAGCCACCACGAGCCAGCGCGTGGCCTGGAGGCTGAGCCTATCGCGCTCCGAACGACGCCGCGCTGCTTCCTCGGCGCCAATGACATGGCGTTGAGTCGCGCGCAACGATGTGCTACTGCTGTGTGACCCGGTGATGTGGGTTCGTCACCCGCCGCCAGCCATCCGATAAAGCCAGCCCAGAGCCCACCCCGGAATCCGCTTGCAAGAGTCCATCACCGCCCTTCCAACGTTGCAATCTTCCCCACAGATCTATCAGTCATTCGCTTGAGTGACGTATTCTTCCGACCACTCAACTCCTCCCCTGTTGCCAATCACTACAACACAATGGCCTTCTACTTCGACGACTTCCTCACCGCAGGCGACGCCGAGCAGGCCGTCCGCTACAAGTTCTCTCACGTCGACGTCCGCCCCGGCTCAGCCGCAAGTGAAAGCTCGGCCGGCTCGTCTTCCAAGAACAGCACCACATCCCTCATACGCGACAACAACACCCGGAGCAAGCTCGTCAAGAACACTGCCCGTTACGCAACCCCCGTCGCCTGCGCAACCTGGCCCTGCAAGGCTCCTCGCGTCGAGGAGATGAACCGCAACCAATTCTCTCAATACCATGCCCACCGCATGGGTTACTCCTACCTCAACCTCTGAGCGTAGGAACACGCTATTTCCTTTTTCGAATTTTTTTAAGATACCCCATTTCGCCCGTAGACATTCTACGCTGCGATAGATCAGAAGGTGGCTCTTCCCGCGACCGACGACCTCCACGCGCCGTGGACGCCTCGATCATCGCCGGAAGAACACCAATTTCCTATGTATTGGTCTCTCACTCAGGTCATTCATTGATACCCCCCCGATCCTCGTCGTTTTCACCAACACTCTTGTATCGACGACTGGACGGGAGAAGAGTCGTCCACAGTCCAGTCGAAGAACGAGAAGAGCGCATTCATTCTCGCCATCCTCTTACAAAATGCTTGAAAGCATCTGCGTCATACCCCCTTCCAGTTACCGGGACACCTCAGGAGGATCCGCTTTCGTTTCAGTGAAAGGAGAGGAACGTTCGACTGTGAGCGGTGGCCAGAGGTTGCGCGCCTTGTTCCACATGTACACTGGACAGCAGCAACACTATCGTCACCATCACCACACCCGCTCGAAGGCCGAGGGGGTGTATGCAGGAACGAAATCCGAGGCGAAAAAGCTTAGGATAGGACCTGCATTAGCCGTCCAACTAGCCAGCTCCCAACACGTAGTCTAGACCACCAACCAGCAGTCAGATAGATAAGCGTAGCTAGCAATTTCCGCGCCGTCGCGCGGTTGAAAATATTAAACAACATTTTCACATACCACTACTTTCTCCACACTTTGCCGTCAGCGGCTGCTTATCGTGCGCTGCCATTGACGTGATGAACCGGGGAGCGCAGGGGAAGGAAAAAGTTATCGTGGAGGAATTAGCACAGCCACCGCACGCGACAGTCAACCATGGTTCGCGGCCGCGTGCAAGTCCGGCCGAGAGAGTCCGAGCGCTTGTTGTTGTTTTTGCAGGTCTCTGACGTCGGTACGTGCGATCGTCATGGGCATGCGGGACGAACCGCCCATGGTGAAACAAGACGCCTGTCGCCTTGCCATGTGGAGGGAGGGGGGCAAACCGCGTTTCTTCCAGGATCGTGCCTGCAGCCTACAGCGCGCGGCTTAAAAAAAATTTCGATCTTTGTTTTTTCCTTCAATCTCTATCCCCTCCGCTTGTGCGCGTACTAACTTCCACTTACGTAGATTTGTTTTTTTTTTTTTGTGCTCCTGTCGTGGGTAGTTGAAGCTGTCGTCCGGACGTGTATGTAGAATTTTTAATTGGACATTCTCATCCGGACGATAACTTCAACTACTCATACGTTGTTTTGTTTTTGCTTTCGATCTCTATCCCGCCCGCTTGTGCGCGTACTAAGTCCGGTCTTTTATCCCACCTATGTGTTTATCTAGTCCACCAGCACGCCATTGCCGAGGTCCGATACAACCGCGCCCTTGTCGCCGGGCCGTGTCGAACTGCGTGCCGCAACACCATGTCATCAGTCGTAGTTTCAGATACATGAAGCCATCGTCCGGTTCTCAAGAAAGGTTGCCAAAGTTTACCGCGCCGGAGTTAGGCATCGAGAAACGTCATCAAAAGAAAGCATGGCTGGTGGCTTCCGTTCCAACGCCGCCTTATCGCTACCCTACGCCACCGGTATCACCATCACCGCTGCTGGCGCCGCCGCCGCCTTCCTCTATTTACTCGCCACCACATCCGACAATGCCGCCGCCAACGGCCGGAAAAATAATGACCACAGGAGAAATGTCATCCCATCCCCGCGCACCACCCTCCTGCCGCAGCTCTCGGCCGCCGAGCAGCACGATCTGCCCTACCCACCGGACGGCCTGCTGCCGGGAGCGCGCGATGTCGATTCGCCGTACGGCAGTGTGCGCGTCTATGAGTGGGGGCCGGAGGATGGCGCGAAGGTGTTGCTGGTGCACGGCATCAGCACGCCGTGTATAGCACTCGCAGCTGTCGCTGAGGAGCTGGTGAAGAGTGGGAGGAGGGTGATGCTTTTTGGTGAGTTTTGCAGCAATTCCTTTTTTTTTTTCACTCTCTTAGTGTGCATCCCGGAATTTCTTTTTGTTTCTCTCCAGCCGTGAATGAGGCTTCGTGATGTCGTAGAAGCTGTGAGATCTATTGATGACCTATGGATGACTATAATATTGCTCTTCTCAACATTTATATTCAATTGTGTCCCTTCATCAATCTTCCATCCTGTCCACCCCTTTCTCCCTTTTTCGACAAGTGGTGACATCCGTTCCTCCCCTCCCCCAATCTCCTTACGAACCACCACCCTCAATATCAAAAAAAAAAAAAAACATTCAAAACCCCCACTAACCAACGCAACCAACAGACCTCTTCGGCCGCGGCTTCTCCGACAGCCCCACCGGCCTCCCCTACGACGCACGCCTCTACACGACGCAAATCCTCCTCGCCCTCGCCTCCTCCCCGCTCTCCTGGACCGGCTCGGCCAGCCAATCTTTCTCCATCGTCGGCTACAGCCTGGGCGGCGGCATCGCCGCCGACTTCGCCTCGTACTTCTACCCACGCCTCGTCTCTTCCCTCGTCCTCATCGCGCCGGGGGGCGTCATGCGCCGCGAGCGCGTCAGCTGGAAGAGCTGGTGGCTGTACGACGTGTGCCCCCTACTAATGCCGCAAGGTCTGTTGCGGAGGCTGGTTGGGCGGAGGTTGTATACGCCGGTCGGTGGTGATGATGATGATGATGCCGCTGCCGCCTCTACGACGGCCGCCGCTGCGGATGTTGGGAACGCGGCGCAGGCGGAGGCGGGTCAGGTGGTGGCGGTGCAGCAGGGACGCGGAAGGAGCAGGAGAGATAGTATGCTCTCGCATCCAGCGCCGTTGCTCGGCGCTGACAGGCCGCACGTCACGGCTGCGGGCGCAGTGAACTGGCAGCTGGCGCATCATCGGGGGTTCGTCGTGCCGGCATTTGTGAGCAGCATGCGGTGTGCGCCCATCTACGGGCAGCAGGAGAGGTGGCGGGTGGTGGGGGAGAAGGTGGAGGCGGAGAGGGTGGCAGCGGTGGAGAAAGGGGAGAGGGAGAGGAGGAAGGGAGTGTTGTTGCTGCTCGGAAAGGATGATCCGATTGTGTTGGTGGATGAGGTGGGGAGGGATGCGGTTGATGCGCTTGGTGGAGAGGATAATGTGATGACGGTGGTGTTGGAGGCGGGGCATGAGCTTCCGATGAGTAAGCCGAAGGAGGTTGTGAGGGCGATGGTGGAGTTTTGGGAGGGTGCGGTGTAAGATGCGTTCTAAGTGCCAGGAGAAGCAGAGGATAGAGGTGCATATAGAGATATTTAGTAAGTGCGTAAGTTCTACAGCTCCCCATATTGCGTATTTGTTATCCATATATAATCGACCACGCTCTTGTTTAGCGTGACCCTTATCTACTCCTTTCCAGTAGAATTCCTCAAAGGCGGAGGCCGCCCGCTATAAGACTCAAAATCAGCATGAATAGAAACAGTAGAATTCAGAATGGTGCGTTGGATGCCTGTTGATTGTTCTGCGGCTCTACCAAAAGATGGGCAAACACTGGATCACAATCATAAGCTTGGAGATCTTGTGTTAATCCTTCCGTTAAGATTCTGCTGGCTCCTCCTCCTTCAGCATATAATCATCGCATCAGCGTTGTCAACGCCTTCGTATTCAACATATCCGGAGTGCTACTAGAAAGTAATATGGATTTTGCGTCGGAATTAGCCCTTGCTTCTATGAGGTTTCACACGGCTTTTAGAAAGAACTTGCCGCTCTTCTCCCCAGTCGTGGACTTTACATTCAGGATATCATTTCTCCCAAGCTTTCGCCCAAACAACTATGTTTCAATTACACGGCCAATTTGCCGTGCTATACTAGGACATCAGAGAATATTAGTTCTACTATTTGTCTAACGCAATCCTCTAGTTCTTGATTCAGCGGCACTGTCTTCAGCGTGACTTTGTACTAGTTAGTGGGATAGGTATGAACAAGTGCCACCGAAATCTCAATCAAATTCAAGAGTGATTGCCAAGGTATGACAGTTATTCCCGGGAATGTCGGCCTCACTATGTAGAAATCTCAACGGGCTTATTCAAAGTTCTACCAACTCCACTTGCTGTTGTTCTTGGTGGAGAGGACGCAGACTATGATCTTCAAGGTATTTTACGGCCATGGGACGCCCTGTATGAGCCATAGACATATTTGAAAGATGTCGAAATACTTAATTCACATCTCCACTCCGTGGTTATAGTTTACTGCTTTAAATAAAGGTAAAGAGGCCAGCGATTTTAAGAAGTCATGCTTCCCCATAGCGTATCTTCTTGCATGAGGCAACAATACGTGAACGCTAGTATATCAGTACGGGTGGCTATGACTTCCATGTCTTTCTTGCATCGGCAAGATTCTCCACGTATAAGTTAAGGTTTAGCTGAAAGCAGCTGGACTTAAACGTATACGGTTAACAGCAAATCGAGTTACCGCTAGCGCTGCCGGCTCCTCCAACTCCTCCAGCGCCGTTAGTACTACCAGCAATACTATTAGTATACATTCTTTTCACGATCAAATACATTGAGACATAAAGGTACAAATGTACAAAAAAAAAACCCCAAACGAAAGAGAAAAAAAGAAGAATGCGGATAGACGCCGACATATACGCTTGCGTTGGATGCTTACGAGACGCGTAAATCTGACTTAGTTTTTCATAGCGTTGCATTTTAAAGAGCGAGAGCTTTACTAAATAAAAGGCGCTTTTGCTGGGTTGGAAGAAACTTTGAAAGGATTATCACATATTACTAACGGTGCTGAAGGAGCCGAAGGAGCTGGCAGCAAATCGGATTGCTGGAGGCCCGTTCCTGCATGCAAATCACCCTTGCTTCCAACGTCGCCAGTTCTATCAGCTCTACCAGCTTGACTAGCCTATGGGGAACTTTATCGATGTGTTGAGGATTGGATTTACTTTGGCTAATATCTGTAATAGATCTACGAGGATGTCGATACTGAAATCTCTTCGCGAGATTTTACTAACAGCGACAACATTCTTGGAGGACTGTCTAGAGCTCTAAATTTCTACTATTGACGTTAGCATACATTTGGATTAATTTCTCCTCGATCTATGATAGAGTAGATCAAGACATTACCCAAAACGCACGATCCCGTGACTGACGTGATATTTTGTTTTTGGCTCAGGGGTAGCCTGGGCCATTTCATCACGCGATAAATAAGGGAGCTTTTAGTTTGATCTACATGATCCAATGTCTTTGCTAATAATCAAGCAATATCAATGTGAACCAATATATTTGGCTGAAAATTTGTAAAATTTAGGTAAATTCTTGATATGCAGAGCTAAAGAGCAGTCACGGCACTTGAAAATATCAGCTTGTAGAATGCCATTGCGTTTATTGCCACAGATATGATAAAGTCTTGTGTTGAAGTAGCAGCTGACTGTACCTGCGCCAGACCAGAAGACTTGGCTGCACTTGGTTGTACCGCAAGTGGCAAGAGCCAGTGGCCAGAATGAAAGCGTAGGAAAAAAAGTTAGTCCCGGAGCAGAGCGCTGGGAAAGGAGAAGTCTTCCAACCTCCAAATATAGGACGGAACACTCCGAATCCTTCCTTTATGCCAAAAATATGGTCATGTTGAGGTAATGGCCGACGGAGACGTGTGAAATGCCAACGGCGGAGTGGCGGCGAATTTACGTATGGTCCCACCAAGCTCACGTCCTTGCTCGTCTACTTTCGGCCAATCATAACTAAAGCATAAGAAACGTGCAGTCCCAGCCCGTAAGCCACCATGCGGTGATAAAACAAGTATCGTTGCAAACACGCACTTTGGCGCCACAGATCTGCAAGCATTATGGACAAATTTTTTTAATGAGTAGAGCCACGCAACCGGAGAACTCTCGCGCTGGTGTCGGCGACAGCGGCAGGAAGAGTCACTGTTTAGGTCATTGAGCCTAGATTGCTGATGACGGCAAAGGGAAACCTGCGTAGACTGAAAGCATGCTTGGAACTTAGGCCATGACATCTCCATAATTCTGTCCGCCAGATGAACACTGTCGTTTTAAACCAAAACCCAAAGCATCAACATTACAATCCTAAAGATCATGAAGTAAATAGAACGGAACGGTCAAGTTGCAAAGGCAAATCAACCCTCAAGCTCACGAGAGCAATCACTGTAAAGCACAACAGGATACTGAAGTTTTCTTTCAAACTGAAAGCCATTTTCATTTTTGGAAACAAACCCGATCAAGTTTCCGTAAAGGTCTCATCAGGTCGTGCTCTACCACCCACCCCTCCTCCCTACCCCCCGCCTTCATCCAACCACCCCCCTCCTTTTCCCCATCCCTTTTTTGTTCCATGCATGCCATTCAAAAAAGAGAGCCGCATATCGTCGTCCTTACACATTCGAAAGCGAGAAAAGGGGAAAAGAAACGTGATGGTACCAGCATAATAAAAAAAAAATAAAGGGAGAGAGCAACACCGCAAAGCAAAGAGCCCCCTCAAATCCCCAATCAAATTAACTAACCCCTGCGAGCAGAGAAAGCGCCGGGCCTGTACTTGCCGTCAGACGCGCCACCGGCAGGACGAGGGGGGGCATCGGAAGAGTCGCGATCCCTGGGCTCGCCACGAAGGTGCGGCGGGCGGTAGCCACTGCCAGACGCGGGCGCCGGGCTGCCCGACGCGGGCGAGCCGCGGGCTTGCGGCGGCTGCCAGCGGCCCGAGGAACCGGCAGGCGAGCCGGAGTCTCCCCTAGACAGACCCTCACGGCCACGGGATCCGCTGCCCTCGCGCTCGCGCCAGGAGGAGCCACCACCTTCGCCACGGAGAGCAGGGGGAACATAGCCACTGCGCCTGGGCTGCTCGGCCTCGGCAGCAGGAGCTTCCGCAGCAGGAGCGCCGCCGGAAGAGGCCTTTGCGGCCTCGCGCTCACGCCACGACGGCTTGTTGCCGGAGAGGGCGAGGCGCGGCGGACCATCGTTGCTTGCACTTGGGCTTGGGCGCTCTTCGGCGGCAGGAGGAACCCAGCGGCCTTGCCTCTTGGCTTCCAGCTTGGCCTCGGCCTCGGCCTCGCGGGCGCGCTGCTTTGCGGCAGCTTCGTCGAGTTTCCTGTAGAACTGTTAGTCTTTGAAACTTATGAAAAAAGGGACAGGATGGTACTGACTTGCGCTCCTCTTCCCGCGCAAGCTTCTGCTCCATCATCCTCTGTCTCCTCTCCTCCTCCTCCCTCTGCCTGGCCTCCTCCTCTTCTGCTCTCCGTTCTTCCTCCTCGCGACGCCTCCTCTCCTCTTCTTCCCTCTCGCGACGCTCCCTGGCCTTGCGCTCGCGGACTTCCTTAATGCGGGCCTGCATCTTCTGGTTGAGATCTCTCTCGGCGGCCTTCCTGCGCTTGTCGAACTCGGCCTTCCTCTGCTCCTGGATCTGGTTGCGGTACTTCTCGTAGACGGGTACAAGACGGCTCAGGCGGTGCTTCAGGGAGACTTCCTCGTCGTGCTTCTCCTTGCTCTCCCTGAGAGTGTCCGCCTTCGCCTTCTCGTAGGCAGCAAGATCCTTCTTGCGCTGTTCCTCGTAGTCCTCGGCAAGGTGCTTGACCTCCTCGCGGCGGTAAGCACGTTCAAGATGGTCGATGCGCTTACCGGTGATGCGCAGCTTCTCGCCGATCTCGTTCTTCTCCTTCTCAAGAGCGGCAAGCTTCATGGCACGGATACGGCCGGAGTCGAGCTCGTCAATGTTGACATTGTCAAGATCCAGATCAACGCCCTTGACGCCGCTCTTCAGCTCGTTCAGCTGCTTCTCAATCTCCTCGCGCTTGATACGCTCCTGTTCAGCCTTGAGACGGGCCATATCACGGGCCTTCTTCTCCTCAGCCAGCCTCTGGGCCTCGGCAGCAGCGGCCTGCTGTTGAGCGATCCTACGCTTGGTAGCCTCGTCCTTCTCCTTCTGAGCAAGCGCACTGGCCGCGGTCTGCTTCTTGCGCTCGATGATCTCCCTTCTGGCAAGAGCCTCCTGGTGTTCCTGCTCTGCACCAGCTGCTGCCCTAGCCTGGGCCGCCTCCTTGGCCTTCTGGCGTTCCTCGTTGAAGCTCGGATCGACATACTGGCAAGTGATGTACAGCGACTTGGCCAGGCGGGTGAGCTGGGAGCGGACGATCTCTGCGGGAGTGCTCTGGAGACGCTGGACCGAGCCAGTCTCGGTTTCAGCCGAACCAGCAGCGGAGCCGGGGTGGAGAGCCTTGGCGGAGGAGAAAACATCCGAGTCGAACGTGAGGACACCGGAAGCGTGGTCGATGCGGATAGCGAGGTCACCCTTCTTGCAGCCGTTCATGATGAACTTCTCAATGGTGTCGGCGCTGACCTGGAAGGGCTCAGGGAATTGGGCGAGGTTCAGGACGAACTTGAGATCAACAGACTCGTAGACCTGGGAAAGCTGCTGGAACAGACGGGTGAGGATGACCTGCTGAAGAGGCACAACGTACTTCTGCATTTCGGGATCGGCACCGATCTGGGCGAGGATGGGGGAGATCTTCTGGCAAATCGAGAGCGGGTGGAAGTCGACCTCGAGGATGTTGTAAAGGTCCTTGATCTCGGGTCTGGCCCTCCTGAGCAGACCCTTGTTCAAAGCATCCTTGAACAGAGTAGCACGGGTGGGGGCGGTGGACATGCCAAGGAGGTTAGTAAGACGAGAGTTCTTGTTCTTCTTAGCCTCATCAACGTCAACAAGAGCACCACGAGAGCGAGAAGTGCTGATGACGGGAATGGAGAGCGCAGACAGCAGCACAAAGGAAGCAGCCTTGGTCATGTCAGCCTCAGTGACGGCCGGGTTGTCCTTCTTCGGGCTTTGGCCAGAAGCAACAGCCGCAGCGGAAACGCGCATGAGGTTGTAGTAACGGCTCCAGGCGGCAGCGTGGAAGAGGTAGTTTTCGCTGACGAGGAAGATCCTGGTGAGCTTCTCGAAGTAGTTGGCCATCATGACGTTCTTAGCGGGACGCTTGCTCAGGCTAAGAAGAGTGTGGATGTCCTCAACACTGCGGAAAGCCTCCTGCCAGAGCTCCAGCTCGACAGCGACGTTGAGCTGCTGGAAGCGGGTGTCGAGGTGGCGCTGAAGGGTGTCCGGGTCGCTGAGGTTGATGGCGTGCATCTGCGAGGAAAACTTGGCAGCGCTCTGGAGGTGGTTCCTCAGAAGCTCGCAGAGCCTCCTGAACTCGGTCTTCCTGGCATACTTGGAGCAGAACTGGAAAGCCTGGTGGGCCGTCTGCTGGTACATGACCTCGAGGCGGGCATTGTTCTTGAAGATGTCCAGAACCGTACGGTAAGTCTCCCACAGGAACTTCAGCCAAGGCGTGACAATAGCCCTGTCGGTGCGGTCCTTGGACTGCTCACCGGAGACGGTGGAGAGCAGGATGGACTCGGGGGTCTCGGAGGCCTCGAGGTCCTCAATGTTCTGGCCAGCGGCACTGTCGATGGTAGACTGGACCTCATCGGCCTTGGTCTGGGCCTCGGTGACCTTCTTCTCGGCGAGCTCAATGAACTTCTTGAAAACCAGCTGTTCCAACAATATTAGTCGTTGCCCCACTCCGTTAAGTCAACGTGGAGGCGTACCTCGATGGTGCCGATGTTCGTGTTCTGGGCGGTGTTCTTGTACTGGTACAGGCCGTCCTTGGCGGTCTTGCCCTTCCTAAGCTCCACAGCCAACTCGACAAACTGTATCATCATCGGCTCGAGGGAGGCGATAGGGTTGTTGCGGGTGCGCTTGGAGACGACATGCTCGTGCAGGAGGGCCAGCGCGGCCTGCTGCTGGCCGACGCCGATGAGCTCTTGGGCCCTCTGTAGAGAAATGGCATGTTAGTAGGGCTGAACGCGAGTTGTCTGCGCGTGGTGGGCAAGCGCGGTGACGCGAGGCGGATCCGCGCACAAAGCGCACAATGGAGACTTGCCTTGAGCACATTCTCCGGCCTGCTGTGGGGTGGCGGCGGCATGATGGGCAAGCTGTTCGCTGTGTGCGGCTGGCTGGTGCTTGCTGCGTGGGGTCCCGGTCGCGAGCAGCCAGAGCGTCGCTTGGTGTAGGCAAAAGTTGGTGGATGTGATACCCGAAAACCGCATATAGGCGCCGGAGGTTCGGCGCGTGTTAATCCGGGGTTGTATCCACGGTCTAGCAATCCTGATCCGCGAACAGTCAGAACACCTTTGCAGAAAGTCGTCAGCAGAGCCACTTCCCTGCTGCAGCCTGTCTGAGATGTACTGCTACAAGCAGCTAACGGTACTATTCGTGGGCGTTGCAGGTCCTCGTGCGACTAGCACTTGTAACGGCAGACGCGAAGACTTGTGCGGAACGACGTGTACCCGCGATCCCCGCACTATCAGCGAAACAGATGCTGAGCTATGGCAGCATGGGGCGCATGAAATAGGTTTATATGACGCTACAACAATGTTGAGCCAGCCAAAAGTCTAGCTTGGTACCTATGTCCCCGAACACGCGTCTTGACGGAGTTTCGACTGCCCACTCGCTGTTGCAATACAGTCCCCTCTTGCAGCCGATGGCTAGCGTGGATTTATTTCTTGCTCATGTCATGGGTAGTTGAAGCTACATATCGTCCGGACGAGAATGTCAAATTTTTAATTCTACATACACGTCCGGGCGATAGCTTCAGCTACCAACATGTGTTATTTTTCTAGCCATCGGCTGCGAGAGGGGGCTGTACTGACCTCGCGGTTACGACGCCGGTTTTAAGGTTGAAGTCCATCAGCATTCGCAGCCGTCACAAGGACAGCTGCAGGCGGGAAGCGTTCGCCCGCCATGGCACCAAGCAGCGCTAACGGGCGGTGGTGGCGGGAATAGCTGAAGCTGGACCAGTCAAATGGCGGAAACCTTCGCGAGCGCAGAGCTGACGGCCACTGCGCAAGGGAACAGGCCGTTGGGTGGTGCTTATGTTTACACGCCGACCGCCCAATGCAGGCCTCCTTGCACTGAGACAGGCGCCTGGACACAAGAAGTACCCTTTGCTGGTGGCGCGTCGGATCTCGGGCGGTACGAGGATCGCTTCATGGATGCAGCAGGGCCGGGAGGGAAGCCGCGGCCACCTGGCACTGCGCCGTGGGATGTCGAGGGAATCGCCAGCAGTTCCAGTTGGGCGCCAATAACGCCGTGCTGTTGCGATCGCCGGCGGGTGAAGAAAGGCCGCTAGGTGGGATGCTTCGGGCCTAGCGCCGTCTATGCTGCGAATCCGCCCTTGGCCCAAGCGAGCGACCTTCTCCTGGCCGAGCCTCTCCTTTGCAAGCTCCCAGCAGCCGGGACTCACGATCACCACCGAACCATTGTGCGCTCCCGCCCGCAGTCGCTCGCCCCCCGCGGCTTCGTCTACCTCGATCTCCTCACGCTCCCTCTCGCCTCTCCTCACCAGCGCCGTTCCTTCCTCCCCCTCCGACAACCCGCGAGAGTCCGCGACTGCCCCGAGACGCCGCGGCTTGACGGCCGGCTACTCCTCGTCGTCGCCTACCCTGCGCACGCAGGTACGTCGCACCATCTCGCATCGCACCCAATGCCAATGCTCACCCGCCACAGACGCTCAACCCTCGCGATTCTCGTTTGACGCCGCCTGCCCGCGACCGACGCGCTAATACCATTCATCGACCCCGGCGAACATGATGTCAACCCCATACGAGGCCCGCAATGTTGGCGACGGCAAGTCGAAGAAGCAGAGCATGGCCGAGCTCAAGCTGAGGCGGTTGACGGAGCTGAACACGAGGCTGAAGGAGGATCTCAACCGCTCCCGGATACCTGTGTCGGAGGCCGCGCAGGAGTAAGTCGCGCCATCGCCCGTGTCGCGCCGTCGCGCTGGTCGCTAACAGAGGCCTGCCAGCTTGATCAACTTCACGGACAAGGAGCCCAAGGATTTCATGGTACCGTCGAGATGGGGAACGGTATGCGCCCCCGCCGCTTTGTGAGCGAGGTGTCGAGCTAATCCAACGACGGCAGGTCGACAAGCGTGATGACCCGTATGCGCCACAACAATCGAACGGCTGCTGCATCGTTATGTAGCCAGGACCACGACGACACTCATACCCCCCTACATTTCCCTTCTTACCCACGGCGTTTTCAAGAGTTTTTTGATTCACGGCATTTCGCTTCTTCTCGGTTAATACACACCCTGCTCGGGCGCCGACTGCTGGGTCTTTCGATCAGGATCCAGCGCTTTTTTCTTACCGATATCACTGTATCCCGAAAGACGGTTGTATATTAGGATTGGCAAGTGTTCTCCAGCTGTCCATTGCAGTTGAAGCGTGGGAGGGCGGCGGCGGCGGCTCTGGTTCAAAAGTGATGAAAGACCTTTTTTTTCTTTTGCTGCAGCACAGTTCTTTCCGTCCGCGCTGCCGTTCGTGCTAATACTTCAAAACGAAATCATATCACTATACGCTCCCTACCCCTCTCCTCGTGATGACCCGGCCGCATTGGCGATGCATTGATCCGCGCATCCTAACCGCAGCCTCCACCTCCGGACGAACCAAACTCAAATGATGAGGCTGGCTTTGTGGCGCGCACCGCTGCCGCGGCCAGGAGCCCCCAGCGACAGGTAGCGAAGGCCAGCAGCCACGCACGTGACACACAGGCTAGCAAATTGCGCATTTCCACCTGCTGCAAGGGGAGAGGGCGCTGGACGACGCCATTCCAGGTTTCAGAAACCTTGCGCACGTTATCTCAGGGCCGTTGCGCACGGGAGAGCAGCAGCCGAGAACGCATACCAAGCGGTGGCCCTCGGCCGGAATGCAGGTCGAACCGCCTTGATCGCTGGGTGCAGAAGAAGAGGCGCGATACCTTGCAGCCTCGCGTTTGGCTGGCTCGGGGCACGGAGGCTGATAGGCCGGGTTAGTGGGAGGCTTCGAAGTGGCCTGCCGCTCGAGACGGACCGTGCTCTGGAGACCCGCAGCCGGGGGACAGGGGAAGCGCATCCAAGCAACGAGGCCCCAGCCGCACGTCCACCAGCTATTTTATCCGGCTGGACGGACAGACGGCGGCAGACAGGCCCTGGTTCACTCGGGCAACCGAACCCTGTTCAACCTTTGTCCTCTGGGCCGCCTCACGATGCCGGGTGCTCGTTTGGCAGGCTTGTGGTTGGCGTTGCGGGGCGTATCGACAAGATTAATCTCCCCGTCGCCGACCCTAGCATAGCGTGCAAAAGCCTGCACCGCGAGAGCCTCGCAAGCGACTGCACTTGCTGCGCGGAAGCGGAACGCGCGTAACAAGGAGCGCGGAGCACTCTCATCATCTCTGGCCATGGCCCAATTTCGTTCCTGTCGTGATTTTCGCCGCAGCCACTCCATATCCTGGCCATGTTCGCCCACATTTATAGCCCTTCGCCCGCACGTCCGTGCCGATCACGGCGCGGCCGGCCGGCCACTCTCCAGCCGCCCGGTGCAAAGCTGCTGAGTGTTCCATCGCATGGTTTGCCTGTCCAACGGCATGATAGCAATTTTGACGTCGATTCATAAGCAAGGTGCGATGGGCCCGGCCACAGGCGTTCGCGTGGGCAGCATCCACGTGAAAATGAATGCCATGGCTCATGAAACTTCACGCCAGGATCGCCGTCGTTCTGTAGGCGAGGCGGGGCTGGACCTGCGCCGTTTTGGATGGGAACGGCATCGATCACGTTCCAGGATCTGGCGAGGGCTGCGTGTCAGGTGAAGACCAAAATCCAGAAAGATGTCGAGCATGACCTTTTCTTCCGCATTGAGTATCTCCAAGTCTGACGCAGACTGTATGCGTCAACTAGATTGCCAAAAAGAATTCGTCAGCGCGCCAATGCTCCATGGGGCCACAGCAGCTATAGGAAGAGGCCGGCAGCGCCACGCGCAACCAAGAGACGAGACATTCTCCCCCAGGTAAGCAGCGTAAGCAGAAGTCGTTGTAGGGCTGCGTCGCGTTATTCGCGCGGCAGAGCAGCTAGCAGAGAGCCGGCGAGTCGCTGTCTGGAGAGCCGTCTACGCCGCGCCGTCATTGTGTAGCAGGTCTGCGTAGGACTTGGCGCGTAGCAACGCGGTCGGTGGAATTCGGGCACTAGAGAGCGAGGTAGTGTGGCTGCCTCTCCACCCACGGCATTTTCTTTCGATTTTCGCAACCACCACCCGCGCGTGCGTTGTGGCTGGCTTGCCCAGCTGATCACAGCCCACCCGAGGCGTGGCAGCGTCATCAGCTGTGCATGCATCCGCTGCGGCTCATCCCTCTCGCCGTTGACCCACAACCTCAATCTTCGCGACTCAAGAACGTGCTGTCGAATATTCGAAGGGCCGAGCGTGAAGTCTGATAGGCCCGCTCTCTTCCGCGCCGGCAAAGGGAAGAAAAAATAAGTCACCGGCGGAGAAGCTTTCAGGGCCCAAAGGCCCACACGCTTGCGTGCAGCAACCACGGGCTCCCTGCTCCCATTCGCTAGCCTTTTGCGCATCCTAGGCCACCTCGTCGTGACTGCCGCGCTCCTCGTTTCCTCCGTTCCGCGCTGATAGCGCTCGACAAGAAACATCGTCCTCCAGCCTGCGCCCTTCCCGAGCGCAGAGCGAGTGCCGATGCTTGAGACTTTCTAGCCGCGACAACACCCCGCTCCCCAGCCGTGTGGGGATTCGTGCTTCGTGCGACTGTGCTTCTCGAGCGTAACGACTCCACAGATCGAGCCAGCATGTCTCAATCCGCCCAGCAGCACGAATGGTCCCAGCCGCTCGACAGCATGGCCATGCAGCAAGATTTCGACAGCCTACTCGACTTCGGCGACATTGACCTCGACATCCCGTTCTACGACTCCAGCCAAGCCCAGCCCACCGATAACCAGCTCTCTGCCCTCGCCGACTCGCTCGACTCCCAGCATCTGCCACCCTCCGGCGCCGTCCCGCCACAGAACCAGGACGATGGTTCCGGTGCACAACAGCAGCAGTCGCTGCAGTCGCCAAGCAACATGCAGGACACCAACAACCTTTTCGACTTCACCTTCGAGAGCGCGTACAACCACACCCATCAGCAGCAGCAGAACTTCTCTGCGCCGCAAGACCACTCCATGCAGCCGCGCGCCTTCGTCCCGCCTACACCAAACAGCGTGGAAATGCATGGTGATGCTGCGCGTTACATGAACCATCTGGATCCCCAGTCGCGCGCCATAATGGACCAGCGATACCAACTGCGTAAAGAAGATTTGGTATGGCGCTCCTTCGCATTCGCGCCGGCTCACTGCTAATGCCGGGCAGGCAAGCTTCACTCCACTCGTATCTCCGGCCGTAACACCCCATGATTCCTCTTTCCAAATGCAGCCCGAGTTTACGGTTCCTGGCGCATACTTTAGCCCTTTAACATCACCCGCATTGGACGCTCAAAATAGCCGCGGTGGCCACCAGGCCTACTTTTCTCACACGCATACTGCGGAAAACTCATTGACGACATCACCAATTGATCTTGATGTGGATATGCTGGGCGAGCAAGCACAGCAACAGGACCTAAACAGAAAGTTGAAAAACAAAAGAAGCGCGGCATCTACTCGGTCCTCTGGGTCTGCAGCACGCATCAGACAATCGCCCATCGTGAAGCCGCAGAGCCATGGCCATAGGAAGAAAGGAACTTTGTCCTCTGTTATTCCTCCTAAAGAGGTCAGCGAACTGTTGGAACAACAGGCGCACCAATCGGGAGGTTCATCTCGACCTACTTCCGCTGGCTTGATTCCGTCAAGCAGGGACGTCTCGGAGGCAGAGTCGATATCGCCGGAACCACTATCGGAGGCTCTTATGGGACCTCCGCCTCGTCCAGGATCAGTCACAGCCTCCCCTTCGATACGTGCCACTGGCAGCAGTGGGCAACCACAGCCCTCAATCGAGGGCCAGCAGATGTGTCCTGCTACGCCAGCCTCGCTCATGCGCCTTCAGCCTTCCCCTAAGAACAAGTCGCAGCCCAGTTCGCAATCAGGAACCCCCTCTTTTATCCCGCAAGGAAGCACCCAGCCAATCAACGATGACTTTGCCCTCCCGGAACCAGCAGCCTTGACAGGTGTGACAGCCCGTCCTGGCGTATCACGAGTGGACACTGCCATCCACGATGACCAGTCAACTCCGCGTATGCCTGCTCGCAAAACCCCGAAACTTGGCCCTCTTAGCACGCCGTCTGGGTCAATGCTACCATCGGCATCCATTAGCCCCTCAATTAGCGGCATGGCTTCGCCAAGCTCAACCACATGCGCTAAGAAATCTGAAATTAAGCCAACAGGACGGGGTGGCAAAAAGCGTGGCAGTGTCAGCTCAGCCTTGGTGAGCCCTGCACTACGACCGAAGATCAGTCCAAGCATCAAGCCTCTGCTTCCCGAAGGAGGTCAGTACTTATTATTAGTGGAACTACGGATAGCCATGCTAATTCTTCTTCAGCTTCTACGTCAGACGATACGCATGCGCTTTTGCTCGCGTCCAAATCTAATTATCAACACATTCTCGAAGGCACACATGTTCCTGGAGTTGTATACCCGGAAGCGCTCTCTACAAACTTGACGTCAAAGCGTACCTCACACAAGATCGCTGAGCAGGGTCGCCGTAACCGCATCAACCTCGCACTTCAGGAGCTGCAATCTCTTATCCCGAGCCCTACAATCAACCCTAAGGATTCCAGTACAAGTGCCCCTACTGGAAATAGCGCTAGCCCTGAGGAGAGTGCTCTAAGAAAGGAAGAACGACAGAGCAATAGCAAGGCAAGCACGGTTGAGAATGCGATCGAGTACATCAAGTTGTTGAAGCGGAAGGATGAGGAGAGGGATCGTAGGATGATGGAGCAGAGGAGGGAAATTGAGGAGCTGCGCAAGAAGCTGGAAAGCGGTAAAATAGACTCGGAAAAGTCTCTGCCAGCTCAGTCGGGTAAGGAGGAAGTTCAAAGCGCCAAGGAGTCGAAGGATGAGACATCGAAAACTGCAGTTGACACGATGGAAGTGGAGGGGGAGATGCAGGCTGCAAAAGAGAAGCCGGCTGAACAGGAGGCTGTGAAGTGACAAGCCGGATGAGAGAATCCTGTTACTCGCTTTCGGCGTCTGCGCAATTGTCTGTTCCAGCAGCTACCTATGTTCAGCAGCAATATTCACCGATAATGACGGAAGACCCCGCTGAGGCACAGGTGCAGCAATGCGCTGGCTGGCTGGCTGGCCGGCCAGTTAGGCTTCGACATTCCGTCGACGTGGAACATGCATTTTGGCATACGACGTCCAACGAGTTTCGGAGGATATGATTCACGTGTACGAATAATCTCTAATTTAGACGCAGATGGTAGAGTAGACAACGGCCGTCAGGCAATAGAAGGTTTGCAAGATATCCGAGAACTCTCCTATCAAAGTTAAACTTGTAAAAATGTCAATGTGAAGAGCTATTTGACTGATAAGCTTCTTACACATCGGTGGAAGGAATGACCGATTGATTACCAGGATCGATGACGCACATGTCCGTATCGGCAGCGCTCCGATTTGCCGCAACGCATCACCATCATCCAACACCAACTATTTTCCCTATTTCCTCCCCATCCGCCCCTCCGCAACCTGACCATGGCATCAACAAGCCATGCCCTTAATGCGCATCCCCTACACCGACCCGCTGCCGCTCCCGCGCATCCTGCCTCCTAGCGCCAGCACGACCTCCGGTGCCATCGCCGCCCTCGCAACCTTCCTCACAGCCCCGCCGTCGCCCCACCTCCGCCCGCACCTCTCGCCCGCAACGCTCACCCCGCGCGATGACCACTCGACGGTGCTGCTGACGGGCGCGGGCATCTCGGTCGCCAGCGGCCTGGCCGACTACCGCGGCGCCAACGGCACGTACACGCTCAACAAGACGTACCGCCCCATCTACTACGGCGAGTTCGCCGCGCACCACCGCATGCGCCGCCGCTACTGGGCGCGCAGCTTTTTGGGGTGGACGACGCTCGCACGCGCGCGGCCCAACGCCTCGCACCGCGCCGTCGCGGCGCTGGGGGATGCGGGTGTGGTGGGGAACGTGATTACGCAGAACGTCGACTCGTTCCACCCCGTGGCGCACCCGGGGTTGCCGACGCTGGAGCTGCATGGATACTTGCGCGCGTGCGTGTGTCTGTCGTGTCGGAATGAGTTTGATCGCGAGGAGTTTCAGCGCAGGCTGGCGAGTCTGAATCCGGCGTGGGATGCGTTCTTGCGCGAGATGCTGGCGAGCGGCGCGCTGTCGACGGAGAATCCGGACGAGAGGAGGCGGATGGGGTTGAAGACGAATCCGGATGGCGATGTGGATGTGCCTGGAGTGGATTATCAGACGTTTAGGTACCCGGCGTGCCCGGTGTGCTTGGAGAAGGGGGGACATGAGGCGCATGGGAAGGTCGAGGTGGATGCGGATGGGGCGTTGGTTGAGGGGTCGAAGGCGGGGGTGTTGAAGCCTGCGGTGATTATGTTTGGGGAGAGCATACCGCATGTGGTGAAGAGCCGGGCGGAGGAGGCGATAGATGGGGCGAGCAGGCTGTTGGTGATTGGGAGTAGCTTGGCGACGTATTCGGCATGGCGATTGGTGAAGAGGGCGAAGGAGCAGGGTATGCCGATTGGGATCTTGAATATGGGAGGTGTTAGAGGAGAGGAGGCGTTTTTCGCAGACGTACCACAGGATAATAACGGGAGATGGGCATTCAGAAGTGCAGAAAGCTCGGATTCTGTATTACCAGAGCTCGTCGAGAGGTTAAGAAAACTCAGAGGTGTTCCGGAAGGGCATACTACTGGAGTCAAGGCTGGCGCAAGCATTTGAGAAATCATTCCCAGGAAAAAAAAAAAAAAGAACAAGATCTAGTTAAAGAGCTTCGTTTATCCGATTTCCCCAGTAAATATCCATATCAACACGTAGGTACTTTTGAACATACACTGGAAGCTTACGTGGCGAAATATCTCATTGCTTTGTGTTGTAAAAGGAAGCGAGCACGTTTGAGTACAAGCGTAGAGGTATTGGCTAGCGCCAAGGCGCCAGGTGTACGGTAGCAGTGATCGAATTGCCAACAAAGACCTTTAAGGATTTAAAAGGTACCGCACCCTTACCCTAGTAGAGGATCTACACACTACCTCTCTAACGCTTTTCTACATTTAGCAAATCAAGAGTACTACCACTTTCCTTATTCCATGGCAGGAAATGAAGCCACTTCCGAGCACGTTGCCTCTATCAAGGGCATCGTCTTTGGTCTTTCGTGCATCACGGACTTGGTCAAACAACACCGCCTGGTAGATGATGAGTTGTTCAAGAAATCCCACTTTCAGACCGCTTTGGACGAACTTCAGCGAGTTGCTACAGCGTCCGGCCATGTTTCCGAAACCGATGAGCGGTGGGAGGATGGAGGATACGGGGAGAAACCCTGTGAAGGATTCTATAGAAGCCACGATGTACCGGTCATCTTCATTTGTGGGCAGAAGGCTGCTGAGCTGCTGAAGGCCGAAGCTGGAAGCAGAGCCCAAGGTACAGTTGTGGAGAAGCATGGCAGCCGAGCCAGCAAGGAAGCTAACGAAGAATAGGAATCTCTGAAGGCGAGACTCGAGAAACACCGGGAGGAGAGGGGGATTCAATTAGCTCCAAAATCCCATTTCTAAACAAGCGGATTGAAGAGTTGGCTACGGAGAAGTGGAATTTGGAACAGCGTGTTGAGTGGTTGACAGAGAAGAACCGGAGGCTTCGCAGCATGTTGGATCCCGAGGATTGGTAAAGAGCTAAGCTGCAACATGGAGCATAGGTAGAGAAGTATGGGCTGTTAGGTAGCTACAGCTCTGGGATTCTGTTTTGGGAAGGAATGCTCCTGACGTGACTCCTTCTATCTCTGCGGCCTAGTGGCTTCCGCGCTTACAGTAACAGCTCCGACCCATCGCTTCTTTCGTCCCGCAACTTAATCTTGATCATCTCCCGTCCTGCAGCTCCACAGATCTGGCTCTTAATCCCCGCATCTTGGATACTCGCAGCACATTGCACCTGCACTCGACCTTGCATACACATCTTGCATTAGTTGACTGTATGTACGCCTACCGCTTCACAGGCACTTCGCAGTCACTGACGACTCACAGTTCCCTGAGACGAACCTTACATGGAGGAGTTCATCGGCTACATCGAGGCATATGACATCGAGAACGGCGAGGAAACGAGACCCGAAACCTTGACCGGAGACGGGCAGGAGAGCGCCAAGTTCCCTGCTCTCAACCCCAACGCCTGGGTACTCGCTCCCCAAGGATGGCATCACATCTGCAACAACCGCAGCCTATACGCGACCTTCGATGAGATCGAGCCCAACCCGATGTATTCACGCTTCGGCAAGACGGGCGACGTAGCTGTTGGTATCGGCACGATCAGGCTGCCTGTGAGGCTCAAGGATGGTCAGGCGCTGCGCCTGCCGTTCGGCGAAGTGCTCTTCGTCCCAACGCGGAAGGCAAACAGCCTGTCGCTGAAGCGCCTCAACCACTCTGGCACGGCCATCGACCACCGCAGCGGCTTCGCCTACGACGCCAACGATCGCAACATCATGTGGTTCCCCAACTCCGGCGGCCTGGCCACGCTCCGCCTCGACGGCGTCCCTGATCGCCTCTACCTCGACAACGAGTTCACCGACGACGAGCGCTCGGCTTCGTACTGCGATGCCTGGATCAAGCAGCAGCCGGTGCCGCGCGCCGTCAACGGTTTCGCCGAAGCGCTGCAGGTCATCGCACGCCTCAAAGAAGCCAATCCGCGCTCAGACCCGGCCATCATACGCCGCCTGCTCTCGAAGAAAGTCGTCAACATCTCCGTTGAGGATTTCGTCAAGCTGCTCGGTATTCATGTGGTAGTGCCGTCGCCCGGGCAAGCGTCGGGAACTTCGCCGCTCTCGCCCACGCTGCAGGCTTCGAGGCCGTATTCGACCCCGGCTGCGCGCCAGCCACTTGGACCGAGGCCAAATGTGAGGGCCTCGATGCCGCCGGCGAAGAGGCTGCCAGTGCCGAGGAACGACTTCATCAAGAACCAATGGGGTTCGAGAGCGGCATTCCAGTCTTCGTATGGGTTGAAGAGTAAGTTTCAAAGTACCATTACTCACAAGCCCTGATATACTGAGATGTCGAAGTGACTCCAGAAGACATTGAGGAAGGAGACCTGATCTTAGAAAGACTCCGCAGGAATGGCCTGTTTCGCTGACTTTCTGGGAGACTTGTGCGCGTGTTGTTGGATCGAACCTGCAGTCAGTATTTTACTTTTGGTATTTTGGGTTGTTTGCTATTACGCTTGAAGCTCTTGGGTGGTATGGGGTTCTGCTTCTTCTCCAGTGTTTATCCCCATCATGGTTCGGTCAAAGTATATTTCATTACGTTTGGGCGGTCTGAGGCGAGGGACGATTAAACTCAATATATTACTGATGTGTGTGTACACTTAGATAATTGAGAGCATGATAGTAAGAATGGGTGCATGAGTTGGGTGCTTAGCAATGGATGCCCATCCGTGCTAACGTACATTTACTTCGTATTCTGGGACTGGCCTTTCCAGGAACCGGCAGATTTCCCGGGCTCGACAATTCAAAATGGCATCGCAGACAAAAAGAGCGTTTCAGACCCTGCACATGCTCTCATAGCGGCTCCTTATCTGCCTCGGCACGGCGTATGCCGCTGAATGCATTCCACAGCCACGGCGTGCTTCCCGGGGGCTCACAGCGACCATTCTGAATATGTCGTTAGTTGCAGAGCACTCTTCTGGTTAGTTTCTGAACCGCCTTCGCGTGGCCGAAACTCTCTCGCTCTGGCCCGTTTTTCCCGGGCGGGAGACAAGGGTTAATTCTGTCATAATAGCGTCATCGCAGGGAGCGGCAAAACAACGTGACTCGTTAGAGCCTGGACCTTTCCATAACAACATCATGTTCCTTTGTTGTAGTTTCTGGGCAATCTGGGGGAAGATGGGGCTGCTCGAATTCAAAAGGGTGGCAATGTATATACTCGCGCCTCTTTTCGATTTGGGTCTCTCTCCACACTGCCCCACTCACTCTCGTATACCCACAAACACATGTTAACCTCAGATAAGAAGAAGATCAATGCCTCTCACAGTCGAAGTCAAGACCCGTGGCGTCGGCCCAACCGCATCTCCCAAACTGACACCCCCGCGGACATCTCTTCTGCGCAACACCCCCTCCATAGAATCCATCTCGTCGTCGTCCGAACCCACGCCCGAACCGAACACCGTCTCCCCACCGCCGAAACCAGAAAACCCGCCAATACAGCGGACCCCATCATCATCCCAGGAGGAATCTGAACCAGACCAGACCATTCCTCCTCCAGCCAAAACCGACGTCACCGCCGACGCCGACCCCCCCTCCTTCATCCTCTCCCCCAAAGCCGCCCTGTCCACGTGCAACGACGCCTCGCGCTTCACCACCTTCACCCACATCACCCCCATGCAAGTGAAAAACGTCCCCGTCGTCCCCAGCACCCCCAACACCGGCTACGTCGAACTGACCGCCACCGCCATCGGCACCGTGAAGTTGCCCATCGGCGGCCCCGGCCGCCGGCTGACGCTGCCGAATGTGCTGTTCGTGCCGCTCAGCCCCGTTAGTGTCATTGCGGGCGAGTCGTTGTGGGGCGAGAAGGCGGGAGTGTGGCCTGGTGGGCGGTTAGTGCGGGGAGGGAAGGGCGGGGGAGAGGGTGGAGGGGGTGGGGGCGTTGTGGTGGATAGGGAGGGGAAGAAGAGGGCTTGGTTTAGGGTTGTGGATGGGATGTAAGGTAGGAGAGGTTGCGAGAGTGTTGCTGTTTTTGGAGGTGGTTGTGCTTGTTGTGGGAAGTGGTGGGGAAGAGAGACGAAAAGCGAACGGCGCTGGGGAGCATGTGAGTTTGAGGATCTTTATCTTTGTTTATTTTTGCTTTCTCTTCATCCTTATTTGTTCCTCTCGAGAAACTGGGGGAGGTAAAAAGGTGGGAAGTTTTGGTGGAGAGTCGCATTTGTGAATCATTGGGTATTTTCTTTTTGTATGCATATGGGAAAAAACGGCGAAAGAAACTCAATAGTGGAGTCTTTCTAGGCATTGTAAAACTGAGTAAGTTAGCATCAAACATGAATGAGAGACACATATACAAATGACAGTACGTTGCGGCTGAAGTATTTGATTTTCTTCATGTACGGCAGACGCCGCTTGCCGGCATTCATGTTGAATACCCCTGTAAGATGTTGAGGCTATATACATGAATTCGCGAAGTTGATTCGGGATATCTCATAACAGTCGTTGAAACCTTTTGGAAGCGTCCGTTGAAAATGCAGCCATGCCACTCCAGTAAAACAAGGAAGAAAAGAGGTTGAATAAAGGAGGCTGTCAATCAGAAAGTAGTGCTTTTGTACAGGGTGCGCATTGGATCTATTTCGACAGGTCATTACCCCAGACCTGCTTGGCGATTTCGACCTCGAGGCGGATCTTAGCCCATTGCTCCTCCTCGGAGAGCTTGTTGCCCTCGGCGGTGGAGGAGAAGCCACACTGGTGGCTCAGGCACAGCTGGTCAAGACCACGAGGGCACACGGCAGCGGCCTCGTTCAGGCGCTTGATGATCTCGTCCTTGTCGTCGAGGGTGTTCTTCTTGGAGGACATGAGGCCGAGGACGACGACCTTGTGCTCAGGAAGGAAGCGCAGGGGAGCGAAGTCACCAGAGCGGGCGTCATCGTACTCGAGGAAGTAAGCGTCGACGTTGAGGTCCTTGAAGAGAACCTCAGCGACGGGCTCGTAGCCACCGGAGGCGAACCACTGCGACTGGTAGTTGCCCCTGCACAGGTGGATGCCGATCTTCATGTCGGCAGGCTTCTTGGAGATGGCGGCATTGATGAGCTCGGCATACTTCTTGGGAAGAGTCTTGAGGTCCTCGTTCCTAGCCTCGGCCTCCTGGCGCATCTTAGGGTCGCAGAGGTAGGCGAGGTTGGTGTCGTCGAGCTGGACAAAGCGGCAGCCGGCCTTGTAGAGCAGGTCAAGCTCCTCCTGGTAAACCTTGGCCAAGTCCTCGAAGAAGACATCCAGATCGGGGTAGGAGTTGATGTCGATGCCGGCACGGCCACCACGGAAGTGAACCATGGTGGGCGAGGGGATAGCAACCTTGGTGGTGGCACCGACGGCCTTGTTCTTGGCGATGGCATTCTCGAGGAAGTTGAAGTCATCGACCTGGATAGGCTTTGCGTGCTCGAGCTTGCCAGTGACGCTAAGGACGGGCGGGGCACCGTACTTGATCTGGCGGGTGACGGTAACGCCGCTCAGCTGCTCGAGGAAGTCGAGGTGGAAGTAGGCGCGGCGGAACTCGCCATCAGTGATGGAGAGCAGGCCGTTCTCAACCTGCTTGGTAACGACGCCCTCGATCCACTCGTCCTCGATCTTGCGGAGCTGCTCGCTGGAGATCTTGCCCTCGGCAGCATCCTTGCGAGCATCGAGGACGGCCTTGGGCCTCAGCCACGAACCGACGTGGTCAGCTCTGTAAACACCGGTAGGAAGACCCATTTTGTTCTGCTGTAAGAAAAGACGAGAGTGGATTGGAGAAGAAAAAGTGTAAAAAATCGGGCTTGTTAAAGCTTCTTCGTGGTGAGGGCCCCACCGGCAGTTGTCCGTGGCCAAGTACCGAGAGGCTCATGTGCCGGAATAGGCAGCCATTGCACGTGCCTTCGGCGCGAATCTCTCAGCGCGCATTGGACGAAAGGAAGCTCAGGCTCGCCTCTTTTACTTCGTGTAGCATCGTCGTGTCGAGTGCCCAGAGATAGGGTGCCCCGCGCCGAGGAAGTTGGCACAGCGGCAGCTGTCATAGCCAGCCGAAGTGCCGAAGGTCGATGACGCGACCGCGGACCCTTTCTTCCTTCCTCGGCAGGCTCAACCACAAACGTCAATTTGTCGGCGAATTTAGCACGGTTCACTGAAACCCACCTTATCGACCGGCAGCTGAGAGCCGGCGGCTGAAACCCGGCAATCTTTGACGAACCTGACTCTCCACCGTCAATGCGCCAAACATCCTCCTTTGACGCGGTCGCGTTGGGGGCTGAACGAGTGAAGAGGTCGAAGTGTTGTGGTAAAAAGGTGGGGCGATCTGTGGTCGACCGCGCTCACGGGTCACCCCAACACAAGATCGATGCTCACTAGCGGCGTTCTTGATCACTCGACACAACACCAACACCTTCACCCTCACTGGAAAACTTCATCACATTACAACGACAAACGCCCGCTAAAATAACAATGATTAACGCTTTTGAACCCTCACACCCTTAGTTCCAGTTTCCGCCGAGCAGAGCAGCTGCCTCTGGCTCGGAGCAGACGTAGATCACGTCATGCGATCCCGTGTAGCCGTTGAACGTTGTTGTGCTACACCTGGTATATGCTAAAAACAGTCAGCTGCTGCAACGCATTCCGAGACGACACGACCACTTACCTCCCATGTTGCGATAGTATAGCCAATCGCCGACCTCGACTTCACCCGGCAAGCTGCACGACGGATTGACACAGTCGAAGCTGTCGCATGTGTTGCCCCAAATGCTGTACTCGCTCATATCCGCCGACTCGAGCTCCGGATCATCGACGATAGTGCGTCCCGCACGCCTGAAGACCCTGGGCTCGGGCGGGACTTCGCAGATCGACGTGAAGTAGTTGCCATAGACGCCGTCGTTGATGTACAGCATCGTTGTGTTCAGGTTATTCGAGTCTTCCGCCAGTCGCTCCGAACTCCTCCGCGACATGACGCTTGCCGCCGCAGTGAACGCGCTGTTGACCATGTAACGGCCTGGTTCGGCAATGATCCGCACTCCAGACGGGAAGTATGCGTCCAATGCTTGGTTGACCTGGTCAGCAGTCTGCGCGAAAAGAGGCCCACTGCTGAATCCGCCTCCGATGTCCAGGGTGTGCATCAGGAAACCCATGCTCGTCGCCTTGTCGAACACCGTCCGAGCGTCGCGAACCGCTCTCATGAACGCACTGGGATCCTTTCCGCCACTGCCAACGTGAAACGACACGCCGACCACCTCGAGATCCAAGTCTTTGGCCAGTCTGAGAAGCTTCTCGGCCGCTTCCATCCGTGCTCCGAACTTGACGCTGAGCTGTGAGAGAGCCGAAGGGTCGCATGCCACAATCCGGAGGTAGAGCTGTGCTTCGGGGAACACGCGCTTGATCTTGTAGAGCTCGTCGGCATTGTCGAACGTCATCTGGTGGACCCCCATGTCGCGTGCGAATTTGATGCCAGACATGACCTTGCAGGTGTGGGCGAAGATGATGCGAGACGGGTCGATGCCCATGTTCAGGATCGTCTGAATCTCTCCAATCGAGGCGCAGTCGAATCCTGTGCCCAAGGCTGCCAACAATCTCAGCACGTACGGATCCGGGTTTGATTTCGTCGCTGGAAAAGGTGCCGAGTCAGCTTTCATTCTCGAACTTGTTCACGAGGGCAAACCAACCAAAGAAGGGCGTCACGCGGCCCAGGCGACGCTTCCATTCGGCATGAAGCCGATACACCTCTCCCAAGTCTGCGACGAAGAAAGCATCATCTTCTCCCGGTGCGCAGCTCGCACAGTCTATACTCTGGATGCGCTCATGCATCGTCTTCTGGACGAGGTACTCTGGCGTCACTTTCCGTGGTTGCTTTTCATACGGAAACTCCTCGCAGTCGAGTGGGATGTTGAGGTCGGGAGACCTGGGCGGGGTAAGTGCAATTGGTGCCATGGTAGAGGGCCCGGTGGGGAGATGGATGAAAGAGGCGGATCTGAAGAAGCAAGTTACAGGACGGGATTCTTGCTTAAGAATGCTTGGAGACAGATGTGGAGGAGACTTGGGAGATTGATACTGGAAACCCGCATCGCCATCCACCCTTTTCTACTCTGCAGGAGGGGTACCGTCTCACGCTTGACGCCTCCAACTCCGCATTGCCACAAACCGTTTTTGGACAGCGCCATTATTTCCACACGCATACGCGGCGGTGAAGCTCAGAGACATTTTCGATCTGCGCATCAGCTGTGTGTGGAGAAAATGCCGCCGATGAGCCCCTGCACAAACCGTTTACTTTAGTATGGAAGTTACCGGTTCGGCATCGCCTGCGGGGTTCTGTTGGAGCACTAGCCTCTGTATCCGGAGCCCGGACTGTCTCTGCCACATGGGAGTCGAGACCGAGGAGTAGGCTGAATACGTCTTTGTCAGGATTGGCCTAGCGCAGTGCGCGTCTACACAGACGTTGCTCCAGCCTCTCCCCTGACTCCAGCCACACCCCATGCGCTTCTCTACTAACCACGTAAAGCGACTGGATAATAAGGCAGGCTGCCAAATTCTTGGCGTACCGGCGACCCCGTGGATGTGGAAGTTGGCGAGGCGTCCGGGCCACAACCGGATGCATGGCCTGCGCGGATTATCCTGCGGGATTTTGCCCGACGAAGCTCACACAGCCTCGAACGACATGGGTACGCAGAATGGCGCGATTATTCATGGCAAGTCGTGCCTGTGTAAGGGAGCAGAATTCGCGCGGGCATGCCATTTCCGGTCTTCCAGAGAGCCAAGCTTTGCGGCTGTTGCGGATCAGCCGCAGAACTTAGCGCAACTGCCGGCTCTTCTCCAGAAAAGGGGGAGGAAAAGTCTATCGACCCCGGTCCGATATCGCCCAATACCAAGCCGGTATTCACACGCTGGTCAGACATCACTGCAAACAAAGCTGGCGGGCCTTTGCTGAAGTACGACAGCCCAAAAGTCTGTGAATGCTTTCTTTCGTTTTCAATGTTGCTCTCGAAAGGGGTTTCATGATTCATCATGGCAAACGTCAGACAGACTTTGCGAATTTTCGTGTGTCAAGTTGTCATCCCAAGGTCAGAACACGGGTACGCTGTGCTGCAAAATCCATCCGCCTTCGCCGTATATGGAATCGCGCAACAGGTGTTTACCAACGCCACTGCGGTAGAGGTCGGGATTCCCCTGACAGTCGACTTATACCATCGTCTGATGCAGGAGAAAATACGGACAAAAAGTGATGCAGCGAACATCAGCCACTTTCACCAACCATCTCGCTTTTTTTTTTTTTTTTGCCGAGCGTTTGGGGTACGTACCAGCCTTTCATTAGCGGACCATATCCATTTTAGCCTCAGAAGACTTCTCTCACCGCGTGTGCGAGAATATCCCTCAGCAAGAGCTATCATAGTTCAAACTATGACGATGTCTAGTACGTTGATCGACAATGCGAATGCGATTTGCCTCCGGATGATCCGCAGATGAACCAGATCGCTAAAACCTTTGTCGACGTACTCCTGATCTGTGCGTTGCGGAGTTATCCAGGTGCTCCAGGTCAATGCACAATCGCCAAGGTATCCCGCCGCCCACTACTCTTGTTCCTGAACGGAGGATTACGGATACAGCCGCTTTGCAGAGACCGGGTCGCGCACGAGCTTTGATGGGTATGAAGAGTTGACGAATCAGAGGATGCGCTAGTGCTCAGCTAGGAAACTGAGGATTGTCCCTTTACTTCAGCCCTGCGCATTGCTCCCATCACTTGAAGGGCAAGTACCGTAGGAATTCTATCTTCAGCCCCACGTTTTTTCAGCCCAACGCCTTGCCGCACCACTGCCGTGAGGCTCTGGGCCTATGTATAGACTCGGCGTCGGGCTAGACTTCTTGGGCTTTTCTTCAGCTATCCACCATGTGGGTGGCTTGTCTACTCAAGAAACAACTGCCGAGTCCGCCGGTGCGCCTCTGAGCCAGGGGCAGCAAGCGTGCTGTTGTCCGTTCCTTATTTCCTTGCAATTATTCCGTAGATACCAGTATCTCGACATTCCCTTCAAGCTCCCAGGACTCTGTACTTTCGTTAACCCAACTTTCCACACTCTTTTTGCACAAGTCACTCCTTTTGATGAGGTCGAGGTAGCCGAGAATGGCAAATAACAACGACCATACCATGGTTTCCACACCCGATGTGGATAATTTACTAGAAAAGCATGGTCTAGAGATCGACGGCGACCAGCACTTGCGCTGGTCAGCAGACAGCCGTCAGCATCCCCGCAATTGGCACTGGAAAAGGAAATGGTACGACGCGGGATTAATCATAATGTTGGAGATGCTCATGTTAGTAAAAGACTCACTCCGCAAACTCCCCGCGCCTTGTTTAGTTCCTTGTGCGTGAATTTCTCGCTGACCATCGACAGGACCGTCATGAGCACCGTAGGCGTAAGTTGAAAATCCCGCAACGAAAACCACACCGCATGCGCGCAATTATCGCCCACGAACTAGACAGCTTACGCGCATCCTCACCACCTAGTCCGCCGTGGCCGATCAAGCACGCCCCGAATACGGCTATGGAAAAACTCTTGGCTACTTCTCCTTCACCTCCGCGTGCGTTCCACCCCGTTCGTATCGGTGTGACGACCAAGTCTGACATTTAGTACATGCAGCTTCCTGCTTGGCGAGGGCGTGGGCGGCATTTTCTTACCGCCTGTTTCCGAGTCTTTTGGTCGCAAATTCGTTTACATTGCTGCACCATTGATTTGTTCCGTCTTTTGCGTCATCGTCGCGGCTGTGCCGCCGCAGCTGAATGGATCGGTGGCGCTCCTCATCTTCGCGCGTTTCGTGGCGGGGATGGTGAGCTCTGTGCCGGCCACAGTGGCACCAGGCAGCTTGGAGGATATGTTTGATGAGGAGCAGCGCATCTGGACGGTTTCAGCTTGGACTACAGCATCGAATGTGGGCGTGTTGTTTGGGCCTATCTATGGCAGCTACGTCACTGCATATCTGGGATGGTAAGTGGGAAGTCTCCTTATTTTCGTATTGAACAGAAGGAAAAGCAAAGTGTGTGGTTCACTGCTTCAAGATGCTGTTTTGCTTTTGGAAAGAATGCGTTCCACTACCGGGCTCTACTTCTGGTCTTCGGCCATCTTCAGCCCCCTGCTGATCATACGGTTGCTGGTAAAGCATCATTCTGACCATCGAGCAGGCGCTGGGTCTTCTGGATCTCAGCAATCATCATGGTCGTCTGCTTCTTCCTTACCTTATTCCTCCGCGAATCTCGTTCCACCCGACTTCTCCAACAAAAGCTCGACGAAATCCTCGCACTTACCGATGGCTCCTCTGAGACCGCTTCCCTGCGCATCCACAACCCAGACGCCGTCCTGTCCCTCAACACCTTCCTGACCGACACGCTCTTCCGGCCGCTCCGCCTGCTCTTCACCGAACCCATCGTCATCCTCTGCTCGGCGCTCAACGCCATCTCCTTCGCCATGATCTACGGCCTCACCGAAGGGCTGACCATCGTCTACTCGTCGCCGAGCTACGGGCTGCCGGACCCGCACACGACGTCGTCGCTCGGCTTCGTGCCGCTGATCATCGGCCTCTTCTTCTCGCTGCCCTTCCGTGCGCGCGACGCGCGAAACTTCCGAGAGCTCAACGCCGAGGGCGTGCCGCCGGAGCGCAAGCTGACGTCCTTCACCATCGCGGTGCCGGCGCTGGCGCTCGGGTTCTGGGTGTTTGCCTGGACGATCCCGCCGCTTGTGCCGCAGGCGCCGCTGCTGGTGTCGATGGCCGCGCTCGTGCCTGTCGGCTTCGCCATCAACGACCTCGACTCCGTGCTGTAAGGATCTCCCTCTTCACTTCTCCACAAATTACTTCCATTCCCTCTCTTTCTTCCTCTGACAATCAATCACTGTAGGTGCGGCTACATGGCCGACGTGTACAGCATGTACGCGGCGTCAGCCTTCTCAGCGCTGTCGCTGCTGCGCGCCCTCTGCGCCGCCGCCTTCCCGCTCTTCGCCGAGCCTATGTTCGAGCACATGGGTGCGAACGCTGCCGCCAGCGTGCTTGCTGCCATTGCGACCGTCTTCTGTGTCAGCCCCTGGGTGCTGCTGAAGTACGGGCCCCAGCTGAGGGAACGCAGCAGATTTGCGGAATACTCGGCCGCGATGAGCGCGAAAACGGTTGCGGGAGGCAGTGCAGGGAGCAGTACGGAGACGCTGAGGGTTGTTGCAGGTGGTAGTAGTAAAGTGGAGCGGGGTGGTAACGATGTTTGATGGGGGCGTTCTGGAATTTGTTAAAAAAAAGATCGGGCTTTGATAAGGTTTGCTAGTTTCTCGTCGTTCAGGGTCTTCGCCACTTTCTCCCTAATTATGGGATCAGGATAGTTGCAATTTTTGGCGGACATTTTATGTAAGCATGCACTTCGTAAGATGGTGATGCTTCTTCTTACTGCCGCTTGGCGGCGGTAATACCTAAAGGTGTTGGTGTGGTACAGAGGCAACGACTGATCTAATTCAAGGGCGAACCCGCGAGGCGAGGGTGTCAACAAGGAATAGGTACCACAACAGGGCTCAGCCAATATAGCAGGGCGAAGCGACCAATCAGAATGGAGTCATGACCATTTGCGTTACCCTTCTATTTTCATGCTGGCCCCGCAATGTGACGAGCGGACTTGAGATTGTGGAGAGGCGATTACGAGAGATGACACAGCGCATTCCTCTTGAGTATCTAGTCAGACGATGGCGTTGGTTAAGATCAACGCGATCTGCTCGTTATATAATGCAAAGGCGAGAAACAAGCGACTCAGCGTTGAGCTTGCACGAGCAAGATCTTCAGCAGCCAAGCAAAAGTCCCAGTTTTCGCAGAGACCACGGTGCGGCAGCCGGCACCTGCATCCCCAGAAAACGGGAGCTTAATTACTGGAGAGAGCCGTGTCGTCGTTTTCGTGGTGTTTGCGTGGAGAGCGGCTCGCCGTCGAGGCGGCCGAGAGGGCAGGGCACGGCGCTGCGGCTCCTTCACCGCCCCCCGGACTTGCAGCTCCGCAGTCGGCGCGAAAAAATCGGGGCGCACTCGTACCACCCACCGGAGCCGCACGTGAACCGCCCTGGATATGCGCTTCTCCGGGAATCCAATTCCACGCCAGAGCCTCACGGGCTCGCCTGGCGCGTACCATTGCCCAGCCCGGCGGCGCGCGACTGGCCGTGCGACAGCGACGTTTGCGAAAATCTAGAAGAAACTAGGGCGCCGAGTACCGGTTACAGGGCGGCTGACAGACCCTGGCTGCTGGCTTGCACGGCAAATGCGATCTTAGATCAACCGCGCGCCAGGGCGTGCAGAACAAAAAAAAAATAAACCCTGAGCGGCGGCATCGTCACCACCCACGATCCACGTTGCTCCTCCGGACGCCCGCAACGGACTCCCGCCCGCTCGCCCGCAACAGATCAACTCTCCCACTCTCGCCAAGCTGAGCTGCAGCGAACGCATTTTCCTCCGCGGCTCCGGAGCTATCCGACTAGCGCCTACTAATTTTACCACGCGCGACACGCTGTAAAGTGCACGAGAACTTGCGCCCTCGACTTCCCCAGACTCGCCCCGTGCGTTTTCCCTCCGACCGCACCCCCGAACACTCATACCTGTCAATTGTCGCGCCCTCACCTCCCGCGACTCCAACCATGGCTTCCGTCAAGGAATCCGTCACCGAGGCCCTCCTCGGTTCCACCGAGGAGCCCAAGCTCAGCGAGCAGGCCAAACAAACCTTCTTCCGCTATGCCATCAAGGATGACGCTTCGGGCGAGCCCTACCTGGGCCGCGAGCAGTTCATCGATGCCGTCGCGCCGCCGAGCGAGGACTACGTACGATCCCTTCACCTGCACCCTCTCACCCTGCACCATGTTGATGCACAGAACAGCACAAGATCAAGCGCGACCAGTACGGCATCCTGTTCGAGGTCGCAGACCGCAAAAAGACTGGCCGCGTGACTCTCCACGACTGGACCAACTTCGATAACCTCGTGTCGAAGCCCGATGCCGAGTACGAGATCGCGTTCCGTCTCTTTGACGTCGAGGGCACCGGCCTGGTCAGGTTCGACAACTTCCTAGAAATTTACAACAAGCACAAGGGCGATGATGCTCTGCCTTTTGACTGGAGCTCGGAATGGGCGTCATTATACATTGGTCGCAAGAACAAACGCCACACGATGACGTACCCGCAGTTCTCCCAGATGCTGCGCGGACTGCAGGGTGAGAAGGTTAGGCAGGCTTTCTTGCACTTCGACAAGAACGGCGATGGCTACATCGAGCCCGAGGAGTTCCAGCGCATCATTCAGAACACCGCTGCCCACAAGCTCTCCGACCACCTGTTGGACAACCTGCACACTCTCTGCAACATCTCCGCAGGCAGCAAAATTTCCTACGCCAATGTGCGCGCCTTCCAGAACATGATCCGCGAAATGGATCTTGTCGAGCTCATCATCCGCAATGCCACCAACAAGAGCAGTGATGGCAAGATCACCCGCTCAGACTTCTTGAATGAAGCTGCGCGCATCACCCGCTTCTCCCTCTTCACCCCCATGGAGGCCGATATTCTCTTCCACTTCGCCGGTCTCGACGAGCCCTCTGGCAGGCTCGGTCTCACCGACTTCGCCAAAGTCCTCGATCCCTCGTGGCACACGTACATTGAGCGCGGTACGGACCTGGTGTCCGACATTGGCACCAAGACCTTTGCTAAGACGAAGACGCTCATGCACGACATCTTGGAATCGGCACACCACTTTGCGCTCGGAAGTTTGGCTGGTGCCTTCGGTGCCTTCATGGTCTACCCCATTGACTTGGTCAAGACGCGCATGCAAAACCAGAGGAGTCAGCGTGTTGGAGAGCGTCTGTACAACAACTCGATCGACTGCTTCAGGAAGATCGTCAAGAACGAGGGTTTCCGCGGTCTGTACGCTGGTGTGCTGCCTCAGCTCGTCGGTGTTGCGCCGGAGAAGGCTATCAAGCTTACGGTGAACGACTTGGTCAGAGGAAAGTTCACGGATAAGAAGACTGGTAACATCTGGTGGGGTTGGGAGGTTCTCGCCGGTGGTTCGGCCGGTGCTTGTCAGGTGGTACGTATAGTCGATTTGGCCTGAAATGGTGGGGCGCCCAACTAATGATCTTGGTAGATTTTCACCAACCCTCTGGAGATTGTCAAGATTCGCCTGCAGGTTCAAGGTGAGATCGCAAAGAACGTCGAGGGCGCGCCAAAGAGGTCAGCGATGTGGATCGTCCGCAACCTGGGTCTCGTCGGTTTGTACAAGGGTGCCACTGCCTGCTTGCTCCGTGACGGTAAGTCCATCCTGATGTGTTAGTTGCTATGGCGCATTTCAATCTAAACAGTTGGTGCAGTTCCCTTCTCGGCCATCTACTTCCCCGCCTACAACCACCTCAAGAGGGACGTCTTCGGCGAGTCGGCGCAGAAGAAGCTCGGCGTGCTCCAGCTCCTGACGGCGGGTGCCATCGCTGGTATGCCGGCTGCTTACCTCACAACTCCGGCCGACGTCATCAAGACTCGTCTGCAGGTCGAGGCACGCAAGGGCGAGGCTACGTACACGTCGCTGCGTCACGCGGCCAAGCTCATCTGGCAACAAGAAGGGTTCCGCGCTTTCTTCAAGGGCGGACCGGCGCGTATCATGCGTTCGAGTCCTCAGTTCGGCTTCACGCTCGCGGGCTACGAGGTGCTGCAGAACCTGCTGCCCATGCCGGGCTCGACGCATGGCGAGGGAGTGGGAGGCCACGTGGAACCGGCAGTGGGCCTGCAGGCGGCAACGGCGCCGCTGCCGTACCTGCGGAGTCGCAACGCGCTGAAGATCATCTTGGATCTGGACGAGAACTTCGGACGGCCCAAGTTGCCGGCTGGCGCCAAATGGGAAGGGTTCCCTGGGTTCGGCGGCAAGATCGTCGGTTCGTCATCGTGAGGGAGGGACGGGAAAAGAGTGGAGCATTGCTGTGGGGAGTCTGGTGTGAAGGGTAATGCATAGCGCCGCCAGAGTGTCTGTTACGTTGCGGCGTTTCCTGGCGTCATCGTCTCTGCCTTGATGGCACTGTTCCCCCGTCGACGGTTTCCTTTTTTACATGCGTCGGATAGAGTTCTGGCAAAGGTAGAGCTCGCGCACCCAGCTAGAGGTAGAAATGAATCTGTACGATACTTGCGGCTTTTTTCGGGGCAGCACATGCCGGCGGCTGGCTGCAGGCGATAAGCTCCGACGAACTCGAGGCTTGCGTGTGTTTGGCGGAAAGTCGTGACGGGGGGCCTGCGGGCGGGAGGGGAATGGATTGTTCTCGACGCGCGATCGACAGTGGGCGGGCGCTGGAGGCTCAGCCGCGCTGCTGCCGATCCGGGCGGTTTCGAACGAGGGCACGTGAAAGGAAGCCGGGAGGAGGGCTGGCAGGCCGGGGGCCCCGGGCTGGCCGCCGCGAGGTACCGCGACAGGCGGCCAAGCCATGGAGCGCTGGGGAGCGCCATCGCGCGCCGGCGAGTTGGCGGGCGAGAGCCTCCTCCCGCCGCGACGGAGGCTGCTCCAGCCGGCAGCAGAGGCGAACGCGCGCGCCCCCTCCATCCCGCGGATTGTCGGGGCGCGCCCAATCAGCCGGCGCTGCGCCAATAGCCTATTCCCAATAACCCGAGGCGGCGAGGCTCACGTCGACGAGCAGCGCGTGAGTCGAAGCAGCCCCATGCGGTGAGAGCACAGCCTCCGCTCCAGTCAGGGAAGCGCGGCTCTGGCAGCGCTGCAGAGTCGCCCTCCACCGCGCTTGACCGACACGACAAACACCACGACGCGGCCTGACTCGAGCCGTGCATACCGGCGCTCCCGCCCGCTGCGCTGATTTGAGCTTCGAGAGCCAGAGGGGGCGTGCGCCGCAGCTCACTCAGCCTCGCGATACTCCGTTCCACATTCCCAGCGGCCTGCACTGCATTGCACCGCAGGCAGCGCACCACTCCTCGCCCGTTTTTCCCCAGCCCCGAGGCCTGGCGCTGGCGGCCCACCTTGGTCGTCCAACGCACCGCAGCCGCGCCCGCCCTGGCCAGCTCGCAACCACAACGCTTGTCAAGCACGCTGCCAGAAGCCTCCGCGCTCTTCCACCACCGCAATCGCAGTCCTCCGCTCCAAGCCAGCGCTGACTCCACGCCCGCGCCTCGGCCCTCCGCAAATTCAGCCCGCTCGCGCCCACCTGCACGCTCGCGATCGACGTTTAAGCTTCTCGCCCACCTTGAGCCTCACGGCCTGCCCGCCTCGTCGCACGCGGTACGTCGACGCTTCTTCCTCTCCCGCTCCCCATCTCTCTCTCTCAGCTCTGCTCTTCTGCTTTCTTCTGCTCGCAATTCTCCGATGCGCCCCGCCCTCTCCAGCCCAGGCACTGTGCCCGCGGGCGGCCCGCGCGGAGCTATTGCCCGACTTGCGGCTCTCCGCACAACTAGCTCTGTGCTGTCGTCGCTTTGATTACTCTCGTATACGTCTGAGTATGCGCTGCTGGCCTCCGTCTTCTTCTGTTTGATGATTTAATTTCTGTCTTGTCTTGCTGCGCGCCTCAAGTCGTCGCCGCGAGGCTGCCCGTCCAGGCAGCCATAATTCCACCGCCGCACTTGCTGTCCGGTCCCACCAGAGCTTGTCGCTAACGCAACTTTTCGTCCGTCTAGAAGCCATTGGCTGCAATCCCACCCACTCAAGACACAAAACTATTCAAAGCACCCAGCCTGCTCTTTTCCCGGCCCTTAACTTTATTGAGCCCAAGCCAATTCTTGCCGAGCCCCGTGCCGACTCAGTCTAGCTTCTCGTCCTGACCCTGAGCACTACTGCGGGAGGCTCAAGAGCCTCTCCTCTAATGCCGAATGTCCCACTACGATTCTGACGACGCTTATCCCAAGTCGCCTGGCTTGCAGCCAATAAAGATCAAATCGACTCCCTCGCCCTCTCCGCCGCCATTCCCTCCGCAGCACAGTGCGCCTGTGATCACTCAAACTGTCAGTCCCACCACCTCCTCCTCCCGCAGAAGGAAACGAAATAACCGGACTCGGCCGAGCCAGGGCGATACCGTCCTCCTGAGCTTCCTGGACCCCAATCGGCCGGACATCGCCAGAGCCGCTGGGGAGAGGGCCCTCAACTCCGACTCAGACCCAGAGCCGAGCGACTCTGAGGACGACACTCCAGGCTCCCCTATGCAAACTAACAACGAGACGACGACAGCCACAGTCCGTATTGCTGAGGCCGCCCTCAAGAAGTTCAACGGCGATGGGCACTCTGTCGCTTCCAAGCCCGCATTGGCACCTCCCGTAAAAACAACCGTGACAGAGATCAGACCGGAGCACGACACCGACATGGATCGCCATTCGCCCAAATCCCGAGTCGAGGAACAGCCGACAAGAAGGGAGAGTACCCATTTCAACCAGGGGCTGCCCACTCCCGAGAACTTCCCCAAGGGTGGCACTGATGGGCCGACCCCAATCAGCACGACGAAAGCGGACCACTCGCCAGCAACATCGCCAAACCTGCGCGACTTGGCCATTCCAGACTCCCAAGCTTCCCCTGACGAGAGGCTGCCGGCCCTGCAGAATCCCACCTCCCCGAATCGGGACAGTACGGCTGGCTCCCCTAACCAGAGTCTACCTTCCTTCCGCCATCTGAGCGAAATAGCGGAGCAGGCGTCTCAGGAGAATGAGCACCGGGCAAGCATTGACCATAGAGCAAGTTTCTCGCACCGTCCGTCGATCTCGTCGACTGGTGCGCCAGCTCTTTCTCCAACACTTGTTAGCCGATTTCCCCCCAACGGGAACTCGCGCCGATCTCCCCCGACTCAGTTCCCGCCACTAAATCCTTTGTCGCCCGTGAACAGCCACACCGGGGCTGACATTAAGCATTCACCGCCGTCTAATTATTCAGTGTATGCCAGCAGCCGCAGGCAATCGTCTCTCTCAGATACCGCATTTCCACCGCCTTTGACTCTCAGCACCACCTCGACAAATGAAAGTTATGGATCGCGTGGCTCTGATGCCTACGCCCACAGCCCCCCGATGAGGCCTCGGAGCGACTCCCACAGGATGAGCATTGATGGCATTACGCATCCCAACCCGGCTTCAATTCAGCACGTGCCCCCGCATGGTAGTACGGGATTTAAGTGCGACTATCCAGGTTGCAATGCGCCGCCTTTCCAGACGCAATACTTGCTAAAGTCGGTTTTTCTGCGCGGTAGCATAAACTCAACGAATCCTTTGCTGACATTCACATAGTTCACATGCCAACGTGCATTCACAAGCGCGGCCGCATTATTGTCCAGTGCCTGGTTGTTCACGTGGAGAAGGAGGCAAGGGCTTCAAGCGCAAAAACGAAATGATCCGACATGGCCTCGTGCACGATTCACCTGGTTACGTTTGTCCATTTTGCCCTGAGAGGGACCATAAATATCCCAGGCCGGACAACCTGCAACGACACGTCAGAGTCCACCACGTTGACAAAGACAAGGACGACCCACAACTCCGAGAAGTTCTCGCCCAACGGCCCGAAGGTGGAGGCAGGGGAAGAAGGCGACGAATCGGGTCTTGAACAACAAAATCTTCTGAACATGCTTGCTCGCCCATCCGGATTATATCTGTCATTTTAACATTTTCATCCCTCGAAGATGCCATGCATTCAATGAGGGTGAACGCTTACTTATCTTTTTTTTTATGTGGGCGGGCGTTTGCAGAGGGCGTTTGACTATGGAAAGGTATAAATTCTCGACCCTCGTTTGATACCACTTTCCTTCGAATCTTTTCTCCATGCGAGACGGACAGTTCATGCAGACGTCGTTTTACAATCTTCACATTTACAAAGCGAAAGAAGCCGCTTTCTCGGTCGCTACTGGCGTACTGCATTTTTGCACTCATTTCACGGCCACTACAGTCACGATTACAGGAGGATACCTTTTTCTTTTTTTTTTGGCGAATTACCCATGATCTTCTGCACCGGTTGATGGCAGGCGCCAGGGACGGAAAAGACGAGAAAGGAGCATAGGATGGGACAGGACGGGCAATGATTCGACAGCAGGCAGCGCGGATATCCAAGGGATTGATCTCTTCTTTCAGGAGGACCAGGAGGAATTCTTGCTTTCGACTACCTTGCCTTTTTCAGGTGTGGAGGGTTTTGAGGCTGCCTTTTCTTCCCCTTTGACAGGCGTGGCAAAAATGTTGGAGTCTTCTGGAGATGCTTCGGCTCCACTCCTCCCCGCGTGTCATATTGGGCGCTGTCGACGTCGACTACGCTTAGCAGGACATAACAGGATAAAAAAAATCACGCTTGCGATGTTGCGCGCTTACGTTATTTACGGTCATGCACATGCAGGTGGGGAATGCTTCGATAGTTTGTGCGTGCCACAGCATGAGAGAATAAGGCGGACGGAGGTGAAAATGCGGTGTTCCATGAATTGCCAGCCCCAAAGCGGCTTCGTGCATGAGGGCAGTTGCCAAGACTTTTCATTTATGGCCTCGTGCCTGAGGCTCTTTAAGCCTCATGATTTGATGGGAGGATCGATTTGAATTAGGGCTGTGGATGTACATACGAGAGGCTGCGTGCATTGCTTTTCCCTCATTGTCTCTCGTTCCTTTTTTCTTTCTTTTTCTTGGGGTCTGGATCTTGTGTCTTGTGCAACCTCAGTTCCGACAGTCTGGGTCAGCCAGCCAGCCTCAGCCCAGTTTCAAGACATTTGCTTGGCTGCAACTGACTGGAATTAAGAAAAGGGCGAGAGACATGGGGGGGCGATGTAAGCCCGAAAGCGAGGAGAAGAAGAGACAAACGAACGCTCAATCGACGGCCAGCCGTGTGGAAGGGGAAAGGATCAGCGGTCGTTCTGCATGCTTACCCTAATCGTTATCTGGTCGCTTTCTTTCCGCCCCGTCAGGCCTTCTCGGTTCTTTCACCCACTCACCACTACACTATTCGCTTCTTTTCTGGTTCGTTGGGGAAGTGGTGGCACGGAGTTTGAAACAGGAAACACGTGTTGCGCGGGCAATGCACGAAGACGACCCGAGCAAAGATGAAGATGACGCTGATGAGTTCTGATTTTAGGACGAGAACGACGAATGACCACTACGAAAACTGCTCGTTTGTCCTGATCTTCTCTGCCTATGGTTCTCTCGCACTTGTCTTTCTTTTTCTTTTTTTTTCTCCCCTCGCCGGCACTTGTCACTACGTACCGTCTTCCTCTCTTTTCCCCTCTCCGCGTCGATCACGGGTAAGCAGAGACACAGTAAGCAGCCATCCGCGCCCGTCAGCAGCTTATCTTGTCAGCAAAGTACTATTCTCGGACCGGAGCTGACTGAGAAAAGCGAGGGATTCAACACGAAAGGGTGGTCGGTCGTTGTGCCTTGGCGTTGGGGAAGAGATGAGCTCACTCACTAATGGTAGCCTTGGACGGTGCGTTTCAGAGCGTGGTACGAGTAGAGGAATGGGCAAAAATGCTTGCATTAATGCACGAGAAGTATAGGTTCTGGCCTGTCTCTGCCGTTCTCCAGTCCTTTCCTGTTTCGACGCGCGTGCGAATGGCTATTTTTTGGGTTTTTTATTTTTTATTTTTATCTATCTCGTGCACGTTTCAGAATTTGCGTGTTGGTGGTGTACAACGACACGGGATTGGGGGAGCGAGCGGCCGGGGAAGAGGGTTGCTTCGCGACTCGAGGTCTAGGCCACGCGGGAAAAGAGAAGCCCTGAGGAAGCAGGATTGTGGGGGAATGGGGAAAGTCGGATCGATAACGAAAGCATGAGAGAACTTGGCATCGCGCGTAGCTGCCGCTGTCTCGCTACGTCTTTCGTGCCTGATGTTTTTTTTTTTTCGGAGGCATTGTTACTCAAAAATGCTAGCTTTGTTACTATTCCGTCCTTGCTCTTCACAAGACTATTATTACCCCTTGTTGGTAGCACAAGACACTTTAGAAGCCCTCGCCTCTTTCCTCAAGCGGACTCGTGCTCCTCGACCGGAGTCGCGCCCGAAGCATGTGCGTGCTAGGGTTTTGGGTGCGGCGGAACGCGGAAAGGGCAGCAATGGGCAGCAGCAAATCACAATCACATCGCGAAGGATTGTGTCTAGACCCTCTGCATCGCACACAATTACGTTCCCCACCCCCACGTCACGCATACGACGAAACTGTGAGTTGGATAGCTGCATCCGGTTCTAATTCCGCATTCTCTTCCCGACCAACGTCGCTAGTCACCACTGCTGTCCTACGGGCTTGCTCTGATTTTAGCAACCACTGTCGCCCAGGTGCTGCACCGAACCAGAGCTTCTCCTTTCGCGACTCGTCATGGCGTCAGTTCGCTCCACCTTTTTGACTTGCGAGACGGTGCGCATAGTCGTGGTTTCCGAAGCTTTATCGCAAATGCCTTCCCTGTCTACCTAACCGACCCTGCACAGCAGGGCTTGCCGTCTGATCTGCTCACTCTTCATTTTTAGGCTTTGTGACTGTTTATCTGCAGCGTCATTTTTTGCTCCAATAACCTCTATCCTATATCGGACTCCAGATATCTTGCCCTTTTCGCAACGTAAAGGCAAGGCGTCCCGTCCGACTGCTTAGGAAATTAATTCCCCTTTCTCCCTTACTCTAGCGATTCATTCTCCCTCTACTCGGCCACATGGGCGGTAGCAGGGGCGTTTTGGCGTTGGGTAGCATGCGGCGAAGGCATGGTACGCTAGGAGACTGACGTTGCAAGGGGGGGTGAACAACGCAGCCCCATATCGATATGACAGCGGTCCTCAAATGCGACTTTACACATGGGTGGCCCGATGGAAAAGTCGAACAAGAGTTTGTAGATGCTCAACCGCAACCATACACCCGCGAAGTTGGGAAACCAGGTCATGTACCTCTTTTTCTTTTTCATCTTCCTTCCTTCCGGCGCCAGCTCCGCCACTTTCAGCTACCCGACTGCGAACTACCGGCATGTGAGATGACCATGGCGTATTGTTTTCGCGCCGCCGCGACCTTTTCTTTTCTTTTTACTGTCCAGCTTAGGAATGGTAGATGCGACTACTTATGCCCGTCTATGTCACTTCAGTTAGTCCGAAGACTACGATGCTAGTCCGATCCGTATTGCTGACATTGATCGAGGACAGAAAAGCCGCCGGAGTACTGCTGTGGACGGAAAGATACCATGCAGTGACAGCGTCGGTAGAGGAGACGTCCAGACAAGAGATTCAGCTCCGTCGTAATTCTGCGGTACTAAGGGAATTGACGTCGTAAGCGGCGGGACGGACTGTCACGCTGTCAAGGGGTTCGATCAGCGGGCGCCGGCGCTTCGGTTCTCTCCACTGTTCCTGGCCGACCAAAGGGTCGGCGTGAGGCACTTTTTACTTGTTCCTTCCTTGCTTGCTTGACGTACCCTATCCAGCTGCGGGACCGATGATGGGCACCACACGACAAGCAACAGCAGCAACAGCAACAGCAGCCTCAAAAAGCCTCAAGCAGCCGCCATCTCGTCGATCGCTCGCACAAGATCCAGTCTCGTCTTGGTGAGCGAGGGCTCTGCTACTACTGACTCAATCCAGCTGCTGCTACTGCGCCTTTTGCATGTGATGAGGCGGAAGGAACAGCAATTGGAGCCAGCTACCATCGACGATGGCCTTCCAGACTGCAGCCGTCACCAGCGTTCTTTCGACGGTATGGCCAGCTGAACTTGCCAGAGCCATTGGGCGGCACGCCTTGCGTGGTATCAACAGCCACCTGGGATGCATTGCTGGTGTGTTGCGGCTCCTGATTGGCGAGACATCCCGAGACTCGGCGGTACTTCTGGGGACATGTCACTCCCGCGTGAGCCTCGTGCATGTGGGTAGGAGCACTGCGGACCTGACAATTGCATGCGCCTATGTGGAGTAGCACCGGGGAAGCACCTTGGAGCACGTATTCTTGTGTGTTCTCGAGCCCGCCCTTCGTTCGAAATTGCAGCCTTGCTTGTGCACTATTGCTGATCATGCGTCCACATCACTTGACAGTAGCGGCTGGTTGTGCGGAAGCCATTGGCAATTGATGAAAGCGGACGGGCATCCGGAGGTTTGCTTGCATCCGCCTGTCCTGCAGAAGGGGATCGACACGACGATAGGAGGAGGGGGGGAGAGACGGGAGCCAAAAAAGAGCGGCAGCGCGGGTCGCGGTCTTGTGGTCGAATGATTAGTCACCGTTTGCCCGGTCTGGTCGCCGTGTCTTCATCATGACTCTTGCGTGCCTGTCGTGCGTGGCCTGCTTTTAGCGCGGGCCCACCGGCACCGCTGGCCCGCCGTTAAAGGCTGGCCGGGGGGGGCTGAATGTGCGGGGGAGACCGAAATTGGCGCTGGAGGGGGGGTTCACTGGCCCTGCCGAAACCCCGAGCCTCAATTCCTTGTTTTTCCTTCGCTTGCGCCAAAACGCGGCTCTTGACTTCGGCGAAGAGGTGGGCGAATGAGACGTCGAGGTTGGCGTCGTCGTCTTCGATCTTCATGCGTCCCTGCTTATCCTCGGAGGTACCCTGCCAGCGACCCGCCTCTTGTCTTCTCCGTCTTTCCTCAGCCCAATTGGAGCTGTTCGGATGGCTATCCCGTTGTTCGCTGGAGCCCTGCGGCTCTCGCGATGGAAAACGGCGGTACTAGTGCATCTTTGGTTGCTCAAGTAATGTCGACGACGACCAACGTCTTTCAGCGGTACTGCGCATCCTTGTCCTTCCAAAGAATCAAGACCAAATTGCATGCAGCGGCCATCCGTCGGATCATGCACCGGAAAGCCCAAACTATCACCTGTCATTCCGCCGGATGTCCGCGGAAGGCGACCTTGTGCCGCACCGGGTGTTTGGGCGGCAGAATGGGATGATAATGCTATTGATGTGCTGTTCATTCTCTTCACTGTCTTGAGACTTGTTCGGACATTTGTGTTGACGAGTGCTCTGTCGTGCTGTGCTGTTCTTCATGCAAACCTTGGCATTAAATGTCCTCGCCCACTCTACTGTGTTTAAGCAGCAAAGAAAGTGGGATAATTCGGCCTTTAGCTGTTGAATTGATAGCATCATCTATGCTGAGTCGTTCGATCTCGAGATGAACCATGGGCTGGAATTGGCAACAGAGCTTTCATTGTGCAGTAAATGGTCAGCTCACTAAGTGTTGTAAGCCAACAATAGCAAGCAGATCTTATTGCTCATGCATTCGTGTTGTTGCTTTGGCCAGTGGTTTGCGTCCTGATAAATATCTTATGTCATCTTTTGTCGTTGCCCCTGCTGTTGTACAGTTCGAAGATGAGGAGTACTCTACATACCAACCTTGGTGCTATTGTTGGATCTTGATTGCCGTTCACAAATGAAAGCCTCTACATCATTTAATTTCTAAAAAGTATCCCGTAATCCGTCTGCAGATGGGTTGGGCCAATAGTGAGCTGATACATCTTGCGCATGCACCTGCTGGTCCACAGACTTCGCTATTCTCCAGAGAAAAGGGAAAATAATCCAGAAGAGAACCGAGGTCAGACGTCATTAAGCGTTCAAGGAGGCCGGATACCACCGCATATTTGCGTAGTCCATGCGTTGAGGGTCGTTATCTGAAAAGCTCGCTGTGACCTGCCGTCTTTCGTCTGCAGCCCTTACCTGAATAGGCAACTTTGTGCATGAGCCTCCCAGCCGACCAACAACAACACATACTACTCCCCACAGCAGCAGCCTCGATATACGATGGCGCGTCGATAAGGAGTCTATAAGATGAACGCAGATTTGGGGAGAAGGGGGAGCAACTCACCTTCAGGGAGACCAAAAATCTACAATCAATAATGACACGCTCTCAAGAAGGCTTCATTTGGACGTCTTCCGCCACGAGAAATGGCTTGGAAACAGACTCCATAATTCCCAGCACTCCTGCTTCCCAGCTCAAGCCCTTTTACGATGTTATCGTCATTGGCGCCGGCTTCGCTGGCCTCATCGCCGCACGCGACCTCTCCCGATCGCACAACCTCTCCGTTCTCCTCATCGAAGGCAGAGACCGCATCGGCGGACGCACGTGGACCGCGAGAGAGCTAGGCGAAGAGTTCGAAATGGGCGGGACCTGGGTGCACTGGTTTGGCTCCTCCCCACCCTCTTTGCTTCTACCAGGCAGAATCTGCCATGATGCTTTGCCTTGACTCTAACTCCAGGTTAGGAACCAACCCCACGTCTACGCCGAGCTCTCCCGCTACAACCTACACCCGCGCCTCAAAACCACCGCGGGCAACATCGCCGCCGAACATACATTCTACAAAGGCCAGCGACCTGACGCTATCGTGCAGACCATCCCCCCAGAAACCGTCGCAGCAACCGCCCAGCGCGTCGCCGACGCCTTCTTCAGCCCTGACGGCCAGCCCAGCAGGTACTGGATGCCGTACCCGCACGACCCCTTGCGCAACAGCAGCGGCCCTCCCTCCTCTTCAACCTCCTCCTCCCCGGCGCAGCAACAGCCATGGCGCACACTCGACCACCTCAGCGTCGCGGACCGCCTGGCGCAGCTCGACCCCTCCTCCTTCTCGGCCGAGGAAAAAGACGTGTTCGAGACGCTGGTCGCGAGCTTCGGGTCGGCGCCGGGCGCGGAAATCGGCTTCGTCGAGGCGCTGCGGTGGTACGCGCTGGGCGGGCACAGCATGCAGGGCGTCTTCGAGCTGGCCGGCGTGTACAAGCTGGGTGGCGGCGGCATGACGGGGTTCGCGAGGGAGGTTGTTGGCGAGTTTTGTGGGGATAAGGTGTTTGGCGCGGTGGTGGAGAGGGTCGAGCAGCAGGATGCGGAGGGGGTGAAGGTGGTGGTGGTGGCGCGGGAGGGGAGGAGGGTGTTTGGGGCGAAGCAGGTGGTTTGCACTGTACCGCTGTAAGTGTGAAGCGAGTGGTGAGTGGAGAGAAAAAAAGGACGGAAGCTGACGCGTTGCAGGAACTGTCTTGGGGATGTGGCTTTCTCGCCGCCGTTGAGCCCCCTCAAGCAGGAAGCCATCCGTCACGGTCAAATAAACAAAGGCGCGAAAATCCACATGCGCCTGGGCGAGGTCGAGCCCGGTTGGTTTGCGATGGCTTCGCCCAGTGGTGATTCTCCGTGGTGCTTTGCTTTCTCGGACCACAACGGTACTGGAGCGAACGGGGCAAGTGGCACCTACGCTATCGCCTTCGGTTACAACGACCGCATTCCTGACCCGACGAGACCCGAGAACTCGGCACGGATTGTTCAGTCGTTCAAGGAGAACCTTCGGCCGCAAAGTCGTTCTGGAGCTGAGGTAACCGCCTACTTGACACATCCATGGCACCTTGACCCGTTGGCCAAGGGCGTCTGGTCCTGCTGGGGCAAACAAGCTATGAGTAAGTACCTAGCAGAGCTGCAGTTGCCCCATGGTCAAGTTATCTTTGCAAGTGCAGATTGGGCAGATGGTTGGAGGGGATTCATAGACGGTGCCATCGAGAGAGGGTACAGAGCTGTGAGAGATGTGCTGGAAATGCGTAAAGCTGAGAATCAAGGAACCAAGGTATCTGCGAGGCTGTGAAGCCTCATGTGTGAAATGATGTAAATGAAATTCGAAATTCGTATTCACATGGTTGCCCCAACTCTCCACAGAAATGGTGTGACAAAACTGACGCCGTGCTATCGTGAATGTTTACATGTTTTTTTGTGTTCTTTATACATCATGTACTCACCGGTATGGCATTTTAATACACCACTTTCGGATCTCAATGTCCGAAATACCTCTTCTCGACCCATCTCTCCTCGTAATCATCAACCAGGCGTCCGACAACTACGCGGATATCCGGGAAGACGTGTGTTAGCCTTCCTACGCCCAATTTGCCGGCCATATAGGTGACAAAGACGATATTCTTTTCCGGAACGCCATGGTCAACCAGGATCTTCACTGCCATGAGAGCTGCACCGCCGCTTGACATTTGCGAGTCCATAAGCAGGACGCGCTCATGTTTTTCGATGTCCTTCGGGAGCGCCCTGTAATGCAATTCTGGTTCTCCGGTTCGATGGTTGGTCTGGATGAGGATCCTTCCGTTCCTTGAATCAGGAAGTACCCTTCTGAAAGCCCTCTCCAATGCGCTGCCGCCACGGAGGATCGTCACTGCGCTCGTCTCGCCAGTGGGCTTTAGGCCTCGGTAGACCGTGTTCATAGGCGTGGTGACATCGACTACGTCGAAGTGCATGCAGACAAGAGACTCTTCGATCAGCAGAGCGCCAATGCGATCAAAGTAGAAGATGAAGTTCTCGCGATCAAGACTTGGGTTGATCAGGAGAGTGTGAATGGCCCTGTTTTGCCTTGTCTCTGGAAGAACAATGACATTGGATGACAGAGAACTTTCCTCTGCGAGCTTACCCAGACGCATGAGCTCGGCTTGGTGCATCCTCGACTTCAGCGTGAGAATCTTGTGAATGCGGTCGGTAACCATCGAAATAGCAACCTTGTTCTCAACACCACGTGGGACAATAAGGTCTATGCAAGTTAGATGTCGAACTTTGATTCGCCGTGTCTAGATGAGCACTTACCTGCAACCTCTCGCTGAGGTGCAACGTATCTGTGAAAGTTGGGCTTCACAAACAAGAACCACTGCTTGATACAGCCCTCGATGTCACGGCCACGACTCTTGACATCGCGCACAACTAACGGGCATCTGGTTAGAAGAGTCGTGATCGGAAGTTCACAGAGGCTTACGTCGTCGTGAAAGACACAGGTCGGGCTCGGCGTCCGCAAAAATCTGTGGAAGTCAATATTTAAATTGTCACATGATATCACGCGGCGACTAACCTTTAGGTCGAGCAAATCCAACACGCGCTGATCGTGCAGGCCGAAAATGCCCTCGAGAATGAGGACGTGTGGCGAGTAAATGGTGGTTGTTTTCTCTTCGCGGTTATGCTTGGAGAAGGAATACACTGGAACTTCTACCTTTTTACTTTGCGGACGTCAGTTTGCCTCTTGCTGGAGGAGTTTGGGACGGCCGAGATAAGAGCAAAAGCGCGGGCCTACATGTCTTACCCCTGCTTAATGTCGCGCAACACCTCTACAAGGAGATCAAAATCGATGGCTTCGGGTGCATCGAAGTCATATTCGTTTCTGAAAGCCTTGGCCGACTGCTCTGGGGTCAACGGCTTGTAGAATGAGTCCTGGGGAGCAATCGGGTAAGCAGGCGGGCGAGGTGGAGGGGGTGCAGTCTAAGCCCACCATGGACAGGATCACGACCCATGGCAGGTTCAGGGCGGAGATGATCGCCAGGGAGAGAGTCGTCTTTCCTGAACCGGAACTACCAGCCACGCCGATGAGGCTGGTGTTCGCCCATGGTGGGGAATAATGGGCCCTCTGGGCGGTGCTCATTCTGTGTGTTGGGCTTGGGAGTTGGATGAGGCGGTCTAAAAGCACATGGTGGAGGAGGGAAGATATACGAAATAGGCGAGCTGCGATAGGGTCCTGCACCCTGGCTGCGCAATGACTAAAAATGTTCGCGGTGGATTCGAGGATGTGGTCCAAGCCCGGGGAATAGGGCGGTGCCGAGCGCGCACGTGACTGCCCTCGGCAGAGGCTTTTCTCCTTCGCGACTTCCCACATCCATCGCTCTTCCTCTCTCAACACCTCATCCCACCTCCACCACCCCTCTTCGCTCGCTGCTCACTGCCGCTGTCTTTCGCGTCAGGACAGCGCGGAGATGACCGATGGACATGCGATAGACTGAGGATTTCTTATCTGCAGCACAATGGTATGTACGGCCCCCCGCTCTCACCGGCCTCGTTCGGCTTCTGACGCGCGCAGAGCTCCTCCACGGTGGTCTCGACGGCTACGCCGAGACCTACTCATAGCTTCCACCGTCGCGTCGACGAGATCAAGCCCTCCAAGTCGTACGTATGCCTTTGCCGCGCCTGCACCACCTACCCTGCCTACCCCGCCCGCCAATTCCATGATGTGTTAATATCAAGTTGGGAATCTCTCCGAAAACCAATGTGGAGATTAAATTTACTTGTTTCTGATCCTGCTTTCATTCCGCACGCTGCTATGGACCTGGGCGAGTCTTCAGATGCTGACTTGCGCTGTGCAGAGACATCAACCATGTCATCATGGACTACCTTGTCAGCGAGGGCTATCCCATGGCGGCGAAGCGATTCGCGCTTGAGGCCAACATCCCACACAGTGCCGAACCGCAATCGATACAGGAGCGCGTTGATATCAGGAATGCTATTCATGCGGGGAACATTGAGTCGGCCATCCACAAGATCAACGATCTCAACCCTCAGGTCAGTACACCTCTCACCACCTTTCCCCCTTTGCAATGATTATCGAAGTATCATGCACCACGCATAATCACCTCCGGGTGTTGATGATAAACAAACCTTCAGTCCTCAGTATGACATGCAACTCATTCACATTGACGTCACAATACATGAAGCCTTGTCAAAGACATTGCTAACTGACGCAGATCCTCGATCACGATGCAGCCCTGCACTTCGCACTCCTGCGCCTGCAACTGATTGAGTTGATTCGGAAGTGCATGTCGAGCCCGAACGCCGACATCACACCGGCGCTCACGTTCGCAACGTCCGAGTTAGCGCCACGTGCTCCAACGAACCAGGAATTTCTTGAAGATCTCGAACGCACTATGGCGCTTCTGATATTTCCTCCTGAGAACCTGGCGCCGCCGCTCGCGCAGCTGCTCGATCCCTCACTTCGGCAAACGGTTGCAACAAGGGTCAACGAAGCCATTCTGGCCAGCCAAGGTGCCAACCGCGAGGCTCGTATCAAACAGCTCGTCAGGTTGCGTGCGTGGTCAGAGAACAAGGCCAAGGAGGCACGCAAGCATATTCCTGCGAATCTGAGCTTGGGGCTGGACTCCGAGAAGACAGCCGACGATGATGATGACGAAATAATGAACAACGGTAATGGCGAAGCGGATGCGATGAGGGACTGAACTACTTTTGTCCCACAGTCTCTCTTGCCCAAGGATTCTAGCATGGTGTTGGTCCATGGTGACGGCGTTGATACTCTGGCGTTTTTCGGTCCGGTATGGGAACGGCTTCTGGGATGACTACTGGGTTCGGCTGGCATGGGCGTCTAGTAGATTGCCCTGTATCATCTATATGTCCTTGAACCGCTACATCATCCTCAAAGGTCAAGGAATTAATTAATATACCCATTCATAAGCTTTCAAGCTTACGTCTTTACATCTCCATGCAACATTGCTTACAGGTATCTCGTTCTCCGACCAAAACTGACCGCCCTGGTCTTGTGAATTGCCGACCTCGGTCGATGCGCCGTTTACGTAAATGGAGTGAAGCCTTCATGACGGTCTCTCAAAAATTGAAAAGCGACAGAGCGTCTTATTCACTATACGTGGTATCCTTCCCCGTTCTTTCATCAAAGCGTTGCAACGTATCGCGCCCTCAATGCTCCGTGATATCTCATGCAGCCAGAAGCCATTCTTAACGCCATCAAAACATGATTTCTCTTGCCGATTGTGTACACGCACTACAAAAAATACTCGGTCTGCACCTCCTTCCCTTGCTGCTGTTGCTGCTGCTCGGCCCTGTGCACATCGTTCTCGGGGGCAGCGTCGAAGACGTTGAAGAAGCGCTCGCCTGTGTCGCTGACCTCGAGCACGCTGGCCATGTTGCCGCAGCGGTAGCAGTAGTTGGGGGCGCTCCAGACGGTGCTGAGGCGGTCGTCGTACAAGACCTGGTAGCCCTCCTGGCACAGCTGGTGGGCGCGCAGGATATGCGACATATTGTTGACCTCGAGGAACTTCTTGACGACCTGGGCGCCGAAGGTGTAGCCGGCGCCGCGGGGGCTGAGGCTGAACTCGTCGCGCTCGCTGTCCGGGTCGCTCCAGACGAGGTCGGCCATGGGGCCCTCGTGGGGGATCTCGCGGAAGCGGTCGATGATCTTGATCTGGTCGATGGAGTGGATGCTGGGCGACAGGCCGCCGTGCACGCAGAAGATCTGGTTGTTGATGACGACCGACAGCGTCAGGAAGTCGAACATGTCGGTGAAGTAGTGCCACACGTTGGCGTTGCCGTACTTGCGCGAGCACTCGGTGTAGAAGCCGTACGACTGCGTCACGCCGCGCGACTCGTGGTTGCCGCGGATCAGGTGCACGCGGTGCGGGTAGCGCAGCTTGAGGCATACGAGGAGCGAGATGGTCTCAACGCTGAAGAGGCCGCGGTCGACGTAGTCGCCTGGATACAGTCAGCACAGGAAGTCGCGGCCAAGCGGGGCACGCACCAAGGAAGAGGTAGTTCGTGTCCGGGCAAAAACCGCCAATTCTGAATATTTCTATCATGTCAAAGAACTGGCCGTGGATGTCGCCGACGACGGTGACGGGGGCGTCAATGTGCACGACATTGCTCTCCTTCATCAGGAGCTCTTTTGCCTTGGCGCATATTGCCTCGATGACCGAGTCGGCGAGAAGTTCTTTTTTGTAGAGGCGAGCAATGCACTCATCGAGGTCGACGGTGGCTGCGACGCGGCGGGGTCAGCCCATTGACGGAGCAGGCGGTGGTCGGAGCGCGGCGACAGGCAGGAGCTTACCCGGGAGGCCTGGCATGATGGAGGGCGCGGAGGAGGGCGCGCGCGGAACGGGCTCGGGCGACTAAGAGGCAGGAAGAAGCAGCATTCGCGGGGGCGGCGGAAGCATTCTGGCGGGGGTATCAGGAGGGCATGGCCGCGCTGGGGCGGCGGGCGCTGGGCGTGTTGATGTGAAAGCAGCAGCTCAAAAGAACACAAGGCTAAGCTCAGGTAAGCTAAGGTTGCAGCGCGCGCACGTGACCGTCTCCAAAGTTTCCCGTTGCGCGGCCTCCATCGCTCAACGGCCACCATCTCCAGCGGCTCTCTTAGCTCGCTCGGCCTCTTTCGAGAAGCGCCCTCGGCCCCCGCCCGCTGCACAGCTTTCCATGTCTTCCGCCGCACGGCCGCCGCGCAATTGTCGTCAATTCCCGATTGATACCGGCGAACAACCCCTGCTCTGTTGGACTTCCTTCCCTCTTGAGCGCTGCTTGGATTTCCCGTTCTCTCGCCTCCCAGTCTGCTCTTCATCTCCCGCATTGATCCACGCTTCTCCTGCCCTCTGCAATTCGCTCTTTTGCTCGCCCTCCTGCACCGCGATGCGGTAGCTCTGGAAACCATCGTCATTTTCGTCTCTCGCCTCGTGTGCGTTCTCCGTCGCTGCATCAGCCCGCACGTCGCATCGCCGAGGCCATCGAGCATCAACGACCCTCCTACACCTCGCCTGCGGCCGTTTTTATCCATCGGCCCAGCAATCGGGCCTATCATCGACGCAGCTACTCTGAGCGCTGCCAACATGTCCTGGAGCGCTCCATCGTCCGGGGGCGCTCCTGCATATCAGCCAGCTCCGGCATACGCTCAGCAACACTATCCTCAGCAGCAAGCATACGGCCAGCCCCCGTATACCCAGCCCCCGTACCAACAGAGCGCCCCGCCCTCCACCCAGTCATCCAGGTAAGTGTTTTTGTTGAGTCTACTGGAGATTCTTCGGCACTTGTGCGACTGTTCGCGCATGCTTTCACTCTCAATCAGTTCTTTAATTTCGCCAAATTTTTTCTCCTCCCTACTGATAATATTGAAGTGCTCCGACCACCTATCCCCCCAAGCGTAAAGGTAACCCCGTAATCACCCGCTATCCTCCGCCTCCGGGCTATCGGCCTCCTCCGCCGCCCTCAGGCCAGCCTCCCTACGGACAAGGCCAGTATCCCCAGCCCAACTATCAGCAACAACCCCAGGGCTATCCTCCCCAATCCTACCCGCAAGGTTATCCCGGATACCAGCAACCCTCCCAAGGTTACCAGCCGCCATGGCAGCCGCCGCCAGGTTACCCTCCACCTCAAGGCTATCAGCAGCAAGGGTATCAACAGCCACCTCCACCGCCACCACCTGATGCATCCAGTCCATCAACCGCTTATCCACCCAACGGATTTCAGCAGTCTCCGACCTTTCCGCCCAGCAGCCAATCTGGATCCTATCCTCCGCATGAGTCGGCCATCTCTCCTACAACAACCGCACCACCATTGAACCTTGGTTCGCCTCCAAACCAAAATTCACGGCCCTCAAAATCCCGTCGAAACACTCGCACCGCAAGTATAGCCCCTACCGAAGTTCCAGAGTCTCATAAGCTCTACCAATCCGAGGCGTACACGATCAACCTCGGGCTGGACGAATGGGATCAAACCGATTTCGACGGTGCCATCTGGCCGAAGGCAAACGAGCCGGTCGACTCGAATTTCAGTCTCGGTGTCATCATATGGCATCCTGCGAATGAGACGACTCGTGCGCTTTCATCCGACTTCGTGTCAGCCGAAGAGAGAGCAGCAAAGCCCCCTCTTCCCAAGATCGGCAACGGAGATTCTGTTTCTGAATATTTTGGTCCTGAAAATGCTCACGAAGCGTTTTTGAACGTTCGGCAAACCGATGAGTGGGACTTGATAAGGCATGATTCAATCTTCTATGAGTTCCCCAAAACGTCGGACATTGTGGCATTGGAGGATGTTCTTGCGAATAGAGATCGACCCGACCCTGAAGGGGAGAACCCTTATCCAAACATCCATGAACTTCAGGAAAGAAAACAACGCCAAGGGGCTAGTTGGAACGTTATGGACAATCTTGAGCAAGCCTTGTCATCTGAGCAAGCGGAGGACGGCGGTTCACGAAAACAATCTCGCGTTGACCAATCAACACCCCCTCCTCCTCCCGCTTCACGAGACGATGCCCAGGAAGCATTGCTGGCGTCGTTGGGCGTGACAGGTTCCCCGAAACCAGTCACTCAGATGCCCACCCCGACTTTCCTACCACCGAAACCGCCCAAACCCAGCGCGCGAAAAGGCAGTGATCATGATCGGTAAGCTATCTACAAGTTTCCTATCCGGCGAAGGCTGACGGGTTCAGGCCGTATGAAGAACATCTTCCGAAACGTCCATCCACTGACAACAATGGACACAGCTCGCATGGCCCACAGAACCAACAATCTCCGTCTTTTGAACCTTGGAGGGCGGACCACACACCAGCAAAGAACGGCGACAGACGTCAAAGCCCAGCCAGGTCTGAAAATAGCCAGCATACTGCCACTGGGTCGGATTTCCACATGGAGGACCATGACACGTCCGCCACAAATGCCCCAGCTCCGCAAAGGCCGTCGAGACCGACTAGAGCTGATAGTAGTGCTGGGAGAAAACGAAGCTACGAGGAAACGGAATCTCCTCAACGGCAAGCGGATGACACGCAACGTTTCAAGAGGCGCCAGCCAGTTGTTGCTGCTGCTTATGGGTATGCAATGATAGCCTATCAAAAGGTATTTGTGCGGACGTTAACTTGATAAAGTCGACGATAGTTCTAAAGTCGATCCCGATAGTCCGGTTGACACGTCAGCTGGCAATGTTTCCAAAAAGCAACGCAAAAAAGCTAAATCGGTTAAATTTTGCGCATGTTCTGGCAGGCGTTTGGGCCAGCCATATGGAAGCCTCGACAACGACACTAGGAAGCCTCGACAACGACTTCGTAAGTCAATCCTCACACTGATTCGAAGTTTGCTCTGTGCCTTAGCTAATTCTGTCTTTTCCAATCAAGAGTTAACGCGGTTGTTATTTCCTGTTGGATATGAGAACGCTTCCGCATCTTCTACTTTTACTCCTCGCCGTCATCCGCCATCTTCTGCTTTCCGGGCTGGAAGCATTATGACTCATGGGTGTGATGAATAACCGCGAGCTGCCTTTCATCTGATGCCTTGGCGTTATCCGGGATTTTTATTGGGGCCCTTTCTTCCTTCTCACCATCTTTGTTGATGTTCTTCACTTACTTGGCCGCCTTGTATTGCTGGGCCATCCCTCGCACCCGGTTATCAGAGCTAAAAAGTCTTTCTCAAGGGGGGAGAGGTTATCTTTCAAGCCCCTCCAAAACTGCATGGTTTCAGGAGTTACGAGACAAACGGATTTTGGGAACGCGTCGTCCTTTTTGATTCTTCCCGCGTCTGGATCCAGTTTTTCCATTCTTCCTTCGTCTGAATCCTTGTCCAAAAGCCCTCTCTTCTCCCGCGTTTCTTGAAAAATATTCTTATCCTCTTTATCCTTCTTACGTCAGGTTCGTATTAGAGATAATATCCTTATCCTCTTTTCCGAGTCTTCTTTCCTCAGGGTTCAAAGACGACTGGTGATGACGTATTGCTTGCACTTACACACGAACCTTTCCCCCTGCACACACTACACGTCTGCTTGCAGAACACCCCTTCCTCTACTTTCTCATTCCGCATACACTCTGCTTTTCTCAAATTCAATACGTCGTCAGCTGTCGTCGCAAAAAGCAGTCAGCGCAGAAAAGCGAATCAAGAAAAGTCGTCGCACGTATCAGTCAGTAGTCGTCTTCGTTCATCAAAATCTTCATGCTACAGTCACAACTTCTCTTTCAATTAGTCAAGCCCTCTCTTCTGTTTCCACAGTTACAACAAGGTCCCCCGTCCGGAACGGCGAAAAGGTAACGCGAACGATGACGGGTAAGTATCAGTCAAATGGTCAAGTGGGAGGGGCTAGCCGAGCAATCTGAGGTGCTGCGAGCAAAAGGGTGCCAGAGGAAGGGAAGGGACGTTTCCCAATCATCAGATACCAAAGAAGCGCGGGAGGAGAAAGGGGAAGAAACGGTACGTGTTCGCAAAATTTCCTATTTCATTTCTGATCTTTCTTTTCATGAATTACATCGTCGTTTTCTCATTTCACCAATCGCCCTCTTTCCCCCTCGTCCTCACTTTCCGTCTCTTCTTCCGTCTCGCCTTCTTCATCGTCATCTTCTTCCTCATCCGTTTCCTCTTCCTCGCTCTCGTCATCCTCTTCACTTTCCTCTTCTTCACTTTCCTCGTCTTCATCCTCATCCTCCGCCAGCCAATCGTCCAGCGTCTTCTCCTTGACTCCATTCTGCTTCCCCACTCCCCCAATCCCCCCTCCAACCCCAAACCCACCCGTCTCCTTGACCGCGCGATCCAGCGCCTCGCCCGCAGGCACGACCTTGGCCGGCACGACGGATTCGCCACTGTAGCCGCCACTGTACTCGGCCGCCGCGCCGACCTTCTCCTCGCGGAGCCGCGGATCGGGCTCCTCGCCCTCGCGCACCCAGTCGGGGAGCAGCGCCTCGCCGCCGCGCAGGCCGGTGCCGACGACGCCGCCCTCGTCGCCGATGACGAGGCTCGCGGAGCCGAGGGTGTAGCTCGCGCGCGACTCGGACGGCGAGGGGGCGTGCGGGACGGGCTTGGGGGCGAGGAGGAGGAGGGTGGCGAGCTCGGTCGACGAGGGCACGGCGAGGAGGGTGCGGTAGAGGCGGGCGCGGTCGCGCAGGTCGTACGATGTGTCGTAGCGGGTGAGGAGGAGGATGTGGTTGTAGAGGAGCGGGATGGGGTGGGATTGTTGCTGCTGTTGTTTTTGGTCTTCTTCTGGCTGCGCGGGCAGCGCGTCGTTGTATTCCCGGAAGCCGCCTTCTTCCTCGGGCAGCGCGAGGGGTGTAGTAGCGGGCTGCTGGTCGTCGTCGGCAGGCTTTTCTGCCGGCGCGGGCGGCGGGTTGAGCAGCAGGTGTTGCAGGTACACCTTGGCGGCCAGCAGCAGGATCTGGAGCTTGCTCTCCTCGGCCTCGTTGGCGAAGCCTTTGGCCAGGATGCGCAGCACGTCGGCGGCGATGTTGTTGGCCGGATCCATGCCTGAGAACTCGCCGACCAGCCAGATGATGCTGGCGCGCGCCGCCGGGCTGGCGGCCGTGTCGAGGTTCTTGGCCAGCCTGATTACGGTGCCGCGGTGCGCCTCCGGATCGCGCTGAATCAGGTGTCGGACCACCTCCAGCGCTTCTGCGACCAGGCGGGCGTCCGGCGACGATATTTGGGACAGGAGTAGCCGCATGCAGCGTGCCGCGACTTTGGCATCTTGCGTGCGCTGCGCGCAGCGTCCTATCGCGCGGACGGCTTCGCGCACCAGCCCTGCGTCATGGCCGCCGGTGAAGTGCGCGAGTTCCGCGAGGATGAGACTTTGAAGATGGTGCGGCGCATGCGGAAAGATCAAGGTAAGCATCTCGAGCTTCAGCCGCCATATTTGGGGCGCATCGGTGCTGCGCAGCAGCAGGTGCGAGGTGTAGCGAACGAACGCCTCCGGTCGCGCCATGCACACGCGCACTGCATTGTGCAGCGCGATCAGCTGTACGTCCGGTGACGAGCGGAGAAGAGATACGAGCGGACCGACGGCGGCGTCTAGGTAGGTTGAGGTGCCCAGGTGCAGGTAGCAGCGTGCAACGGCGACAATGACGGCAGAGTTGCGGGATTGAAGGAGCGGCGTCAGCGAGCGGAGGAGGAATTCCAGGTCTGCATCCAGCACCACTACCTCCTCCAATTCTGACGGATCCACGGGCTCTTCCTCCTCCTCGTCGCTGGATTCGTCGTAGAATCCCTTGGTGGGTTTGGGCTTGCTGCCTCCATTGCTTTTCCTGACCCTCCGCGTCCGCCGTGGAAAGCACTTGCGCGCGTAGATAGTCATAAGCCTTAGTGTAGCTAATTGCCCCCATTCATCCATGTCCACCAACTTCCGTATCAGGCCTCTGTAGTGTGGGTGAATCAAGTCTATCCGCTCCGGGCACACCTCGAGGAAGGCCGACACGGCGGCGCCGGCGACGTAGTACTGCTTGTCGCCTAGGAGCGTCGATAGGTACTCGATCAGCTGCGGCAGGGTGTTGGGATCCAGCCGGTAGCACTTGGGGATGGCGAGAGCGGCGGCCTTGCGCACGTACGGGCTCATGTCGCCGGCGCCCTTCTTGATGCCGAGAGACACGATCTGGCTGATAACGGGCACGCGGATGCCGGACATGACCCGCAGCGCGAGGGCGCGCACCTGAGGGCTCGAGTCGGAGAGAGACTTCTGGATGGTGTTGATGGAGAGGAGAGCTGTGTCGGGCTCGGACTCGGCATGGTGTAGAAGGAAGATGTAGACCAGCTTCTTTATTTCGATGTTGGGGGACGCGATGTTCTTGATCACGGCGGAGAAGAAGGGCAACGTGTGCTGGTTGTGGTACGCCATCTACGGTCGCGCAGCAGACCTATGGTCAGCGATTTGTTCCCTCTCATTTGGAGTCTTGTATGAAGATGACGCACGGATATGACGCGCCGCAGGCCCTCCAGCACCTCGCGGTCATGGCGCGAATCGAGGAGCTTCTTGAGCTGGTCGGGAGGCAGCGGGCGAGTAGAGGTTCGGCGGACGGCGCTGGCATCGCGGGCGGCTTCGAGAGTCAGGTCGCGGGCTACGTCGGGCGGAAAGCTGGTGTGAGCGGTGTTTGGAAGGCGGTAAAAGAAGCGTTGATCGGAGAGGCGTACCCGTCTCCAGCATGCTCGAGATCCTCGTCATGGACTCCATCTTGGCATCGGCATGCGAGGGCGCGGACGGGAGCCTCCTCTTGGCTGGTGGGCCAGGCCGTGGGGGTGTTTTGTGCAGAGGCAGACGGCAGGCGTTGTTCGTTGATGTCGGCGCGCAGTAGTCGGAGCTCCAGCTTGACGAGAATGAGTGCTGGCCCGTAGCCCCGCCTTCCATGAGCGCCCACATAATCCCTGCGCCGGCAGCAAGCCACCCCAGGAAAATCAAGGATCTCTCAGGCACCGCGCTCTTCGCACGACAACGACACTTAACTGACGCGAGTCCCTCCAGCCCAGTTAAAAGGCATGCGGTTAGGGGGCGGCTGTTCCGCCCAGCACAACTACCGCCGGCGAATAGGAACGCGCTCTATCTGAGTCGGCGGAGGCCTTGTTCAACCTGCGACATCACACGTGGACATCCTAAACGAGCAAAAACGCCAGGCCAGACTGCCGCAGTGTACGCAAGCTGATATCATGCATCGGCCTTCTGTCCTGCACCCGGCTTCTCTGCCGGAGTTCCTGCGACACATTATCGACCACCATGCGACACCCACATCGCTCATCGTTTGTTCTTCACGCGCCGATTTCGAGCGGCTGCTTCTCCACCTCGTAGAGGACGCCCGTAACGCTGCAGCCCGGGATGTTGCACAAAATATAAACGACCAGGGGCATCCTCCATCCCCGCCACTTCCTATCTTGGATGAGCTTCTGATCCCCACCCTCCACAACCTCTTCACTACATCGACAATTCAGCTTACCTTTTGCGCCAGTCTGGAGGCTCTGAGAGCGCATCTCTCCTCCCTGACGGCCAGAGCTCTTAATGAGCCGGCGTCAAAGCCTGCTCCTCGGGCGAGCACGTCATTCGGCGGCCCCACTATCAGTTACCCCATTCTCGCACTCCTGAACCCCATCGCTCTGCACAAAGAGACAACGTCTTTTTCTGCCCAAGGCTTGAGTCGTACGCTTGCTGTTGCTGTTGAGGCAGCTGCGTTCGGGAACCAGAGATTGGTTATCGCGGAGTGTCCCGTACCTCTACATCTTCGCCAGAGAAGACAGGACGCTTGGACGGACGAAGAGGAGGACTTGCTTGGTGCTAGACTAACTTCCGGCTTTGGCGAGGGCGCAGGCGCAGGAGGGGATGCAGAGCGAAGGGAAAGTGAAGGTGGCACAGCAACTGACAACTTACCCATGGCCGAAACCGTAGCTGAAGCTGATCCATGGGCTGAAAGGCTATCCATATTGAACGTCACCACGAAGAGCTTTGGTATCGGCGACCGGGCATGGGCTGGGCGTACCGTGACGGCAAGGTCAGTAGCAGAACGGTGGTGCCGCTTTGAGAAAATACCTTAGCATGATCATGGGTGAGTATGAGCCTTACTCATAACTATTACAGCAATCACGCAGACGAACGAAAGGTGCCGAGCACGCACAATGTAGCAAAAACTTTGCTCCTCTCTATCCTGTCGTGGTGCTAAGCAATACATGTGGGCTATATAATTAACTTCCGCAGTTACCCTAGCATCGTCAGCGTCTACGCTGGCATAGCTCAGTCGTAGGCGCTGGCGATACTCGTGACACTTCGCGGAAGTTCTCGAGTTCAAGTCCCTAGCTTCGCAGGGGAATGACATTCGCAAAAAATCCTTGAGGGTTCAACGGACAGAACCTGATGACGGGGTTTCTGCGCGCTCCAGGGTCGCCTGGGGAGCGTGTAGTTTTGCCTCCCAGAGGAACACTTTTTTTTTTCCTTCGTCACATCAAATACCTATCTATACATGAGGTTCTTCTCTCTTTTCTTCAACTTTTGGCATCTTAAATTTTCATTCCACACCGTTTTGTGGTGGATGGTGCGGGTGGAGTGATGATGATAGCGAGTTGTGGTACCGTGGGTACCGCTCCGAAGCTGATCCACAACGGTACTTTGAGAAGCAGAAAAATCAAAAGGCCCGCATGGGTCACGCGACGAAGGGTTGTTAGACCTACAGCGTTGGAATAATGGCACTTATAGAAATATTTGATGGTAGTTGACATTTAGGTCCAAACGATTGTTGCACCTTCACGCCAGCATTATGAGACATGATACACGTTATGCTAACCAAAAGGGTACGAAATCAGAGTCATGACCATAAGTAAAGGATAGAGCTTGCTAGAAATATAAGAAAAGGAAAAAACTCGGCGAACGGAATACGATGCAGTTGGCGGGGCCAGAAGTAGGAGGCGTTGGCCAGGCCAGCATGACTCGCGAAAGCTTGCCTTGCGCACAATGCGGCTCAAAACAAGCGCTGCCTGGATCATCCAGGGGATTGATTCCGAAGTCCAGACTCGGTATATCAGAATGCCGGTCAGATGGGGGCCGTGGGCACCCAAAGGGCAAAGATGATCAGATTAGATAAAGGGAGACGGGTTCTTTGCGGTGAACGGGGAAAGGAGATGGGTCCAAATCTGATAAAATTTAGCAGGATCAAACAAATTTTCAGGAGCAGTGGGCGAGACCAGGCGGGCGAGGCCAGTAACGGCTCAGAACGCATTCCGATAGCGGGACGATAGGCGGAGGTTGCAGCGTGAATGCTCCTGTCGGCGCCGGCGCGGGCGGATCGGCCGAGTCGGGAGCGTCAATGCGCGGCCTGTACGTCACACACTACAGAGCTAGCTGGCACTCGACTCTTTCGCATCTCGAGCGGCCTCAACGCCATCCTTACGCCAATTCCTCCTCGCTCACGCGTCCATGACTCCCGCACGTTCGCTCTGCTAGTCTGCCCTGCCAATTGGCCTCTGCTCGTCACCTTTCACCTTCGCGAGCCCCTGCCACCACCGCGTGTCTCGAGTAGCTCCAACAATGCTGCGCCTGCAGCAACTCGCCGGCACCGCGCGCACGCGGACGCCTGCCGCCGTCAGGACCAGCCTGCGTCCTCCAGCTGCCCGCTTGTCCGCCGCCAGGTGCTCATCCACCTCCTCCTCGACCACCATCGCCCTGCGGAGAAGACCGCTGGCCCCGAACTCCCTGGCGCGTCTCAAAAACAACAAGGTGCCGAACTTCTTCAGTCGTCCCATTTCTACAAACCATGTCCCACCACGCACGCCCGCCGCCCTCAGAGCCCTCTACAAGACTGCCGCTTGGTTGGGTATTTTCATTATTGTTGGCGGCACCATAGTGGTTACCTTCTTCATCTACGACGCTACCACATATAAAGAGGGCCCCTTCAACGAGGACATTCACGTTTCCGAGCTTGCCCTCTTTCCCCGGAAAGGAGGTCCCAAAAACCTGCCCATTGCCGAGCATTTGGTCGACGATGACGACAGCCCGGAAAAAAAGGAGCAAAAGCACAAGCCGAAGCTGGTAATTCTGGGTACCGGATGGGGTAGCATTTCCCTGCTAAAGGGCTTGAATCCTGACGACTACCACATTACCGTTGTTGCGCCCTCCAATTACTTCCTTTTCACTCCGATGCTTCCGTCCGCCACCGTGGGCACGCTGGAGCTCAGGTCGCTGGTCGAACCGGTGCGGCGCATAATAGCGGGCAAGAACGGTCATTTTTTCAAGGGCAAGGCAGTTGATGTAGAATTCTCGGAAAAGCTGGTCGAGGTCGCGGGCGTCGGTCCCCACGGTGAAGAAGAACACTATTACCTGCCCTACGACAAGCTGATCATTGGCGTTGGTAAGTCAGAGAGCGAATGCGGGTGAAAATCTTCAGCTTACGAATACAGGCTCCGTAACCAATGCCCACGGCGTCAAGGGCCTCGAGAACTGCCATTTTCTCAAGGATATTACCGATGCACGCTTGATCCGGAACTCCGTGATTCAGAACTTGGAAGCCTCGTGCCTGCCTACGACCACGGATGAGGAGCGTCGTCGTCTTCTCTCTTTTGTTGTGTGCGGAGGCGGACCTACTGGTGTCGAATTCGCAGCCGAGCTTTACGACATGCTCAACGAGGATTTGACCAAATTTTTCCCCAAAATTCTTCGATCAGAGATTTCAGTGCACGTAATCCAGAGCAGAGGACACATTCTTAACACGTACGACGAGGCTCTTTCGAGATACGCTGAGGTTTGTTCTGGAGATTACTCACGCTCAACCATCTGGCACTGACTTTTCCCCAGGCCCGCTTTGCCCACGACCAAGTCGATGTTCTTACAAACTCCAGAGTGAAGGAGGTCCGCGAAGACAAGATTCTCTTTACGCAGAAGGACGAGAAGGGAAAGGTTATCGTCAAGGAACTGCCCATGGGCTTCTGCCTGTGGTCAACTGGTGTGGGTAAGACTGTTTTGCCGCTACGCCTTTTGTTAGCAACTTATAGCTAATCGCTACAGCACAAACCGATTTCTGTGCAAGACTGGCCAAGAAGCTCGACGGACAAAACAACAGACACGCTCTGGAGACCGACGCCCACTGCCGTGTTGTAGGAGCACCCCTAGGCGATGTCTACGCTATCGGCGACTGCTCTACCGTGCAGAACAACGTGTCTGACCACATCGTAACCTTCCTGCGTACGCTTGCTTGGGAGAAGGGCAAGAACCCGGAGGACATGCACATCTCTTACTCGGACTGGCGGCTGGTCGCCAAGCGCGTGAGGGCACGCTTCCCGCAATCGGCAGACCATCTGCGCCGTCTCGACAAGCTGTTCGAGCAGTACGACAAGGACAAGAGCGGCACTCTCGACTTCGGCGAGCTGCACGAGCTGCTGCGCCAGATTGACTCGAAGCTGACCTCGCTCCCGGCCACGGCCCAGCGCGCCCATCAGCAGGGCCAGTACCTGGCGCGCAAGTTCAACGCCATTGCGCGCGCCGCCCCCGGCATGCGCATGAACCAAATCGATTACGGTGACCTTGACGAAGCAACCTACAAGGCGTTCGAGTACAGGCATCTCGGCTCGCTTGCGTACATCGGTAACGCCGCCATTTTTGATATAAACGGCCTCAACTTCTCTGGTGGCCTGCTGGCTGTCTACCTTTGGCGTAGCGTCTACTTCGCGCAGAGCGTGAGCTTGCGGACGAGAATCCTGCTCGCCATGGATTGGACCAAGAGAGCCTTGTTTGGACGAGGTATGTCCCTCTTTCCCGCATATCTTCTTCCGGAGCTGACAGTTTGCTACAGACCTCATGAACTTCTAGATACACCTCTTCTTTTCTTTAAACCTCTTCTTCTGTAGTTCAATTGACGCGAAAGATTTTCCCTTCTTCCCGTTTTTGAGTCCACGGACCACGTGAGGATTTTCTTTATGCCATTAGCGCATGTTGCGAGTGTATGAAAAACAATGAACGTACGTGGCGAGGTAGAGGGGCGATGGAGGACACGAGTGTAGGCGCAGGTGTCGTTCTAGACCACTGTTCTTTTCTTCACGATTGATGCAAAATAACCTCTTCGAGTTCAACTGAGCAGGCGCTTACTTCACGAATTTTCTTGAATCCTTTTACTCACTCAGGGTCACCAAACGAACCACGTTGTGGAGGTCAACAAGAGGTCAATGCGTGCAGTACTGCGATGTGAGGAACAATCTCAAATGGCATATCAAGCATCCAAGGATGTATATGTATCATGAATATATCAACCCAATTATCATCCAGACGAAAGACTTTGGCTCCCTCGGTCTCACCACACTGCCAAGCGAGCCATCCCCGCGGATAGCATCGTTAATGATTCCCGTCCAGGTCCACTTTCTGGTGAAAAATATACATATTTACTCCGCGCAACTTTTGTGCGAGTCCCTAAGTTTTACTCCAATCAAATGCAAACGTCGCCATTTTTCTCTACTTTCCGCTTTCTCACGCCTTGACTTTCTTCGTCTTTCCCTTGACCCGCTCGACCAGCTTCTTCAAATCGTCCTGCTGTTTACCACCATTATCATCCGCATCCTCACCCTTCCTCGCCCTCTTCCCTCTGCTGACATCAGCCTCCTCCAGCTCATCCGCGCCGCCGGCGCCCCTGCCCAACTTCCTCTTCTTCCTTCCCTCCTCCAGCAGCGCCTTCATGCCCTTGGTGCCCTTGAAGCGCGGGTTGGTAGGATCGATGGCGAACTCGTGGTTCTCGAACAGGGCCTTGAAACGGGGGTCCTGGGTGTCCATCTCGAAGCCCTCCTGGCCCTCGGCCTCTTCGCCCTCCTCCGCATCTCCGCCCTTCTTGCCCTTCTTGCCTCGCTTTCCCTTCTTGCCTTTCTTCTTCTCCGCCTTCTCGATCTCGTTGATGTCGAAGTGGCGCAGGTGCGAGTTGCCCTCGTCCTCGGCCATGAGTAGCTCGAGCTCCGCGCGCTCGGCCGCGCTCTTGGCCGCCTGGGCCTCACGTTCGTCACGCCGGCGCTGCTTTTCAGCCTTCTTTGCCTCCTTGAAGGCGCGCTTGCGCTCTTCCTCGGGGTTCTCGAAGAAGGGGTCGTTGAAAGGATCGTCGTCGTCGTTGTTGTCGTCTTGCGCCTTCGCGACTTCTCCATCTGACGAGTCCGCGGCCGCCTCGCCTTGTTCTTCGGCGCGTACCTTGGCGAGCGCCTCCGGGTCGTCTGGGTTGAGTCCCATGCGGCGCGCCTTCGCGCGTTCCTTGCGGCGTTGCTTGCGCTCGCGTTCCTTACGGATGTACTTCTCCTTGGTCGACTCCTCCGGCTCGTTCTCGAAGACGGCTTTCTTGTCGTCCTTGGAGGACGAGAGCCCGGAGGTGAACGTGATTTGCATGTCGCCGACGGGCTTGTCCGCCTCGCGGGACTTCTTGGAGCTCGAGACGCCGCTGTCCAGGCCGAGCGCGGCGCGCAGCTTCGCGGCTTTCTCTTCGCGAACACGCTTCTTCGCGTCCTTGTCGGTGGCGGCTGCGACCTCGGCCTCCGAATCGCCTTCGGAGCCGGAGTCTTCGTCTGAGGAGCTGTCTGAGCCGATGTATGCTTGCAGATCGTTTTCGTCAATCTCCTTTTGGCTGAAAGCACGCTTCTGGATCTCCTTGCGGCGGTTGTCATCAGCGTCCCAGGTCAGCTTGACGCGCGAATGAGTGAGGGCGTCGGTGACAAAGTCGTTGGGTCGGTAGCCGTCGGGGATGCGCTTGCATTCATCACGCGGCTTGTCCTCGTCGAAGGATACCTCATCCGGCACGAAGCGTAGATCGAAGAAGTTGGCGCTGGATAGGTACTCGCGTCCGTCCATGTTCTCATAGAGGTGCCGTGCCGTCGCAGCAGAGTCGGTGGTGATGACTGCATAGTAATACCGCAGACGCTCCAGCTGATATTGACGGAGCGCCTTGGAATCAAACTCCTCACCCTGGTCCTCCTGCAGCAGCTCGTTCTTGATCTTCTCTTCCTCATCATCTGAGTCCTCTTCAGAGTCCTCTTCAGACAATTTGGAGTCGTCCTTCTTGTTCTTGGAAAAGATTTCTCGCGGCGGTCCCTCCAATTCTTCCCGTTCCATACGCTCGCGGCCAAATTCGCTGGGGTAGACAGTAACGTTGAGTATGCGGCCTCCTTCAGGCGTGAAGCTGTTTGCGACAGCCATGAGATCTGCGGCTCGTACGTTATCCCAATCCAGGTTCACAACCGCCAGCCGTGGTGTCGCGTCTTCCATCTCCTCGACTTCTGCCTCCTTTCCGCCAGTGGGAAATTCGAACGCGTCCTCTTCCTGAACCTCCAACTCTTCTTCTTCATCCTCCTCATCACTGTCGTCTTCCGAAGAGGAAAAGCCGCCCTCTCGGGCAGGGTCATATTTTCTGTCCATCCTGGCCAACTCCTTCTGGACATCGTCATCGTCATCGGCGTCGTCCGAACTTTGTTCCTCCTCGGCCTTCTCTTCGTCCTCTTCGTCTTCATCCTCGTCCTCGACCCGGTACATCCGTTCAAGCTCCTTTTTACCAGCATCCTTGGTGATCTTGCGGCCATACCGGTCTACGGAGGCTTTGCGTGTGAAATCGTCATCCTTCAGCATATGCGCGAAACGCTTGTCGACGGTGACATGAGTGCTTTTCTTCGACGGCAGGCGGAATCGGGGGTCGGAGTGGATATTGGAGAAACGAGGGTCGGCTATAGGAAATTGGAGTCAGCCAATTTGTCCGCGTCTGATTGCATATTGGAGCACAAGATCGCATTGCTGCGCGCAAAAAAACTTACAGATGATGGCGCCAGACTTAGACTTTGGTTTCGAGGCGCTGCCCTTGGGGGCCTTTTGCTTTGAAGGAGCCATGGTGGAGCTAGTATTAGCTGCTGCGGCGATTGCAGGACAGTAACCAGCGTGGGCTGAAGAAATATCGCGTGCGCTCGAGCAACGGCGCAAATTGGAGTAGAGAAGCGTAGCTGCGCGTCGCGCCTCGGGCGGCCGTGGATTTTTCTGAAGGCCGCCGAAATAGTGCCGGTATCGATAACGTTAAGCTTTCGTCATAGGGTTAGCCGCGGTTCGAGTGGCCGGGCCTTTCAATGCCTGTCGCGTGCCACAGGCATCGCGCCAACACCTCAACAACCTTCTCCACACCGCTGCTTCCGAACCTCTGGTCCTCTGACTGATTTCTCCCTCCCCAATTGACGTCTAAGAATCCTACAACATGGGTCTCAACGCACTCTTCACGTACGTTATTTCTGCTAGCTCTTCCCCGCATTTTAGATGCTCCTGGAGCTCGACTGACATGGGGTGATCGTACAGTCGCCGCGCTTTCGGCCTCACCTTTGTTGGACTGAGCGCTTCATACCTGCTACTCAAGAATACCAACCCGAATACTCGTCAGAGACCGGCCGGCGACTACCGTGTCGAGACGCACCGTTCTGGTAAGCTCCGCATCCCGAAGTCCCTAGGTTCCATCGGCTAACAGCTCGCCACAGGCGGTGGTATCTAAACACGCAAATGGCCATCAATGCCCTCCCCTGCGGCAGTAGAATGTTTTACTCTTGATCCAGGCGTATCCATCCGATACCTCTAATCGTTTACGCCTTGGTCTTGATCTGGACTGTCCTTTTGTCGGCATCCCGCTGCAGCGGGTGTTACAAAGCGACCTCGCACGAAATCTGAGATCGAACAACTCTAGCAAAGACAGAGCCAAGATTGAGGGGAACGGAACTCTGTCTTCAGCCAAATGCAGCAGCCGAGGTTATTGTACACGAAAGGGCTGCGTATGCGTCGGCGTTATGGAGTTTATTGTACGGCTGTCACTACCAGCGTCACACAACGGTCATGTATATATGGAATTCACTCCTTCAGGAACGCATGCAACATCCCAGACTTTATCCACGGTGTACGCATCACTTGTTGGTTCGCTAACGGCGGGAAGACACTTGGTCATGAGGCCGGAGATCCTCTTGCCCGAAAACGGGCCCCACCCCCTCACGCCACAGCGGAAGATCGACGTCACCAACCAGAACCCCTCCTCTTCCCCGAGCATCCGTAAGCAACTTCCCCAGATATCAGTAAACAGTAGTAAACATGGTAAGCTGTCTTACTAGAGCATCGTGGTTAACAATCCGAGGCTTCATAAAATAATAGCGTTCCGGCACCTCGCTACTGCGATCCCACCTAAGCAATTCCTAACTCAACTACAATTTTAGCGCAAGCTTTACACACACCTCGCAATGCCGCTTTACATCATCTCCCACAAGGACCCCATCAGCCCCACACAGCGGGACGGGCTTGCCGCTGCCGTCACGAAAATCCACACGACTGTCTTCACTACTCCATCTCTCTTCGTCAACGTCAAGTTTGAGGACGCTTCAGATGCTTCATACTACGTGGGCGGCAAACCCGTAAGCAAATTTCCAGTCATTACGTGAGGAAATGGTTTAGACAGACTTCTCTGTCCTAAATATGTATCGTTTGTAGAATCTGTGTATGAATATCAGTGTTCCAAACATCAGTGTCTTTTTTTTTTTCTTAAAAAAAAGGAGAAATGGAATGGAGAACTGCTTCCCCATAGAACGAGCTCTGGCTTTCTCAACCTCTTTGTTGCAATTATCCAAACATCCGCCATATAATCGCCAACAATACATCGAAGAAGTGGTGGAAGAGGGCCTAAAAGTGTCATCAATAACACTATCCACAGGCCCGCGTCAATGCCATCCACGCGCACGTCAGGCCAGGCTCTTCTCGGCCGCGCAGCATGTACGACGACCTGTGCCGGCAGCTCCGTCAGGCATGGGAGCAAAATTTGTCAGGCCCGTCTCTCGACACTATCTTCGTCCACGGCACCATCATTGCCGGCGAGGAGAAAGGATTCATGCTCCCCGAGGCTGGCAATGATGCCGCGTGGATGAAGGAGAACATGCCAGAGTTCGAGCGTAGAGCACGCGCAGGGGATGAGGAGATGAGAGTTTTGGTCGAGGAGTGTCGGGCTCTGGGGGTAGATGCTTGATTGGAGATGAAAGTTATTACCAGAATTAGCAGATACGCGTACGAAACATGTTGATCTGAACTGCGTGCTACTTTCACGGTTTCTTAAGAAGTATTTTGACGCTTTGAGCCGAAGACAGTGATATTATCTGGATGCTAGATATAGCAACCCACTCCCAATTCGTCTCACTCATTCAAAATTGCTCTGACTTCTCATGTTGATCTTATGTATCCGTCTCTCATTTTTGCTTGCCCAATTTACGGCTTCAGAAGCAGCTTTCCGGTCGTCTTCCTTCCCTCCAGATCCTGGTGTGCCCTTGCAACCTCTGCCAACGGGTATACCCCGTGGATGCGCACGTCGATGTTGTGCTTCTCAATAAACTCGAAAAGCTCAGCGGTGTAGCGGTCGAACTCCTCGCGAGTAGCGAGGTAGCCGAACAGCGTGGGGCGAAGGAGCTTTGCGTTCTTTGCAGAGAGACGTCTGTAATGGCATACAACAGTTAGCAATCGCTCTCATCAAGCTGTGTCAAGAAGAAAACACATACGCAATCGTCACCGGCGGCACCGCACCGCTCGCATTGCCGAAGCTGACCATGCTCCCCTTCCTGGCCAAGCTCTCCATGCTGATATCAAACGTCGCCTTGCCCACGCCATCGAACGCGGCGACAACGCCAGCGCCGCCCGTCACCTCCTTCACCTTCGCGACGACGTCCTCGTTCGAGTAGTTGATCAGCACCTCCGCGCCGTTCTTGCGCGCAAGATCAATCTTCTCCGCGCTGCTAGCCGTACCGATAGTGCGCGCACCAACAGCGCGCAGCAGCTGGCACAGCCAGAGCCCGACTCCGCCGGCCGCGGCGTGCACCAGCACCCAGTCGCCCTTCTTGACCGGGTGCGCCTCGCGGATCAGCGTCAGCGCCGTCAGCCCCTGCAGCAGCGCCGCCGCCGCCACGTCCGCTGCCACGCCCGCCGGCACCTTGGTCGTGTGCGCCGTCGGCACCGCCGTGTACTCGGCGTACGCGCCCGTCGCCATCCACACGACGCGGTCGCCCGCCGCCAGCCCGAACAGGTCGCCGCCCGAGCCCGTGGCGACGATGGTGCCCGAGGCTTCGCGGCCGAGGATGTAGGGGAGCGAGGGGGCGGGGTAGAGGCCGGTGCGGAAGTAGCTGGATCAAGGGAGCAGCAGGTCAGCCGGCTTGTTCGGACGTTTTTTTTTTGTGCCGTTGCAGGCTTCAATGGCAGGGAGATAGCATTGAGAGCCTCATGAAGTACTCACGTATCTATGTAGTTGATGCCAATGAAGTCGTTCTTCACCAGCACCTCGCCGGCCTTGGGCTGCGGGACGGGCAAGTCCGTCTTGTATTGCAGAACATCTGTTCCGCCCGTCTTCTCGATGATGACACCCTTCATGGTCGTCGGAATGCTTGCGGAAGCCATTGTTCTTGCGGTGACTGTGGGTTGCGAGTTTGCGAGGGGAGCTCTGAGGTGCGAGGTGATGGCGGAGAGTCTGTTGCGTACGAGCGGAGTAGAGGCAAGGCGAGGAGATGAAGCTGCCAATGCGATGCGTGGGAATGCTCTGAAAGACATTGACTACAGTGACAGAGAGTGTGAGTCGTCTGATCGTGCCAGAGCTTGGCTTATCAATCAAACATTATAAAATGGGGGGGTCAGAGAGCTCGTAGCTACGCGGAAAAGCCCCGCCCCGCATCGCGTCATTGCGGTGCGTGCGGGGACCTCTTAAGTCCGAGAAAGCCGCAGAAACTCAGTTCTGACAGAATCAATTTGCAACCCATTCAAAGTTAGAATAAGGTTGAGTTCGAAGACTTGCCTGAAGCATAGGCACATGGGTGGGCCTCATTTCAGATTTAGGGATGGTCACAAGAATTGGAAAAGCATTGTGCCGAAGCAATCAAGTCTATTTTTGATTAAAAACCCCATCATCTATACATGCTCTTAAATACCCATAGCTAGCCGCCGACCTGCAGTGGGAGAAAACTTGCTATGCCGGTGAAGTGAACAAAAAGGAGCCTTGGAAACGCATCCGATTAACTAGAAAGCCCCAGAGCCGAAGAAAAACGGAAAACTCGTCATGGAACACATCATAAGCTTGTAAACACTATGCATCCATGGTCTAGCAGAGCATGATAGCAAGAACAGCAGCGAAGACGAGAGCGCTGGTGCTCTTGACGCCGACCTTGCCGGCAGCGCCCTCAGCGGTGCTGCTGGACGAGGAGCCCGAGCTGGTGGAAGAAGAGTTGCTGCCACTGGTGGTGGAGCCCGAGCTGAGCTCGCTGCCGCTAGGGGTGTTGCTCTCGCCATCAGCGACCTTGGTGATCTTGAGGTTGCTGATCTCGCTGCCGTCGGTGCCGTAGATGGCGACAGGAACAGCCGTGGCCTTAACGTCAACAATCTTGCCCTGGTTGGGGTTGTCGAGACCGTTCTTGATCCAGCTGGCAGCCTTGGAGGGGGTCGAGGGGATGTCCCAGTCGGCGCCGAACGTGTCGTCGGAGATGAGGCTCTTAGCGCACTTGGGAGGAGTGATCGAGGTGCCGGTCTCGTTCTGGGACTGGATCAAGGAGATGTCAAGCTTGTTGAACTGCTTCTGGAGGTTGTCGAAGTCGGTCCTCAGGGTGATAGTATCGTTGTCGTTGATGACAACGAGACCGTAGTCGGCCTCCTCCTGGGTGTACTCGTAGACGAGACCGCCGGAGAGGGAGGTCATCTTCTCGCCGTACAGAGCCTGGACCTCGTCGAAGACACGGGGCTGGACCTCGTTGCAGCCGTACTCGGAGAAGAAGACGGGAATGCTGCTGTTCTTGAACATGTCGACCAGGTCGCTGTAACCAGAGGACTGGAAGGTAGCATCACCACCGCACCAAGAGTACGAGTTCAGACCAAAGAAGTCAGAGCGAGACATGTCATTCTCATCGCCGTCAATGGCGCACTGGAGGTACTCCCAGGTGTCCTGAAGAACGTCCTGGACCTGGGCAGCGGAGTAGCCGACAGGGATGGTGCGGTCGGCGTTGTTCTTGATGTACTCCTTCAGGTCACGCTGGACAGCCTATAATGGTTGTTAGCTATAGTCGTTTACACCAATTACGAGCAAAACGACTTACGCGAATGTAGGGCGGGTTCTTCTCAGACGAGTCAACGTCGTTGATGAGCTCGTTGGCGCCGAAGAAGGCAAGGGTGTTGGGGTAGCCCTTGAAGGCCTCAACCATCTTGAAGATACGCTCCAGGTAGTCGGCATTGTACGAGTTGCTGGGCTGGGAGCGGTCGATGCTCTCGCCGGCCAGAGGAGAGTTGACGTCAAGCATCATGTAGATACCGACGTAGTTGAAGATGCTGGCGCACTGGTCGTGGTCTCCATCGGGATCGACGTTGTAGACACGGATGGTGTTGATCTGGGAGCAAGGGTCAGCACGTGGAGCAGCGCCAGGAATGCGATTGGAACCGAACTTACACCCAGCTGCTGCATAATAGCAGCATCACGCAAGCAAGCATCGGCGTCGGTCAAGGGGTCCTCGCCGGAGGCCTCATTGTAGCCGGCCTGGCCACCGGGCTGGTAGCTGTGCATCAATTAGCTTGTGCGCTCCTGAAAATCAAGGCCACCAGGGACGTACTCAACGCCGATAACGTAGAAGCGCTTGTTGGTCTTGGAGTCGACGAAATCTTGGCCGCTGATCTCGATGTTGTTGACGGCGACGGCGGAGCCCGCGAAGAGCGCCGGCAGAAGGTACTTGGTAAGCATGGTGTCGTGAAGCGGCGTCGGCTAAGATAAGCGGTGCTGCTAGTTTGTTCCGTGAGACTTCGTGTGGGCGTAGTAGTTTATTGCGTCCAGAGGCCAAGGCTCTTGGAGGCGCGGTAATGAGCGGAAGGTACAGAGACCGAAAGAGTGTGAGGCAAAGCCGATGAAGGAGTGAAAGCGCACCAAGAGGAGCCGCAAGCAAGTTTATGGTCGAAGAATCGCGCGATTGGAAGAGGGCGGCGGTCGAGATATCGGCTAGTGACCGGGGGCGCTTTGACCCACGAGCCCTGCGACCCCAAGCGCCTGCCAACGCGAGCCGAAATTTCGCCCCTAATGAGCCAAGGATTTTGAAACGCCTTCCCAGTTTCACACCGCGTCTGGGCAGCTCTATGTGTTGCTTCGTCAACTGGCAGTCGCGGGCTGGTTTCTTCAGGCAGCCCCGCCGCTGACGCGACCGCGCGACCTGCAAGCCGGCCGCGGCTGTGTCGACCCTCTGCTGCACGAATGGCGTCGAGCCCGCCACCAATCCGCCAAGCGCGCTTAAGGTCGTGCCCGCCGCGGCGCCAGACAAGCCTGCCTGCCAGGGCAAAACTATTTGTGATTGGCGGCGCGGCGGAGATTTATGCAAGATCTAATAATGCACTGCGCACATCGTGCAAAGTTCGCTGGCGAGCGCCTCGCTGATCCTGCCGCTTCGGGGTATACGAACGGGTCCCTTTCTGAGTCTATCCCTCTACAAACGAGTCCTCCGGCCCTTTGTCTGGGACGCCTGGCTGCATGATGTCGCTTGACCAACCGGAGACCTCCCGGCAGCTCTCCTATCTTTAACTATAGCGGCACCTACTTTCTGTTTCATTCGGCTGTTTGAGGTGGCGGCATGGGGATTCAACGCCAAACAACCAGACGCCCCCCGACTGTTCGGAATGGCGAGAGCGGGCTCATGTCTATCCCCGTATTGGTTACGAGCTTCCGCTACCTCTCAATGGCTGGAAGATCTCGGTCCACAGCTCGCTAGCTTCGCCCACGGTGTAGGTCAAAGACACGTCGGTCATGCCCGCCGTGTCCTCCGGGCCAGCCATGTGCTCGAGCTGGCTGATGATGTTTTCCAAGCCCAAGGCCTTTCCTGTGGCCTGAGTTGCGCCGGCCTCGAGAGCCACGTGCACTATATGCACATGGAAGTGATAGTAGGTTGGTTGATCTGCGATCGTCAGAAGCGGAGATGAGCGTGTGACGTCCTGCGCAACTTACAGTGGACGTAGAGCTTGAGCTGGTCCTTCTCAAGCTCGGGGTACAGTTTCACCGTCGCCTCCAGAAACTTTGCGCGCATGTGCTTGAGCCATGTAATGTGCGCCTTCTTGAGGTCTCTCACCGACCAAATGTCGCGGCGCTCCACGAGTCCAAGCAGGTGGAGACTGGTCATGGTCTTGCGGTCCCAGTTGCTGCAGGAAAGGAGGTGGAGTCAGCACACCACACTAGACGATCGCGCCGGTCAGGAATGCTCACAGGTCCGGCAACACGAGGAACCCCTCTTCTCCGTGCTCGCGGAAAAAGACATCCTCCTGTTCAGTGCGTCCTTCGATGATGTTGAAAACCCAGTTGAGCCTTCCCTCTTCCCGCTGCTTTTGCATGTAAGGACGCACATGATCCCTGTAGATTTCCGGCGTTTCGGTCACCATGCGGATCCCTTGCTGCGAGTACTTCTTGATGTGTTTCTCGTTGCAAGGCCAGATCAGATTGATCTTGAGGTCTGGTGGCTGGGTGGAATTCTGGGAGTCGGCCGCAGTGGCTGCAAGGAACCAAAAGTAGATGTCATTGGCTCCGAGATTTTTTATGTTCGCTAACGACGACGTGAAGCTCTGCAAATGGGCCGGCTCAACGGAGAAGGCTGCACGTTCAGCGACGAGAAGCGCTGGCTTATCCTGAATGGAGCCTAGAAGCACAAGGCGACGACCAGCTTGGTCTGCTCACGAGGAACAAATGAGCGCATGCTACAGGAAGAGGATACGTGGATGGTGGGGTGAACAATTTGATAGCCGCACGCGCAGTCGTGGGGCGGTCGAAGCGATGACCCGGGCGTAAAGACGCAGCATAATGCCAACCATATTATGACCGCACCGCTCGCGACTGCGCGTATATATTAAATTGCTTCGGGGAAGATCATACTGTGCAAGTACGACCGACTCGGCTTTACCTTGGTTGAGAAATTTTTCCAGCTTGAACTGGGGGATCAAGGCTTCCGCCTCCGCATTCGAGAGCGCCATGATGTGCTTGCGGGTGCGCTGAGAGAGGTGGTGGAGATGACTGGCTCGAGAGCGGTGGAAGTTGGCAGCCACTCACGGGATCTCGCGAAGCGCGACGGCGTGCGCCAAGCCACTGCCCCGTACCTGGTATCGTCGTCATAGGCAACGCATCAGGTCCTTCGACGCCATCCCCACTCACATCCTGGCATCACATCACGTATTTCTATCTTCTGCTGAACCAATCGTAAAGACCCTGATTCCATCACACTGACACCACCTCCGCCGCAATGCCTCCCAAGCGTCACGCATCCGGCCCGCAGCCCAGGCAGGCAACACTCGCCTTTCATGGTACCTCTAACCGAGTGACGAAGCCCCGAGGCTCGCCCGTGGGCAAGGCAAAGGCGACAAATAAGTCAAAGCAAGACCCGATCCTGTCGGAATCGATCACCGAGACGAACCTGAAAGCCGAGGCGGACCCTGATCTCACCGAGCCCACTACGTCAGAACTTGCCATCGTTCAGCAATCGCAGAAGGAAGCCGCAAAGGCAGAGCTTTCGCTCGAAGAGAAGGAAGCGAGCCGCGTCACGGAGACGCAGATCAAGAAGTACTGGAAGGAGAAGGAGCGTGTAAGGAAGGTGGCACGGGTACACCAGCAAGACGTCGGTCTCTACGAGAAGGTGCTGCGGGAATTCGATACAAGCGGGCAGTATGGGGTGAGTGCGACCACGAAACAGCCCTTGTCTGAAGAGCTCTGCTGACACGAAGCAGCCATGCATTGGCAATGCACGCATCAAACGCTGGAAGCGCGCTCACCGCCTCGGTTTGAGTCCTCCCATCGAGGTTCTGGCGGTGCTGCTGAAGGAGGGCAAGGACAACACAAAGGCGCAGCGCGCTCACATCGACGAGCTACTGGGCTCGCGTTTCGTCGAGACATGAGAAGGTTACGAGTTAAGGAGACATTTGCTTTGTGAACATGTGAGAATTTTATAGGAGCCACAGAAGGGGGTTTCTTTGCATGGTGGATGGTTTGGCTGCAAGGCGTTTGGCGCAGGGCGGTATGCTGACGCCGGGGCCTCGGGCGGCAGAATTGCAGAATAGCTAGCTACACACGTTTAGGGGCGCCAGTGTCATTTCGCTCATTGTTTTAGTGCCAGAACCAGTCAGGGCATAATACATGATTCAGCTAGCCTTCGCAATCGGTATCGGCCGCAGACTTGCAAACGTTCGGTTGGTGCACATCGCCCTGGCGGCTGCCGCAAAATGGCGCAGGATCATCTGCATCTCGTATCGCGTCGTTGCTGCAACGGCGGACTTGTCAGCCGTCTTCAGCCAAGGGGCGCTTTCCTGCGTCGCTTTAGGACACCTCGCGGCAATTGTTCTCTGCGCCGGAGACTCTGCACCGATCATCGCTCTGGGCTGTGACGTTAAGCCTAACGGCAGGGGACGGCAACGGGACGGCATCGAGCTAAACGGAATCCCTGCTGATCTGCCTCTAACGAGCCACCTTGGCCGTAGGTCGAGCCCGTGGAGACGCATCTTCGCCCGCAGCTCCTCCGCCACGACCTCACCCACAATCCACCCGACCGCCTGGCGATCGCTTCGCCTCGACCTAGCTTCCCCAGAGCCCGCAATTGCGCCCCGAGCGTCTACAGTTTTGGAGGTGGCTGGCCCTCCGAATCCTACCTCCTGAGCCGCAGGGCGGGCAGTTGGAGACCTCCGTCGTCTTGATGCTACCTCTTCATGGCAAAACGATGCACCGCCACGGCTACGCCAACGGATACGCTGGCTACAGCACGGGCGGGCAGCAGACCTTTCATATCGAGCCTCACAAGTGCGCATCTGCCTCCAGCGAAAATCGACGCCGTGATGCTGACTTGACGTTCCTGTAGGTTTCAGCCGCGCTCAACACCCGCGCAGCGAAGACGTCGGCAATTGTTCGTGAGAATAGGCATTCTCGCCGCCGTCATCGTTGGTTCGCTCTTCCTTTTTTCTTCAGGCTTCAGGACAGCCGTCGGACCTGTCCTGACGCTCGGCCTGTTCTCCTCCGCACCCGATTTCCAGCTCGAGACCGTTCGCTACTACGACCTCAACAATGTACAAGGTACGGCGCGTGGCTGGGAAAGAGAGGAACGCATCCTGCTCTGCGCTCCGCTGAGAGATGCCGCGCCGCATTTGCCCATGTTCTTCGGTCATCTACGGAACTTGACGTATCCGCACAACTTCATCGATTTGGCGTTCTTGGTTGGTGATTCGAAGGATGAAACACTCGAGCTGCTTTCTGGGCTACTGGAGGAACTGCAAGCAAACGAGGACCCCACGCAACAATTCGGAGAGATCTCGATCATGGAGAAGGACTTTGGTCAAAAGGTCAACCAGGACGTGGAGAGCAGACACGGCTTTGCAGCGCAGGCCGGCCGGAGAAAGTCCATGGCTCAAGCGCGTAATTGGTTGTTGAGCGCAGCTTTGCGGCCTACGCACAGCTGGGTCTACTGGCGCGACGTGGACGTGGAGACCGCGCCGTTCACAATCCTGGAGGACCTCATGCGCCACAACAAGGACATTATCGTACCGAGTATGTTGGTGGTCATCATACACTCTTGGATCCGGCTAATTCGCAACAGACGTGTGGCGACCTCTTCCAGATTGGCTCGGCGGAGAGCAGCCCTACGACCTGAACTCTTGGCAAGAATCTGAAACCGCTCTTGCTCTCGCTGATACCCTCGACGAAGACGCGGTCATTGTCGAAGGCTACGCAGAATATGCGACGTGGCGTCCCCATTTGGCCTACTTGCGCGATCCTTACGGAGATCCTGATATGGAAATGGAAATTGACGGTGTTGGCGGTGTTAGTATCTTGGCTAAGGCTAAGGTCTTTCGTTCTGGTGTGCATTTCCCAGCCTTCAGCTTCGAGAAGCACGCGGAAACCGAGGGCTTTGGCAAAGTACGTCTTCCCGCTCAGATTTGGCTGGGCCGCGCTGATTATATCGCAGATGGCAAAGAGAATGAAGTACTCGGTTGTTGGACTTCCTCACTACACCATTTGGCACTTGTATGAGCCGAGTGTTGACGACATTCGACACATGGAGGAAATGGAACAGGAGAGGCTCTCAAAAGCGAAGGAAGAGCAGGACAAGGAGGACCGCCTGAAGAAATTGAAAGATACCTTCGAGGTCCCAGCTGATCAATGGAGAAAAGACAAGGCCGACATCCGGAAGATAGCCAAGGAGGAGTATATGGAAAATGAAAAGCAGGGCAAGAACGACAACTCCGACCAGAAGGACTCTACGGCTCAAACCTCGAAGGACGATTCTACAAAGGGTGGTGCGGCAAAGGACAGCTCTGCAAAGGATAGCTCGGCAGCCGACAGTTCGTCTGAGGATACTCTTGCCAAAGACAGCTCCTCGAAGGATCAGACTTCGAACAAGGATCACGCGGATGTGTCCAAAGCCAAGGCTGAACATGTCAAAGAGGAACAGGCGAAGAAGAATCAGGATGCCGTCGAGCGAGCGAAAGCCGCACACGCAAAACTGGCAGCTGAGAAAGAAGAGGCGGGAGAGACGACGGACAGGAACCAAGTCACGGGAGAGAAGAAAGCAGACGCTCCTCTGTAAGCTTTCCCAACTCACCAAAGGCGCGATGGACGTGGCACTGACATCAAATTCAGCGTGAAAGATGACGGCAAGAATACTGCCAAGCAGATTAAAGATCCACTCGAGTAGAGTCTCGGGAAATTAGCTTCATATACGGTTGAAAACTTTGTAATTCTGTTTCCGCACATTTGACATGCACTATTTTATCTTCTTGGGGCCTTGAAGCGCAGCGATGAAAGCACTTGAGTGGCCAGTCTGGGGCATGCAATGGGCACAACAGGAGTTTCTGAGAGAAATTTGGGGACGGGGAAGACTGCATATGCGTGACGGTTGTTCTACGTGTGATTTGACGATGGCTGCCGGCGTTTATGGAACATGGGGTTGTACATAAAATAGAGTTCAAGAATTCGGAGGGCACCTGTGCTTGCGTCCAGCGGCGGCGCATTTGGAGGATATCTAGTAACGCTCAAACCGATCAACCAAAGCCAGAACCGTGCGCACGGCAAATGTTCCGAGTGGAGTGGACTCGGTGGTTGGATGTGGAGTGCTTGGCAGTGCAAGGTGTCAACTCGCGGCGGTCTTTGCCCGCTTCCGTGCCACGGTGCGGCAGGTAAGCTTTGACCGCAGCAGCGCGAGATACCTGAGCATCCACCACGCGCCCACCGCCCGCGCACTCTCACACTCCTCCGTCCGATGATGGGAAGCTGAAGCTCGCCACCCTGCACAGCTGTGAAAGAGCCGGGACCAGTCCACCGCCCTTCACCACCCCACCCCGGCCTTCTCCTACCGCCGAAGCTCAGCAATCATGGCCGCCGACGGCAGCACCCAGCCGGACTCCTCGATCCAGGCCGCACTGCAAGGCGTGCCAGAATTCCACCCGCGCACGCGCGCCATATCCGCCTCGATCGATCCCGTCGCGCTCGTCGTCACAGAATGCATCACCGTCACCTCCGCCATGCGCAAGCATGCGCGCTGGGCCCAATCTTCCGTGTCCGCCATCTTGGGCGGCGGCGCCGCGAAGCCGCTGGCAATACAGCGCATCGAGAAGGGCGAGGGAAACGCCGCCAGCATAAAGCTGGGCTCCGGCGACGATGCCCTCGCCGGGCGATGGGGGCTCCGCGGCAAGAAGGGGAGGAGCATGCAGGACAATCCCCTTATGTCAGCCTTCACGCGTTTGCGAAGTGACTTGAAGGGCTGCAATGGTAAGGACATGGGCATTGATAGTCCAGAGCGCCCTTTTCTGACACAGGTGCAGACATCCGCAGCTTCGACACGCCCGCCTTGCTCCATCCGTTCCTGCAGGTCATCCGCTCGTCGTCGACCTCGGCTCCCATAACCTCGCTGGCGCTGATTGCGATCACGAAGTTCCTCTCCTACAACATCATAGGCCGCGATTCGCCTCGCCTGCCTCTGGCTATGCAACTACTTTCCTCCGCAATCACACACTGCCGCTTCGAGGCTACTGATACCGCAGCGGACGAGATCGTGCTTCTGCGGATATTGAAGCTTATGGAGAACATGATTTCCGGCCCGGCTGGCGATCTATTGAGCGACGAGAGTGTTTGTGAAATGATGGAGACCGGATTGAGCATGTGCTGCCAAATTCGACTTTCCGAGGTTTTGCGGCGGTCTGCAGAGATTGCCATGGTCACCATGTGCCAGGTGATTTTCGAGAGATTGAAGCATCTTGAAATTGAGGCCGGTGACGACCCGGGAGCCCTCGAAGAGAGTACCAAGGATGATATGGATGCCGTCAAAATGGACCCAACAGCAAACGGGGACTCCTTATCCGTACCGGGGAGCGTGCCTGAAGCATCACGATCCTCAACAAGTTTGGAGAAGACGCCAGATGGCAGTGAGGATAACGGGAATCCCAACGGCAGCCAGCTGCACCTTCCGCTTGTAGAGGATGAGTCTGAAGAAGAGCAAGTCATCAAGCCGTACTCGCTCCCATCTATACGGGAGCTTTTCCGCGTTCTGGTGGATCTCCTGGACCCTGACGATCGACAACACAATGACACCATGAGGATCATGGCTCTCCGGATCGTCGACGTCGCGCTCGAGGTTGCTGGGCCTTCAATTGCAAGCCACCCGAGCCTTGCATCCTTGGCAAAGGACACTCTTTGTCGGCACATTTTCCAGCTTGTTCGGTCGGAAAATATTGCGGTGCTGAACGAGTCGCTGAGAGTAGCATACACTCTTTTGGCAACTTGCAGGGGCGTGCTGAAGCTCCAACAAGAGCTTTTCCTTTCCTACCTTGTTGCATGCTTATTCCCTCGCGTTGACATACCCCAGGAAGCTGGTATCGACCCTGCACTCTATGAAGGTGTTCCTCAGGCCCCCAGTCTAGTCAAACCTGCGCCCCAGCCGGGATCAAGCAGTGGCCGATCTACTCCTGTGCCGGTGAAGGACAGGCAAAGGCTTGGGTTGGAAGGTGGCGCCAGGAAGCCCGATGCAAGAGAGGCAATGGTGGAGAGTGTAGGAGCTCTGTGCAGGATACCTTCCTTCATGGTCGAGCTGTTCGTCAATTACGATTGCGAGATCGATCGGAGTGACTTGTGCATGGACATGATTGGACTGTTATCACGGAATGCTTTCCCGGACTCTGCCACATGGAGTACAACCAATGTACCCCCGCTCTGCCTTGATGCTCTCCTCGGGTTTATCCAATTGATAGCGGATCGACTGGAAGACGAACCGCGGACAGAAGGCTTCCCAGATGCTGCGCATTTGGTGAAACAGAGAGAGCAGAAGAAGATAATTATCCGTGGCGCCAAGAAGTTCAACGAAAAGCCTAAGGCCGGTATCGCTTTCCTTGTGTCTCAGGGGATCATTGACAACCCGGACAATCCGAAGTCGATCGCAAATTTCATCAAGGGAACGACAAGGTTGGATAAGAAGGTGCTGGGCGACTTTATCTCGAAGAAAGAAAACGAAACGATACTGGCCGCCTTCATGGAAACATTCGACTTCAGCGGCCAGAGAGTTGATGAGGCTCTGCGCCAGCTCCTCAACACTTTCCGCTTGCCAGGAGAGTCGCAGTTGATTGAGCGGATCGTTACCGAATTTGCCGAGAAATATTGCGGCGAATCGCCTCCAGAGGGCATTGCGGATAGAGATTCCGTTTATGTGTTGACATATGCCATCATCATGCTGAACACCGATCAGCACAACCCGAATCTCAAGGCTCAGAAGCGTATGGCGCTGGAGGACTTCGCACGGAACCTACGCGGAGTCAATGGGGGGCAGGACTTTCCGATCGAGTATCTCGAGGAGATCTACAACTCTATCAAAACAAGAGAAATCATTCTTCCGGAGGAGCATGATACCAAGCACGCCTACGACTACGCCTGGAAAGAGCTTCAGATGAAGGTCCAGTCAACCACGGATCTCGTCATTTGTGACACCAATATCTTCGACGCAGACATGTTCGCTGCGACGTGGAGGCCAATTCTTGCAACACTATCTTTTGTGTTCATGTCGGCATCGGACGATGCTGTGTTCTCACGCGTTGTCACTGGTTTCTACCAGTGCGCTCAGATTGCGGCAAAGCATGGGCTGACCGAGTGTATTGACCGGATCGTGTTTTGCTTGAGCAAAATTAGCACTTTGGCGCCGGATGTGCCCCCTAGCACATCTTTGAACACAGAAGTCCAGGCTGACAAGAAGAGCGAGAAGATCATGGTCAGTGAGACGGCTGTTCGTTTCGGCCGTGACGACAGGGCACAGTTGGCTACTGTCTTGCTTTTCCGTATTATTCATGGCAATGAAGCCCATGTCAGAGATGGGTGGAACCACGTAAGTCATCTCGTATATCTTATTCGCGCGAGTTTTGTTGACAATCCATTCAGCTCATCCGTGTTATGCTCAACCTATTCATCAACTCCCTGATACCCTCGTCTTTCTCATCGATATCCAATGCTCTCGAGCTACCTCCCATCCCTCTTCAAAACCCTGCACAGGTCATCGACAGAGAACAGAGGCAAAATGAAACCAGTCTCTTCTCTACCTTCGCTTCGTCCATTTTTAGCTTTGCGAACGACGAGCCGCCGGAGCCATCAGACGCGGAGATAGAATACACGCTTTGCACGATAGATTGCATCAACTCGTGCGATTTCCCAGGCGTCTTCGCAAATATCAGGTAGGATATCTTTCTTCTCTTCCATAACAACTCTGCTGACCCAACTAGCCGCATGCCCATTGATGCTCTACAGTCGATCTTGGATTCACTCCTCGCTCAGATACCCGAGGATTCCTCGCCTCGCGTCATCACTGTGAAGCCTGAACTGCCAGCACCAACTCCCATAAGGCCAAACGGCAACAAGGCCCGGACTCAAGGCCCGCAGTATGACCCATCTCTCGTCTTTGCTCTTGAGCTGGCAACGGTCATCGCATTGAGAGATGCCGAGGCTGTCGAGAAGCTTGGAAAGAGCGTCGCAGATGCACTGCAGACGGTGTTGCGTGATAACAATGTGCACCCGGTCGTGCTGTCGCGAACGGTGTACTATCTGCTCAAGCTGCTACGCGAGAGCAACGATCACGATTACATTCGCGCTCCGGTGATCCTGCATACTTTTGTTACTTTCAATCAAGACCTTTTGAAGCAAGTTGCACCGACTCTGCTCAAGGGCTTGTTGGATTGCATCAATGGACCTGTCGGCCTGCGCAATGAGCTGGTCAACTCTCCCGACTTTTGGACTCTTTTGCGCACGCTCCACACTTCGCCGGAAGTCGCGGCCGACGTTTTCCAGGTCGCTGAGAATCTTACTCTCTCAAACCCTCCAGGTATTTGCGCAGATAACTACGAGGCAGTAATAGCGTTGCTCAACGACTTTGCGACTGCGGGAAGCGCCGGCGCGATCGAAGAGCAACGTGGGGACGCCGCGAGACGGAGAGGCAAGGGGGTGAAACAGAAGAAGACCCAGTATGTCCTATTCAGCTCAAGCCATGCCACTGAGACTAACTATCTTGTAGAACCAACGAAGTCGTTCTTCGTGGCTCGAAGGCCATGAATATCGTCCTTCAGCTCACCAGCCGCGTTCCCCAGTTCATCGAGCAGTCCCAGCTTGAGACTAACGAAGGTAACTGTGCAACGAAGTTGGATACTCTGACCTGATGCTAACTACGAGTAGCTTGGAACGCATACTGGTCACCTATCTTCCAATGCCTCACTAATCAGTGCCTGAACCCGTGCCGAGAGATCAGGCATCAGGCTCTTGGATCGCTGCAAGGGACGCTTCTCTCAAACGACCTCGCCTCACCCGATCATAAGGAATGGACCAAGATCTTCGGCGAGGTGCTCTTCCCGCTCATCAATCAACTACTCAAGCCCGAGACTTACCAGAGCGATCCCGGCGGTATGGGTGAGACGAGAGTGCAGGCTGCCACGCTGCTCTGCAAAATCTTCCTGCACTACCTCGTAGCACTTTCCGAGTGGGATGGAATGCTGGACCTCTGGCTCAAGATTCTCAGCATCATGGACCGGCTGATGAACAGCGGGCAGGGCGACAACTTGGTAAGGAAACCCTCTACGCTGACCAGCTCTCATCTGTACACGTGACTAACGAATTAAACAGGAGGAAGCGGTTCCAGAATCTCTCAAGAATATCTTGCTGGTCATGTCCAGCGGTGGTTACCTAGCATCGCCCGACGAAAAGCCCGAGCAAGAGGAACTATGGCGCGAGACGTGGACGAAGCTCGATCGATTCCTACCTAATCTTCTGCCAGAACTCTTCCCAGAAGAGGCGGAGAAGAGGATGAAGAGCAGCCATCAGAAGAGGTTGAGCGTGGCGCAGACGAGCGCGAGGCCGAGCGTTGATGCAAGTGCAGCTGCTGCGGCGGCGGCGGCGGCGGCGGCCACAGCGGAAAAGGAAAATGAGGCAGAGGGTGAAGAGAAGAAGGTGGAGGAGAAGGGCGAGGCTGAGGCCGAAGGTGAGGTCGAAGCTGCGGCAGAGGGCGAGGATGCGAAGGCAGAAAACTTGAAGGCGGAGTAGAAAGAGGAGCGCACGAGCAGTTTTCACATCCTTTTCTCAGGAGAATCAGCGCTGGAAAGCTAGCTTAGAGTGCAGACGTCTCATATACTTTGAGGGGCTCGCACCGACTGTCATAAAGGTGAACAGCCTTTTTAGAGTACATAGGGGTGCGCTGTAGGGATTCATTTCTGTGTTCGTTCTCTCATTACTCTTTTTCTCTACCGCTGTTGGATGACCAGGGTCAAGAGGCATATTTTGGAGACTTGTGTGGTTGGCGAGTCCAAATCCCATTTCTCTCGCTTCGACTAGTTCTAGACCTCTTTGTTGTGGCAGCTACTGTCAGCTTACGCGTCATCAGAGGGATGCATGAACGGTGGGTGGTGGTACGCGTTTTTAGTTGCTTTGACGGAATAATGTTAATTTTAGACTTGGGCCGGACTGGCGACGTACGCGGCTCTGCAGCGAGAACGGGGTCGAGCTAGGCTAGCATGCGGTAAGAGGTATGGCGTAATTGGTGGAGCTATGACTCTTTTCGGTGCATGTTCGATGGTTGGTATAGCATCGCATACACGATACGTTGCAAAGTTCCCGCAGGCAAAAAGCATTCGTTTCAAGGAAGGGATGCATTTTAATCAATCGGTTCGCTCATAGATCTAGCATTTATAGATGGGCAGTAGGTTACGAAAGCTTCACTTCGCAGAGTGCGTTCTAGAAGATGTATCGTCTTCGTTTGGCGTGAGTAGCGTGAGCCGACATCTGAGCAATATTGCAGAAATTGTAACCTCCAACGACACCCGGTGGCCAATCCGTTTTATTTCTAGAAACCCTATGTGGTGAGAACGATTTTTGAGCATTGGCTCCGATTGTCCACTCGACCGATCTCGAAAATGCGACCGCCGCTGCGCAGCAAGGCCGCGTCGCTCCTCGGGGATAAGGATACATCCGGCACTGGTTCCCCCTTCCGTCCCCGCTATGGGTGTGTCGTGTTCAACTTGAAACATGGCTCCCTTGCTAAAGCAGCTGACCGTCTCTTTATCCTTTTCACTCCCGCTCCGCAGCTGCGCATTGATGAGCTGATGATCTGGGGATGCGCTGCCATCCTCCACTTGCAAGCGCTCGGTATCCATCTCGCTTGCTCGGGTACGTCCCGTTTGTATAAACAGACCAACCGCGGGCAAGGGTACCTGATTCCGATGGCCCTGCCGATGCGAAACAAATGAGTTCTTGGCTTACCACACTACGCATCTGCCGCCCCGCTACGGCTGTCACAGGAGCATATTTCTCACGGTTGGATCCTCTCCAGGCCTTACCATCTACGACAGGTCATGCTTCTTCTCGAACAAAATCCACAGCTTCCACAATGTCAGAGGTTTGTAGAAGTGTACATGATACAACAGAGCAATAGGTCGGCAAGCTGCCGATCACCTCCTCGGGACCCACACTGGACTCTTTGGGATAAGCCTCAGCTTCGTTTCACTCCCGACATGGATAAATTTGGTGATCGTGCCGCCTTGTTTCGGAGATCGACTCTCGCACTTCTCCCTGACTGGATGCGAGCCCAAGCGTCGCGCTCCTTCTCCGCAAATAATAATCTCCGCTGGAAACGGATGCGGGCTCGCTTGGAACCGCAATGCATTGCGACCCCAGGTCGGCCTTTAAAGGGTTGCTCCCGCTGGTGCCGGGTATATTTTATTGATGCTGTCCCTTCCGCTCGAAACGTTTCGCCGTTTCTTTTTGCCTATTCATTCGTTGCACTGTGGATCAGCGTAACCTTCCTTTTCCACTTGCTGCCGTTCTTTCTCGCTCCGTCGACAGAAGTGTGCTGCTGCCTTTAAGAAGCGCTGGTGTCTTCATTCGCTCTCTCATCCGGCTCTCTCGATTCACGCATCTCGATTCACGTCATAACCAAGCATCAAAATAAACTCAAAGATGTTGTCTAAGACTCTCATCAACTCCCTGCCACTGATGGCATACGCCATTAACGGCGTTTCCGCCCTTTCCAAGGGTCACGACCTCTCGTCTGCTGGTTACATGGAAACCGACCAAGGCGCTACTTGGCTCACGGAGTCGGGCTCGACTAGCACCATTGAAGAGATTCTCGGTGCTGGTGGCATGGACAGCGTTAGACTGAGGTGAGCCGAGAATACTTACGTCTACCCGGAGTATTTGGCGTCATGATTTGAGAAGTATTGCCGAAAGAACCATAAGTGTTGACTTCCAGATATTCTGGATTGAAACTTGCTGGACTTTTGGATTTCAAACTCACAATGCAATACTATCCAAGTCATTCCCGAGTGCTCTTGAGGACCATTAACACCTTAAAGGATTACTTGCTAATCTGTACTGATAGGCTCTGGACCGGCGAACAGTACGGCCTCGACTACACTCTACAACTGGCTCAGCGTTTCTCCAAGGCCGGCTACAAGATCTACTTAGACCTGCACCTATCCGACACCTGGGCCGATCCTTCCAACCAGGCCACTCCCTCGTCCTTCGACACGTCCGACCTGGCCGGCTCGGTGCGCAGCTACGTCAAGTCGACGCTCCAGTCCTTCGCCGACGGCGGCGTTGACCTGGACATCCTATCCATCGGCAACGAGATCATCCAGGGCATGCTGTTCCCGGACGGCCAGATCTCCAACAACGACTTCTCAGGCTTCGCGGCGCTGTGGGCGGCGGCGCGTGCGGGCGTCGACGACGCCGTGTCGGCTGGCGCCACGAAGCCGCAGGTCATGATCCACCTGAACAACGGGTGGGACTCGGAGACGATGACGTGGTGGTTCAAGGGCCTGTTCGACGAGGGCACCGTGACGACCGACATGGTCGACGTGCTCGGCTTCTCCTTTTACCCTTTCTTCGACACGGCCGCCACCACCGACGCCCTGCAGAGCAGCCTCAACACCCTCGCCTCCACCTACAACAAGCCCCTCTACGTCGCCGAGACCGACTGGCCCACCAGCTGCTCCGGCGTCGACCTCTCCGCCGACTTCTCCGTCGACGCCCAGGGCCAGACTGACTGGGTCGGCGCTGTCATCGACGTGCTGAACAACGTCCCTGACGGCCTTGGTGCCGGCATTTTCTACTGGGAGCCGGCCTTCATCAACAACACTGCTCTCGGCAGCGACTGCGATGATAACATTCTGTTTGACGTCAACTGGGACAACTGGCCGGAGACCTCCGCCACCGCGAGGTCGTCGGTCAACATGTACAACTAAAGGGGAGTAGTGAAGAAGGGAAAACCGACTCACTTAAAGGATATGAAAAGTGGGATTACTTTCTCAAGCACATATTTAGTCATCTGGTGCATAAGTAGTGCACTCCTGTATGAAATGGAAACGCAAAGTTTGTTACCACAATGCATTTCAAATCACTCTCCTATCTGTCTCCCAGGAAATATGGGGTTCAATTAAGCATTTACATCCGGACGATCACTTCCACTACCTATATGTCTGAAAAAGCTGAAATCTTATAAGGTATTCTGTCACAGTATGATGACCGTACTAACAATATTTACTAATTACTTGGTCAAGTAATTAAACAATACAGGAAGCGAAGCCACTACCCAGTTAGAACCCCATAGTATGCTGACTCCAGAGCAATGCAACTCAAACCAACGCCTCGAAAGTCAACCCACCGACGCTTGAGTAAGACAAATAAACAGGAGGAAACGTTGTAAGCACTTAATCATAACTGGCATCATGACCTGTCGTTAAAACAAATTTCACCTGTCCTTCCCGTACCACCGTCTTGACGGTCTTAATATATGCTCCTCGCTCCTATCATCCTCGATCTCTGCCGACGGATCTCTGGATGCGAACGTCGACGGGGGCAACGTCGACGACAAGGCTGAATGGCGAGCATCCGCAGCAGCAACACCAGGGACAGCATTGCCCTCAGCCCCGACGACGGCGCTTGAATTCCTTCTGCTGTTGCTGCTGCTGTGCAGCGTTACGGTGCGCAAGATGCGCCACACGCCACTGGGTGACCTCGTGTCGACCTCGGCCCAGACGTCGCCGTCGTCCAACATCCGCATCTCGCCCTGGCCGATCGGCGTCATGTTGGTGTCGAAGTAGCCGTCCCTCTTCTTCTTCGCGGCGAACATCTCTTCGAATATGCCCGGACTGCCGCCGCCTCGGCCGGGCTGGCTGATGTTGCCGAACGGCCATCCTTCATTCTTGGCGCCCATTGACGCGCCCATGGCACCCAGCTCCAACTTTGGCCCGAGGCCAGCAGCAGCAGCAACGGTGCCGCGATGGCTCTCGTTACCGCTATTTCTCCCTTCCTCCGCATTGCTGGGACCGTTCGGACCGGTGGCCACCGGCGCCAGTTTGTCGATGACGAGACTGCTGCTGGAGAATAGGCGGGGCCAAAGCATCTTTGCGAGAGGCTTTAGCGTCGGGAGACAGCCGCACACGATACCGAGATTGCCCTCGAGGCTGACGATGATCCAAAGGATAGCCGCCTTCCAGTACGGGTCGTCGGATTGGAAATAGACCTCCATGTACCACGCGCGCACCACACCTGCCAGGCACACGAAGCAGCCGATTCCGAACGCCACTACCAAACTGATTCGTTGTAGTAGCGGCAGACGTATCGACCACAGCGTCTTGACTGGCCACAAAAACACACAGAAGTCAGTCAACGAGTTGAGGACGCCGGTGAGGATGAGGAGCTCCTTAATATGCAGGCAGGACGCTTCGCGGATAGTGGGATCCCAGAAACCGTTGATGGGGCTAGAATTAGTTGAGCATCGATGGTTAGTTTCGGCGACGTTGGATGCAAGGGATAAAGGGAGGTTAGACATGACGTACCGACAGGCGAACATCATCAGGAAGATAAAGGTGAGGGACCAGAGGGTGAGAAAGGTGATGCAGATGTAGCAGAACCATTGGTTCATACGGGATGGGAACAGCCTGAGGTAGGACACACAGAGGGAGACTGTAACGGTTAGCAGGCGCGGCAAGAGATTAGGGTTGTCAAAGATGTTACATACTTTTGGTGAGCGAGACACTTGGTATGAATAGCACTAACAGGCGTAAGTATGAGCAACTTCATGGAAAATCTCACATCACTAACCGTATGTGGCAAGATCAATCTGCAAGACACATTAGCACAGGAATCCGGGCGAGTCCAAAGGCAAGAACAACCGCAAGCATGAGAAGATCCAGAACAGCAGCAAGTAAACAGAAGCGTTAATCGATACGTTTGCAGTAAAAAGAGAAGCAACACAAGTAAATATCCGCACCTTTCCCCAAGTGACTGCCCAGCCGAGCTTTACGTCCCATGTATGACGTCCCGAGCCTACAGAAGTTGATACGCAGCCGAGTATGTTTACACCGAGCATCATGACCTATTGAGTGAGTCAGCGGGAGCCATACGCTAGACAAACCTCGTGATATACTCACTGTGGATATGGTCATAAGCCAATCATCTAAGCCAAGAGCGTGTTTGTTGCTGCGTTTGACTTTGGCGATTAACCTCCCGGCGGTGAATGCGATAGACAGTATGGCCCCTGATATCATGAAGCCTAGAATAAGAGACGTCCGGGTCTCTGGATCATCATAGTTGGGCTCGGGCCATTTATCCGGGGTGATATCACCAACAAGGGCAGACATGAGAGAGAGGAAATGTCAAAGTACCAGAAGAATACTTCGATCGTCTTGGTGGAAGAGAGAATGCAAGACTTGCTTGCAGAGGAACTGGGAGCGGAGAGAAGAAAGATAACTTGATGAAATGGTCACTTGGTGCCCAAGTGACTGCGGATACTAGACCTTTAAGGTTTTTTTTCAGGGTAGGGCACAGTGGGACTGTGGCCGCAGAAGGATCCTCTACAGAAGAGCAAGAGTGAAAGCGCGCAGGCGTGGGCGCACGGCGCCTAATAACTGACCACCATGAGGCCGTGCAATACGGCTGTCTGAGCAATGGAGCAGCGGGGGAGCGGGCAAGGTCTAGGATCGTGTGTTCAAGCTCGTAGGAACAGGTGATCCAGACCAGCTTCCCGCACCAGGTATCCCAGAAAGAAACGGTGAGGCGAACATGAAGGGTGAACGCCCGCAGTAAGCTTGATAGAGAGAGGCTAAGCCTGTGGCTGCATCCGCGTGCTGGCAGTGGATTAGCACGCCAGGAACCCCCGCTAGCGCCCTCTGGAAATCCTTAAATTGGCTCGTTCTCTCACTAGCCTCTGCGTAGCGCGTCTGGGCCTGATGAACACCCAACGGAGGCTGATGCACAAATTTGAGGCTGCAGGTACCCTGGCGCAAATCTGTTGTTTCGACCACTGAGCTGCCTGATTTAGCAGCAATAAATCGCATTTGGATTGGACGGAAGTGTGTTGTGAAGCGAAGCAGCGCAACGGCAAGCCACATTCACCAAGTTCGTGAAACGGCTTTCTCGGAGTTGCAACGGCTGCTCTCATGACCGAGATCTCGATACATCGCCGGCAACGAATCTCGGCTATACCGATCGATCCTCTGTGAGATCTCGGACAACTTCCTGTTCCCTGGAGGGGTTCATGGTAACATGGAAACCCGGCATTCTTCAGCTGCAGTTTGTCGGGCACCGACGATATGCCAGATTACAACGCACAGAGGGGCAGTGTCGTCTACGCAAGCGCCGTAAGTAGAAACAACGGCTCATCCGCAGAAGGTCCGAGGACCAGGCGCACCGGCCAGAAGTGGTTGCCTCATTCCGTGACGTAGAGATGGTGCACAATGATTTGGCTGGCGGCGCTCAGGCTGTAGGCACAGCCCTGCGATGGACGATGGGCTGCACCAGGGTTTCCCATTGAAGCCGTGCTCTCTGCCGACAACACTGCATACCTAACCTAGTTCGTTACGGAAATCGGGCCTTGTGCCGATGGAGGGGTGCGAGGGGTGAAGTGTGCATGAGTGCGGTTAGCGGGAAGCAGATTCCGCCAGTTACACTTCGAGAGAGTGTATTTTGTGATGGCATCGTACGACACGCGAGCGATGGTGTTCTCAAAGGTCGGAAGGCGGAAAAGGGCGACGCGGATCTGCGGCTAGCACAAATTTGTCATGTTAGGGCTATGCTGGGGCCACCTCAACACGTGGGCGGAGATGACCTATGATGATGCCTTGCTGCAGCCAGAACCCCGGCAGCTTTCCCTATACCAACACCATCGCCGAGCGCATCCCAGCCACATACGCCGTCATCCACGCAGGCGACGGCAACCCGCATTTCCAACTCCCCGTCGTCCGCCTGTCAACAACTACGAACCACTCAATCCAGCATCACCTCCCACAACACCGGCACCATGGCGTCCTCCTCTACCAGCACGCCGCTGCTCTAGTATGTCAGCCCTCTATCCACCATCTCCAATGATCTCTTCCTGTCCGCGCGCTAACAACACCCTCCTCTCCAGTGCCTGCATTGCCCATAACAGCACCATCCTCACCGAGCACACTGCCTCTGCCTCCTCGCAAACCTCATCCCTCGCCTCGCTCATCCTCCCCAAAATCTCGCACGCCTCACCGCAAAAGCTCACCTACACCCATGGCCAACACTTCATCCACTATATCGCCAGCGCCGCCTCGGAATACCCGGCCTCGCAATCCTCCGCCGGCGGCCTGGCCTACCTGGTCATCGCCAGCTCGAGCCTGGGCCGGCGGGTGCCGTTCGGCTTCCTGGTCGAGATCAAGAAGCAATTCCTGGCGCAGTACGACCCGGGGCGGACCGACTTTGCATCACTGCCGGCCTACGGCTGCGCCGCCTTCAACGGCACGCTCAAGCGGCTGATGGTCGACATGGGCGCTTCCGAGGAGGGTCAGAATGACGCCATCCGCAACGTCCAGACCGAGATCGCCGGCGTGCGCGAAATCATGACCGAGAACATTGAGCGCGTGCTCGAGCGCGGCGAGCGCATCGACTTGCTCGTCGACAAGACCGACCGCCTTGGCGGCAACGCCCGCGACTTCCGCGTCCGCTCCCGCGGCCTCCGCCGCCGCATGTGGTGGAAGAACGTCAAGCTCATGGTGCTGCTCGTCGTCGTCGTCATTTTCCTCATCTACCTTTTTGTAGGATTCGGCTGTGGGCTTCCCGGTGAGTTTGGTTCCCTTCCCCTCCGCTGAAGACTTGGCTGCAGGACTTGGCGCTCTATGGCATTGGTTACTGATGGCTTCTCCTTACAGGCTGGTCGAGATGTGTCGGTTGAGCACAGACCATATATATCAAGGCAAAGCCAAGCTTGCCATTTTATAAGTTAAAGGAGTTTGTTGGAAGGGAAAAGACCGGAATACCTTAAGGAGCTCGAATTCGAGCAGGCGTTTTTTTCTTCTTTGGTTTTTTCCCCAGCTGCTTCAATTGGAGATTGATTGTTGAAATAGCTATTACGAATTAAGGTCTACAAACACTACTATGTACATACAAAGAAACGAAACTATGCTACAGAAAAAATAAAATAACTTCCCCCCAAATACGTATACATACATCATAAACGTCATACAACATAACGTACATAAAATAATACAGATATGCATATACCAATGCATATACGTCGTTTTCATCACGGCGATTTAACCCATTGTCATGACATAGTACTCAAATGGCCCGATTTGAGTACGCGTTTCCTCCCAAACACTTTTGAACCCGTTTTCTATATGCTATAAAGTAGAAAACGCCGGTCTCGATGTGTCGATTCTATGTGCGCGCAAAAACGAAAAAGCAAAACGCAGCCCGTTTGCCCTTTTTTTGGTTTATGTCTTGGTCCCATTGACCGAAGAGTGCGCTGTATCCACAAACAAACGCCCAAAACCCTGTAGAAAAAATCACTTTTTGTTATGAACCGACAGCCTACGGAGCCAACACCAAAGCCAACAAAGCCATGCGAGTGTAGAGCCCGTATCTCATCTGTCGGGGAAATACGTTAGCATCCATTTACCATTGGGGGGAAGGGGGGTCACTCACCTGTCTGAAGTATGCAGCCCTCGGGTCGGTGTCGACCTCCTCAGGGATCTCCCTGTTGCGAGGCAGAGGGTGCATGACGATCATGTGTTCCTTGGCGTTCTTCATGACAGCGTTGTCAACGACGAAGCTGTCCTTGACACGCTCGTAGTGCTCGAGGTCGGGGAAGCGCTCCTTCTGCACACGCGTGCAGTAGAGCACATCGCTGCGAGCAACGATCTCCGGCGTGAGCTCGAAGCTCTCAGTGAGCAGCTGGCCGCGCTGCTGCAGAACCTCGCGGATCTCCTCGGGCATCCTAAGCGACTCGGGCGAAACGAGTTGGATCTTGATGTCGTCGTAGTGCTTGAGAAGCTCGCAAAGCGAGTGCGTGGGACGACCGTACAGAAGGTCACCGACGAAGGTGATAGTGAGACCCTTGACGGTACCGAGTTCCTCGCGGATCGTGAACAGGTCCAGGAATGCCTGCGTAGGGTGCTCCTTGCTACCGTTGCCGGCGTTGATGATGGGGACACCCGCGACCTTGGCAGCATCGTGGACCGACTCGGCCTCAGGGTGGCGCAGCACGATGGCATCTCCGTAGCAGGCAAGCGTACGGATGGTGTCTTCGAGGGACTCACCCTTCTTGGTGCTGGAGGTCGCCTCGCTGATAGCGACGACGGAGCCGCCGAGACGCTTCATGGCAGCATCGAATGAAGCCGAAGTCCGGGTCGAGGGCTCGTAGAACATGGTGCAGAGGACCTTACCCTTAAGAACGTCAAGACCACCCTGGCGTTGAGCACCCAGACGCATCTCCTGGGCGACAGTGAAAAGCAAGTGCAAATCGCTGCGGGTGACCTGCTTGACCGAGACGACGTGCTGGCCCTTGAAAGGAGACCTGGCGAGGAGCTGGCCAAGAGTCAAGTCACCACGCGGCTTGCCCAAGCCGTGCGGCACGATCTGGCTGTCCCTCCTCTCGGCAGAGAAGTTCTGGTAGTCAACCTTGCTGATCTCCAGGTCATAGTGACGAGCGAGAGCCTCGATAAGAAGCTTAGCGTTCTTCACGTTGGTAACCAGAGGAGTCTGGTAGTCGACGGCCATTCTGCGAGTCCTGTAACCTCTACTCATGTAGTTGGCGGGTCTGCGGAAGCGGTTGCTCGACGGCAGGTTGATGTAGAGATCGATCAGGTTGTTCGACAAGTGCTGAGTGAGCGAGTACTCCGGCTTCTGGTCGGCCTCAGCATCGGAACCACCAAGGACTTCCAAGAATTTGCAAGGAATGCCGTGCTCCACAATGTAGTCGGCGGTACCGGCGGTGGCGAAGAGGTTAAAGCCCAGCTCGTGGAGGCGCTGAATGGAGGGAAGCATCTCCAGCTTGTCCTTGAACGATCCGATGGACAGGAGGATGTTCTTGTTGGGCAGCCTGAAGCCGGTAGAGATCAAAGCCTTGATGTACGCTTCATACTTGGTACGGCCAAAGCAAGCAACCTCACCAGTAGAAGCCATCTCCACACCAAGAACAGGATCGGCACCAGAAAGACGAGAGAAGGAGAACTGGGGAACCTTGACACCAACGTAGTCGGAAGGAATGTTCACCTCAGGGTACTCAACAACGGGCAAGCCAGCCATGGCCTTGGTAGCCATCTCGATGAGGTCGACGCCCATGACCTTCGAAACGAAGGGGAACGAGCGGGAAGCGCGAACGTTGCACTCGATGACCTTGATATCGTTGTCCTTCGCAATGAACTGGATGTTGAAGGGACCAGTGACGTTGAGCGCGTTACCGATCTTGCGGGTAGCGTCTTCAATGCGGCGGACAGTCTCAGGGTCCAAGTCCTGCGGCGGAAGAATCAGGGTCGCGTCACCGGAGTGGACACCGGCGTTCTCGACGTGCTCGGAGATGAAGTGACCGATCATGGTACCGTTGCGAGCGACGGCATCCATCTCGATTTCCTTGGCGCCCTCGATGTACTTCGTGATGACGACAGGGTGGTCGCGGGAAACCTCGGTGGCTTGCTTCAGGTAGTTCTCGAGATCAGCCTTGGAGTAGACCGTGTTCATGGCAGCACCCGACAGCACGTAAGACGGACGCACAAGCACCGGGTAGGACACCTTGTCGCAGAACTCCTCAGCCTCCTCGAAGCTGGTGAGCTCCTTCCACGCAGGCTGATCGACCGAGATGCGGTCAAGCATACGCGAGAACTTGTAACGGTTCTCGGCCGTGTCGATCATCTCAGGCGAGGTGCCCAGGATCCTGACGTTCATGCGGTGCAGGGGAAGGGCGATGTTGTTCGGCGTCTGGCCACCCATGGAGATGATGACTCCGCTCGAGCTCTCGAGATGGTAGATGTCCAGAATCGTCTCCAGGTTGATGGTCTCGAAGTACAGCCTGTCGGCCTCATCGTAATCTGTGCTTACGGTCTCCGGGTTGTAATTTACCATGACGGTCTTGTGGCCGGCCTCTCTGAGGGTGCGGATGGCACGGACGGAGCACCAGTCGAACTCGACGGACGAACCAATGCGGTAGACACCGGAGCCAAGAACCATGACACCACGGTCATTGAAATCAATGTCGTGTGCCGAACCGTTGTAGGTGGTGTAGAGATAGTTCGTGAAGGCCGGGAACTCAGCAGCAACAGTATCGATCTGCTTGACCCAGGGGAAGATGTCAAAGTCGACACGAGCCTGGCGGACGGCGAGCTCGTTGGAGTTCCAGAAGCTGGCAAGCTGACGATCAGAGAAACCAAGAGCCTTGGCCCTGACGAAGAGCTCACGCGAGATGTTGCTCCGGTTATAGTTGGTCATAAGCTTGCCGAAGTCACTGAGGTCCTTCAGCTTCCTCAAGAACCACTTGTCGATCTTGGTCAGCTCCCAGATCTTGTCGACAGTGTAGCCAGAGTGCATCGCGTTGGCAATGGCGAACAGTCTCTGGTCAGACGGCGTCTGAAGCTCCTGGTCAATGGACATCAGGGCCAAGGGGGTCTCGTTGAAACCGGTGTTGTGGACATCGACAGCGCGAATAGCCTTTTGGATGGCCTCTTCGAACGTCTTTCCAATAGCCATGACCTCACCAACACTCTTCATAGACGAGCCAAGAAGCGTCGAGACACGGGTGAACTTCTTCAGATCCCAACGAGGGATCTTGACAACGCAGTAGTCGAGGGAGGGCTCGAAACAGGCGCAGGTGACCTTGGTGACAGTGTTGCGGATCTCGTTCAAAGGAATGTTAAGACCCAGCTTGGCAGCAATGAATGCCAGAGGGTAGCCGGTAGCCTTGGAGGCCAATGCCGAGGAACGGGAAAGACGAGCATTGACCTCGATAATGCAGTACTCCTTCGAGAAGGGGTTGAGAGCATACTGGATGTTGCACTCTCCCACAACGCCGAGGTGCCTGATGACGTTCACAGCCGTGGTGCGGAGCATGTTGTAGTCCTCGTTCGACAGCGTCTGCGAAGGAGCAACGACAATGGAGTCACCGGTGTGAATGCCGAGAGGGTCAAAGTTCTCCATGTTGCAGACAGTGATGCAGTTGTCGTGGGCATCACGAACGACCTCATACTCGATTTCCTTCCAGCCCTTCATACTGCGCTCGATGAGCACCTGCGGGCTGGCAGCAAAGGCCTTGTTGCAGAGGTCGAGCAGCTGTGCCTCATCTTCGGCGAAACCACTGCCCAGACCACCAAGAGCGTAAGCAGCGCGAACGATAACCGGGAAGCCGATGTCACCAACAACCGACATGGCCTCTTCAACAGAGCTGGCAGACGCGGACTTGGCACACTTCTCGCCAATGGACTCCATGCTACGAGCGAAGAGCTCACGGTCCTCGGTAGTGATGATGGTGTTAATAGGAGTACCCAGGACCTTGACACCGAGCTGCTCAAACTCGTCCTTGAGCTGGATACCAACCTGGAGCGCAGTCTGGCCACCAAAGGTGACGTAGATGGCATCCGGGCGCTCCTGCTTGATGACCTTGCGGACGAAGTCGGCATTGACAGGCAGGAAGTAGACCTTGTCGGCAAGACCCTTGGAGGTCTGAATGGTAGCGATGTTGGGGTTGATCAGGATGGTGTAGATGCCCTCCTCCTTGAGCGCCTTGATAGCTTGACTACCAGAGTAGTCGAACTCGCCGGCCTGGCCAATGCTGAGACCACCACTGCCGAGAACAAGGACCTTCTTGACGTTGACACGAGGGTGCAGCTTCCGGTTGTCCTCAATGTCGCCGCCGGGGAACTGAACGGGCTTGTTGAGAGTCTCAGGCTCCTTGAGTGCCTTCACGACGGCATTGATGAAGACGTCGAAGAGGAACTCGGTGTCCTGGGGACCGGGAGCGTGCTCGGGGTGGAACTGCACCGAGAAGTAGGGCCTGCTAACATGGCGGATACCCTCGTTGGTGCCGTCGTTGGCGTTGACGAAGAGCTCCTCCCATCCTCCGCTCAAGGTGGAGGCGTCAACGGCGTAACCGTGGTTCTGGGAGGTGATGTAGCAGCGTCCGGAGACCATGCTGGTGCAGGGAATGTTGGCACCACGGTTACCGAACTTCAGCTTCTTGGTCGAAGCACCAGCAGCACGGGCGAGCAGCTGGTGGCCCAAGCAAATACCGAAGATGGGTGTCCTGGCCTCTTCCAGCGCAGCAGAAATGTGCTTGACAGTGGCATCCATCAGGGCAGGGTCACCGGGACCGTTCGAAATGAACAGGCCGTCGTACTCCTTGCCGGCAAGCTTAGGGAAGTCATAGTCCCACGGGACGACCTCGACCTCGACTCCCCTCTTCACGAGGCAGCGGAGCTGGTTGAACTTCAGACCAACGTCGACTGTAAGGATCTTCACATTGCGGCCGGAAGGGTGCTTCAATGCGGTCGAGGGCTCGGGGTAGTAGGTGGTGGGGGTCTTCCTAGAGACTGTCGAGTTGTCAGAGAGGGGCTAGCTTGAGGGGCAGTCGAGCTGCCTCACCTTCTGCCACCAGGTTCTTCTCGTTGGGGTTGACCCAGGGTATCTCTTCGTAAACAACACTGTCGGAAGCAACGGCGTCGCCATTGGTCTGAGCCTCGAGCAGCATGCGGCCAAGCATGCTACCCTCCTGACGGATGATCTTGGTCAATTCCCTGGTGTCGACGCCGTACATGGCGGGAATGCCCTGCTCCTTCAGCCAGTCGCCGAGCGAGCTGTTGGCGAGGTGGTTGGACCAGTTCTCTCCTGAGTAGGAGAGAACGACGAGACCGGCGATGTGGGCTTCATCGGACTCGAAGTAGGCGGGGAGGTCCTTCAGGAGGGGGTCCCGCTCCTTGCGGTCGGGCACACCGTAGTTACCGACGAGCGGGTAGGTGATGACCAGAATCTGCCCGCGGTAGGAGGGGTCAGTGAGGGACTCGGGGTAACCAACCATGCCCGTCTGGAAGACGAGCTCGCCGGCGATGCTCCGGTTTGCACCGAAGCTGAAGCCCTCGAAGGCCTTGCCATCTTGGAGCTCCAGCTTCATGGCCATCGTCGCGCCCGGCTGGTCAGCCATGATGGTGTGTGATGGGTGGTGAAGAGAGCGTCCAGGACGCAAGGGTGAGGAGAAGAAGTAGCAGAAAAAAAGATTCGTCCTAACTATTGCGTATTAGTTTGGAATTTGTGGGGAATGCAAATTCACGTGCGCGCGCTTGGATTACGTCCCAGTGTGCAGGCCCCCGCTAGTGGTTAGGGCGGCTAGCGGGCCTTGCGGCGAGATCTGCGTAATCGGCCCTAGAACAGGGCACCAGAGCTTGCTGTTGGCTGGCACACCGAGCTACGTAGTAGGCAAAAATGTTTTTCACGCTGCCAGCAAGGCTTTGCGCCCTCCCGCGCGGAGAGTCGAAACCGTCGTGTGGATGCCTGGTAAGAGCTAGAGTGTGCCGCCGTGCCGGCATCCGCTGCAGCTACCCATGAGGTGCGCGGCTATTAGCACACAGGATCGCGCTGAGAAGAGTCGGTATGCCTCGATAGCTACGTATGCGGCCACCCGCCGGGGCTTGTTCTCCAGCCGACGCGCCGCTCTGCCATTGACGCGGCGCTGCAGTCAGCAGAGCGCGGGCGGAGGACCGTCTCCAGTGCAGCTCCCAGCCGCACGAGCATGGGCCCCCTGTCGCGCATCTTTGTGAATCGCCGTCGAGGCGGTCTAGCTGCGTGGGCGCGCGGGCTGCGTGATTGGCCGGGGCGCCTCCACCAGCGACGATTTCCTGTGCATCATAACGAAGATAAGGGCGAGAAGCGTGCATGATCAGGTGCCAGGGCACTTGACGAGAGGGTGTACGGAATTAATGAGCGGCTGCAGCTATTTGAAACCCTGCCGCGCCGCCTCGCCCTCGCCGTGAAGCTGCGCGCCGCGATCCATGACCTGACACCCATCCCAGTTCCTCCCGGCTAGCCTTGGTCAAGGTCCAAGGAAGAAGGCGCCCGCTCTATAAACAAACAATCTCCCGCCGCTCTCTCGCCCGCCTCATCTCCTCACCCGCCGCCTCGTCTGCGCGCCCAGGGCCATACATGCTCGCATCGCTACTCCGACCGCGAAAGGGTCGGCGCCGTCGCCCCGAACCGTCACCCTACTCGTCGCCCTTTGTGCAGCGCGCCGGCGAACGCACCGCCAACGGCTACTTCGACCCGGCACATGGCAACAATGGCTCCGACGAAGACGAGGATCAGTACGACGCCGGCGGCGAGGACGAGGACGACCACGATCCTGTGCTTCCCATCTTCAGTGCCGAGCATCTCGGTATGTCCTGCGCTCGGCTGTGCGACCGGCGCATACTGACTCTAGCTCTGATCCGCAGACCGCCTCCCGATCTACAACATTACCCACTCCATAAGACTGCTGGTTCTGCAGCGCTGCGAGACGACCCTGTCCTGGGACCAGCTGCGCTCACCGCAAGTCTCCCAGTTCCTTGTGAAGCCCATCCAGCAGGAAATTCGCGCAACCCTCTTCTCGCGCGGCACCCTGTACGCCTTGATCGCCAATTGCTTGAACTTCCAGAAACAGGGCGAGGCGAATCCGGGCAATGTGGGCGTGGAGCGCACCCGCGGCTTGATCTGCGAGCTGCTGGCCATGCGCCTGCTCAAGGAGTTTTCCACCCGTGAGCTCATTGATGCACTCTCCTACGATTTTGATCCCTTGCAGGGATGGGCGCAGCCTGCAAATGCTACTGGTCGCGACAAGTCCATGACGCACGCGCGCATCTCGACCGTCGAGATTGCTATTCGCGCGCAAGCGAAGAAGTTCCTCGCCCACCCCCTCGTAGTGCAGCAGCTGCAGGCCATCTGGTCCGGGACCATTGTCTTTCACTCGTACGCCGACAGCCTGCATAGGCCCCCGGCGAAGCGTAATGTCCTTCGCGGGCCAAACTATGGCACCATGGACAATGACCCGGGAAAGATGAATGAGGCTGAGCGTGTGCCGTCCTCCATGATTCGTCGGACTGTGACCTTGTACGACCCGCACGAGGCCTCATTGTTCAAGTTGTCTCGCCTGCGCGTGCCGCGGTACAGACAGCTCTTCTCCACGGCTTCCTTTGCTGTTATGCTTGCCCTCTTCTTAATGGTCCTTGCAGGCAAGTCCACTGACATCACCGCCTTAGAGGTGGTGTTCTGGTTCTGGTCCGCAGGGTAAGCTCCTCCCATCTCATTCACCAGCCATTTCTAACAAGACTCCCAGATACCTTCTTGAAGAAATCGTTGCATATACGGAGCAAGGCTTCAACTTGTACATCTTGAGTGTCTGGAATGCCTTCGACCTTGGAATTCTACTCCTATTCCTGGTCTACTATGTTCTGAGATTATACGGCATTCTCATGCCCGATGTCCGCAAGAGCGTGGTAGCAGGCTGGGCTTATGACGTTCTAGCTTCCACGGCCGTCTTGCTGTTCCCCAGGTTGTTCTCCGTCCTGGATCACTATCGGTACTTTTCGCAGCTGCTGATTGCCTTCCGGATGATGGCGATGGACCTCATGGCTGTCCTTGTCCTCATCGTAATCAGCTGTAGTGGCTTCTTCGTGGCCTTTACTTTGGCATTTGGCGACAACGGGCTCACGTCGGCTGGATCTGCAGCATATGCGCTCTTCCAGCTGCTCATGGGATTCACTCCAGCAGCCTGGGATATGTGGGGTGAATACAACCTGCTGGGAAGAGCTATTCTTATCCTTTTCCTTTTCATTGCCCACTTCTTGATTGTCACTATCTTGATTACGGTAAGGCATTTAATGTATAGAGTATATCTTTCTTAGTGCTAACGAATATCCTTTCTAGGTTTTGACGAACGTAAGTCATTTCACTTTCCGCTATCCGAACACACGTCAGCTGCAAAGACCCGAGCCTTCATCCGACGGGAGCATGTTCTCACCAAAGTGACTAGTCTTGCTGACTTTATGTGTAGTCATTCATGGCGGTTGTACAGAACTCAAACGAAGAGCACCAGTTCTTGTTTGCTGTTAACACCATCTCGATGGTCAAATCGGACGCCCTCTTCTCCTACATCGCGCCGACCAACATCATCGCATGGCTCTTGACACCACTTCGATACATGATGCCTTTCCGCTCGTTCGTGAAGATGAACCGAACACTGATCAAGATCACCCATTTCCCAGTCCTTATGGCAATCTTCTCATACGAACGGCTGATCCTTTCGCGGATTGCCTTCCAACCAGAGGAGTTGGTGGAACAGCGGGGACGCTCTCGGACAAAGGTGCCAGTGGCATTCACCATTCGCGGCGGGGGTGATCTCTTCAGCCCAGGAACACGTCTACGTGAGCCGTCTATCACCACATTCCAGAAGGATCGTGCACTCGATGAGGTTTTCCGTCGGCCTTTCACAGGACCGACTCCAAGCATGCGCCATCCTATCAGTGACGGCGCTGATGAGAGGAGAAAGTCCAGCAATGTGGTTCGTGATTGGATGAAGGGTATGGGTCACGAGGGAGGAGCATCGCCCCCGGAAGAAGAGCCCAGGTCTGTTCTCGACCGGCTAGAGCAAACCAAACGTCCAGGGATGCGTCGAGCAAGGACTTCCAAGTTGATACCGTCGCGTAGGACGCAGCCCATCATGGCAAGATCGGTGGCCTCGGATCCGGATGTCACTCCAACAAATGCCGTACTGTCTCAGTACGGTCCCGGGTTTGTCGGAACCAGCCTCGCAAGCTTGGATGAACAGCCGCAGCAAACCGATGCGGATGGCGACGACGAGCTTGTCACGAATGACGATAATGAAGACGATAGGATTACCCTGGGTCAGTCTGTCCGCGACGGGCCTCACTTACCCCCTCCCAAGGTGAACGAGCCAAATTACGAATCGTCTGAGGGCGAGCAGTATTTCAAGACTCCGGTTGCCACAAAATCGCATACTCCCGCTGCCCCAGGCTCCGTCGTGTCAAGACTTCGTGATCCGCCGCCTCTCCCGAGGCCGTCGTCTTCTGGCCAAGAGCGCCGGCACCATCGTCGCACCATCTCCACCAATACCATCCTCTTCAGCCCAGAAAAGAATGACTTCGGATCTGGTCACGAGTCGAACTCTACCGCGCCGGGGACACGGCCGCCAACGGGACATCGTAGCGGCACGGCAACTCCCAAAACCAAGGCTACTCCGAAGCGCCCTGCTTCAGGTCGCCCGAACCTTTCCCCGCTCGCAAACATGTCTCCGCCCAATCCCACCATCGGCTTTGGGAACCTTCCTCGTCCCTCTCGCTCTCGCCGCGATCCGTCATTCAACGCTCTGGCCCTGGACCTCGCCTCCGACCTTGGTGACAACCGCCCTCGTCCAGAGCTGCCAGGTATGCAAGGCCTGTCGGCCAGCTTCTCGACGCAGATGGAGATGGCGGCGATGGGAGCACGCCGTTTCCCCCGGCGCCGTGAAATGACATCGAACGACGATGAAGAGGAAGTAGACGAGGAAGAGGAAGACAGGTCGCGCACGAACAGGATCCTGCTGGCGCGCATGAACACGCTGGAGGAGAGTTTCAAGGAAGTGCTGAAAGAAGTCCGCAATCTCAAGACGGTGCCGCCTGCGGAGAAGAAGGGCAAGAACAAAAAGGGCACCAAGACACCGGCAACCGCAGGGTCGAGAACGCCTGGCGCGAGCTCGGCTGGTGGTGGAAGCACGGGAACCGGGGGAACTGGTGGAACGACTGCTACGGCATTTCACGATGGAAACGCTATCCGCCACGGAAGCGATGACGATCGAGCCTCGATCAGAAGGATTGAGGAAGCGGAGCACGAGAGCGATATGGACTCATCGAGGTCATCGCTCTGAGAGGCTTCGAGGAACGGATCTGTGTTATAGTTTCCTTGCTTTTTTCCTTGCGTTGGGCCCATTCTTGGGGTAAGTTGGTTCTTTCCTTGCATTTGTTGGGGTTTGGTGTTTTGTGCATGAAATTTCTTTTTCCCTCTCGTAACCTGCGAGTCTCACGTCATACGGAGTTGCAAGCGTGCCAGCAAGCGTGCCAGCAAGCGTGCAGTAATGATGGTCTCATTATATCTGTTGTCTGTATTTTGTTTCCTTCAGTCACGGTGGCGGTGGTCTGTTTTTGATTTGAAAATCTGGGCGGTTGTGCTTTTGCACCTTACTTCCTCGACAGGCATTTGCAAAGATCAGATCGTGTCCATGCGTATTTACGACGCGCTTCGGAAATAATGACAAAGACTGCGCATAATGAATTGTATTGACTTGACTGGCGTTGTGCGCTGGGGTGTAAGCCCAAGATCCGTCGGAACGTAATTACGGCGGCTGATCCGGAATTAAGAACAAAGACGGTGGTTGCTGCCTAAGGCATGGATTCGTGTGGCGAAAATCGCGAGATGGGTCTTTGAGCTGAAGTGAAGAACTGCAAGGGCGGCATCCTTTCCTAGTCGCTACTGCTATTTGCTGTTCTACGTATCGGACGAAGATGGACGGCAGCGCCCCGAACAGCTGCCGATTCGTCCGCAGGCAGCAGCATAACCCTTAGTGTCTGAAGGCAAGCCTCGTTCGATGACTTGGCGGAGCCCGCTTATCTGAGCAGCGTAAGCTTTAGGTAACATTCCTGATAGGGAAAGAAAGGATTAAGGTGCTGACCGGGCCAGTATCCGCGGATGCTGGGTGGTGTCGTCATTTCACAAACGGTACCAATCATACGCAGAATAACGTTTCGTCTAAGCGCGGATCATCCGAGCTGTATCTTCTCCGCTCGATTTGGTCCGGTCGAACCGTGGGGCCGGAGTTAGATGTGGATGTCGTGTGGGGCAAGCGAGCCGTGCCTGGCAACGACTTTTGCTACCCCGGAGATAGCAACTCGAAAGAATCTGCATGTAGATGCATGGGAGAAAAACGCCAACAATTAACAAGCTACAACAATAAAGAAGCAATAATGGTCTGCATCGCGTAATCAGCATTCAATGTCAACGCTTTAACGCCTAAAGACGCTTGCGGGAGCGCGGGAGGGTGGATGCGGGCCGCGGAAATAAGCGGGTTTAGCAAGGACAATGAGCAGGCGTCTCAGACGCTCTAAACCCCTCATCAGTTGATTCAAGTGCCTATTGCCATGCTACCTCCGGACTAGTCCTACATATATAATACACTCCCGTGGGCCTCCGCAAGCCCTCACTCTGCAGACTCCCAGACTTCCGCTTGCTCTCCCCCACCTTATCACATCACCCGTCCAATTACCTTTCACACGACACAATGGCCTTCCCCATCCCCCCTCCGCCCAAGACGGCTCTTGGCTACCACCGCATCCTCTCGCCCTCGGCTGGTGTGAGGGTATCGCCCCTCTGCCTGGGTGCCATGAACTTTGGTGATGCCTGGAAGGGTTTCATGGGCGAATGTGACAAGAAGACGACGTTTGAGATTCTCGATTACTTCTTTGAGAATGGTGGAAACTTCATTGGTAAGTGCTGACAGAAACTCCAAAATGTATGTAATGCTGACTTAGGATTGCAGATACTGCGAACAACTGTGAGTGATGCAATGCGGATCCTTCGAGATGCAAAGCTGACCAGGCCAAGACCAGGGCGAGGAGAGCGAGGAATGGCTCGGCGAGTGGATGAAGGCGCGCAACAACCGCGACCAGGCAAGTTCCCCGTCTACCTAAAAATTCATCTTGCTGACCATTTGCTCCACAGATCGTTCTTGCTACCAAGTTCACCACCGGCTATCCTTCCGGAAAGAACGGCGAGACCATCAAGAGCAACTTCCAGGGCAACCACGCCAAGAGCTTGAAGGCCTCAGTCGCTGCTAGCTTGAGGAAGCTGCAGACCGACTACATTGACCTCCTGTACTTGCACTGGTGGGACTTCTCCACCTCGATTCCCGAGGTCATGCAGAGCCTGCACCATCTCGTCCAATCCGGCAAGGTCACTTATCTGGGTGTCTCCGATACTCCTGCCTGGGTTGTCAGCAAAGCCAACCAATGTGAGCTACCACCACCCACCTGATCCTTCCAACACCTGCAAGGAGCTGACAAACAATGATACGCACAGACGCGCGAGACCACGCCCTGACGCAGTTCTGCGTGTACCAAGGGCGGTGGAGCGCGGCGGACCGCGACTTCGAGCGCGACATCATCCCGATGGTGCGCGACGAGGGCATGGCGCTGGCGCCGTGGGGCGCGCTGGGCGGCGGCGCGTTCAAGACCGAGGACGAGAAGGCCAAGGGCGAGGGCCGCAACATGCGGCCGCAGAGCGACAACCAGCGCGCGGTGACGGTGGTGCTGGACCGCCTGGCCAAGGCCAAGGGCACGCTCATCACCAGCGTCGCCCTCGCCTACGTCATGCACAAGGCCCCTTACGTCTTCCCCATCGTCGGCGGCCGCAAGGTCAGCCACCTCAAGGGCAACATCGACGCCCTGACCCTCGAGCTGTCCAAGGACGAGATCCGCGAGATCGAGGACGCCGTGCCCTTCGACGTCGGCTTCCCGTCCAGCATGCTCTTCGAGTTCTTCGGCCAGCAGAAGTGGCACTCGGAGATGAGCACCTTCGATATCCCGCTCGTCAAGTCGGCCGGTTACCTCGACACGGTGCAGCACGTCCAGCCTATCAAGCCGAGGAAGATTGAGTAATACCAGGTCGGGGCAGGGGATTGAGATGGATGTGATGATAGCGAACAATTATCGAGCAACTTCCCGTTCTAGAAGCAACATCGTAACTATGTACTTCGTACCCGTACCTTCACAGTGAAACAAAGGGGAAGGAGAAAGGAGCAAGCTGGAAACCACGACGATCCCCTGGGAGAGCCTCCCACCATTAACCATAGAATCCGTGATCGTACGCAGCCTTGCAGTTCTGCAACTACAGCGTTCTCCAGAGCCTCATGACCTCCTTGTGCTCCGCCGTCTCGTTCCACTTCGGTTTTCCCATCTTGACCCACTTGTCGTACCCGTACTTCGTCGCAGCCACGATGGACTGGTAAGATCCAGGACGTCCAAACTGCTCGTAAGGCTGGAATTGTTCCTGAACCCAGTAGTAAGAGTGATCGATGCTGTTGCTGTAGAAGTCCCTAGCGAGATAACAAAAATTCCACTACGTCAGCAGGTCGTAACATTCTCTCCATTGGGGAATCAGTTGTGACAGCGGGTTGAACTTACGTGTACGCATAATCTCTCTTCTCGTCCGACACGACCTTCATCTCCTGCTTTCCATGATGCCACTTCTCCACCCGTTCCCGGAGGGGGAAGATCTGTGCCTCGGCCGAAAAGCCTACCTCCTCTCCGAATCCCACCGTCAGCATCTTCCTGAACGTCTTCACACTACTATTGTTCCGCAGCTTCATCTGGAAGAAGTCCTCGAACAGCGCGACCAGGCCAAATCGATCCCTCCGGCCCATCAGGTAGAGGAACGGCAAGGTTTCCTCGGTTCTGAGCATCATGCGCAGCGTCAGCTCACGGCAGTCCGGCATCAGCCCGAGCACGCGGTCCAGCTGACCCGCGAGGATGTCGAGTTTGCCGCTCGCCCACTGCAGTATCGGACCCGGTTCCAACGTCGTGCTGGCGAGAGGGAGAAGGTCGATCTGTACTTCCCAGTTGCGGACGCGTTGCAGGGCTAGCGTCGCGTATTTGTTACTGCTGGAGTAGAAGTCCCCTCTCAGAGGGATGCCCAGGAGCAGAGAGATGCGCTCCGCAATAACGATTTCGGCGCTGGCCCTGTCGATTTGGCCGTCGGTGCTGATGTCGCCGACCAGCTTGCAGCTCCGGTACATCTCCTCGGCGAACTCGGCCGAGATCTGGTGGTTGGTGAGGAGCAAGTTTGCTGGTGAGCCCACGCGGTTGACCTTGAACAGAGCGCGAAGCTCGCGCTGCGGGGACGGCTCCCGACGGAGGTGCAAGCGCGTGAGCAGGCTGCGTTTCGGGAGTCGTGGGTAGAGCCCGGCCATCAAAGTGCTGTAGAGCGGCCGTTCCGTGATGCTGGGCTTGTCTGCGACATCTTCGAGGTCGCTGCACGCGAGGATGGCGAGCTCGTAGATCCTATCACGGAGCTCGCGCGGCAACTGGAGGAAGTAGCAGGGAGCATTGCGGTTGGACACGGTGATGCGCTTGGCGATCGCGCTGAGCTTGCGCTTGGTTTTGCTGAGGGTCGAGCCTCCAGAAGGCATTCTGGAGAACATTCGGTGTAGGTCGGTAAGTTTGTGGGGTTGGAGGGAATATGGATGGATGGAGGAAGAAACAAGGGTCTTACATAGTATCTTAAGAAGCTTGGACCAATCAGTGATTGTTAAAATCCCCGTAGTGAATGAGAAGCAATTCTCCATAGTGTTTGTCGCCAGTGCCATCACTGCAAGTCGCCTCTTTGAACAACACTTCAACATTCCGCCCAACGGTTCAAAACACGCAATGGCTAGGACTTTTTGAAAATAAAATACTACCAAAAGACCTCGTTGGATACCTCTGAGCCAGGTTGAGATAGGTCGGAGTTCGAGATATCTTTGTGCACAGACCCCTCCCTCCTAGATTCTATCACGAACACTTCAATCCCATTTCTTCTCTTGATTCGAAAACAGCCGCGCGATTCGCTATTAGAAACTATTAGTAATAGAGGCCTAAAGTTCTACCAACTAAGAATCCATCACCCGCCTCTCCAGGAATTTTTGCGCGTGCCTCTACTCCACTTTGTTCAACTTTGCGCACTTTACTTTACGTGCTAATAGCAACAACCCATAATGAAGGCCACGTGCCATATTCGAGGGCCTCGTAGAGATTACTTCAGATAGAAATGGAAAAGAAAAATAGAGGGAAAAGAGAACGATTCTGTTTCAGGCTCACACACAGTGTTAATTTTACAAGACGTAATATATCCAAAGAAGGGAGGCTGGCCGTGGGGAAAGTTGGATCTTCTCGCATGCATAACAGCCTCAAGGCTACGGATTTGAGCGAAGACTCGTAACATGTGAGAGTTACCCACTCTGCTCAGAGAGCAGCGATCCCTAAAAGCTTGGACCATCGGAGTCGACTAAAAGAGAAAGATCGCACGCGAGACGTTTTTCATGCATCAGTTGACCAGTTCAATTGAGATCTACCAGGTGTGTAATTTGATAGATGGTTGCAAACGCCATGCTAATTGCTGTCCCGACTAAGTTTCCAAGGGTAACTGGTCCTTTCTTTTTTTTAATTTCACTCCCACATGACGTCTACTTCCAGTCAGCCGAAACGACTGTGAAGGCGAGCATTGTTGAGTCTGCCGAATGGGCGTTGATCAACCCTTGAACGCCTGAATCACTGACTATCCTTGTTCTTTCTCGCTGTCGTCGTCATCTTCGTTAGTCGTGGGCTCCGGCTTGTCCTCTGCAGGATGCTCATTGAAGACGGGCTCCCTCCATTTCCACATAATGTCGTTAGCAAGGTAGGTGTAGAATGAGCAGTACACCTCTTGAACCTGATCCAACACTTGTAAGCCCAGACTGAGGGTGCGCACTGTGGCCTGCATCCTCATGCCTACGAAGCAGGTTTGCAAGATGTCTGTTTCGAGCCAAAACTCGTACTTCCTGTTCTTCTGATCTTCCACGAGCTGCTTCATGTAGCACTCAGGAAGGTCATAGGTACTGAAGTCTGGAATCTCCCAATGCTTGCAGTGAAGCTTACCCACAGGCTTGAGTTCAAGCCTACCTCTACTTTGGGCGTTCAGAGCTGCGTAAACTTCAAGAACATCGGAAGAGGGCATTTCGACCGCTGTAACCTCGAGTCCAGTGCTCTCGTTCGTGCTGATGCAGGTTATGTCATTGAATGCCTCCTCCAGGACAGTCATCTGTTCGTCAGTCCCGTGAGCACCGACGGCAGCTTTCAGAATGATGCCGGACTTCTCTTCGGTATGTGTGGAGAACTTTCCTCGCATGTGCGGCTCCTCCAATTCGTCCCAATCTCCGATCCTGACGTACTTGTCCTTGTAGAACCCGTTGAAGAGGTTGCTGCAGGCGACATTGAGGTCACCTGGCATGTTGGCCGACGTCTCAATAATATTGGGAAACTCTAGCTCAGCTAAATTGCAGATCTTGCGTGCAGCGTAAATGTCATCGTTGTACTCCGGGCAGACATTGTGGTGCAGCAGGTAGTTGTAGAAGTTCTTCAACACTGTCGATGCAAGGCGGATGCTAGCCAAATCATAGAACACGAGGACCGGCCATTCGGAAGAGCTGCAGAGACGTCATTAGCGAACAATTCTTTTTGAGGAGGTATGGGAAGTTCACAGAAAGCCCTTTGCAACCTCTTCAAAAGCAACGGGCCAGTTCTCGTCCTCATCCTTATCCGGATCAATGGTATAGGTGGCCATCATGAGGGCAATGTCCTGCGCGTCTCGGTTCTCCAGCTCCTTGTCCTTGATGCCACCTGTGAACTGGCGCTGACCGTGTTCAACGCCGCCATACTTCATGAACTTGGCGAAGACATTGGCATAATGCTGGTGCATCTTACGCCTCGAGTTGTAGCGCTGGATGGCGCATTCCATCCGCCTAGTGGCATTAGCGTCGTGCCACGTAGGGAACGGGAAGAGATTGACTTACAGTCGGAATGAGATGCCGGGGTCGTACATGCCCACCTCTGCTTGAAACTCGGCGGGGGTGACTGGGGCGTCAGCGTAGAACTCTTCGAATCCATGAGGCTTGTCGAAGCCAAAAGGCTTCTCTATCTTCGGCTGCGCTACCGGGCGCTGGAACTTTTTGCCTTGCACAGGCTTAGGCTTAGGCTCTGCGTCCGATGCGACGTCGACATCGGACTCGTCGTCATTTTCATCAAGAACGGTCTTGCCCATCAAGGGAAGCTTGCGCTTGATCTTGTTGCCTTCAACTACATCTAGGAAGGCGCTCTTCTTGAGGGCTTCCACGACTTGGCGGAAAGGCTTGTAGCGGCGCATCTTGGGGAATCCGCATATCGACTTGATAGAAACTGGTAGGTTGAGGCGACCTTGGCATTTCTCGAGGAGGTGTCGGTCAAATGGGAGGTTCTCGTCTGAGAAGTAGTACTCGACCTGGCGCCGGATTTCATCACCTTGGGGGTGTTCGGGAACGAGGTCATGTTGCAGCAACGCTTGGGCGAGACCATTCACAGCAGCTGGAGATTGAGTTTCAAGCTGTGTAGCCATGCTGGGGTCGGTAGCAAGCTGGCCCGCGGCGGCTTGGTCCACGGGCGACGCCATTGTGAGCCGTGGTGTTTGTGTTGCGTTGTAGCAGCAAAGAGCATGCAGGTCCGTTGAAATGCGGCACAGAGCAGTAGCTACAGCACAGGCAGGTGCCCAAAAGAGGAAAGGACCACCTGCAGCGCGCTGCATCTGCAAGCACGCGCTCACGTGTAGTCAGACGACATCGCAGGTCAGAAAAGGACATTGAAGAATGAAACAACGCTGCGACGAGGGCATGCGGAAGGTAGCTGGCACCGGCGCGTTGCGCCATCGCAGCAAACGGCGGCACGCGCCATGCAAACAAGCGGAGATTTTTTAAATCATGGGTAGCGCCGCTATATTAGGTTCTCACCACTACCGGCACATGGGCCGCTTGAATACTCACCCGGGCGTGTTTCGCCCCCCTTTCGCAGGCGGAGAGCTGCCTCAAGTACAGCACGCAATTAGTGTCAGCGCTGGGCTTGATGTAGGCGTGCGCAACGAATCATACGGGCGTAGCTGCGAGTCCCCTGGCATATGTGTGTGATGGGCGACACGGCGGCTATTTCGTCAAGTGGGCAGCCCGGCCACCGGGATCCACCCTTTCCAGGAGCCGGGACGGCTGCAGACGCGCGCCTGGGGGACGGGCGGCGCCGCTGTCAGTCGGCCTCGGACATATCAGCAGCCGCAATCGCGCCGGCCGTTAATTGATGGCGAATTTCATGGGTGCGCTGCGCCCGGGGGATGGGTCCACTTGGTTGCCGTCGAGCCAGGGTTGGGCGTGGGGTCCCATCCTGATGCGCGCAGTCACGCACCTGCCTGTTGCACTTTTCGCGGCAGCAACACCAACGCCCAAAGGATCGGAATGGGCGCTGGGCTAGCTGCACAGGCAACGCAGAGTTTGCGGCGCCCAGCAAGCCCAGGGCGCGGGCTAACATGAGATGCCAAACCGCGGCTGTGTCGTTCGTGTGTTTCATTTACACACGCAGATCCGCACGCGTCGCCGCCGCCCTCGCCTGGCTGCCAAATAGGGGAGCCGGCCTCGCGCCTCGACGTTCTCGCTGCGCCTCTCGCCTGCATTCCCCGTGGCTGCACGCAAGTAAGCCGTCCGTTCCTTCACGCAACTTCCACCTGTTGGCCTGGCGCCCAAGACATCTTAGGGGTCTGCAGACTATAGGGACGTGGCTTCCACACCCCACCAGTCCGGACTCTCCCAGCCCGATCACTAGCCTCCCGCCAACGGACTCTCACCTGCCCGAGTCCCGCCTTCCCGCCGCCCGCTCAATCCGCTCCTCGACGGCAGCTGGCCTGCGCAAGACGACCCTCGATCAAGGAAAGCATGGCCTACGGCGTCTCGAGATACTGCCTCTGATCACCCGCTCTCCGTACTGCGCCGACCCTCACGCCATTGCGCCTCGGCCCGCCCGACCTTCCCGCGCAACAAGCAGTACTTACGCCGTGCCATACTTTTCTCCGCCCGCCTCTGCCTCGCTCGCCCACCACCGAACTTTGAGCGCCATTGGCCCGCCATGTCGATCGCCCGCGGCATCCAGTCCGCCATCTTCTTCTACCTGTCGTGCGCGCCATGTGTTGGCATGGCTCACCAGCGCCGACTGAAGAAGGAAGCCCGCCGTGACCGTATAGAAAAGGCCGCCCTGCAGCTCGAGTCGCCGGACGCCTACCGCCATCCGGACCCCTCGTCGACCAATCCCCACTGGAACGAGGAGATCGCATTGGGTCCGGGTCCACCACCGCGAGGAAAGAAGAGGAACAAGCGGAACATCGGAACTGCAGGATCGGCAAGAAGCCGAGTGAACAGCGACTTTGATGGGGATGGCGTGGCTGGTATCGAGATGAGCGTGTCGCCCGGCGCCTCCGACACTACGTTGAACGACGCCCGCTGGGACACGCGCAGAGACGAGAGGGAAGACGACGATACGTGGGGCGCCGAAACAATAAGTTCAAGAGGTGGCATGAGGTTGTCGAGCAGCGCAGGCTCCGCCACGGGCTTGGTCCCTCTCAGCAGGCCCAGCACTGGACGATCGGCCAGCGAAAGCTACTACACCCCCCGTCCGCCTCCAGTCAACGATTACCACCCTCCCGTCGTCAGCGCACTTGCTCCCCACGCCGGCGCCAACAGTTGGATGCTTGCACCGCCGCCAAGCGCAAAGGTCATGAGCGGGAAGAAAAAATCATCCAGCAGCAGAAGCGGGAGTCGTGCGAGCAGCCGCAGTCACGTTAGCTTACGGCGGGAAGTGAGCCAGAGAGGCATTGCCGAGAAGATGAAGAGGGGCGAGACCCCGGAGGTGCCTCCAGTCTCAAGGGGCAGCTCATATGTCAGGGAGTCCAAGTCGACGCACGGGAGCCCAAAGGCTACCTTGTCTCCAACTCTGTCGGCCAAGAAGTTCAGCCATGAGCGCAGGTCCGTAGCGGAAGACTCGGATGCGTCAGACGACAGCATGCCACGCGACAAGAGGCATGACTCAGGCAACCACCTTGCTATCATCTCCCCGAACGTTGAGCGCGGATCCCCAAAAAACAACAACTCGACCAAGCAGAGATTATCGACTGTGCATTCAGGAGAGTCCCTGGTTAAGCGACCAAACACGGTCCGAGCGTCGACGCAAATGGGGCTCAAAACCTCCGTGCTGCATAAGGAGAACATTAGCGAACTCCCTGTGAGATCCAAAACGACCAGGGCCGCGAAGAAACCGACCCCTCTGGTCATCCGCGATAGCTCCCTCAACCTCCTCCAGGAACTCGTCTCTCCCAACGCGCTGCTGAACTCTCAATTCGTCAAGTCCCCAACTCTGGAAGCCAGGATACAGCTACCGCCCACCGACTCGTCGGAAGAGCTTCAACTCCGGTCGCTCAGCCCCTGGTTTCCTTCTGATGACTTCATAGCGGCAGGCGACGATTCCGGCTCCGACTATGCGCAAAACCCTCGCCTCCGGTGGAGCATGGATATCTGAATGCATTAACACACACCCTCTCCACACTAGTCTTTCTTTGATTACGAATCTGCAAAATACGCTTCTGAGCTCATTTGGTTTTATTCTGCTTTTCGATTCTCTTCTTCTCGACAGGCAGCGAAGTGTATTTTGGCATAGCGGGTTTGGCGTTAGTTGTCCCTAGGAAGTCCATACGCAGCCGCAAGACGGCTTATGACGAGAGCGCTTGCATTGGGGTTATGTCTGTTTGTTGCTTTTTTTTTCGCTTCTGCATCACACTCGTGCATACATTTATTCTTACCCGATTTGGACTTTTTTTTTCTTTTTTACTTTCTGCACAGTTTGGCAATGCATGGTATTGGCATTGGGATAGATGAAGGAAGGGATCAGACAGCACAGAAAAGGGCCTCTGGCCCAACGATAGCCGTTCAATTCAGTAGATACGATCCTACCTCAACTAGAAATTTGGCTTCAGCTATGACGTTCCGGCCCCAAGGATCGAGATAACCCCGCTTTCGGCATATGAGGTGATGTGCAGCATCCATGACCGTGATCAGCCCTACGACCCCGCCAAGGCCAGCCGCTCCCGTCCCGGCGGCGCGGCAACAAACGCGCATCATTGCAGAAGCGCGTCGCCCAACACGAACCTCCATCGCACCACCGCCCACCCCCGCACCCACCCCCTCGCAACGCCTCAAGCTTTCCTCAACGCCCGACGGGTTGCTTCGACGCCGACCGACCGACCGACCGACGCAACCGAACCGAGCCCGACGCGAATCGACCGCAACACACGCAGCAATGTCACTCCCGGGCCTCTCGCTGCCGGGGCTGTCCATGTCGGCAGCGCCGCCGCCGTCGGCCGCGGACGTGCTCGCGCCGTCGTCGGCGCCGCGCACGCAGGACCTGGCGCCGGGAACCGAGTACCGGTTCGAGGTGCCGTTCAACGCGACGCTGACGGTCAAGCTGCTCAACGGCACGGCCGAGTGCTTCGGCACGGAGCTGGCGTGCAACGCCAAGGAGCCGTACCTGTTCCGGGCGGGCACGAAGGCGGCCATCTTCACGTGGCACGGCTGCCGCTTGCAGGTCGAGGGCGACGTCGAGAGCGAGTACCAGGCCGAGGAGACGCCCATGGTCGAGTACGCAAACGTGCACTTTGCGCTCGAGCGGCTGCGCGACGCCGTTTCTACGACGCAAGAGATGGGAAGCGGCGGCGAGAAGCCAATTGGCCCGCGCGTGCTGGTCGTGGGCCCGGAGAACGCGGGGAAGACGAGCTTGGTGCGCCTGTTGACGGCGTACGGCGTCAAGATGGGTCGCCAGCCCGTCGTCGTCAACTTGGATCCCAGGCAGGGCATGCTGAGCCCGCCCGGCTCGTTGGCCACGGCCACGATGGCCAGTGTGTTGGACGTCGAGGAGGGCTGGGGCAGCAGCCCCATCAACGGACCCAGCCCCGTCCCAGTCAAGATGCCGCTCGTCTATCACTTCGGGCTGGGCAGCCCGGACGATAACCCGAAAATGTATCGGGGCTTGGTGACGAGGCTAGCGCTGGCGGTGACGAGCAGGCTGGGCGAGGACGATGAGGCCAGAAAATCAGGATGCATTATTGACACGCCCGGCGTGCTGAGCGTGGATAAGAAGGGCGTGTATGAGAATATACAACATGTTGTTTCGGAGTTTTCAGGTGTGTGCACGATGACTATGATACTGCCAGACGAAAACCTTCGCCAAAATTCTGCCCATGCAACTTTGCTTTCTGCGTGTTTGGTGTACATCTACTCACAAAGCTTTTCTAGTGAACGTCATCCTCGTCCTCGGTTCAGAGCGCCTATACAGCGATCTTTCCCGCCGTTTCTCGCGCCCCGGCGAGGATCCGGTCCAGGTGGTCAAGCTCGACAAGTCAGGCGGATGTGTCGACCGCGACGAGACTTACATGAAGGCATTGAGACAAACGCAAGTCCGGTCTTACTTCTTCGGCCATGGCTCCACCACTCTCAGCCCGCACACGCAACGCCTCGACTTTAACTCACTCCACATCTTCCGCACAGTAGACAGTAAGTCCCCATTTGACGATCGAGGGGCTATATAATGACTCCAATTAATAGCATCCGCAACCAATCCTGCATCATCCTTTCTTCCCGGTGGCGAGGACGACGACACCGAGTCTTCCGGACGCCTGTATGACAGAATCAAGCCGTCGCTCATGATACAGAACGGCTTACTCGCCATTACGCATGCCGAGCCGTCGGACAGCTACGAGCACATCCGCGACAGCAGCGTGGTAGGATACGTGTACATTGCCGACGTCGACGAAGCGAAGCAAAACGTCAAACTGCTGGCGCCGCTGAGCGGCCAAATCCCGCGAAGTGCCATGATTTTGGGCAATTGGCCGGAGGACGTTGCTGGGCTGGTGGGTTGATTGCACCGTGATGGCTGGTGGTTGGGACGACGGGGCATTTTCGGGGAAATGGAGAGAAAAGTCGTGAGCGGAGACCTTGGCGGATGCTTGAGTTGTGCTTGTGAGGTGGAGTGATGATTCTCGGATGCTGAAACACGTGCATTAAGGAGCAGAATTACGCCCGGGCTTCTACTTCCCTTCCCCTTTCTGGCTTCATGAGGGTGCATTCGGATAGCATTTTGCGTGGTGCCTGGAGTTAGGTTCTGACGACGAGAATTCGAGGACATCGATTGGGAAGACCCATGACGAAAGATCCCGCCAAACCCTTGGCTCTGATCACCCGGTGCGAGCGTCCGTGCGCTATTCCCGACCCTGCTGTCACAGAAATTACGGCAGCCGGATCGAACTGCCAATTCGGCGGCTGGCGTCTCTTTCGACCTCAGTGCAGATCCCGAGGGTGGAATCGGACCTTGGCAGGCCAGACGAGCGACAAACAGGCCGCAGACGATTGGCCACAGGCGGCCACAGGACAGTCGGACGTCTCGATTTGCGGGGTTCTCGTCCGGTCGGGCCGCAATCAAGGTGCGGTGGCCCCATTTTTACAGGCCGCTGCCCACTATGAGGTGACACATGCGGGAGGTCGTCGTCGGGCCGGGGGCTGCTGCTGCGACAGGTAACCGACCGAAAGGAGGGGGTAAGGGACGGCAGGCGCAGAAGTGGCCCGGCAAGACGGACCGTGGGTCCTGGGCTCGCAGTGAGGAGAAGGGCGGGATGAGGGGGTGCTGGATGCAAACTGGCGGCGACCACGTCGGCGTCGGCTCTGGGGATCCGTGCGCGGCGGACGGGACACGGTTTTCTGCGAAGGGTGGCAAGCCGTTCCACCCCCCGTCTCGGGATACATTTGGGCGGTCAGAGGCAGCGGCGGGCGGGCGGACTGGGGCTCGCATCGAGGCCGGCCGCGTGGGCGTGCGCAAATCATGGACGCTGGGCCGTCCGGATGCGCCAAGGATCTCCACTGACCGCATGTGAGCGGAGGACGGCTCCCCCGGTGAGTCAGCGGGCGGAGCGGTCTGGGACTCAGCTAGCCCGCCCCGTACGGAGGCATCGCAGGCGGTGGGCGCGTCGCAGGAGGTCGGGCCGTGGGCTCGAAGTGACGTACATGGCGGACGAAGCGAATATTGCCGGATCGGGTAAGCGTGCCTTCTCCAGTATCAGAAAATCGCAGTGCCTGAAGCTTCGCCCTTGTCACGGTTGACTGCCGTTGCTGCTGGGCGTCTACCGGCCCTTGAAGGCTCTGTTTCGGCCCTTCTAAACGGTCCTCCAGAATTTTGCGCGCCTATTTAATTTTAATGTAGCCGTTTGCCCTGATATGATTGGTTTACCCCGGCCCTCAGCGTGGCTGTGCAACAGATCATTGCCCAACATCCCTGCTCGTCGACCGCCTCTCCACTTCCCACGAGATGCGAAAATGCCGCTAATTTCTGGTCTCACAACCTCATGAGCCTGAGCAAAGCCTGAGCAGGAATTTGCACGAGCACCAAGCACTTGAGCTGCCCGGGATGCCGCGCGCAACGACAACACCACCAGAGGACGGCGGGCCGGCGGCGGCCCCGCTGGCTCGAGCATCGCTGCTGGGGCTGCCGCGCGAGGTGCGGAACCTCGTCTACGAATTCGTCCTGTATGCATCGCGGAGACCAGCCGTGGGCAACGACTACGCCACCGCACGCCCGCTGCTGATGGACGCCCTAACATACGGCCCGGCCCGCGAGCTGCTCCTGGTCAACCGCCAGATCCACGCCGAGTACGTCGAGGCCGTGTACCGCTATTGCCAGCTGCAGGGCGAGCTGGGGCCCGAGGACAGCTGCGAGCTCAAGCTGTCGACGGGCGGCTGGCCGCGCCAGCGCGCCCTGCACCAGGCCGGCCTGCTGCAGCACCTGCGCAACTGGGAGGTGCAGACCGACTTCACCGACGTCGTCGGCGACCCCTTCATGCCGCGCTGGGTGCTGTTCCTGGGGAGCCTGAGCCAGTCGCTGGAGCTGAAGCAGCTCAACCTCGAGGCCTCGCTGGAGAAGGCCCTGCCGCAGATGCCCGCCCTGCGCGAGCTCACTCTGCGCCTGGTGCTGCCCCCCTACCCGCGCCTGCAGAAGTTCCTCACCAGCGGCTTCGACTTCGCCCGCTTCCTCGCCTACCAGCCGCCGCTGCGACACGCCGACCCCAAGGCTCCCGCCTACTCCTCGCTGCGCCGCCTCACCAAGCTCGTCACCCCGGACTTCAGCGACGACGGCGCCCAGACGTACATCGACGGCACCCACGTGCTCGAGCTGATGGAGCGCGTCGACCGCGTCTGCCAGAAGACGGGCCGCCTGGAGAAGACGTCGGAGCTGGTGCGCGACCCCAACTACTGGAAGTTCTACCAGGAGTCGCTCAACGCCGGCAAGAACTGGGTCATGCACAACGAGCGCGCCATCGCCTACGCCGAGGCCCGCGCCTGCGCAAAGCAGGGCTACGACCGCTGGGTCGCCAAGGGGAAGCCAATGTGGAACGAGGCCGTCAACTGGGTCGCCGCAGATTGACATTTTTTCCCGTCCTGGGAGGACTTCTATTGTATGGGTGTGTGGCGTTTTGACCGGTCCTGGAGGGAACTTCGAAATATCATGCCGACGCTGGGACGAAATTGGACATGGGACTTCGCAATGGCGCTGCGCTGGATACACTTTGCATCGGTGAAAACGGACTCTGGATTTAGAAAAAGACATCAAGATACTTATATCCATTTGGCCCGCCAACCAGGGCTATTATTTACTCTCCACCATGACATACGTGTAAATGGGTCTTCTTTGCTGACAAATCATCCGATTGTGGGTCTGCATTCCACCTTGATAGCTGGTGCGAGTTCATTTGTCTATTTTCACTTCGCATGCATTGCCGCTTTATCTGTGACGCTGTGTCCGGAGCCGCGCGTCGCCCCTGGTCGTTTTTCTGCCACTGTTACTAATACATTGCTATGGGCACGCCGGCAATCGAAGTGCGTGGCTTTCCTGGCTTTGTTAGATCTCCTAGGAACATGGGATGCAACCAGCCGAGAGCCGGCTTTTTTCGAAGACCACCAATTTTCCGCATCGATACTATCCGGCCATTGCTTCGAATTGCCACTCGTCGACTCGGAATGCCTGTTCGTGTCATGTGCCACGAGCGCCTCTGTTTGGCAGCTGGGCCAACGGAACCCTTGCAGCTATGTCCGCACTGTCACTTCCCGAAATAGTAAGTGATAATCTTCTATGCTATCTGGGGGAAACAGACAGCAATCAGTTCCTGCATTGCATTTTGGAAAGCGTAAACAAAAGTAGTCTGCAGAGAACTTCATTCTTACATCCTAATCTAGGTTCCGCATTTTTTCGTCACTGTACCACGCCATACCGTCGCATTCCGGCCAGCACGCGCCGGTCTTTCTCCGCAACCCTCCGGTGCAGAAAGTACCTTGAATGATCGGTAATAACGGCTTGTGGGAGAATAGAGTTGTATATATGGCTCATAGCTGCGGTAACGACAGCCTTCGCTAGGACATAGGAGCTATGGCATAGTTCCTCATTTCCCCCTAGGTTTAAGAAGAATAACGAAGCGCTGGGCACTTTTCGAGGCTTTCTGTCCAGGGTCAATACCATAATCCACTTATTCGAGTATCGATACGTTTTCTCGAAGAAGAACTAGCTGTAGCTGTAAAGCACATATTCACATCCGACTGTTTACTTTAAATCCCTACATATGGACGATAACAACCTCGTGAGACATGTGACACAAAATTTTCTTTTCACCGCTTAATAACTTTGTATGGAAATTTCAATATTTGTCGGCACTGCTTAGTCAATATCCTAGGTGTTGTCGTTCAAGAGCATGTTGCCGCATTTATTCGGTAGCCCCATCTGCGATGTAATTCTCATCCAATAAATTTTGTGGACTTGTCTCACTATAATGTCGGTAGACTGATCTCTAGTCGGGATGGTGAAAAGTACACAAGATTGATGAAACGAAGGCCACGAATAAGACAGCTAGAGAAGTCCAAGCGCAGTCTTGCGCTACACCCACCACCAATCACGCGAACGTCAGCATTCACCATACCCGAAACGCACGCACTAGAACACCATAGGCCATGTGTCTACCCTTGGCTCTACTACCCCCCGTCTTACCGCGGGGCAGAAGATGCAGGAATCATGTACCGGAGTGTGGCACGAAAGCACTTATAGTCTTTCGACTCTGGGCACAGATCGAGAATTGGTAAGAGACGTATGTTTGGTGAGTCCTTGAATGATTTAGAAGTGAAATAAAAGTCCAAACGCCAAGCTATCAGCAGGAGAACCAGGGACGTATAAAAGGAGCAAGGGACTGAGCAAGAATAATCAACGTCTGAACAACCACCTCTTGTTTCCATCTCCGCCTGAGCGTTTCCGCCATCTTTCCCAAAGCACTGTAACAGTCTTGTCCAAACGCACGTATATCCAGAAAAGACAGCAATCTCGGTGCAAGACTAGCGAAAGACTCTTGATCCAACAAAGACAGGAAAGCACGAACGTTGAAGTCCCTTAAATCATAATTTCATAAATCATATCCGAATTCCCATTCCTGTGGGACGAAAAGAAAGTAAAGTTCCAGCAACATTCCCAATGAACCCTTTAGCCCTTTCCAGTCCCGGTTCTCCTTCCGTTCCATATCTGAACCCCAAACCAAACTAAGCTGAATAGAAAGATGGAAGAAAGCCATCCAGAAGGTTATGTCAAAGCGAACTACATCTGCAAACCCCTTCGCGACTAAAAGAGAAATACCACTAAGAAGTGAAAGGCAATCTCGGTCGAGCTTGAGAGGAAAATGAACGAAAGCAAGTCTTTTGCCATCTCCTCGCAAAGTTCGGAAAAGAGAGAAGCGAAGGTAAAGAGACAATAGAAACCGTACCAGTGAGCTGAAGCCTCTCCGGGAAGGCTGATAAGCGCACCAATAAGCGCAGAAGAATAATAAAAAATCAAATGCGTGGTGTAAGTAAGAAGAAGGGCTTAATGCAGCGCAGAAAGCCGTGTAAGCATGTATCGCGAGATCATTGCCTTGAGTACGGGCGGTTCATTAGTGCGATTTCGCGCGCAATCGTTCCCCATTCAAGCTCGCGTCGGAGCGGCTCGCCACGTCGTTGGTGCTGGTACTCCTCCCATTTGAGCAGCTCGTAACTGGGTTTGTTAGCTCAGTTCTAAGAAATGTCAAAAGTCTAGACCACTCACGTGAACCTCAGGTGCGGCTGAATGATGACGTTCAACCTCCTTGCACGAACAAAGCAGTATGCACGTGGGAAACTCAGGCCCAGCTCGTTCATGACCTCGGCGATGCAGATGGTGGCAGACCTGCTGACCCCCACTCGGCAGTGGACGAGAGTGGCGGTACCATCAATCTTGCCTTGTTCAATGAAACGTAAACACCGGGAAAACTCCTCAGTCAGAGGATCGACCCCGTTGTCTTGGACGCGGTCAATGTAAAGGAGATTCTGAGTGCCAAACTCCTCCATAGTCTCCTTCACCCACGAGACTGGCTCGCCGACGGAGAGTACTCGCGTGATGCCGAGTTCTCGCAAGAGCTCGGGATTGTTGGCATGGTTGAGATTGCCCAGGTACATGTACGGTAGGATGCGGCTGGGTAGGCTACCATCAAGCTTCGACAACCAAGCAGGCTCTTGGAGGGTGAGAATTGAACCGCCAAAGCGGGGAGACTCCTGCAGGATTCGTGGCTGGATGCTCGTTAGGAGCGCCACGTCAGATGAATAGGCGAAAAAGTTCCGGCCTCGGTCCCGATGCAGACGAACCCAAGCCTCGTGGACCGGAAGTCCCTCCGCGAACATGAAGTAGGTAAGCCCAAGCAGCGAGCTCTCGGTGTAACCGTCTGCACAGTGGATCAATAGTTTCCTTGACCGGTCCGTCTTCTCGTTCATATCGCTATCCCCATCTTCGTCAATACCTGAATCCGTAGCATCCACGGGGTTGGCTATTCTGTAAATCCAATGACACATCTCCATCAAACTGTCGACTTCAGCATGGGACCAAGTTGGTGGTACGATGCTGCCGGACGACGGGAACGAGAGACTGAGGGTTGGTCTTTTGGTCTTCTCGAGCATCTTTGAAGCCGCTTGCAAAGACCGAGAGTCGGGGCAATGGGCGTGATCGTTTGCCTCGATCAAGACATCGTAATCATTCGCAGACGATATTCCCAATTCGGGATCGGGAGTTGGCCCCATGAAAACGTTGTGGCTGATCTCTGAGGCTTCGGACATGGTACACATCTCCAGGCGCTCCCAATAGACTGCGACTGTTGTCAGCATGTTGTTACAGATCCGCCCCTCAATCATATATCCGGACAGCAGCGTATGAGCAAGCGAATGATCGCTCACGCGTCATGCAACGGCCATACGCGTAGGCCAATGATCCGCTGCAAAGAAGTCTCGAGAACGCTGCCGTCCGGGATTTCGAGGGAACTGTTCGTTGTGGAGCTTGAATGGGAGCTTACAAAAATCCATTACATTACCCGTCATGCAGCCTCGAGAATCTACTGCCACTAGTTCAGGGTGGTTTTCCTCGAACGCACTGAACGGATCTGCGTCTGAGCGTCAGTAAATGGTGAAACCTGGGCGTTAGACTGACGCAAAACTTACCAGACACAACAAATGTATTGAAATCCTGCACATCGCAGCCCGTGCCGATGTGCCTCTCTCTCCAAGCCCTCTGCGCGCCTGCAATTCTAGTCGCCAGTCTCACGACATCTTCATGAGGCATCTTTTCGTCTCCGTAGACGATTATGTCCGACACAGTGGCCATTTTGCAGGCCTGGATCTGGAAGTTCCTGACAGAGAAGCCATCCCGAGGATCTATCTCGAGGAATTGAGCGGCGTCGCTCTGCATGAGCAACAACTCGTTCGGAGGAATTGCACCCTTGAGCTTGGCGCTGCTGAGATCTCCGTCGGCCTTGACGATAGTCAGGCCCCTGATGCACCGGGGCACTTTGCGTAGCGACCTCTTCCTCTGAACAAAAAAAGCCAATTGTATCTGGTTGTCGGCATGCAGGCCGTGCAGCCATGGAAAGACCTGCTTCGGATCTGGCAGTGGCTGGGTTGCCAAATGCTCGACGGCGCGGGAGACGGTGGTGGCGTCGATTGAATAGACAGGGGGCTCATCGCAGATCCGGGGAAGGTTGTCGGGTGGGGCTAGGAGCGAGGATGCCTCGATCACGACCTGCTTGACTGGCGGGGATGCCGGAGGCGTGTCGAATTGCTGGACCGGCTGGGGGCCCGGGTGGCATACTGGAAGGTGTTTGTTTGGCACGGGAGCCGGGGTCCCTCGTGGCGAGGTATTGAGCGACAGGCTGGGAGGAGGGGTGGAGGACCGCGCGGGAAGCGACGGCGCCCTGGCTACAGCGGCAGCCATTACGATGTCGGCCACGATTGCGACAGGCTTGGGTCAGGAGGGAGGAGAGGTTTAAGGTGATGTTGCTGAGGCGGTCGCGGCGAGGGCTCAACGGCTGGCTGCAGGCAGTCTGGCGGCGCAGGACGGCAAGACGGGAAGGCTGCGGGTTGCAGGAGGAATGCAGGCCGGGAGCTCAAGAAGGCATTGGGCTGCGCTGGCGGCGCATAAAAGCAACAGCGGACGGGCGGCGTTGGGGCCAGGCTCTCGGTGGGACGAGCGCGGGCGGTTCTGCAGGCGACGCTGTGTCGGAGGCAGGCAGCGTGGGCGTGGGTGGCACAGCCGAGTTGGAGGGAGGAGGAATTGGAGAGGATGGTACAGAGGTCGGGGAGGGAGTGGCACAAACGAGGTGCGGCGGCGCTCATCCCCGCTTGCTTTGGTGCAAGGGTGGTCTCATCAATCAGGCGTGGAGAAGGCTGGACTACCAGGACAAGGGCCTGGGCGCTAGCGAAGCTCTTTCCGCTGCCACCACCCCTCGGTTTGTCGCGTGCGCTCTGGTCTCCGTCGCCGCGCATCGCACCGGCCGCAGCGGAAGCATGGGGATCTTCCCCGGCGGAATGAGGGCCTTGCCGATAAGCAGGCTGGCGCCTTATCGGGCGGCCCCTGTGCGGTGTTGGCCGCAGAGCGGCAGAGCAACGGGGCGGTGCCAGCGCAGCGCCATGAGCAACTGGGCTGGAGAGCGGTTGGTCCGATGGCAGCTGCATCATCGGAGCTGGCTCTCCCCGCTAAAGCTAACTGCTGGTCGACCGGAGTAGGCGGGTCTCTGCCTTTAGCGCCGTGATCCGCGCCAAGCCAGAGGGCCCACATGGACATCGCGATGCCAGCGCTCGGGCCGGCCAACATCAAGAGGGAATCCGGCTGCGAGCCTGCACGACGCGCGATCGATCAGAGAGTCCGTCGCCGCCCGCTGCCGTACGCGCCCACCGCCGCTGGCGGGATACTCGCCACCCTCCGCCTCCGCGGTTAGCCTAGTCGCCATCCTTGTCGACCGTGAGCCTCCCGCAACACCGGGCCGCCCGCGTCGCTTATTGGCCTGCTGCCGCCTTCCCCTCAAGGTTATGCTTCTCGTGCTTGACTTCTCCATCGCAGCAGGGGAAATAGCCGCTCACATCATCACTCTCAGCCGCGCCGCGCCAGACGCGCATCGCAATGGCTGACTGTTTCGAGAAAACATGTGCAGCCGCTCCGACTGGGCCGCCTGGCTGCATTCACACCGCGTCCGCCCGCCTTAGGACCGCGTATCCCGAAAACGCGTTCGTCTCATGCAGAAATCATCTTTCTGACACCGCTTGCCCACCGTTGCGCCGGGAAAAGCAGATGGGCTTCCATCGTGCATGGGTCCAAAGTGCCGACGTCCAATCAGCGCGCCGCTGCCGTTGGTGTGATCTTCAGCCTTCCGTCTGATCTTGCGCCATATTCCCTACTTGAAGCAACCCGACTCGGCTTGGGCGGACTTCTCACCCCCCTCTCGCTCAAAGTAAAGGACGTAGCGGCAACTTCCAGCTGGCGCACGCCAACACAGAGCACCTTCTGAATCATTCTCGAACCGTGGACCATCGTTAGCACCGAAGCAGCACCATGCACATGCTTAACCGTTTCCTTCCGCAAAGCCTCCCGCCGGACCCTGAATGGGATCATCGCTGCTCCTCCCTCGTACCCATGCCAGGTTCCTCCGAACACCTGGCGGGTGCGCCCGTGCAGGGTACGAATCGGGCCAGTCTGCCTTGTTCGTGGCTCGTGTGTCCGAGAGGGGGACCCAGACACATTACTCGCATCCAACACCTGCCACGCAATGCGAAAATGATGCCTCTGTTTTCAGAAAATCATCCCGGTGACCAGTGAAATCCCGGTGGGTAGCAGAAATAGTCCCAATGTCTTGCTCTATTTTTGCACCGACCCCGCTATCTTGGCCGCCCGGAGCCCATGTTTGGTCATGTATCTTGTCAAGCTCGTACCGTCCGATCTTATTCGCACGCGTACTGTACATATACAACCGTGTGCAACGACCGACTAAAAGCGAGGCAATAGCAGCTAGTTCCCAAGTGGGGTCTTCAAGTGCCATTCGAGTCCATCGCACATACTTCTCACCGCAGTTTCATGTTCGGGTGGACACGGGGCGTCCTCCAATTCCATATCGTTTGCCCCGTCAATTTCCCTACACACGCGTTTGAGAACTTCAGATCGACGTACTTGATACAAACAAGCATCGATCATGGCTTAACCTAACCGGCTGTTTCAGCCTGTCGCCACTTTTGCACCGTCAGCTTACTTCCTCTCCACCTCCTCAGCCCCCTCCGCTCCGTCCCTCAACTCGCCCATCAACCGCTCTAAATAGAACATGCGCAGATCCCTTGGCACCCCATCGAACCCCTTCACGATCTTGTCTACTGCCTTCCTGCCTTCCTCGTACGCAGCGATGTCCCTGTTCCCGTACACGTCCCTGCCGGCCGCGTACACCTCCTTCTCCAGGTTCCGCCAGAAGACGTTAACCGCCACACTGACGTCCTCGTCCGGCCTGGCCGTGTGGCTCCATGCCGGCGGGATGAAGAGCACGTCGCCGGGGCGCAGGAAGGCCTCGTGGGGGTGCGCCTGCGCCAGGGCCGCGCGCTGCGCCGGCGAGAGCTCGTCGGCGGGCGCGTAGACGTCAATGTTGGAGCTGGACGCCCCGGGCGGGTAGGCCAGCAGCGCGACGTCGCCCGGCGGGTACAGGCGCAGGCGCTTGGCGCCGCGGATCTGGCAGAGTACGTTGGCCAGCACGTCGTAGTGCAGCCAAAGCGTCACCGGGCCCGAGATGCGCAGCGGCGAGCTGTGCGCGCCCTCCGCCACGGCCGAGAGCGCGTCCGGCAGGCGGAAGTCCGTCGCCAGCGAGGGGAAGTCCTTGGAGAGTTGCGTGGGGTGCTTAGCCGGCTGCGTGCTGGCCACGGAGCGTAAGTAGAGCTGTCCGCCCGCCGTGACGTCCTTGATGAAGTCGCCGAAGTTCTGCTTGAGGTAGCTGAAGTTCTTGGTTTGGAATGTCATACGCGATGTCGGGCAAGAGTGTACGATCACCGGGCGGTCGGCGCCGATACGGGAAAGGAGGTAATCCGGTGTCCAGAGGTCTACGCATGGTCCAATGTCGAGGTCGGTGAGAATGACTGGTTGCCCGGCTGCGACTATAGCATCGAATTCTTCTTTCGTCTGCACCGTGGTACGTCCGATTTGCTTGATTGCCGGTGAAGAAGAGCCATTCTCAGGCTTTGATCCTTCTACTATACTCTGTGAGCCGTTCGTCTGCATTTCTGCAGCCTCCTTCCCACATGATTCTTCAGGAGAAGCTGATGACATTTCTTGCTCGTAGTCCAAGCGTAAGCTGTAGCTTTTTGCGTTCCAAAAGCTTCCCATGGAAAAGCAGACTGCTCCTCCACCAACCAGCACGATCTTGTCGTCAGCTTTCGTCGCTCCAATGCCAACAAAAAGCGGTCGCGGGCTAGGGCAAGCCGGCATTTGAACAGGCCTTATCCAACGTTCGGGACCCAGTGAGATGAGAAGGATCTCCTCGTTCCAGCTAGTAATACGGTCATTCGTGACACCTCCAATCAGCAGGAAGTGGTTCGAGAGTGGAACGATAGCTGCGCCAAACCTTGCAAATGGTATGGATCGGTTATTGAGCCCCATTTCCCCGGTCCTTTCGGTGCACTTGATTGCCGGGCTGCCGTCTTGCCAACTCAGCGTCCACTCCCAAACGTCGCTCAAGATGCTCCCGTCTTTAGAGATTCCTCCCATTAGGATGCCTGACTGTTGTCCGATGGAAGTGAATTGTTCCGAATGGCACATACTTGCGCCAAACCGTGCAGGTGGAAGGCCGCAACCTTGCTCCGATTCCACAGAGGGTACAAAGGACCAGGATTGTTTCTTCAAGTCGAAGAGTAAGAAATCCCCTAGGACGGTGCTTGCATCTGACTTGCCGCCATAGATGAGAACACCAGGTGCATCACTTCTATTGTCGATAAGCACAGGCACTGCACAATGTCGGTAGCGGCCATTGAACACCCGGTTGGAATTGAAGCTCTCGGCGCTGATGGAACGGCCTGTTGAAGTCACAAGCCAGGTGCTAGCGACGGCTTTGCTAGGAGACTCTCTTCCCCCAGCAAGCAGGAAAAGGTCATCGCCGGAGGCCACATTCGTGATGGTTTGGCACATTATCGAACCGGATTTGCCAGGCTGTAGCTCGAATTTCCCTTCGTACGTGGCATCGGCGGTGTAGATATCACAGTCGCTCAGTCGAGTTTTCTCTCCATAACCTCCGTGGTAGATGACTTTGCCCCTGTGCGAGTATGCAGCACCAAAACGTCGGAGGCTGCTTTCACTGCCATCGCGTAGAACAGGTTGCATGTCCAGCTTAGCATTTGCATGTTGGATTTGGACCTGAGAATCGTCTGCCTCGCGGGTAGAGGTGCTCGTCGCTGCAACCAGGAGGAGATAATGGCCTCCGAATAGGGCAAACTCCTCCCATTCATCGAAAGGCTCGATGGCGTCTAGTCTCCTACGTTGATCTGGTGGAAGAAACTCGTCATCGCCCCAGAGCTCCCAGAGCGTTCGCGCTGTCGCCGATGCCCATCCAGCATTCCGGAATCTAGTTTCCTGATCTTTCAGGGTGGGATACTGATAAACAACCTTGAGGTGGGTGTGAAGTTTCTCGAAGTGGCCCAGCATAGTGGATGCAAAAGGATGGCTTGGCCCTTCCGGGAGACACTGCTCGAGAATGCAAAATTGAGCTGACTTCGTTAGCGGTACCCGTAACGAAACAGATGTACAACGTACCATCTTTAAACGCGCTTGCCCAGGAGACTACTGCATCGGCGCTCTTGACATCCATATAAGCCACGGAGACCTCGGCGACAAAGAGGATGGCGCAGTCGTGGACGTGGACTTCTTTCCTGAGGATGTCTTCGAGTTCGGAAAGCTTGCGAAGGTCGCAGCCGACTGCGAGATACTGGCCAGCTCGCCAAACATCCGGACCATCTGAGACGCCGCTACTGAGGACAGGGAAGAGTTCTTGTAGGGCTGCACTGTTTGAAATGCACGCCCGCTTCTTATGCATGAGTTGCGGATAGTCGACATCAACAAATGTCGCGCGGGCGCACAGCTCTGGCTGCTGATGTAAGAAATGAAATGGTAGAGGATCACTGATAGCGGTCATTATTAGGAAACGTAAGGGGGGCGCAGAAATCATCTTACTCACTATCCACAGCCAAGATTGACTACTATTTTGTCCTTCTTAATGGGTTGTCTGAGGAAATCGGTGACAGTATGCTCGATTGCTCTCATGCGCAGCCAATAGCCCCTGTTGATGAGCGGGCTCCGCCTTTGGCACTTGGCAATGAACGGCTTGAAGAAGTCTGGTTGGTCGCTGTGATATAGTTTGACGACGCTCTGCTTAGAAACTATGCTGCTGTCATTGGTCTTCTAGGTATTAGTACCCTGCTACTACGACTAAAATCACTGAGCTAACTTGAGGGCTACCAGCTAGGCCGAGATGCTTGTATAAGACAATGGTGCTCTTTATTCAGGCCGCTCTCAGCCTCAGGAATCATCGAAGGCTGGCCAGGAATGCAAGACCCGAATCAGGATAGTTTTTCCTCGGGGCCGACCGGAGACAGCAAAGGAAAGTGAAAAGCAGTCGGTCATTTAAAACGCAAACAACCAAAATAGAAACATGCGCACGGGAGGCGAGCGAGCAATGTTGACTTACCAACATAATATCGTCATCTCGCTTCTCCTTTGTCGACTTGGCCGCGGGCCGGCTCTCGCGATTCCGGGCGGGCATGCTGGCAGGCGGCAATCTATCCCGGGTTACGCGTATCTCGCTTGGCAAAGGAGGCGGGTGATTATCCCTGAGGCGTCAACAGGTAGAGTGGCGGAAAGGGAACAGGAGCATATGACTTATAGTGAGAGCGACACATGATCGCAGGGCGGTGGTGGCAGTGGATGAAAAGTCGGCCAAGTTCGGCGGCCCGAGGCGGGAGCTTGGGCCAAACGGGACTGCTAGGCAATTGTCCCCACCACCACCTCGACCGCGCTTGACTTGGGCTGCCCGAACATCGCCCAACTCACCACTCCAGTCCTCAACCATGCGCCGTTTATAGCCACCACCCTCCGACCATCAGCTGCTTTCTCCGCCGCCTGCTGCGCCCGTCGCTATACCCCCGCTCAGCTTCCCCCGCCGTCCTGCACCGCTGCTCCACCACGCTGCTAGCTCGTCAACATGACGCAGCCTGCCATGAACTTCGTCACCTTCAACCAGGACTACACCGCCCTTGGTGTCGGTGAGCCTGCCGCCATCCCGCGCACACTTCCCTGAGTCTGACACCCGCGCGCAGCCACCAAGAAGGGCATCCGCTTGTACGATACCGAGCCCTTCTCCAAATCCTTTGAGGGCGAAGAGGGCGATGTGTCGATCATGGAGATGCTCTTCTCCACCTCTCTGGTTGCTCTGATCCAGTCGCCGCGCCTCCTGCGCATCCGCAACACCAAGGTACGATCGCGACACGCTTGCGAGGACCGGCGCGCTGATTGAAGTCAGAGACATTCGACCATCTGCGAGCTCACCTTCCCCACCAGAGTCCTCGCCGTTCGCCTGAATCGCAAGCGCCTAGTTGTTGTGCTGGAGGAACAAATATACCTGTACGACATCAGCAACATGAAGTTGTTGTATACCATTGAGACGTCGCCCAACCCGCACGGCATCGTCGCCTTGTCGCCGTCTTCCGACCGCAACCACCTCGTCTATCCTTTGCCAAAGAAGGATGCTCCGACTTTTTCATCCGCGCCCCATGCGCCACCAACTGGGCCCCACGTTGCCCCTAGAACTGGCGAGCTGCTCATATTCGATGCCACTAGGATGGAGGCTGTCAATGTCATAGAGGCGCATCAGGCTCCGCTATCGTGCATAGCGCTCAACAATGAGGGCACTTTGCTGGCCACAGCCTCGGAGAAAGGCACAATCATCCGCGTTTTCTCCGTTCCCGACGCCAAAAAGCTGTTCCAGTTCCGCAGAGGCTCGATCCCCGCCAAAATCCTCAGCATGGCCTTCAACTCCACTTCAACTTTGCTCTGTGTCTCTTCCGCAACCGATACAGTCCATATTTTCCGCCTGTCTCCACAGAGCGAGTCTCGTTCCAAAGACGGTTCGCCTTCTGGCCGGAGACCTTCTGCCGCTGGATCCCGCGACCGCAGTCGGAGCCCGAGCAGCGAAGAGATGCCGGATAATGGAGACTACGACTCATCTGCCCCTGCCGTCCCTGAGAGAAAGCAAAACAATCCGGGCCTTGCGAGCATGATCCGTCGCACTTCGCAGAATGTTGGCATGGGATTTGCGCAGAAGCTGGGAGGCTACCTGCCTAGTGCTGTTGCTGAAATATGGGAGCCCGCCAGGGATTTCGCCTGGGTGAAAATACCGAAGAGAAACATTGACGGGCCGCCAATGCATCCCAGCAACGTCGTCGCCATGAGCAATAACGGCCCTCAAGTCATGGTAGTGACCAATGACGGTGGCTTCTTTGTCTTCAACATCGACCTAGAAAACGGTGGCGAAGGAACTCTCATGAAACAATATTCGTAAGTATTCGACGACCGCAAGCCTGGAACGTCAATTGACACAGCAGATTGTAGGGTTCTTGAACCGCACGATAGGTTAGGCAGGACATCCTCTGAAGACTTTGGCTCATGATTCACCGACTCAACAGCGCCTTCCGACGGTTCCTGCTTTCGTATTGATTCCTTTGGGTTTGGTATTAAGCGCGTCATTTTAATTGCTCTGTTTTGATTTGGGCGCATCGAAACTCACCTGCAGCATAGACTGGCGTTTTTTTGGTAATTTGCACTCGGCGGCCACAGCCATTCCCTTCACATTTACCCCCAAACTATATACCCCTGTCGTTGGAGGCTCACAGTATGAGGTAGGAGCGACGAAAGGCAGGCGAAAATGTAACGCTATCACTGCACAGGCTTTTGAAGATTCATTACAAATGGAGATGACTCCGAAGCTCGAGTTACCCATCCAGCCATTCCTCGCGGTCAGCAGAGGTGCGTGGAGCTGTATGCAACTTGGCACCCTACGTAGGCATTGCCACTTTCAGGCCCTTTTGCGTCGAGCCAATGGGGCAAGAGACCGTCGCCGGACAACGCTTCCTTGTCATGGAGAGAAGAACGGGGCTTCAACGTAGGACCGGTATGTAGAACTTGTGGCATATTGTCGTCAAAACCGATCTCTTCACAAACTTCTCGTAAACGGCGTCCGATTTTTGAGCGCGCTCGACACCAACGATTAAGCGCATTGAATGACAGAGGGGCGCGGGAGTGTGAGGTACCTAGGCCTGTGGTAAACCCTTTATGCAGGGCGCCCGACCTAATCGCCATCGGATTACCTTCAAACTCTAGAACAAGTTTCATGCAGTGTTTGCGACCGTGTCCGCGTGCCACAAGCCCTGTGGGGTGCTTCAGGGCTTCTTCCTGCCGGCTTGCGTCATTGCACATCCGGTTCGAGAGGGCCCCTCCATCTGCTCCATCTTCAAGACCAGACAGGCTTTTTTCCAGCCACATTCAATGGGGCGGCCTTGCAGATCAGGCACTCCCCAGCCAAATGGCAATACACGTGTGGACTGGACCTTCGCCACCATACCCATCTGATCTTGCCTGCAATTGGCGTCGCTTCTAGCATTCCTCGAATCCCTTATGTAGGCAACCGCTCATGTGATATGCTTTTCGGGGAGCTGTCCTACTTAAATCCCATTCTCGATCAGTTATCTGCACAGCTTGGATCCTGAATTTCCCCTCTCGATTGCACATCAGGCAGCGGTACTCAAGCCTTCTGTGGCTATCTTTTTTGAAGCCGCCTGCTCGCCTCTCTTGTCGGCGGCCTGGTACAGCAAGAGTACTTGGCAAATACCACTCTGTCGACACCCAGGGGTGACGAGGCTCCTTTCGTCTCGACTTAGTCTGGACTGTCACCAATCCAGCACTGTTTACCTTTCGCTATCACGGGTATCGACGTCAAATTTACCCCAAGCAAGAACGTCAGACCAGACGAAGCGAAGATGGTCGAGGCGCAAGATCCGCTGTCTCCTAAGCCCAACCGCCCGTTCGAACCAGTATCACCATGCTCGACTAGATATCCACGTATCAACAGACCATCGCATGTTCCAGCTCGCTTTCAGTCCTCCTGCCACCCAGCAGCAATCCCTCAGTCACCCTCGGGAATCGAATCACCTCGAACATACAGAAACACAGAATCCGGAACATGGCGTCTCTCAGAACAGCAGGTGTCACCTTTGCAGCCTAACACGCCGCCCGAGACGCCAACTGATTCGCCTACTCAGTGTTCGGAATTTGCTGGGAGTTACTTCAATTTGCCATCCAGCAGAATCTACGTCAATCCATCTCCGCCAGCCTCCGATGAGACTTACTTCGACGATTTGCCGTCAAAGCCGGGTTTTGGTCGGAGATTCACATACCCTTCGGCTTATGCCTTTAGTTCCTCCAACACGCACATCGCGTCTTCGCAGACTCCGCCACAACAATCGCATCCTGATAGTTCAGCTCGCTCTTCTCCTCCACTTCAACACAATGGAATCCCCTATACCGACTTACCACCTCAGAGTTACAACACCAACGCCGTACCACCATTCAAAGCGGCAGCCACACCATATCCGGCCTCACGTGGCAGCACAACGTCAATCCACTCTTCCCAGGCATGCCCGCAAGGACGCCGCCCGCAAACGTTAGCATCGACACCGCCTTCGTACTATCATTACCAGCAACAAGTGCCGCAGCAACAATACAGCCCCGTTCACCAACCCTCTTCCTACCCCACATCTCCACCCATCCAAACCCCCGGCATACCCAGGAGGAGCTCCACAAGGCAAGCACCACGAGTACCACAGTCTGCCGCTCCCTCCCGCAAACCTAAGCCCACCTCACCTGATTACCGCTCTTCCTTCCCGCCCGTCCAAACCGGTGTCTACCGCACCTATCCCATCGACGTCAACGCTTTCTCGCCACCAGCCCCGGCGACACCTGCACCCACTGCGGTGCGGCCGCCGCTCTCCTCATCCTCATCATACTCCTCGCGCAAGCAGGTGCGGATCAAGGAAGACAGGCCCTCCCTCACATCTTTCCCCTCATCCTCCTCGTCCGACTACTCCACATCTGAGGATGATCGCAGTAGTGGAATCGACGCCAGCCAACGACGCTGTCAAGCGAGGGGCAATGGACAGGTGCGCGGAAAAGAGGGTGCCAGGCACGTAGGTGTATCATTGTCTTCGTCATCGTTACCATTATCATATAACTTTGACGATGAGACGGAGACGGAGACAGAGCCGGAGCGGATGGTCAAGGAGCGTCGCCGTCGACGACGACGCAGGGGAGAGACGGGGCGGATGCGAAGGCGGCACGAGCGGAAGCTGAGCGAGCTGCGGAGCGAGAAGGAGCGTAGTAAGGCGCGGACGGACGAGGGCAAGCACGACACTTGGCCCGCGATGCTGGATCTGGCGGCTTTCTTCGCGACGTATGTTTTGACGTGAGTTCTGCGGAGGAGGGATGGATGAGTAAAGGAAGAGGAAATAGATTGGGTCATCTGAACTGGCGTGATGGTGGAATGGAAGATAAGTCAACTCGTTTACTATTTCGGACATCAAGTTCTATTCGGACGATACCCTGTCTTGTAGCGGGTAATGATTAAACCACTGGACCGAAATAAATTGCATTCTGGAGCGTTGTCTTGAGTCATGCTTGAAGAACAAGGGTTGTGCCTACTAGAAGGGTATGCAACCAAGATAGGAAGCTGCATACTGCATACCTGCCTGACTTGCTTATAACTTGCCTATACACAGATATAAAGGTGGAGCAGCGTCGCATAGAATTGCAACAGCGCGTGTTAAAGCTCGAAAAGAAGCAGCTCGAGATCCAGCTGAAGCAGATCGACTACGAGATCCAGCTGAAGGAAATCGACTACGAGATTCAGCTAGAGAGGATGAAGAGAAAGCGACAGCAGCAAGGCCATCCTCCGCTTTGAAGAGGCGACGAGGTCGGCGACGGATTGACGAGCGAGGACAAAGCGCTAGCTTACTTCTGATGGCATGCAGGGTGGCGAATGTCGTAACGTTGATTTTCATCGAGGTGACCGCAGCAAAGATTGGTTCAGCGGATGAGTGGCGTTACAAGCCACTACCGGGAGTCACCACGTCAACTACGATGTCACTATGTAGTCGGTATGGGCTTCAGAAGACACACTGGAGACATCTTACGATGGGTTCGCTTAGCGTGGCAAAAAAGGGGGGATGGGTGGTTGAAGAGGCATCTGTACAGTTCGCGTACGATATTACCATCATTAGAGCTATCGTCACAAAAGTTCAACTACCCTGGCTTGAAACGAACCGGTCTCATGATGACTGTTCAATGAAACGTACTTGCGTGAGAGATGGAAAATGGACGCGGATCATTTATACTCGATGGGGCATGGGCAGCGAGCACTGAACCAGCCGGCAGTGAAATCTCCACCTCGGCAAAGAACGGGGGCAGAAGAGGGGGCACGGTGCGGGACGGGACGAGCCGGAGATGCCCTATGCACCCATGAATCCGAGATCTCAATTTAAGGCACCTTGTTGGCTGCGCGTGGCGCTTAAATAAACGTCGGCTCCCCTCGAGCCATCATCATCATTCTCCTCACCATGCACAACGACGGATGTTTATCAAAGGGGGAATCAATTGCGAACAAAGTATGTACAAAGCCACCGTCCCTGACTCTTGGGATTCTCAGCAGCAGAAAATCGTAAACTCATCAGAAAACCTCCGTTCCATCCTGGATCTTTTCCCATGTTTTCTGGAGCACGCGGGAGCGTTTGCATCCATCTATTTGGAGGTGTCGAGGACGTAGCGACCGGCAATGGCGCCCTTCTTCATGAGGTCGTAGACCTCGTTGAGCTGAGACAGACCGACAACCTTGAAGGGAGCCTTGATCATGCCACGAGCGAAGAAGTCAAGAGCCTCGGCGGTATCCTTGCGGTTGCCGACGTACGAACCCTTGATGGAGATCATGCGGACGACGGTGTCGAAGACAGGAGCCTTCAGGTAAGCACCGGCGGGCAGACCAATGCAGACGACGGAGCCACGAGGACGGACGTACTGTTTCAATCGTCAGCGGCTGTTCGACGGGTGGACCAATGTCAGTGGAAAGGCTTACCTCAGCGGCCTGCTGGAAGGGCTTCTCAGCAACGGCGAGCAGGATGACGGCGTGGGGACCAAGGCCGTCGACGGTGGCAGCCTGCACATCCTTGACGACGTTGGAGCTCTTGGAGAAGTCGACGAAGGCGGTGGTGCCCATGCTCTCGCACATGGCCTTCTTGTCATCACCAGCATCAATGGAGATGGTGTGGATGCCCATAGCCTTGGCGTACTGCAGGGCAAGGGAACCGAGACCACCACCGGCACCGACAATGGCGACGGTCTGACCAGCGCGCACGCCAGCCTCCTTGAGACCCTTGTAGACGGTGATACCGGCGCACAGGACGGGGGCAATGGCGGCGAGATCGCTGCCCTTGGGTATCCGTGCAACGTGGGCAGCCTTGGCGATGGCGTACTGCTGGAAGGAACCGTCGACCGTGTAGCCGGAGAGGAGGGCCTTAGGGCAGAGGGACTCGTCGGCCTGCTGGCAGAAGTCGCAGGCAAGGCAGGAGCCGTTCAACCACTGCGGCAATTGTTAGAGAAAATGGAGGGTGGAAGAGGGGAGGGAGCAGAGCTGACCTTGATGCCGACGTCGTCGCCAATCTGGACGTCCTGGACGAGCGAACCGGTCTTGACAACGGTACCAGCACCCTCGTGGCCACCGACAAGGGGAATCTTGACGGGCAGGGGCCAGTCGCCCTGCATGGCGTGGAGGTCGGTGTGGCAGACACCGGAGTACTTGACGTGGACGAGGACCTCATCGGGACCGGGCTCTTGGACATCGATCTCCTTGTAGACAGGGCGCTGGCCGACGGTCTCGACGACCTGGGCCATCTGCTTCTTGGGAACCTGGGGAGCAGACATGATGATGATGTCAGAGGGTGGGATGGATGGTTGATGGAGGGATGAGGCTGAGGAAGGCAATTGAAGAGAGGACTGGTGAGTAGTGCTGGAGAAAGAAGTCAGAGCAGGCTGGAAGTCGAGGGTGCTTTATACTGCGAGCATCGTTGGGCAGTTCATGACAAAAGAAGTAACCCCGCTTGGCGGCGCAGGCAGTCGGCGTGACAGGGGCAACGAAGGTGGTGCGGCAGATCAATGCTCAAGCTCCCATCGCGCTCCAGCCATGATCCCTCCCAGGGTCCGCGGGCATGCCGGCGCTCCGGAGGCGCGCCATGGGCCGATGCGATTGGGCGCCGGGCGGGTCGTGAGCGACGTCGGAAGACGGCCGTCTCACGCTGGCCAGACACAGCGTAGCCCAGGCGGCGAGCTTCGGCCGGGCGGTGGATGCGCGTCAGTCGACTGCGGGTATGGGCGAGGCAGCGCGTCAGAGGGCGGCGGAGCTTGGGGCCGCATGCGGTTCGATGAAGAATCCGCTATCTTATCGCAAGCCCTCTCAGGTGAGGTCAGCCTTGCGGCCCACCGTCCAAAAACGCGCAGAGCGTGACAACGGGTGACATTCGCGCCAACATTTTTTTGCTGCGATTTTTTTCGTGTAGGGTACGTCACTGCGCGCACATAAAGGGAGCGCGGCGCCCCGTTGCGCGTGGGAGCTGGATGCCGCCCATCTACGCACGCACACGCCTCCGCCGGGCGACTGGAAGTGCTCCGCGGGCAACGAAAGCACGCTTCTGACGACGACCACCACCAACGCACTCCTCGCGCCTCCGCCGCAGCAGGCCCGGCCCACCGCACCCTGAGCACAGCGCGCGCAGAAGCAGCCGCAAGCCCGCCATGGCCCCTCTCCACGCGCTACTCCCCACGCGACAGCTCCCCCAACCTCCGCCGCCGCTTCCCCAGGACCGATGCGCTGCGCAGCCTTGCCCGTCGCGGTATGGCCTGCAGCGGAACCGCACGACGCCAGCACCTCCCGGCAGCCGCACGCCAGTCTCCCCGCGATTTTGCCTGTCCACCGCCTCACCCCGGGGGGCCGCATGCAGAATACCTGGGGTTAGCGCGCCACTGAGTGGTCGCGGAGCCGCGTGGGGAATGCATTGAAGCTCAGGAAGACCGGAGCTCCGCCAGTATCGCGAGCGAATGCATCTGAGTCGTTGAGCTGCTCCTGCCTTTGAGCCGAGTCCACGGCGGGGCAGATGCAGCCTCCATTGCAGCGCCCCGCCCCTGGCTTGCCCTACTACCCCACCAATTGCTTCAGGCGCCCCCTTTCTCCAGGTATACTGTATCCACACGAGCTGCGGCACTTTGCCTGCCCGTGGCTCGGAATTGCGGAAGTTGCAGAACAGCGGCCGGTCGGCGGTTTTCCCTGCATAGCCTGCCTCTATGGATGCGCTTGTCCGTGCCAGAAGGCAAATTTAGCAAGACACTCGCAATTTCCACGTTTCGAAACCTACCAGAAGCCCGCCACGATGCGCCTCCGCACGCGCCGAAGTGGCTCCAGCTATAGCCAACTCCCCACATGGCCTGGGCCCGTTCAGCAGCCTCATCACGCCCCCCCATTATTCCGGTGAGAGGAGGATTTGACCGGAAGACATGACTTGGTGAATTGGAACTAAAGTACACTCCTCTGCTCGTCTGAGGACGCGCGTTGGAGCGTGTGCAATTTTTTTGTTTGGAACCGCCCAGCATCTGGCCAGATCTTGGGAAGCGTCTCGCAGAGCACCCCGCACCTTCGCTGCCATTGGGCTATGACGCTAACGGTGGGGCAGAACAGCAACAACAGCCACGACCCCCGGCCGCCGCTCCGCTTGCAAGCACGCGAACAGACACGAACTGCGAAGACCAACAGAAAGCTGCTCTCCGCGCTCTGACACCGCTCCGCCCTCCTCAATCTGCCCCCCACTGCCGATAAGCAGATCCGTCATTTCTCATGTGCGCGGTGGTGCGACTGGAAATATCATGCGATGATCGTCCGGCAGAGGGGGGATAATGAGAGCTTCGCCTCGACGTTGGGTTTTGCTGGGAAGAGGGGCAGGCGGCGTGTACCGTCCCGCTGGCGAGTCGCGTTCAGCACTCGAGGAGTCGGATTGGCCCGCGACGCTCTTTCTGCCCGCCCACCTTGCCAAATGTGCCGGCTTACATGCAGGAATAGGATTTCGGTTCTGCTACCACCTACGCTGCCCCTCCAGATCTAGATGCATCACGCCACCAGATGCGTCTACAGCCCAATTTTTTTTTCTCTCAACCTCGAGCTTGGAGGGTAGGAAGTTGATCGCGAGGGATAGATCGATGATTGCAGACGGAACGCCGGAATCCTTTGCTGCCCGACTGCTGTGCCGCGCAACCCGGCTCTTCCTTGAATTCGGTGCTGTGCGCAGGACGTGGTAGTCTCAACTCCGCCATGCATTTGTCGCATGAGCAATTGTGTTGCGTTCCGAGACCTGCCTCTATTCAGGAGTGCATTGTAGGCCAAAGAATTGGAAGATATCCCTTAATAAATAACATTGGAAATTTTGAAGACTTTTGATCATTTTCTCTTCGTCGTCATTATTTCCCGAATAAGCAAAACGTCACCCACGCTTGACGCACGAAGCCACACCCGGTGCCAACCCATTGAAATCGTTTGCACCATCGGCTACCAACAGCACGCTAGTCACCGACTGTACCGTGGGTAATTATCTGTGTTTCGAGTCGTATTCTGGACAGGGTGCGACTAGACTGTGGGCCGATGATGCTATTGCTCCACCGTTCAAGATCAGAGATGAGCACGACTTGAGCCGCCCTTACCGCTTACAATAAGCAGCATGAGTCGTGCCGCCGTGAGACGCCGAATACGCAGACACGAGTTCGGGAAGTGTCGAGGAAGCAAGTTCACCACGCATCACCGACTGCATTGTGATTCTCAGAATCAGTCGTTGTAGGGAGTGAGCCAAAAGGCACTCAATTTATCTAAAGGGTATCCAAAGCAAAAGCGTACAATGAAATCTTCGTAATCTTTGGCCAATTCTTAGGACTACAGTGCCGTTCAACCGCTTGGAACGCTGAAAGAAATGGGAAGACGAGATGACATTGCATCGCCCCGAAAGGGAGAGCCAAGTATCTTATTTGGGAAACTCAGGCAATAGTATTAGTCCTTTGAGGAAGGTAGTGTAAACAGAACAGGACAAGACAAAGAAAAGCATTACTCATTTCCGTTTCCTTCGGTCTTGCGGGGAAGCTTGAAGGGACGGGGGGCATCCTGCTCTATTGCCAAGGGTGGAAGGGCAATGGAGTGTAGGTCCCGTAAAACGCCCAGCAAGCATCTACCCCGACCATCGTACATCTCATCTCTCCACCCCTGCTCTCAGATTAGATTTGCGTGGGTATCAGGTGGTCATAGAACCATAATAAAACAAATGCCGTGCGGAAGGCTGGACCCCTAACGAAAGAGATGGCCTAGTAATAGATCTTGGGCTCGGCAATCGGAACCTCTGCCTCGGGATCCCAGACAAGCTTGTTCTTCTCGTCGAAATGAGCCGCCACGTCGGTAATGGCGATGACCTTGCCCGTGTCTTGCACCTCCTGGCGGGAGCACCCGGCCGAGTCACGCGGGATCCAAAGCATCGGGGGCTCCGATGTGACGGACGGGTGGAAGAAGGCGTCGCGCTCCACCTCAGGGGCATACAGTGCGTCGGGATCAGCAAAGTTGCGGGGGACCATGCGCCGCATGGTCGGGTAGTCGGTGTAGATGTCGGGTCGCAGGAACTTCTTGATCATGCCCGGCTTCTCGTGCGGGGCCACGCGCGGGTCAAGGTAACCGTCTTCGGTAGCGCCTGCCTTTTCGAAGCCCTCGGTCGGCGCGTCGGCCCGCTCGCTAGGAGGCAGGTCGGACTCAGCCGCGAGCAGGCGACGCTCCTCTTCTTGAAGACTCTTAGGCAGATACTTGAGAAGAGGGTCGAGAGCCGCATTAAGAGAGGCGTGGTACAGGAACGTGAAGATCAAAAGGACGAGCATCAGGATGAATGGTCCCAAAGCACTCCGGTCACCCAGCTGGATGGCGAAGAGACCGATAAGGCAGCCTTCGGCGATGTAGAGGCCGACGAAAAGCTGCTGGAGAGCACGTGGGTAGACAAGGCCCTTGGTGTCGACGTCGATGTCGTACACGAAGAGCAGGTTGTATCGGTAGGCGAAGTAGAAGAACCACATGCCGATTCCGGCAAAGAGGAGGACTAGCGGGGCAATGCAAGCGTAGCAAATTGCTTGTAAATGTCAGTAAAAGAAGAAGCACATTATGGAATCTAACTTACCAATGACGAACAAGTTCGTGTAGACGGGGAAAACAGTGCCCCAGCCAAGACCGGAGAGAGAGATCCACCGCTTGTACATCTTCCGAGGGGTGGTATCGAGGATCTTGCTAAGGACCTTTGCGATGACCAAACCGACGAGACCAACGAGCAAACCGGAGACAACACCCAGGCCCTGTAGAACGAAGTAAGACAGGTAGAAACCAGATGCTGTGGGAATCGTAGTTGCAAGCTTGCTTGGAATGCCGGTGGGGTTTTCGATGATATCGCCGACAGCTGAAGCAGCGGCAGATCCAAGAGTAGCCACGAGGAAGACTTGGACGACCTGGAAGGCGAAATAGTAATTCTGAACAGTCAGTTCGACAGCCGACCTGGTGGGATCGCCGCTAAGCTTCGCCATCATGCGGAGAATGATGGGCAACAAAGACATCAGCACCGCCAGGAGAATGACAGGCAGAAGTCCAGTGACAACACCCTTGACGGCGGAAGGAATGTCGTTGATGAAGCTCAAGGCCGGAATGATACAGGTGAGGTTTTGGACGTTTGAGATGGCACCGACGAAAGCCACGGGGATAGACCAGAAGACAACCAGAGCAGTGACGAAAGCCGTGGTAGCAAGCACACGCATAACACGCTCCCACCACTTGATGCGCAAGTTGCTCCAGATGACCTCGGTGGGAGTAATGCCGATGTAGCGGGGAGCCATGTGCAGGGCTTGGTGGTGCGTAAGACTCTGGAAAGCGGCTTGGGCCTCGGAAATGCTGTCGAACTCGACAAACACAGAGCTGATCTTCTTCGCATCGGCAGCACGGTGCTTGGCCTGCTCCTTCTCGATTTCCGGGATCAGCTTCGCCAGTTGCGTACGAGACCAGTCAATCGTGTCGACCTTCTTGCCAATGAGGGGCTTCAGACGGTGCGTTGGGCGATCTTTGGCCCTGATCCAGCGAGCAGCCACAGAGCCAGACTCGGTGCTGCCTTGGCCATTAATCTCGGTCAACTCCTCCTCGCGAGCGTTGCCTGTCTTATCGGCCTTGAGCTTAGCCGCATTGACGAGCTTGCACAGCTTAGTCTCAGCTCCCTCAAGCTTCATGGCAATACTGTCACGTTCTTGGACCTTCTCCTCGAGCTCCGAGGTATCGGTGGGAAGCCAGACGCGCTTAACGTGGTCTCCGAGAAGATCGCGCATCCTCGACTCGTGCAAGTAGTACTCCGGGACCGCGGTGAACAGAACGGTGCGGGACGAGAGGCGCTTAGCATAGAGAGGAGACATGAGGAACGCTTGGCGGAGGTTGATGTAGAAGATACTCTCGCGAGTTATCATGAACATGATGAAGCCTACACCGGGTTAGTCGCCTTCGACATGGGCTCCTGTAAGAACTGCACATACCAAAGAAGAGATAGGCGCACCCAGCGTGAGCAAAGTAACGCCAGTAGGTACCAGAGACATTGGACAGGTTAAGGATGTCCAGCTGCTCTTGCTTGCCGCCACCCGTAATGTTCACCGGGAACAGGACGGGGATGCAGATGGCAGCGCCGACAAAGCAGGAGATGACGGCCATCTTGAGCAGGCGCAAGAACAGGAAGCCATCGAGAGAGTGGTGGGTGAGAACATAGCTGTCGGGGATCTTGACGAAGGCGGCGATCCAGCTGAACAGGCCCGGAGGTAATTGGGGCGATCTTTCACTCTCTTTCAATGTATTGAGAACGGAACGGGCCTGGTAATTGCGCACGAAGACGCGACGCAGGATCAGGAAGAGGACGAGCCAGATGACAGCGTAGACAGCGACCGGCGCAAGCGTGGAAAGGAGGCGGGAGGCGGAGACGGCCTCGGTCTCCTGCGAGGAACCGATGTTCTCATCTTGGCCCTGTAATGATGTCGTGAGAATCTTGTTGGCGCATTGTCTAATGCTGTCGCGCTTCGAGAACAGGTGCAACATGGAGGCGGTGGAGAGGATGCGGAGTGCGCACAGCGCGGGGGGCTCGAGATGTGGTGTAAACAAGATCAGAGGGAGAGATAAAACATACGTTCTGGACACTGCACGAGTTTCCCATGGTGTCGTCGGAATGCGTCAGACCTTGGCTGGCGTAGCGGACCCACCGTGCCTGCCGCGCGCGTTGAGTTTTGTGGGATTTGTGGGCTCGGCGTTGGAAGGTTGGGCAGGGCGAAAGACGAGAGGCTGGCGGTTACAGAGCACCAGGGGGGCCTGGTCTTGGGCTGGCAGGTGTTTTAAGTGTCAGGTCGCGAGCACCACTAATCGCGCCTCCCGAAGACTCTGACGGCACTGGCAAAAAGAAGAATGGACAGGCGAGCACCGGGGCCAGCGAGCGATCGTGCGGTCGTCCGAGGTAGCGCGCGTGGAGGAACGATAAACACTCTGGGCCGCGCTTCTTAAGACCAATCTCCCCAGGAACAGCGATCTTGTCGTCATATGCCGTCCCTTGCGTTGCCAGACGGGCTGGCCGCGCACTCACCGGCCTCGCGCCAATGGCTGTCGCACGGCGCCAACTCCAAAGAGCTTGCGCAACAACCCATGCGCTAGGCGCTCAATCAATCTGACCCACTCGAATCCTGGTCCAGCTGAGCGACGCAGATTCTGCCACACACCCAAGTTCGTGGCTGGAGCGCCCAGCCACGCCGTCTTGGCCCAGTTTTGATCAGAGCCGCCAGCTGGCCCACGCGCGCGCCAACATGTCGTGGCCGCTCCTTCCACCATCGTGCTGAGCGCTGCAACCAGTGGCTATCAGCATGCAGCGGGTGTGACGTCTGTCGTCCTCCCGAGGAGCCGGTCCACATGCCAGTGTGCCATGCGGCCTGTGCCAGACCCTGGAGCCATCGCTTCCATGGTCCTCGGCATGAGCCGGCGTGCCTCGTCGCCTGCAGACCCCAGAATCTCTTGCAATACGAACAGGTTACTGGGCGCCTGAACGTCTTATAGGTAAAAATGATAAGAACGGGCCATTCCAAGATTTTTCTCCTCTCCAGTGCATGGTAAGAGCTCACGGTGGCGAACATGAGAGACCGCTTGCACCATCCCAACCAGCCAGACTATTGACGGGAGCGTAGCCGCCTCCATCAACGCCGGAAGGAGCTATGCGCTATCCTATATAGCTATCGCGGGTCAACCGGTGTGCAAAAGTCTGTGCGACGCAACGTGGACGGCCAAGCGGCCACGACATCGCAGCGGCACAGCCTCGGCTGACGCAGGACGGGACCTTGACTCGCATCATCCGTGATTGACACGCTCCGTCGCATCCTGCCCTCCGCCCGTGGCCCGATCACTGACCCTGGAAATTACAAACAGCTACCGTCGATTCACCAGGACCTCGTTGCAAACCCGCTGTATCAGCCACAGCCTACATATGCGCCTCGGGCCTAGAATCAATTAGACCGCCAGAGACTTTCTCAACACCATGGGATTGGAATTTTCTCAGCTGAGACTGTGCGCTGCAGTTGCGCTGAGCCGGGTCGTGCGTGGATCGGAAAATGCAGGATCAGATCTGCTCGCAAGCGAGGGGAGAGACGCCAGCGGCGCTCGTTGACATCATTGGAGCGATGCGCGCGACCTTTCTGCCATCGTTATTATTGCTGATAACAGCTTGAAGAGACGGCATGCATTGTGCCGAGGAGTCTCCTCCGGCAGGCCGCATTGTCAGGCCACACACAACCCCGCCTCAACTCTTGCGATCAAGGTTGCGATCAAGGTTGAGCTTTTTCGCACAAGGCCCGCACCACATCCTGACCGCCAAAGGCTTGTGGTTAGTCCGAGAATGCTCGATGCATGCCAATAGTCCGTCGTCGCTAAGGCCATTGATGCCGTTGATCGCTTCGAGACTACTGGACGACTAGCAAAAGTTGGCAAGTCACGCCGGAATTCCAAGTTCCATGCACAGCGGAGAGGTGCCGACTCGAGCACACGTAACCAGATGGAAAGATGTGGTTGGGACGGTGGTTCCACGACGGCCTTTAAGTGAGATGGGCTCTCGCGTATCGCTGCAGGCGGTTAACAAAACAAGGGAGCTTTCCTGTTTACTAGCCTGCTTGTCGCATCACGCGAACGCACCGATGAGGCTACTTGCAGAGGTGTCACCGCCTGTCAGAGGTAGAGGTGGTCCGTGGTCTTTCGACACCAAGTCTCCACGTCGCCCAATAAGTGATCGGCGCTCTCATGGCCTTGTGGAGTGCGTGGCCTTCTCGAAAAGACTGAGTGCATCGTACGGGCGAAGCCTTCTTCAAGGAGTGCAGGAGATATATGAGCCCGCCCATCAGGAGTGCTTTTCATGCGCGAGTGGAGCGCTCTGAGCCACTCTCGCGTATGGATTGGTCAATTCCCTGTCACGGCCTCCGAGTCAGTGCGATACGGGGAACAACCTCATGCGGTACTCAGGCCAGAAACCCTCAAGTTAGAAGCACCCAAGAGACGTGTTTGAGAGTCTGTTTGCGCGACTGGCTTCCCATGCACTCGCCCAAGTGCTTTCTGCGAGCGCAAATTACGCATAGAAGCAATCTATCTCGCGAATCTGCCAAATATCGCACCAAATCGACGTTCATGAAGCGTCAAAAACAAGGCGTCCACATGGCAGCCTGATAGCTACAACAGTTGAAAAAGCACGATACGACAGTACCACGTAGTCAGAGCTATACAGTCTGCTCTTTTAGTGGTTGAGAGTCTCGGACGTTTGCAGAATGTTCAATGTGCATGTCGCACCCTCTAACCGCGCATATCGGGAGCTGATTCTGTACCGATGACGGCGTGGAGTGAGGCAGTTTTAGGGCCACCAGACGTGCTACCTGAGAAACAGAACGAATTTTATCTAATGTCATGCGAATTGGTTAGAACAGCGGGTGGAAATCGGCAAGGACGAAGGCAGGATCGTCTGCAAACATGCACAAACGCATGAAGCCGGCCAAGTCGCGCGAGATGAACAGTCGTACACGGCAAGGGCGGTACAGGAAACAGTAGCATCGACAGCCAAGAGATTGTTTTCGTTGTAGTTTAGACCCAACCGCCAACCGTAGCCCACCCAGAAAATTACCTAAGTACCTCCCTCCGTCCCAAACCAAATGCCCCCCGCTCCACATCCCAAAACCCAATGCACGACGAAAAAGAGAAATAAGCGTCCAACGGTGCCTAGCGTGCCATCACGCAGAGCCTTAGCCTCTGCAGGAAGGCGTATCGCATATCCAACGGTTGCAATTTCCCCCAACGCCACCATGAGGAGTAAGAAACGGTGTCAAGAGAGTCTGATCAGCAGCTAGGCACGAGGAGGCGCCGAGATACGGTTTCGACGACGAGACGCCGCCTCTTGTTCAGTTTCCTGTTTTGTTCTGCGCTCATGCGGAACGAGCCAGGCGGCTCTGCTCTACCAGCCTCTCCCTGCGGCGACGCCTCCTCTCGATGGGGATCTTCTGGTCCTTGAGCTCCTTGGTGATCATCTCGCCCATCTCGGCCTCGACGTCGTCAAGCAGCGAGCGCATGGCATCCTCGCGGGATTCGCACGGCTCGCTGCAGCTGAGGATCAGGGCGCGTGCGTCGTGGGGAAAGGTGACCAGGTAGGCCCAGTTTTGCTGCATGACGAGCTCGGAGCCGTCCAGCTCCTGCGAGGTGAGGACCTCGAAAAGCTTGTGCTCCTTGTACAGCACGCGGGCGTTGGCGAGCACCTGGGCCCGCATGGCCGCTATGGCGCTCTCGTTTTCGACCGGGTGATGGTTCATGTTTGTGACGGGCGCGGGCGTCTGAGGAATAGCACGAGACGTCGGGATCAAGCTTTGCGGGTGCGGGTGCGGGCCTTGCTGGTCTGGGGCTCGGAATGTCAGACGGCTGTGGTCCCGGATTGGGGCGCGACCCGGGTGGGTGGGTTCTGGAGGGGCGCAGGACGAACGGCGGCGGCTTTGATTGCCTTGCGGCGCAGGGGGACGCGGCGGACGGCAGGCGGTTTGCGGCTGGCTCCAGACGGCACGTCTAGCAGCAGGGTCGGCGTGTCAATAGGCTGGCAGCTAAGGCGGATGCGACGCAGGCGTGAACTCCGTGGGTGTGTCGGGCGCTGACGGCGAAGGCCCCTGGCTGTAACGGGCGCCCCACTTCGGCTCGCCTCCGAGCTGCTCTCAGCCGCTCGTCTTCAACACCACGCGCTTCGCTCCGACAGGGCTCTCACGCTTAGCGAGCAACTCTGCTGCACGAGGAGCCACCGGCGCAGACATTGCGCGTCTCGACGCCATGGCCCACGCAACCCGCGCGCGTCATCGCGCCCGCGGGGTCCGCGCCGGCACTGCCTACCGCCTGCCCAGCTCGTCGTTGGCGCCGTCGTCGCGCCTGCAGCGCGGCCAATGAAGCTCCTGCTGCCGCTGCGACGTACCTGATGGTCTTGTCTCCGCTTCCGCCCTGTGGCCCCGGCGAGCCACGGTTCCGGATCTGAGCAGTCGATCTGCTGCCGCCTTATAAGACTTCTCATCTGCATCCCGTCTTGGCTACCAAGAGGTGTTTCTTTCTTAGATTTCACTTTCCGTTCTGTCTTCGCCTTCGCCGTTGTTCTCTTCGTAGCGCGTACCTATCGTGGGTCTCGCGCCTGTCTCTGGAAGACTTTATAATTTCTCCGTTCTTTCCACGCCCACCGCCCCCTCTTTCCACTTCGTCCCCACGCCTGCCGGTCAAGCGTTTTCATAATGCACTCCCTTCGTGTCATTGTCCTTCTTGTCGCTCTCTTGGCGGCCGTCGTCCTCGCACGGCCCGCCCCGACCAAGACCACCAAGACGCTTGGAAAGCGTTCGTTTAAGGTCCCCCGCAACCTTAACCCCAAGATCAAGAGGAAGGATGGCGCCGTGGCCATGCGCAAGGCCATGCGCAAGTACGGCTTCAAAGCCCACAGGGCTGGCGGCGCCTCCGCTGCCGCCGCGACCCCTGCCGCCAACACTACCAACGAGAGTGGTGAAGTCGCCGCTAACCCCGAGGAGAACGAGGCCCTCTTCCTGTCTCCCGTGAAGATCGGCGGCCAGACCCTCAACCTGGACTTCGACTCTGGCAGCAGTGACCTCTGGGTCTTCAGCACCCAGCTTTCGCGGCGTGCCATTGGCGGCCATACTGCTTTCGATTCCTCCAAGAGCACTACCTTCGAGGCCATGGATGGTGCCAGTTTCCTCATCACCTACGGCGATGGCAGCGGTGCCGCCGGCAATGTTGGCCTCGACACCGTTGACATTGGTGGCGCTACCGTCACCAAGCAGGCCATTGAGATGGCCACCGCTGTTTCCCAGTCGTTCATCGAAGACACCAACACTGATGGACTCGTGGGTCTTGCCTTCAGCAAGATCAACACCGTCAAGCCACAGCAGCAGAAGACCTTCTTCGACAACATCATGGCCGACCTCGACGAGCCCGTCTTCACTGCCGACCTGACCAACGACACCACCGGCACCTACGAATTCGGCACCATCGATAACACCAAGTTCAAGGGCCAGCTGACTTACACTGCTGTGAATACCAGCCAAGGTTTCTGGCAGTTCCCGTCCAAGTCTTTCATGGTTGATGGTCAGACGATCGACAATCCCACTGCCAACGATGCCATCGCTGGTAAGTGTCATGCAATATACCCAAAGTTGTTCAACCCGATGCTGACATGTGATGACAGACACTGGTACTTCTCTGCTGCTCGTCGACGACAACGTTGCCGAGGCCTACTACAAGAACGTCCAGGGCGCCGTCAACTCAGCCCAAGCTGGTGGCTTCATCTACCCCTGCGACGCCGCACTGCCCGATATCGCCGTCGCCATCGGTGACTACATGGCCAACATCCCTGGCGACCAGGTCACCTTCGCCGCTGTCGATGACGCGAACACTACTTGCTTCGGTGGTGTCCAGGGCAACCAGGGCTCCAGCCTTCAGATCTACGGTGATACCATGTTCAAGGCTCAGTTCGGTAAGTCAAGTCCACTGCAAAAGTATCACAAGAAACTTGCCTGCTGACTTTCTCCAGTTGTCTTCAATGGTGGCAACCAGTCCCTCGGCATGGCGCCCAAGGACTAAGCGAACGGTATCTTTTGGGGTCCCTCGCGTTGTTCATAGCGCGTTGGTTCCAAAAAGCAGGCGAGAAGCGAAGATACGACCTCTACTTCACATTACCATACTTCTTCAGGGCATTCTTTCGAGCGCAGGACAATCTTGGGGCTCTAATTACTTTTAGTACATAACAGCCCCTTTCACACATACGTGTCTGTTCAAAGCGTCCTAGCTACCAGAATCAAAAGAAAGAAGAAGACGAAAGCTATATCAAAAAACACATAATGGTTGCAAGCCTCGATTATGCCGTCGAGAGTCTGCAGTAGTTAACGTTCCACATCTACTGTCTCGACCATGGAAATAGTGAAACCGCTTAAAGCGCCTTTTCTGCAAGATAGTAGTGTAGCAGATCTGCACTAGCTGAAACCTCAACTTCGCACTAAGATCTATATTCTAGGTGTGATACGACGTAGCATAAACGAATACTGCCACAGCAGGCGCACAACCTAAGCGCTTACATTCACCCGGGTTATGCATCGGTAGTGAGAAGAAACCTCGCTTAGCCGCAGAGTAGCTAGGAGACCTGATCGCGCAATTCGTTTGAAAGTTCTACAGTCCCCTCTTGTAGCCGATGGCGTGTATTTGTTTTCTACTCATGTCATGGGTAGTTGAAGCTATCGTCCGGACGCGTATGTAGAATTAAAAATTCGACGTTCTCGTCCGGACGATAGCCTTAGCTACCCACATATGTTATTTTTAAAGGCGGAGCTGGGGAGCCCTGCTATTCATCGCGCTAGCCATCGGCTGCGAGAGGGGGCTGTACTACATCAGGGTGCATACAGTTGTCCTAGCCCAAATACCGGCTTTCTTCTTTTCCAATCACGTACCGCTGCATCCAGGACATCCAAAACACCCCCCATGCCAAGAATATTGTACAATGTTCCATACAAGGAACATGCTCTCTCCTTTCCCCGCTCATCGACTACCCATTATTACCCCCTTCTCCTGATTGGCCCCCCTGAGCATCCAGGCCCAGATCTCTCACGCCCGCTTCTAGCACGGCGACAGCCGTCGCGGTTGTGGTTGCGGTTGCACTCGATCCATTCTTCGTCGCCGCCGCCCCGCCCTTCTTCCCCCTCCTCTTCTTTCCGCCACCCCCTTCGCCGGCACCGACGCTCCGGGGCGCCTCCCTGACCCAGCGCGCGACCGCCTCCGCCCGCTCTGTCAGCATCGAATACTCCTTTACGTCATCCTGCGTCCAGCTCTTCGGCTGTTCCGTCGCCTGCTGCCGCGGCAGCGGCAGGGGAGGCGGTGGCAACGACGACGATGAAGAAGTGACGTTGTTTTCGGCCTTTTCTCCACCATGGCCCTGACGACGGCAACGCTGCTCGTGTGCTCGCACGGCGCGCTGGAAGGACTCCTCGTCGACGACGCGCTCGTCAGCGAGGGTATCCAGGATGGCCTCGTGTCTCTTGTGCTCACTGCTGTGGCCACTCTCTTGAGACAGCTGCTGCGTCGCGCGCTCCGGCTCCCGGTTGTCCTTCGCCGCCGACGTCGTCATCCCGGTGGTTTGGGCGAGCTCGGTAGTACTGCCGCCGCTGCTACCGCTTCCGTTACTGCTGCTACTCGCATTACTATTGCTGGACCTACTGCCTGGCAAAGGCGCAGGTCGGCACAGCTGGTCCCAGCTCTGGCCCAGGTTGACCCAGTTCTTGGCGCGGTGGAGGACTTCAATCCAGTCGGCGCGGGCAGGTGAACGGGCAGCCAGGAAGATGGGGTAGCCGTCTGAGATGCGGGCTATGCGGGAGACGTTGTAAGCATGTCGGCGGAGTTCGGTGGGGGGAGTCTGGATGAGGGCGTGGCAGAGGAGTAGCGAGTGGAGTGCGTCAGTCAGAAGGGGGTGGTATGTAACGGTTTCCTGGGACTCAGCGAAGGCGTTCATGGCCGGGTTAGAGCTAAGCGGTAGTGGTGGGTAAGGAGGAAGATCCGCGGGAGGCGTGCTCGAGAAGAGGGCGGAGACGGGGTGTATCGCGGGAGGGGGTAAAGACCAAGTGCCGTTCCTGTGAGAGTTGAGCTCGATTTCACGCTGATGCTTCACGAGAGCGTCGGGCGCCTGGCCATTCACTTCGGTATCAGAGTCTGTTAGTTCTTGTACACGCTTACGGTAGCTGGGCTCTGAGCTTTTGACCCCATTGGCGACGTCATTGACTTTGTGAAGGAAGCCTTCGGCGACGGCTGGATTGATGCCAGGCGTGTACTCAAAGCGAGCAAGAAAGGCAAGGTAGTCCCTCACAGCTCGTTTCGCATACGTCTTGACCAATTTTCTATTCTCAAGTCGCTTGCGATGCGCCTCTTTTTCCTCGGGAGACGGCGACGGCTGCTCGGCTCCGGGGTCAACCCCGTCTGTTTGCACCTTGTACTTCGTCTCAAAATCCTGCAGTCCATCGAGCGCATCTGAGACGTACTGACAGGCGAGGGAGAGGTATACCCCGGCCCTGTGGAATAGGAGCTGCGTCTCTAGGCTGTTCGGCTGGTCCTCCTCTTTGACTGGCTGAACTCTCCACTCCCGCGCCCGGCGAGCGTCAGCCTCCTCCCGTGCAGAGCTCGCCAGCACCAGCTGGTCTCTCCCCGCTCTATGTTGTTGTTGCACGTATCGTGCGATCGACAGCCCATCCGTTAAGTCCCTTGCCGCGCCAATGTAGTCCTCCGTGAACAATCTCGTCAAGGCGCGGGTGCGCAGCGCGGAGCCGTCATTGGGGCGCTCGGAGATGATATGGTCCAGGGGATCCAAAGGCGTGTACTCGGCCATCATGCGCGAGGGAATCTTCTCGTGAAAGAAGTGCACGTATTTGGCGTCGGGGTCGGCGCTGCGCTGCAGGACAAATTGGGCGACATCGTCCAAAGTGGAAGCCGACTGCATGGTAGCGACGCTCGCGGCGATCTCGTCGAGGTGGTATGCATGCGACAGCTTCTGAGTGGCCAGCTCGCGCATGCGGTACTTGCGCTCCCGGCTCAACTTTGTATTCTGACCGCCAGCAACATAGCCCAACCCCAGCTGGGCGGCGCCGCCCAGGATGCCATTGGCAGCATTGGCCTGGCTGCTCAAGGCAGCGGAGGTGAGACCGGAGGTGGCGCGCACGGCGAGATTGGTGGCTTCGTCGACGGCCTTGCGGATCTTAACGAGGTCGTAAAATACGGCGGGGTCAATGGGGTGCGGGCGCGGTGCTTGGAAGTTGCTGTGGGCCAGCGACTCCAGGATCTCGAGCGGCAGCTGCAGCCATGGGCCGTGGAAGGCGGAGATGTAGCGCCAGTGCTTGTTTCTGCAGATAATCAGGGCCTGCTGCTTGGGACAGGCGGCCGGCTTGGATTTGGCCATCTTTGGGCGATCGCGGGGAGATTCGAAACAGAGCTGGGCGGAGGAGCGCCGACGGGGGGCCGCTTGGCGGGCGGGCACAGGTGCGCGGCTTCAACATCCATTGTCCGGGAGCGGTGCGGAATGAGAGGTTGCAGCAGCCGACGGCTAGCGTGCATCGCGCCTGCTCGTGAAGCATGCTGCCGCGCCGGGACCTGGAGATGAGAGCTGCAGCCTCACCGGCCGCCTCAGTACAGTCCCGTCTCGCAGCCGATGGCTAGCGTGGATTTGGTTCTTGCTCATGTCATGGGTAGTTGAAGCTATCGTCTGGACGAGAATGTCGAATTTTTAATTCTACATACACTTCAGCTCCCCACATATGTTATTATTCTAGGCAGAGCTGGGACAAAGTTACGCTACATTCTAAAGCCCTGTTATTCTTCGCGCTAGCCATCGGCTGCGAGAGGGGCCTGTACTGTCCGAGGCAGCGCCGCCGTGGTGCTGCGCTGGCGCTGGCGCGGAGGCGGCGGAACAGAGCAGTCAGTGCGCAGGGCTTGACGTCGCGGCCGCTGAGGCAACACATCTCGTCATACGCACGCCGCCGAATGACTGCTCAACTCCAAGACGGCATGATAATGCACTCACGCCCACTCGCCGCGCCTCCGTGTGCCCCCGCGCCGCCACCCGGCGCCCACGCCCGGCAGCCCTGCGAATTGGTCAGTTGGCGATGCACATGCAAACGCGGGTCCCGTTTGGTATGGTTCTCGCAGCATCAGATAAGACAACACAAGGTTGGCCGGCCCGGAAGGAAGCGCCAGCGTCTGTCGAGTAAGCGCTCCGCTTTTGCAAATCCCTCCATTCCGGCCTACTCATTCCCGTTTCTCCCACGCAAACACTTGCTGCCGTAAAACGAGCAAGCTTGGGCTTCCACAACGCGCGCCGCCGTTAGATCAGCCACTTCCATTTCGAGCACCCGCTGCCCGAGCGCCCGCCGCTCCGAACAGGCATTCCCCGTCCTCGACCATACCAGAGCCCGTGAGCCGACGGCCGCGTGTGCTTTGAATGCTCCGCCGTCTACAGGCCCGTTGCACTGCACCATTCCCAAAGCCACTGTATCCTTGCCCCGAAACCCGGCGTCGGGCCAGCTGCTGCCCCAAGCGAAGCATTGGGTCGTGAACTATCTTTGCGGTCGGGCGACTCGAGATCAGGAGGAGGTGCGAGGAGCATAGCAGCTTCACCATCCACCCATCCTTCTCACCCACCATCACTTCCGCGTCACTCTGGCTCCATGGGGATCCAATCCGCTCCTTCGCGCTCACCTCTGACCTTCGTGGTCCCGACCATGTCCCCCGCATTGCGCCCCACCACGGCCCAGCCGGCCGTTGAAAACGAGCCTCCGCCGCCGCCCACCGGCTTGCGCTGGCGCTCCTCAAGGTGGTTCATCGTGAGCACTGTGGGCATGGGCATTTTCACCGACATGGTGCTCTACTGCCTCATAGTCCCCGTTCTTCCCTTCATGCTGCAGGACCGCATCCATCTTCCCGCCGACCAGATCCAGAGCCAAGTCTCAAATCTTTTGGCAGTCTACGCTGCCGCCTCAGTCGTTTCCTCGCCCATCACCGGTTTGCTGGCAGACAGATGGACCTCTCGCCAAATGCCTTTCCTCCTTGGTTTATCCAGCCTCTTGATTGCCACTTTTCTGCTTGCTCTTGGCCAGACTATTGCCGCTCTCGTGGTTGCCCGTGCTCTCCAGGGTCTCTCGGCTGCCGTCGTTTGGGTTGTTGGACTTGCCCTTCTCGTCGAAACAGTCGGATCAGATAACATGGGGGCCGTCATTGGCTCGGTATGTTCCTTTTTGCCAGTTTCAGCCAATCCTTTGCGCCACTTCAGAAACTAAGACTTTTGCAGATCTACAGCCTCATGACAGTGGGCGGCCTCATTTCACCCGTCCTAGGTGGTATCCTGTATCGCGAGACCGGCTACACTGGTGTCTTCGGCATCAGCGTTGCCATAGTTCTCATCGACTTCATCATGCGACTTCTCGTCATCGAACGCAAGGTCGCAATGCAGTATGAGCAACAGGAAACAAGCACGGCGAAGCTTCCGTACGGGCCCGGCAGCATCAGCAGAGAAACCGCCCCCTTCCCCTTCAACGACACCAACGAAAATACGCCGCTTCTTGGCCGCCAGCACCCCAAACCAGACCCCCGCTACCGTCTCTCAGCCAAGCACTTGTCAAAGAAATCATTCCTTGCCCGCCACGTGCCCATCCTGGTTCTGCTGCCAAACCCTCGCCTGCTCACCTCCCTTTTAGTCGGATTCGTCCAGGCTCTTCTCTTCGGCACCTTTGACAGCACCATTCCCGTTGCCGCCAAGGAAAACTACGGCTTCAACTCGCTGCGCGCGGGGCTCCTCTTCCTCTCACTCGGCTCCTTCGACCTCTTCATGGGCCCGCTCGCGGGCTGGGCCGTTGACCGCTTCTCGCCGCGCGTCGTCGCCGTCGTCGGCTACGCCTGGCTCACGCCCGTACTGTCGCTCTTCCAGCTGCTCGCCGTGCCCGGAGGCGGCCATGAGATCGCCGTCTACTGCGTGCTGCTGTCGCTGTGCGGCATCGGCATAGCCATCGTCAACGCTCCCAGCCTTGTCGAGGCCGGCCTCGTCGTCGACCGCTTCCACGAGGCCAACCCGGAGCTTTTCGGCGCCCGCGGTCCCCACGCCCAGCTCTACGGCTTGAACAGCATGATCTGGAACCTGGGCCTCGCCGTCGGCCCCCTGGTCGCTGGCTGGCTGAAGACGTGGCTGGGCTACGGAAACATGATGGCCGTCATGGCCGCGGTGTGCGGTGTCACCGCCGTGCTGTCCTTCTTCTTTATGGGAAGAAAGGGCGACGGAGAGGACTTTGAGGAGGTGGGTGGCGTTTGAATTGGAAAAAGTCTGTAGATAGGCGTTGTACACTCTTTGCACGGACTTATTATTTTCCTTGTAACCACTCAGATTGGATAGTCCACATAGGGCTATCCTGTGAATACTCATGGTTAAAAAGAAGCACCGCGGTCAATACGTGAGAGTTAAGTTTCTACCCGTCCTCACCAAAAGGACACTGGGTGACGAACTTGACTATCATCTTCTATCAATGTGGAAACTAGAACCGTACCCTGAAAATAGTCCTATCCCTACATCTAAAATTGGATACACCACGTCTGAATATGCATTTCCCGCGTCATTCCAAAACCGCCCCGTAAACGGGCACGCAGGGCAAACTGTACCCATCTTGCAGCTGATGGCTAGCGTGGATTCATTTTTTGCTCATGTCATGGAAAAGAGTGTAATTTCTTAAGGCAAAATAAAAGAGAGCTACGGATCCTATGTATGAGCCATAAAAAACCGAAGAGATGCAAGTTGAGTGCATCTCAGAAAAATCAACCGTGGTAGTTGAGTACCTTCATATACCCTCGACTGAGCCACTTCTTGGCCAAATCACCTCCGTTTTTCCCCATCGTCAAATTCTCAATTTAGTGATCCCCTTTCACGCCCGGCTCTCTAACCATGATTTCCAACGCCACATTGCCCTTCTCGGCACGCTGGAGGTAGATGCGTCTGCACTCCCTGAAGCCCATGCGGCGGTAGATGGGAACGTTGCGGACGTGGCTGCTCTCAAGGTAGATAGCGCGACCCTCCTCATCGGCCATATCCGTCACGTGCTCGATCAGCTTGCGACAGTAGCCCTTTCCGCGAGCCGAAGGCCTGGTGCCGACATAGACCAGGTACCAGGAGGAGGCATCGCGTTCGCCCATGACGCTTGCTTTGGTGTCGTGGAGCAGCGGCATGAACTCGGTGAAGAAGCGCTTGCGACCTTCACGCGAGAGGCGGAAGCGGAGCCGCCACATGCCACTCCGGAAGACCGTGAGGAGGTCATCCATATGGGTATCCGGAGGCATCCTGAGGTGATTATTAGAGATACAGACCGGTTGCGACAGAGGCACATGTTTGGTTGGGTCATACATACCACAAAGCGACAGCACCGTAATCGGAGCCCACAGTCGTCACCAGCCCTTTGAGAATGTGGGCGTAGACGAGGTATTCGAAGATGGCTACATGGAGATCCCACTTCTGCTCATCCGTCCAGTCAGCCCTATCAGGAGTATCAAGGAAGTAGCGCGACACGTCGTCATCTTTGAAGGCTTCGGCAAGAGCAAGTGCAGCGCCCTTGTATTCAGAGACGTCAAGGACACGGATCTTGTCTTCACCGGAGGTGACGGCAGTCGGGACTACAGCAGGTTCAGGCGACGGCTCAGGGCTTGATTCGACCGAGATGGTTTCGATCGTTTCTACAGTCCCCTTCGGTGGATCGAAAGGCTCAACACTGAGTTCGTTGGCAGAGTCCTTTCGAGTGGGGTTCATGGCTGCTTTAGGCTGGACGATGTCGATGGCGCTGGCAGCGAGTGTTGTGGCCTCCATGATTGCGATTGACTGCTTCTTCTTCTACTACTAAAGTTGATGTGGGCTCGGCCGTTGTGTTTGTGGATCGGGATGTTCTGATGGATAGCCAGCTTGAATAGCTTGCAAGCGTAAAGTGAGGACGAGGTTTGATCAAGGTGATTGGGTTATTTCTTGAGCAGATCCTGTACATGTGATTAGCTCCACGATATGTTTACAAGACGAAGGGCGCTTGGTTCATCGAAGACAGCAACGATGGACCCCGGCGCAGACAGTGGTCCCCAGTAGGAGGCTTCCGAAGGACTGGACCGTGGCCAGGGTGACCAAGGCATTGTGTTGAACCTCGCGGCGCTCTGATACCGCAGAGCCAGTTGTTCCGAGTACCTTTTACAGACTGAGATGTTCACGAGTGTTCCGCTGGCCTGATACTGTCACCTGTATGATCAATCGAGAGCTGCGATCTCGAGACACTTTCGACCCGAGACGGGAACCGGAGAGAGGTGAAGGCTTGACGCAAATCAACCGACATCAATAACCGGCAGGGGAAGGTCAGGGGCCACAGGTGGGCAAAAGGAAAGTGGCGAGCGGGCGGCGAGTGGACGACGAGGACGACGAGGCAATCAGCTGGACGCCGTACTGATCACCGGTTGGTGCCAAGTACTTGAGACGCAAACTACAGAGGCAGGGCGATAAGCCTTGACGTGCTGTAGGGCGCCGAGCTGGTTGTACGGTAGGGCGTACGGGGCGGAGAGTCGAGTGCTTAGGACGTCACAAGACCAATGGCGGAGCGTGGTGCGGAGGCGACACTGGAGGCTTAGGCAGACGGCAGCAGTGCAGCTGTGCGTCGCTCTATGCGGCTTTGACGGGGGCGGCGAGGGGAGCGGTGCAGTCAGGATCACTCGAGGGGATGCCGATGCTGGACGGCAGCAGCAGGTCAGACAGGCGTAGTAATATAGTCGTGCCGATAAGGAGAAGGCCATAGTGAAGACAGGGTTGTCAGGCAGGCAGCTGACGTCCTCGCTGCACGGGACACTGGCATGGTTGCGAGGGAGTCGGAGATACAGGGACGGGGCGGACAGGGCCAGAGCCGCACGGCGGTGATTGGAGGGCGGAGTGCTGGTGTTGCCCACGATCGGCCAAGGCGTGGGGAAAGAGCGGCGCCTCGATTTGCTGCTCGCATGCGGCTGCCAAAGCAGGACACCCCGCGGGCCCGTGCAGCTCCGGCCGCTGATAAGCGCATGCCGGCTACAAAGCAGACGTCGTGCCCATCCTTCCCTTCGGCATCGCAGCAGCAGCTGTGCGAGTAAGGAGCGCGAGGGCCCGACGTTGATACGAGGCGCCCGCTCCTGCTGGCTCCAAATCCGGTGCGTCGTAGTGACGCAGCGGGCTGCTGCACGTGCCCGAGTACATGGACGACTCCACCTCCTGCGTATGCGCCGCCGGCATCAGCAGCCCCGCCGACTCCGCGCTGCAGTCGAAGCGGCGCCGGCATGCACAGAGAGCAGCCATATGATCCAGAGGAGTCCAGCTGAGCCGCCCGCTGACGTACTTGTTAGTAAAGTTCCGCTCCATTGGGTTTGACTCTGACACACCAGGGGGATCCAACTCAACGTGGACTGACAGAAGAACCAGGCGGAAACAGGGAGCCTGGACTCGGTCGACTTGGAGAGGAGCCATTGGCCCGCCTCGCATGCTCCGAAGCCGCACAGAGGGTGCAGCTGGTGGGATGCTGGAGCGGGTGCATTCCGCCCTATCCGAACGGCTCGTAGCCAATCCAACATCCTGGCCTAGTCTCGCCAAAGGACGATTCAGCACGACCCCGCTCCAATGACAGGACGCCCTTACGTACCTTTGTGCTCTCTATACCAGATATCTTTTGGAAACGGCATCCTTTCACCAACGCTAGCTCCTGCATGCCTTAGCTATTTCGCGGAGACTTCTCAGATAAACTTGCAGCAGTAAGCCCCGAGTCAAGTCAGTACTAGTTGCCGCCCCGCTGTGCTCCTCCTAATCGCAAGAGCTCCTCGGAAAGTTCGATTGCTTCTCTGCCTGTCCGCGTGATTATATCTGCACTTACCAAAGGCTCGGGTTCAATTGGCTTGTTCCTCAACAGTTTCAGACCTCACTCCCCGAACCCTTGCCTATTCACATCTTAGAAGGTATGCGACTCCTTGATGGACCCATGCAGGGCTTCGAAGAGAGGTCCGTTGCGATCCGACCGGTGGAAGAAATTTGGTGGCTCCGCTCTTCGTTATATCTGCTGTCAATAATGCGGGTCGATATGTTCCATCGTGTGCTCTGAGTAAAATTCGTATTCTGGAGTAAAACCCAAGAGGCTGTCTTCCGTCAACAAGTAGGGGATTTGGAATTACATCGCTTACGATAAATGCTCCCAGGAGAAATTCCTCGCTTGCAATCTTTAGCCAAAACAACCCGCGTATAAATCTATGAATCTTGAAAGAGAAGTATTACGATCGCACCAAGCCGTGCCTTGCCACCTATTTCTTGGCGGTCCTCACCATCACGCTGCCGTCTTGCATACCGAAGTACACCGCAACGGGCTTCTGGCCGCCCCAGCCACCCAGCGCCTGTGATTCTTCTCCGTTCAAGCCGCTGAAAATACCGACCTCCAGAACGCCGGTTATGGCCTTGATCTTCTTGCTGAGCGCCGTGACCTCCCAAACTCCCTCCTTGCCGTCGCCGCTTGCACCCGCAGAAACATCCGACGCAGTCAGAAGGGCCTTGAACGGCGCATCGATGATGAAGAAATCCTGATCGGTCTTGACGGGGCCAGTCTTGGCGAGCGTGTGAGTGCGAACAACCGGGTTGATGGATCCAAGCTGGCGCAGCGCATGCGACACGGTTTGCGCGGCGAGGGGTGCAACTTCGATCGGAATGCTGGGCCATTGGGTCAAGAGGCGCGACTGCGCTTTGCGGTAGTCTGCGGAGTGGTTTTCACGTATTAGCGGGCGAAGAACAGGAGCGCAGTTGTGCGCACATGTCAAGGGCTGGACTGCATACCTGCGACGCAGATGAACTTCTTCGCGCGCTCGGCTACGAGCTTCTCTTGGAACAAACAGGCGCCGCCGCCCTTGATGCAGTTGAGCTCGTCGTCGACTTCATCTGCACCGTCGAATGCTACATCAAGCACCTCGCCGTCAGGCAACGAATCGAAGGCGATGGGCGTCAGGCCCGCCTGCACAATAACCTGTCGCGACTGATATCCAGTGGGCACAAACTGGATGTGAGGGTTGGTGCTCTTAGCCTTAATGGCCTCGACGACGTAAACAATGGTCGTGCCGGAGCCGATACCGACGTAGCGCGCGTTAGGGTCGAAGTGCTCCTCGACGGCCTTGATGGCCGCCTGCTTCTTCGCATCTTCCACAGAAAGAACGGGAGACATGTTGTTGGAGCGGAACCGGGCGGATTGATACGGTAGCAATTCAGGGCGGATCGTCTTTTGATGAGTTCGAGGCCGAGAGGTCTGGCTCACGCACTGAAAGCTTCTGGTTTGCGCTGCCGGAGTCCTGCGCGAGAGGAGGCGGGGTGTGGTTTGAGTAATAGGGCGTCTCGCAGACGTGAGTTGTGTTGGGAACAGGCGTGCGGTTGCGCGGGGCATACAATCGTTGGGCAGCGAGACGCTTGGGAGAGGCGGCGAACAGGCAAGGCTATCTATAAGTAGCCGAGTGCGTGGGAGAGCGGAGAGAAGGAGGACGCTCGGTGATGGGACGGAATTGACGTCGTTGGAGCGTGAATAATCTTCCGTCGCGAGACCTGAGACCCCACTAAGCCGCTGTTCCGTCATCGGCTGTTGCTGCCAGAAGGCCCGATCAGGGAATTCCAAGCGCCCGACATTCGAGCCTTTTTATCCTGCTTTAGCAGTTCGCGAGGCTATTTTGCCGGGCTGGAACAGCGCCGCTGATCTTCTCGCGCAGGTTTGGGGCGACGGTCGATTGCTCCTCCGGGTGAGTTCGGGGCGTGTGGATGCAGACATTGTCTCCGTGTGCAGCAGCCTGCCAATCCGGAAGACAGGGACACATGGCAACTTTAAAAGGCATAAGCTCGAGATCTCAGCTAGCCCCCGGATTATGTCATGGCGGAAAGTGGTTCTGGTCATGAGAGAGCCGCAAGCTCCCCGCCCAAGCGCAGCCTTATGGGAACTGCTGGGCCGGCCCGAGCGTCGGCGAGTCGGGAACTGCCCCGCCCTGCGGCATGGATGACGCGCTAGAGAGCTCCAGCGCAGTGACACCACCCGCGCGAGGCAGCAGCTCCTGCTCATTTGTACCGTACCTCCGTTTGTGCCGCTCTTTTTCGCACCCACCCTCGCCTACCATGGCTGCCACCACGCCTCCCCCGCTGCAGGGCCCTACCTCTAAAGAGAAGAAGTACGACAGACAGCTTCGCCTCTGGGCCGCCAGTGGCCAGCAAGCTCTGGAGGATGCGCATATTCTCCTCATCAACTCCGGTCCGGGCGTCGTTGGCATTGAGACGCTGAAGAATCTCGTTCTTCCTGGTATGTTTCTACTCGCAGCTTTAGCAGCCAACACGAGCTGACACGGAGCAGGAATCGGACAGTTTACCATCCAAGACTCCGCCGTCGTCACCGAGGCCGATTTGGGCGCCAACTTTTTCCTTGAGGAGGAGCATCTCGGAGGCTTCCGCGCGAAACACACTTGCGAGTTGCTGAAGGAACTGAACCCTGATGTCCAGGGTCACTACATCACTGAGGTTGGCCTGTTGTTCCCGCAGCGTGTCGCCACTACTAACTATGTGTAGCCCATCGATTCCTGGATTAGCCAACAGTCCTCGCTTGCTCCATACACCCTCATAATCGTTACCGCACCCATCAGACCCGCAATTCTTGAGCACATCAGCCTCCATGCTGCTAAGACTAATACGCCAGTTTTCTACCTCCACTGCGTCGGCTTCTACGCCCACTTTTCCATCCACCTTTCTCCAGCTTTCCCCATCGTCGATACCCACCCTCCTGCCGAGTCTACCACCGATCTCAGGCTACTTGCGCCCTGGCCTGAGCTCTCTCAGCTTGCTGCAGAGCATATCAAGAACCTGGAGTCTATGAGTGACGAGGATCACGGTCACATTCCGTACGTGTTGATTCTGCTACACTTCCTGGAAGAGTGGAAGAGGACCCACGATGGAAACCTACCGGTGAAATACAACGAGAAGTCTGAATTCCGATCGCTGGTGTCGAGCGCGATCCGGACGAACACCCCCGAGGGTGGAGAGGAGAACTTCAGCGAGGCAGTTGCTGCGGCACTCAAGAGCTTGAACCCACCAGAGGCTAGCAGCGCTGTCCGTGAGGTATTCAATGCCGATGAGTGTCAGAACATTACTGCAGCGTCTCCGAACTTCTGGCTTATCGCCCGTGCAATTTCGCTTTTCTACAACAAGCATGGAGTTCTTCCTCTGCCTGGCTCTGTCCCAGATATGAAGGCCAAGTCTGCCGATTACATCAAGCTGCAAAACGTTTACAAGGCCAAGGCACGCGCCGACCTTGCAGAGGTTACTGAGACCGTCCGTTCGCTTGAGAAGCAGCTCGTGCGCACTCCCAACTCTGTGCCCTCGCAGGAAATAGAGGCTTTCTGCAAGAACGCCGGTCACATTAAGCTTGTGCGCGGACGGCCATTCCACGTCGTGCACGGTGCTGAAGGCAACATCACATGGGGCGAGCGAGCAAAGAGCCTCGCTGGTTATGGTGGTTTGAAGAACCCGGACTCTCTTTTCCTTCTCTACGTCGCTTTCCTGGCATGGGATAAGTTTGTCGCATCACATGAACAAGACGGTCTTCTCGGTGCGCCCAAGGTCCCTGGCGCCAACGACGCAGAAGTGGACGCCGACGTGGAGAAGATGTTCGGCATAGCAAAGACCATCATGGATGGTCTTCTGCAAGAGGCCGGCACCTTTATTGACGACGAGGCTGAGTACAGTGAAATGAAGGCTACTGTACGCAAGTACGTGGCTGAGCTGTAAGTATTGCCGCATATGAACTCTATGAATACTACTGACGATGAGCGCAGAACTCGTGCTGGCGGCGCTGAACTGCACAACATCGCCGCTCTAGCTGGCGGAATAGTATCGCAAGAGGTCATCAAAGTCGTGACGAAGCAGTACATCCCCGTCGACAATGCTTGCGTCTTTGACGGAGTGCGTAGCAAGACTGCGGTTATCCGCGTGTAACGCTTGAGAATTTCCGGTGTTGATCTGGCTCAACCAGTTACCGGATGTTGGTCACAGGTGATTCCCTACGATAGGAAGGTTGTAGACAGCAACCAGACAAATAAATAAAAACCGTTCTTGACCACTCAAACGAGCAATAGAACACGTGAACTTGAAGCCAGCCTATTTCAACTCGGCAGAATGTATGCACGTAGGTGCCAAAAGAAATGATCCCCCGCAATCATCTTCGATAGCAACGGCACTCGACTAACATAAGTAGTAGAAGCTACTATCCGGACGTAGATGTGGGATTATTAAATATATATCTGCGTTCAAAAGGTAGCTTCTAATGTAACAAGCTTAAATGCACTTGGAAATTAGTTCCGATGGCTCAGATCTTTCGGTACCCACTATGGGATGTGCGATCAAGAGGAATACACGACGTTGTACTCTGCGTCTCGACGAGATCCAGTGTGTGCATATCCGTCCATTGCTTAAAAGTTCCCGATTCGATAGCCTAGTTCGCCCTACTTTTCTCGCCTTATTTCAGAGACGTCTACAGTCATGACACGCATCTACATCACCGTCTACTAAGCGTATGATCTTTTCAATCACAACTTTGCTTTCGACTTGGTAATTTCGTCCACCAGCTTCACTGCCGCATCCGCGGAGCCATAGCTGGCCTGGTAGCCGTAGCCGCCGTGGCCGTAGTTGTGCACGGTCCAGACGCCCTCAATGCGCTCCTTCTCGACCCGCGGACCACCTTCGCGCATAGGCCGCAAGCCGACGCCGTGCCGGATGATGCTGAGCGCCTCGGGGCCCTTGCCGTCCGTAAGCGCCGGGCACAGCTCAACGGCGCGCTTCATGATGCGCTGCGCGAGGTTGGGGTCCGGCTGGGACTCCCAGCTGTGCTTCTGCATGCACCCACCCAGGATGGTGCCGCCGCCTGGTGGAGCGTGATTAGCGATAATTCGATGTATTGCGCCTACATGGCGGCTCTATTTGGAAAGTGTGATACTCACCGTCAGCACGCTCCATGATGTACACAGCTTCGTCTTCGCCGTCGTCGGTTCCGGAAGTGCTGGTCATAACGCCCGGACTGTTGCGCACCAACACGATCTGGCCGCGGCCGGGGTACAGCTTGGTGTCGGCCACGCCGCCCAGCTTGAGCGAAGAGAGGCCGGTGCAGTTGACGACGATATCAGCGCGCTTGCCGCTGTGGTGGAGCGATGCCGCGTCCGCGACGTGCTTCACGATGCCCCGACGGATCTGTGCGCCATTCTTGCGGCATTGCCCGATGAGCCAGGGCAGGTAGAGCGCTGTGTTGATGCAGACGGACGTGAAGGCGGTGGCAGAGTCGATGCCATTGGGGAGCTTGTCCTTGGAGATAAGATGGAACTAAGGGGAGAGTGAGCGCGTGCCAGGGAGGGTGCCTCAGGGGATTATGGGAAATGGAAGGGGTTGCAAGGGGGGTTTGCGGTATGGTCTGGGCAAAAGGGAGTGATTTACATCAGGCACCACGTCCTTCCACCACGGCTCGGTCTTCAGCAGTTCCGCGAACCAGTTGCCGGTTGTTGTCCCAACGTCTTTTGTGCGGTTGTGCAAGACGGTCTGCTGGAAATGGATGTGCGCCTCAGGCACGTTCGAGGCCAGCCGTTGCAGCTCCGGCCAAGTGTTCTTCTCGTATTCTGCAAGGTTCGAGCCAGGGGCGCCGACGCTGGGGAGAGACTATCAGAAAATTGTAGGCGGAGCGCTTGTTGTCTTTTGCTCTTGTAGCCGAAAATAGTAATTTTTTTTCGTTAACGGAGCAGCATGGACGCCACAACGCTGAAGCTTGGACTTCATATTGGAAGAAAGTACGGGGACTTGTGGAGAATGGAACCTTCTATCCTGAAAAAAAAAAAAAAAGGGAACTGACGCTGGAGAAGAAATGACGAAAGAAATAGTGGATTTCGGAGTACCGCAATCGGCCCCAACGGAGTGCAGGACAAACAGACGGCGACGTGCAGGCAGCAGGACTTACGGAAGATAGTTTGCGCCAGCCCAGGGCGAAGCGTACTCAATGTCATAGTCGCCGGGCATGTGCTTGGCGACGACAGTGACGCTGTAATTGTTGTTCTTGGACAATTGCAAGGCGGTAGTGAGGCCCACCACGCCGGCGCTGCAGTAAGGTCGAGGCTTAGCACCGGTCCAACGCTTCGCTCTCCCCGCCCGGACGTCCGTTAACTTACCCCAGCACGACAATCCTCGTTTCGGCCATCGCAGCGCGGGTTGTGGTTCAGCGTCGAGGTGCTTGGACGGCGGTCGCGTGTCGCGGTTGAGTCAGTCGGATGCCAAACGTGACCTGCTCGGGCAAACGCCAGAAGCTGGGACGCGGCATAGCTATATAGGTGGCGCTGGACAGTCACGCTCGGCGCGAATGCAGCATCGCCGCCAGAGCAGGAACGAAGAGCCGCCCGAGCTCGGCGAGCGCTGCCTATCGACAAACGCGAAATTCAAGCCCCCGCTGTCACCCAAGCGCGCACCAAGGCGGTCAGCACCGGACCGCGCCAAGCTCGGACCCCTGTCGTGTGCAGCCCTCTGCGGACCTTTCATCATCAACAGGAGTGAAGCTGCCAGAGTGAAGCCCGCCCGCGAGAGCTTCCGCGCCCTCCACGCCAGCCTCTCCACCACCCTCCCCCACCTCGTCCTCTGCATGACCCGCATTTCCTAGCCCGTCGCCCACTCCTCTCTTGCTCTTGCGAAAATGCCGTCTCGCCGGAGTAATGATGACGAGTTTCCTCTGCTCTCTGGCCTAGGCCTGTACGCCGCAGAAATCCTCGGCGACGGTAAGTTATTGCCCCGCAACCTGGGTGCAGCCCGCACCGAGCAATTGTGCTGACCCGCTCACCCAGGCAACTGTTTGTTCAATGCCCTGTCTGACCAGCTGTACGGCCACCAGGCCGCGCACTCGGAAATCCGCGAGCGCACCGTCGACTACATGCGCGACCACGCCTCCGAGTTCAAGGCCTTCATCAGCGTGAACCCCGGCGGTGGCGTCCGCAGGAATCCGAAGCGCAAGAACGTCGGCGCCTACTCGACCCCTTACAATCAGCAGGTGCCGACGGAGGAGGAGATCGAGCAGACGTTCCAGCGTCACCTCGACACCATGGCCAAAGGCGGCACATGGGGCGACAACGTCGAGGTCCAGGCCTTTGCCCGCGCCTACGACGTCACCGTCAAAATCTACCACAGAGATTTCGCATACTATGTCACTCCTTTTCAGGACGACCAGAAGAGACTAATTGTACACATTGCCTACCACGTAAGTCGACGCGTCCTGTCCCTGCTGCTCTCGGAAAATAACCCGCCTCGCAGACCTGGGAGCATTATTCCTCAATACGCAACCTTGACGGGCCGCACGATGGTCCTCCTGAGGTGCGTGAGAGGGCCATCAGCCCGGAGACCGAAGCCGCTCAGAAGAAGAAGCTTGCGGCTACGCCGTACGCCCAAGACTGGCAAATTGACGTAGTCATGAAGTCGCTCCCTTTCTTGACGGACAAGTCTACCATCCGCAAGACACTCGAAGAGTGCAAAGGGAGCATCGACAACGCCGTTTCGAGGTTGCTGGATGAAGACTCTGGCAACCAGTCTTCTGCACAAGAGAGCTCCAGTATAGAACGCGAGCCTGACAGTGATGACGACGACATATACGGCCCTAACAAAAGCCGAAGCCGCCAGACCGGGCTCCCAGCCAAGCACGATAGCTTCACCAGTGCATCCAGGGACAGCTCGGCAAGCAGAAATATCATCAAGCCCAAGGGTCACAAGAAGCGTGCCGGATCAAAGCTGGCCTCTCAAGAGTGCCCACAGGAATCGAAGGTCCCTCAATTCTATTCACCGGACTCGCAATCCTCCCAGGTTGATTCGCAGCAGACCGACAGCTTTACGTTCAGCCAGGCTACTGTTGCAATTCCTGACTCAGATGCCGAGTCTAGCCAAGAATCTGATGCTGACCCCATTGCGGCACCTCCGTCGCCTAAGCCGACCTCCGCACCCAGGCAGGGACCCGTGCGAATCAGGCTCACGATGCCGAAACCTCCACCTGAAATGGAAGAAGCAGCAGCCAGCATGCACACTGGCAAGAGCACACAGAAGCAGATTGGCCCCCAAGGCCGCAAGATCTCCGCTCGGGACAAGAAGGACATGAAGAAGCAAGCGCAGAAGGCTGCTCGCAGAGAGCGCCAACAGCAACAAGCTGCTGGCCAGAGTACAGCGACTAGGACGCTTCCGATCATTACAAAGTCCAACCCAACGTCGCCTTCACTTGATGCCGGCATCAAGGTCCTTTATGTCTGAAGCCATTTCGTAAACATTCACCACCTGTCCTACCACAAGGCACGGCGTACGGCACAGCACGCTCGCACGGACATCCTGAGATACCCACACCCGCACCCCATAATCTCGCAAGCGACGATCTTACTACCTTCTTTCACACCAGCCAACTTCACGATGTCAGGCTCAGTCATGACCAAGGAGGACTGACATCCCTTTCTTTTCTTTCATTATGCATTGGTGTTTACAGCGAAGCATGGCGGCGGCGTTCTCTTTTGATTTGATGCAATAAACATTGCGTCTGACACTCAGTTGCATACGGGCCAGCTACGGCGGTACCGTTCCATCACGGCGGCATAGCACATCGGCAGCATTGGGGGTCACGTTTCTTCTTTGGGTGGGCAGAGTTCTATTGTTTCCTTGTCTTTCCCTCTTGGAGAAGTAACTTCACGCGCTAGAGGTCCGATATCACATCCCCTTCTTTCATCGGGCAGACTCTACCCGTTTTCTTTTCTCAAGACATGGCGTTCAAGGTCGAGTGCAATGGATCAGGTTTGGGTTGGGCATTCAAAGATTACGACCTCTTTTTGTTACGGACGGCTGCGGATGGGATGCATATACAAGGTCCCTGGGAAAAGAAGGGGTAGGTTTGGACTTGGTGCATGGGCAGGGATGCCCCTTCTGCCTTCTTCTCTATGGTCGCCCTGTTTTCTCTTCTTCTTTCTCTGCAGACAATTTCGGATTGGAGTCCATCTTGACAGAAGACACTGAACAAGATGGAGCGCCTTTGGGGCTCTTCCTTCCGCAATGTCTGCAACTGCCGTTTCTTAGGTAGTTTCATCGTCGATAGCCTGTCGTTCCCGGTCTCAGGCCTGCCGCAGAAAGCTGGCTCGGTGCGACAGGAAGGACGAATGAGAATGATTTGAAGGGATATTCCTATCACATGTTTTCCTCACCGTGCTAAATTTTGTGCAAATTTCGCACGGCCTCTGACAGAATCCCATCTTGGCTTCTAGAAGAGGCAACACTAGGAACGTGGATCCAATCCGTCGGACCGACGGCGTTGGGTCGCTCACGCCATCGATCGCCCCAACTGAAGCCTATTATCGTGCGACGCCGTCACGGCCTTCGGTACCAAACACTAGCTTGCCGGCTGTCAAGAAAATTATCATACGTTGGGAGAAAAAGTCGGGTGGGCTGATGTCATTGACGGCGCTACTTCTGGGTAGCGGTACAGGTAGCTTTTATTACCAGGGTCAGGCATCGGAATTGATATACATTTTGCGCCGTGATACACACAGGAACGCGCTGGTCTTTCTCATCTACCTATACAAAAAAAAGAAAATAAAATGTGATTACATCAAATACCACGCGCCGATACCGACCGCTGCCCCAAGGACAGCCACGAACACGCCCACAACCGTGCCGGTCACGACGGGCGGTCTCTCGACTTCGTTGATGCCGTCGATGTAGCCCTGCAGGCGCTCCGCCATCTTCGCTTTGGAAAACTCACCGCGGACGCGCTCCTGCCCGTTTAGGCCCATCTGCCGCAGCCGCTCCTCGCCGACGCCGTTGTCCAGGACCTTGCGCATCACGTCCGTCCATTCCTCGACGGCGGCGACGTTGCGCAGCCAGCCGGTCTCGCCCTCGACGACGGTTTCTGTCGGGCCGCCCTCGTTGGCGGCGAGGACGGGCGTGCCGGCGAGCATGGCCTCGAGCGGGACGATGCCGAAGTGCTCGTGGCGCGGCGTGTAGACGAGGAGGCGGGCAGACGTGAGCAGGGTGGTCTTGAGGGTGTTCGGGATGGAGAGTAGGAAGAGGACGGAGATGTCGTCTGGGACGTCGAGGGCAGTTATGACGTTCTTTACGGTGGCGTGCTTAAGCTTAAAGGAGTCGGCCAGGGCGCAAAGCTCGTTGTAAGTCGAGCTGTTCTCGTGGATGCGGGGATCATAGCCGCCTAAAAACATTAGGAGAAAGTATGTAGAACAGGGCGGTGAACAGCATACCGGCGATGACAAGCCTTGTACCTTCGCGCTCTTCTACGGACAGGCCGGCGTAGGCACGAATGGCCAAGCCGACATCCTTCTTCCGCTCGAAGCGATTAATGCTGAGGAGAATCTTCTTGTTGTCCCACAGCGGCTTCTCTTCAGATTTGATCTGCTCAGCCTTCTCAGACACCGACGTGTCCACGCAGGGGTATACGACACCCGGATCGCGGTGCTTCAGCCCGGGGAACGCTTGCTTGAAGACGCTCTTGGTGAAATTGCTGTTGACAACAATGACCTCGCTGCAGCCAGTGCTCCAGCTCTCGAGCCAGTCAAACGGCACCCTGTATAGACTCTTTATAGCACCGCCCTTTTGCGCAAGCAGCTTGTCTGGAAAATGGCAGTAGAACAGGACTCTGGAGACGGGCGAGAGTAGGCGGAGCAGAGGCACACCGGCGCTCAACTGGTCGACGAAGAAGACATCAGGGCTGAGCTTGCGGAGCTCGGGGGTCAGGAAGCCGATCTGTAGCACCAGGTGCAGCTGGCGCAGGATGGCGCAGAGAATAGAGAAGCGGCCGACGATGGAGGGCGGGACGATGGAGTTGCCGCGCACGCGCACGTCGAGGGTTCCTTTTGCATGGCGCGGGCTTGCTCAGCTATACTTGACTTTGGTGACATGAGTGTGCCTGCATGCACGGCGGCGGGCATGTAAGCTTACCATCGCGAGCTTCGTCAAAGCAATGCTTCGGATCGCAGTGAGACGTAAAGATGGTGACTTTGTGGCCAAGATCCTGCAAGCCAACGGCGGCGTCCACGACAAGGCGCTCGGCGCCGCCAATCCCCAGGTCCGGGTGGAAGAACACGACACTCCTGCGCTCGACGGACATTTTTTGCGGAGGAGAAGACGGAGGGGCGTTGTGGAGCTGGGCGTGCGTAATGAGGGCTGGTACGTGGCCTCGCGCGCTGATTGGGCGGGCAGAAGCTAGCCGACGCATGCAGGGTACATATCAGGCACCTGCCCGAGCTTGTGATGATGCACGCGCGCTCACGTCCACCATCGGACAACGTCAGAGGCATCTCTTCCGCGCAAACGCCCGGCCTCGCCCCGCGCCTCTCATCGTGCTGCGTCGGCGTCTGGCCGAAAACCACGCCATCACCGTTCTCGCTCAGAGAACCATGAAACTGGCACCATCCACGCCTATACCGTTCTCCGGCACATGATCCAGCATGGGACAAGGATACTCTCTCACAACGCTGTCGGCCGGCGCTGCCGGCATCGATGTCCCAGAGCTGGCCGACTTGACCTATGAGAAATCTCTCGGGACTGCACGTTTTATGAAAACCATCCGCGCCCGCCACAAGGATGGCTTGGTCGTCGTCAAGGTTGTCATGAAGCCGTTCAACATGCAGCTGGATGAATATGTGTCTGGCTTGCTGCGTAAGCGTCCTTTCTGGTCACGTCTGCGAGTTTGAAGCTGACAGAAGTTGTTCCGAAAAGATGAGAGGAAGCTGCTGGCGGATGTGCCAAATGCGCTGCCCTATCATCGCATATTGGAGACCAGCACGAACGGTTTCCTAATCAGGCAATACATGCACAGCTCCCTTTACGACCGCATGAGGTACGCTTCAGCAGCCCCAGCAATATGGAATAAGCTAATTTTCGCAGCACGAGGCCCTTCCTGGAGAGCATAGAGAAAAAATGGCTAGCATTCCAGCTTCTCTGTGCCGTGAGAGATTGTCACGCTAGGAACATCTACCACGGCGACATCAAGACTGAGAATATACTCGTAACATCGTGGAACTGGCTGTATCTCTCTGACTTTTCGTCCTCCTTCAAGCCCACCTATCTCCCTGAAGACAATCCCGCCGACTTCTCTTTCTTTTTCGACACGTCAGGCCGCCGCACCTGTTATCTGGCACCAGAGCGATTCCTCAGCACTGGTAGCCAAGTCGATACTTCGACAAAGGTAAACTGGGCAATGGACATGTTCAGCGTTGGATGTGTGATCGCCGAGCTCTTCCTTGAAACGCCCATCTTCTCGCTCAGCCAGCTGTTCAAGTACCGCGCCGAGGAGTACGACCCTTTCATGACGCATCTGCAGAAAATCGAGGATGTAGACATCCGGGAGATGGTCTCCCACATGATCAAGCTGGACCCGAACCAGCGATATTCCGCTGATGAGTGCTTGAACTTCTGGCGCAACAGAGCGTTCCCAGACTACTTCTTCAGCTTTCTGCATCAATACATGTACTCCATCACGGACCCTTCGGCTGGACGTGGACCCATCACAGCAGGGTCTGAAAACTTGGGAGAGGCAGACGATAGGATCGATAAGGTCTACAACGACTTCGATAAGATCACCTACTTCTTGGGCTACCCGGACGATCCGGGAAGCCAGAAGCCTCCCAGTAGCAAGTTTACCCTAAGAGGTGACCTATTTCCGCTTCACATCGATATCCCGAATTACAGACACCAGGCAAACAGTGCGCATCATACCGTTGACGATGGCACGTTGATCTTCCTTACATTGGTAGCGGCTTCAGTGAGAAGCACTGCTAGAGCTACAGCTCGTATAAGAGCGTGCGAGCTCCTTCTAGCTTTCGCAGAACGTGTCACTGACGAAGCGAAACTCGACCGTATCCTCCCCTATTTGACAGTCTTGCTTACGGACAAAACCGACCTCGTCAAGGTCTCTGCTCTGAGGTCTCTAACCCAGGTCGTGAGTACTTTCGCCCACCCTGCTGACCAAGCTAACTCTCCGTAGCTCGCACTCGTCTCCGTTGTCTCGCCAATCAATGCCTACGTTTTCCCGGAGTATATTCTGCCCAGGCTAGAGCCTTTCCTCCCTGGCCACAAGTCTAACCCGAACCCACTTCTTCGCGCAACGTATGCGTCTTGTCTTGCAACTTTAGCCACAACCGCATCGCGATTCCTTGATATGATGCAGGCGTTGAGAGCCGACGGATCACTCCCAACGAATGACCCCGAGGCGGAGGAAGATAGCATGAGCCGGTCAGCCTATCAAACACTCTATGACATCTCTCGGGATGACCTAGTAGCCAAGTTTGAGGCCCAAACCAAGGCACTGCTCACAGACAATGACCCTTCAGTTCGTAGAGCCTTCTTAGGATCCGTGTCTAGCCTTTGCGTCTTCTTCGGAAGTGCGAAGGCGAACGACGTCATCCTCAGCCACTTGAACACCTATCTCAACGACAGAGATTGGATGCTCAAATGTGCATTCTTTGAGACAATCGTGGGTGTCGGCACTTACGTTGGCGGCGCAAGCCTGGAAGAATTCATCCTCCCACTCATGGTGCAAGCCCTGACGGACCCGGAAGAATTTGTGGTCGACAGGGTGCTACGGTCACTTTCATCCATGGCTCAGCTTGGTCTGTTTCAACGCGCACGGATATGGGAATTGGTTGACATTGTTGCACGTCTCACCATGCACCCGAATATCTGGATTCGGGAAGCCGCTGCCCAATTCATTTCCTCGGCGACGACGTATCTCTCGGTTGCCGATAACCACAGCATCATACTCCCACTGATCAGGCCTTACCTCAAGGTCTTACCTTCAGATCTCTCAGAGCTCAAACTGCTTGACTCCCTGAAGAAACCCTTATCCAGACTTGTGTTGGATATGGCCTACACTTGGGCTACCAATACAGGCAAAGGCGTGTTCTGGAAGTCTGCTCAGCAGCAACGGACTTTTTCGTTCGGCTTGTCTGATGACGCCATACCAAGCATCTCTGGACGAGAACTTGGTCCCAAGGCTTTGAGCAGAATTCCGAAGAACGAAGAAGATGAGCAATGGCTGAAGAAATTACGAAATGCGGGGATGAGTCTGGAGGACGAATTCAAGCTATTCGCTCTCCGCGAATACATTTGGCGGGTCTCCCATCGCAAAAAGCAGGATCCTGCCGACACACCTCAAGCTAAATTCAACACAATACTGCCACTCAAAGACCTTGGGATTACGCCTCAGACTATCTTCTTCGACCACAAACAGAGCCTGTTTGATGAGGTTATCGCCGAGCGAGCGGCCATCGACAATGCTCCTCACACAATCGCCGATGCCCTCCGCGATGCCTCGGCAGAAGACAACATTCCTAGACGCCGAGTGACGCTTATGAACAACCACTTCGACCGCCGTGGAAGTGCTGAAAGACCGATTCCGCGCAGCGATCCGCGCATGCCTGGTCCATCTTCTCCTTCTCAAAGTCCATCGGATGGACCGTTCCCGCGATCTATTCAAATACCCAAAACCCGCACGATGGACTCTGACGCATTGGACTCGCCGGCTTCGATCACCTCGAGAGCGGAGTCGCGCCTGGGGGTCCACGAACACACCATGCGCCATAAGTCGAGTGCTATGAGTTTGATGAACAAGGGAGATGGTGGCAACAAGGCCCTTGCTGAGATAAGCACCACCTCTGCGAATGCATTTGGGCGCGTGGACAGCATTAGCACTCCAAAAGACGAAGGACCGAAAAGAGCAAAGTCACCACTTGCTCTGGCCCAAGAACAGCACCGTCAAGATCCCGGCAAGATCAAGTTCCAATCGGCGCACTCGTACACCGGCACGGACCCAACGATTCTCAAACTCTTGGATTCGGTGTATTTGGAGAACTTCCCTGTGGATTTCGCCGAGTTTGGCCCCCTGGTGACGCCTATCAGCAAAAGGCAACCCATCAAGAGGGGGAACGGCCAGACATCTTCATCCAATTGGCGGCCGGAAGGTACATTGGTTGCGATGCTGGGGGAGCATACTGGTGCCATATCACGCATCATTGTTGCTCCGGACCACGCTTTCTTCATCACTGGCTCAGATGACGGTACTGTGAAAGTTTGGGATTCCTCGAGGCTGGAGCGCAATGTCTCACACAAATCCAGAGGAACACACAAGCAAGGTGACGGCGTCAAGGTCACCAGTTTGTGTTTCATTGAAAACACTCATTGCTTCGTAAGCACTGGTAACGACGGCAGCGTCCAGGTAGTGAAGGTCGACTACAATGAGGTTCAAAGTGCTAGTGGAGGCAACACGGGCATTCGCTACGGCAAGCTCAAAGTACTGCGGGAACACAAGCTGCCTCAAGGCCAGTTCGCCGTGTGGTCTCATCATTACAAGTCTGAGAACCAATCCGTCCTTCTCCTTGCAACTAATACTTCTCAAATCCACGCCCTCGACCTCCGCACTATGAGCACGATTTTCACACTCTCCAACCCTCTTCACCATGGTGCTCCTACTTGCTTCGTCACCGATCGCAAGCATCACTGGCTTCTACTAGGGACCACTCATGGCGTGCTTGATCTCTGGGATCTGCGATTCAAGATGCGCCTGCGGGCCTGGTGCTTCCCCGGCGGAGCACCCATTCACCGAATCACTATTCAGACCGTCAAGATGTCTCGGAAGCCCAAGTTCGTCATTGCGGGTGGTACCGCAGCCGCCGATATCACTGTCTGGGATCTTGAAAAGCTCATCTGCATTTCGGCCCTCCGCACTTCGGTGTTCAAGGAAACCTCAATGAACCGGCATTACACGCTTATTGATCTTGATGACGACTTGCATCAGCGCAGCGGCGCCGGTGCAAGCAGCACACACGGGCCTAGTGGAATGCTTCTGGGGCGATTCGCCGCATCCATCGAATCCAGTAGCGTTGGTCATGGCGGCGGCACTGATCGCAGCGTGCGCGCGCTTGCCCTTGGCTCCGACGACGGAAATGACTTCCTCGTTTCGGCTGGATCGGATTGGAAGGTGCGCTTTTGGGACTTGGGAAGGCCGGAGGTGTCGAATGTAGTGTCAGGGCTGGAAATGGAGGAGAGCAAGCCGGTCTACACGGTGTTGCCACCAGCTGCACCAAACCCGGAGACGACCATCGTGCAGGAGCGCATCTTCCGTCCATCGCAGCAGGGAACAGGCTCAGAAAGTAACGGCGACTCGAACAAGGGCAAGGGCGCTGCCAGCACAAAGACAGGAAGCCAGACGAAGAGGGGAAGGGAAGCAACGGCTGCCAGGGGTGGTAGGGACACTCTGCGGAGTCTGCAGCAGCAGCAGTTGCTGAAGGGACATCTGGATAACATCTCGGACGTGGCGATCCTGGAGCAGCCATATGGAATGGTGGTGAGCGCAGACCGGGCTGGTGTAATCATGGTGTTTCAGTAGGGGTCTTGGGACGACTTTGCCTTGCAGCAGAGTCAGGGGTTCATGGCCTTCCATAGACGATAAAGTGATGACAATTTTATGCTTTGAATGATGAAAGTTCAGACAACAATAATATCGGTCATACACTGGAGAAATATGGATGACGACCAGGTGTTGTAGATGAATTCGAAAATGCGGTGATAATGCAAGCACAAAAAAAATTGGAAATACCACAGGCATTGCATCGTTACCGGTCGGCACGTCGGCGCCAAAACAAATGATCGCTCGCAATTTTTCCCACAGGAAATAATTATTCGTACGGGGATAATTGAAGCTACTATCGAGACGGAGATGTGTATTTAATAATTCAATATCTACGTCCAGATGGCAGCTTCAACTGCCTACGCAAGTGGAGCTTAGTTGCCGAAAGAAATTAGTTACGATGGCTCACATCTTTCGGCACCCACTGTGGTCGGGAAGAGCACAGAGGCGTCAGGGACGATAAGGGTGCGATAAGGGTGCGATTGTGCCTGAGATGACGTCTGCCGACATCGGTCGGGGGGCATGTGAAATGGGCGAGCGCGGGGCACAGGGTCTGATCCAGGAACGCGGGGAGAGCTGCCCCTCCTGCAGATCTCACAAGCGTCCGGCAGGGGATGTGTTCGTGTGGCTTGTATTGACACGGCAGTCGGGCGCCCAAATTTTGCGCTGTGGAACAGGATGCCAGGGCCAACCCCAGCATCACCAATTGCGCAACAGCGCCAGCTCAAAGCGGGATGCGGATGAGGGCAAAGAGGAAAGAGTGCTCTGAACAAAGCTGTAAGAGGCTCTGCACTAGAATTATCTGCAGCGTGCAGCAATTGCATGAGATTGTGGGAGATGAGTGCCTGCGTGGGCGGACTCCCGATATGACGCAACACAGGCCTAACACCAGCCACAGCGCTATGCGACAGGCGAAACAGCGCTGTCAGTGTTCTAGCGTGCCGCGACCCAGCGGGCGTCCGCGGTGCGACAACCGCCGAAGCAATGCCCGCGATCGTTGAAGAAAGCGGCGATTGCGCGCCGTAGATTGCCATTGTCCGCTGCTGGCCAGATCTAGAGACCGCCAGCGGCCGAACAGCTGCTCGTAAATTACAGCTGGAGCCATGACAGCGCCGCAGCGCGCGGGGCGGCGGGCAGCTTTCGTCGCGGTCGCGCCAAGCCTTCGCGGTTAGGGCTGTGCGCAAGGGTCCGTGCCGCTTTTCTGGAGCTGCCAGCCGCGCTCCAACCATCTTCCTTCCTCTTCACGACACCGAGCAACGCAAGCTTCGATTGCACGATAGCCAGCACATCGCGAAGCGCCCCGCCTGCATCCAAGCTTCCCTTGCTCCACACAGCTCTTGCCGTCCTTCTCCCCACCCGATCCCGCTCCTGTCCCGTACTACACCCCGACAACCCATCGCGCCTGCGCTCACCGTCCAAGCGACGTCATCACCATGGAGGACACCTCCGACATGGTAAGCCGCCGCCTGCGCGCAATGCCTGCGCGTTGCTCCCAAAGATCTTGCGCTGACGCAGTGCGCAGGATCTGGACTTGTCGTACGATCGCGACGTCCGTAGCCACGCCAACAACCACGCGACGCCCGCCCATCCCGACAACAGCCAGACCGACACTGCCCAAGATGGCTCCCCTATGGTAAGTTCCGACCGCGATGGCGATGCGTAGCCTCCCAAATTTGTGATCAGTTGTCGCTGACCTTATCTTTCCAGAACTGGTCCCCTACCAACCCTACCCAAACTTCCATCCCCGACCAAGGCCAGCAGCCTTTGGCGTCTATGCCCACGATCAATCGGACCTTGTCCTCCATTCACATGAACAACTCGACTGCCCTTCACACTTCCACCATCAACAACTCCGCCGCTCCCCATACCTTCATCTCTTCTCTCATCAACAACAATCGGTCTCGTCGGACTTACCACCCCCGCACGAACTTCAGATACTTCAATTTCGGTCCGTCGCATGCAGGAGCTGTCGCAAGACTACCTCCAGCCCAGGAGCCCAAGAGCTATGACGACTTCAAGGCCTCACAGCCCGCCACACAATCCTCAGGCAAGAAGAGTTTGCTCAAGGAGAGCTTGATCAAGAACCAGCTCGCACGCAACACTCCTCGTAAGGATGTCGCGCCCATCACACCTTCCAAGCGCCGTGGCGATGACAACGATGTCATTGAGGATAGCGAGTCTTCGGCTAGAGGCTTCACAGAACCGCTTGAGTCGGAGACACCCTCTTTCGTGCAGAACCAGCGCGATGGCATCTTCATGACTAAAGTCAAAGATCGCTTCCGGGCCATCATCACTTCCATCGTTTGCGCAGACAAACGCAGGGAACTTGTCTTCGTTCCCACTGGACCCTTATCCAACAAGCGTCGAGCCATCTTCAGGCCTATGCCCGGTGCCTTCCCTCTCGATGATCCCTTACCGACTGACCCCGCCGCTTCGAACAATGCCAATCCGGCTCATGCCAATCCGGCTGACGCTGTAGCCGCCACAGATCAGACTACCAACGTCCGTTCTGAATCCAGCATCTCCTTTGGCAAAGCCTTCAAGCATGTCGGAAGATTCTTTACATCCACAGTCTCATCCAACAATGGTGCTACATCAAACACCCACCTCTCTTCCGATGACCAGACGGCTCAGTCGTCCAGCATAACCTCATCCAACGATCACAGCGGTGCTGCATCATCGAACACCAACACATCTTCCAATAGCCAGTCGGCTCAGTCGTCCAGCATGACTACGTCAGCTCAAGGACACATCACAGAAGAGTCCGGATCCAGCTCTCCTTCCGGCTCGAATGATATCATCCAGACACCTCTTAGCCTCAAGAGAAAGCGTGCAGCAGTCGCTAACGCAGAAGAAGAAGATCTTCCTATGCACAAACCCAAGAAGAGCAGGAAGAGCAGCAATGGCACAAAGAAGTCACCCATCCAGATGCAAATTCCTGGCAATACCATTCTCAAGATGGATAAGCGCGCAGCTAAGGAAGCCGCCGAAGCCGCAGATAAGGAAAAGGACGACCTGCCCATGCATAAGCCCAAGAAGGCCAACGGCTCCAAGAAGGCGCCCATCAAATTCAAGCTGACCGGCAAGTCCATGAAGGGATTCGATTCGTCCGAGCGCTCTGGCAGAGATGACGATCTGCCAGCCTTGAAGTCTCGCTTTGGCAGTGCGCAACCTCAGCGCAGGCACATCTCTGTCGCTGCAGTCCCGAGGATTCAGAACCGCAACGAGCGCACAAACATCGCCCTGGCTCCCTCTTCCAGCACAGTCGCGAGGATCACCGGTCAGAATAATGACTCTTTGACTGCCCCAGCCCGCAGGGCCCAGAAGATCATGGATGCTACCCAGCCTGACCCGGCACAGAACATCACGCAAGTACAAATGAACCGCCAATCCGGAAGGCACACCGGCGGTCAAGCGGACTTCCAGACATATCGGGAGTCGGAAGAACGTCCTAGCACTTCCTCCTCCGGCAGCAGCGAGGAAGGACAGCAATCGCAACGTGAGAAGAATGAGAGCTCAGGTGACACGGAAGCCATCGGTGCAGACGTTAGCAAGGCCCCCGCTCAAGTAGCTAAGACCGCAGCCGACCGTCCCAACGATCATGGTCACAAGCAACCTGGACCTGTCGCCAACCAGAAGGCCGAGCAGACTTTGCACGAACAGGTCATGGATTCCCGCACGCAGACGGCTGAGAATTACTTTGCTGGCACCGAATGGAATAAGCCGATCGAACTTCCTGAATCCTCTGATGAAGGTAGTGCTCACGATGTCAGAGTGACGCAGTGGCACCTCCGGGACAAGGAAGTCAAGGAGATGATCAACGTGCGCAAGCCAACGGCCACCTCATTGGAGCAGCTCATGGAGAACACTTCATTCAAAGAGACCGGGGATCTGGAGATATCCGACAGCCGCAAGGACTCGCGCGAGGAGGAGCTCGAAAAGCAGCGCCGTGCAGAGGCTGAAGCAAAGCGCAAGGCTGACGAAGCAGCTGCTGAGGCAAAGCGCAAGGCTGAGCAGGAGGAAGCTGAGGCCAGACAGAAGCTCGAGCGAGAGAAGAAGGCATTGGAGCAAGCCAAGTCAGAGAGGAGGCGCCAGCTCCTAAGCCAAGGCCCAACCGACGCTCAAGTAGCCGAGATAAAGTCTACCTTCGCCAGTCGCGACCCGATGTCAGAGATTGCGAGGAACTTCACCGTCCGCGACCTGTCCACGCTAGTCCCCCACACGACCTGGCTCAACGATTCGCTCATCAACAAGTACCTGGAGGAGTTGACCAAGAAGGCGTGTGAAAAGGAAGGATACACGGAAAGCGACAAGAAGGCCGGGAAGGCACCACCATACCAGTTCGTCCTTTCCAACTGGTGGGTGGCCGTCATGGACAAGGGGGTCCAAAAGGTCCTCAACTGGAACAGAAGGAGTAGGCTTCACGAGGAGCGTCTGCTCCAAGTGAAGGCCTTATTCATCCCCATCTGCCACGGAGCCCACTGGAGGCTGGTGGTTGTCTCGGGCACCGAGCGGACTATCAACTACTACGATAGTCTCGCCGGTTCGCCCGCCCCCTTTGTCGCCAAGGCCCACGAGTGGGTCAAGGCGACCCTGGGTTCGGCATACAATGACGCAGAGTGGAGCGTCATTGTTGGTGGGGGCCAGCGCTCCCCGAGGCAGAGCAACTCCGATGACTGCGGAGTGTTCACGCTTCAGAACGCGCGGGCAGTGGCGTTGGGCCTGGACATCCAGCCCAACTTGTACGTCACCTCGACGGAGGGGGTGCTCCGTGTCCGCCATCAGATGGCGGCTCAGCTGCTCTCTGGTGGTTTGGACTGGGAGTAGGAGCATCCTCTCCGTCCGCCACTGCCCGCGTGTTCAACGCTCTGCCCGGGGGGTCATGCCCCACCATTGCTGAACTCAGGAGGGGGTTTGAGACAACCCGGGTTCCGTGGCAGGCCCAGTGAGGCCTACTCCTTCTGTTCCTCGGTTTTTGCCTGTTTTTTTTTTTTTAAATGATTTTAGCATGGCGTTTGGGAGGGGAGGGGGGGTTTGGGGGGGAAATGTCCGGTTTTGTTAAGATACCCAACCCGAGCTCTAGGGTAATTGAGCAGAGCGAACGGAATTGATTTGATAGATTTCATTCTTTTGCCCTGCATCATGTGAATCTTATTCGACCATGTGGCCTCTTTGGGACGCAGATATCACGGATTCGTACACCTCAGCACCACCATCTAGATCGAAGCGTGCTTCTGACGTTCTACATATGGACTAACTTTCTATCCATAGGGGTGTCGATCGCTACGAGTGTATTTAAATGGCCATCAAAAGGTTTCTGATGGTGTCATTGGACGAAATCATGGTGATTCACGACAAGTGTCACGTAGTAATTGCGTGGAGAGTTAAAGACCGCATCCGAGTACTGTAAAGTTATTGAGCCTGCATATTTGATCAGCTCCTCAACTTAGGGCGGGTGGGCGGTTGGTTGATGTCTAGAAAAGAAGAAAACATGGCAACGGCGATGGATAAGAAGAAAGTGCTGGCCGACGATGACCACGAGTCGCTGAACCAAGCCAAATCCATTACAGAGTGACATCAAGCGGCTAGACGCTTGAGGAACGAAAAATCTCTGTCTTAACAATGAGGTATAGTAATAGCGTGTGAATTGACAGTCAAAGAAGGTATTCTCGAAACAAATGTCGAGCCTACACAAGGTTAAGCCTATATTAGATATAATTCGAGGCTTAGAGATATGAGAAAAGTTGGCGTGGCAACTCAACAACATGGTATTGAACAATAGTGAGAGTATGTACGACTGCTGAGGAAGGGACAATAGAGGCGGCGCGCTGGTATAGGAAGTTAGACTACGACTGCGCGGAAAAATTGGTTGCCGTAGCGGCGCGTGATGATGCAAGCAAGCCTGGCCGGCGCGCGGCGACCCCAGATTTCGAGAAAATCCGCCGCGGGCAGCTGCTTCCTAGCTTCCACCCTCACCACCCGCCGCGACAACCTCACCCGCACGCTCAAACTAAAACACCCACCTCCAAACGCGCTCGCCTGCCCGCAATAACGTTCCGCGCGATCGCCCCGCCTCCCGCTGAGCCCTTTCGACGCGAGCTCCCTCACGCGACAATCAAGCCTTCGCGACAGCAAGACCACCGCTCCTTAGCTGACGAGAGACACCAAAGTTGCCCAAGATGAGATTGACGGCCGAGATCATTCAGGGTTCCCTCTCATACATCAACCCGCTCGGCGAGCGCGAGCTGGACCTCAGAGGTGCGTTTAAGCTGAAAAGAACAGATACTACACTTTGAAGGAAAGAAAAGAGCTGCGTTGATACCATCATGACTTCGGTCTGTTGCCGGGACATACAGGTCGTCAATTCACCCACATCGAGAACATGGGCGCCGCGTCCGCCGACATCGAGTGCATCGACTTCACCGACAACCACATCCAGGTGCTGGGCAACCTGCCACAGCGCCTGCGCGTGACGACGGTGCTGCTGGCCCGCAACCGCCTGTCGCAGATCCAGCCGGGCATCGCGCGCGCCATCCCGTCACTGACGACGCTCAGCCTCGCCGATAACAACGTCCGCGAGCTCGCCGACCTCGACCCGCTCGGCGGCTTCTCCAGGCTCATCCAGCTGAACCTGACCAACAACCCGGTCTGCACCAAGGAGGTAAGTCCATTCCCAACCCTTCTACCGCGTCACGGTGGGGAAGAAAGAGTTGCATCCGCTTAAAGTTTCAATCGTTTTTGTCGCGCCGGTAACAGAACTACCGCTACTACCTCATCTTCCGCATCCCGTCGCTCCGCTTCCTCGACTTCCAGCGCGTCAGGGACTCTGAGCGCCAGAAGGCCAAGGAGCTTTTCGGCACCCCCGACGAGCCGACCGAGCTCGCCAAGCAGCTCATGCGCCAGCGCGGAACCGCCGTTCCCGACGCCTCAGCTGGTGCTAACGACGTTGCTGCCGGCATGGCTCACGTCAAGCTGACTGACGCCGAGCGCGCCAGCATCGAGGAGCAGATCAAGACGGCCAATACCCTCGATGATATCACCCGTCTCGAGAAGCTACTGAACGAGGGCAAGATCCCTGTTCAGTGAAGGAGGAGGTTCTAGAGGGGAAAAGAACAAGTTGGGGCGGAAAAGAGACTCGGAATGGGAATGCTGTGGTGGCAAACAAGTTGTTATGGATGGGAGAAGATGCCGGGGCTGGCAGCCACTTTGCTCCACTAAAGCGCGTCTACAAAGCTCGTACTGGGATAGCCCATGAGATGGAGGCAGGGCTGTCAATGATGTGACTGCGAACCCGAAGAGGATATCAAAAATAGACAGCCAGTTTAATCGGAAGGGAGCAGGCATTTCAACGGCTTTTTCTACAAGACCCTTTGCAACCACTCAAAATTTCAGTCGTGGAAATGGGCGGAGAATGGAGGGGCAAAAAATAAACTTTACCTTGCATCTCAAAGAGGCGTCAGTAGCTGCACTTCCTACATTAGCTTGGATGGAAAATGGAATCCAACGTGCCTTTTCTGCCCCCGCCTGTCCACCGATGAGCCTTGCGTCCGGAATACCAAACTCAGTGCATATCGGCTGTAAGCAAGGGATCCAGTCAAAGTACCTTATCTACAAGAGTCCCGTCTATCTAGGAAAATTTTTTTCTAGTCTTTTGGTTGCTCGTTCCATATTTCGCCGCTCAAACACGTGTATCTCATTATTATTTACAAACAGATGGCAACTGTGTCGGTAGGGTGCTTTGGTGGATGGCATACCTCAAACCGGTAATTCTAGTGGCCCACAAGCAAGAAATGCTTACGGGCATGAGATAAGAGGTGGTCCAGCGAAGAGGCCCTTGCGACGAAGAGATGGTTTTGAAAGACATTGCAAGGTTTTTTTTCCTACTATCGGCTGGGCTTCAGGTGGGAGTGATGTAGGACTGCCAAACAAGCAGAAGCGATCGTAATGTTCGAGTCGTTAGCAACGAAAGTCCCATTCTCTCATCACATACATGTCACGCGAATGGCTAGAGTACAAGGATTGACGTAAGACTATTTTCATGTTGAATAAAACGCTATAGTGGATCGAAGCCGCCCCATGGAAAGTAAGTGCAAAAGGGGAAAGCAATCAAAAGAGAAAACCCATCCAGCCAAAAAAAATCATGACTATCATCGGGGTATCCTGACGTCGCCACATCGGACAATTTTCCAGACCAGACCAGACCAGACCTTTTCAGTATATGGGGAACGCTCAATCCTCAATCAGAGGAAAGGCGGGGGTGGAAAAGCCGAACTCCGGAGCCATGTAATCAAGTTCCTTCGTATGTTTCGGTATCCGATATACAGCGAAGTAAGGAGCGCGCAGCTCAGAAACGTTGCCGTCTAGTTCCTCTTGGTGGAGGACCGAGAAAGGACTTTTGGTGTTCTCGCTGTCATCATCTTCGTCTGAAAGTCCTTCCGAATGCTCTTGCGCCGGACCATATACTTCGCTGACCTTCATGCTCTTCGATTCTCAATAATCCTTAGCCAAGCAACTCAACGTCCAAGCCAATCGCCCTCATGAACAAGTTAACATGGCCAAGTCTCGTCGCAGACAACTCCTTAGGGAGCGCCTTGCAAATGTTGACGGTGTCCATGACACGATCCTTGACGCCAATAACCAGTCTCTGTTGTTGCTCGGCGGATGCGCTCGCACCCATGGATGCAAGGAATTGCCACACGTAAACGTCCTCATCATCCTTGACGGTGCCGGGGAAGATGTACGGCAGCACAGGCTCAACGGTGTCGAAGAGACGATTGTACAGTTGCTCGATCTGCTGAAGATCCTGCGAGGTGGCTGCTGATGGCGGGGTGCTTTCTTTGACCAGCTCTGCGCGCGAGACAAAGATGGTAAGGATGGACAAACCGATCTTGGTGCGGACCAGCACGGGAATATTGGTGCGGTCAAGGACCAGGCCCAAGAGACCAATGACGATGTTCAGGGGCGCCTCGTTCACATAGGCGAAGAGAGGAGGCATAACGGCTTGAGCGAACAGCTCGATCTCCTCCTTTGCTGCGCGCGGAAGCGGGGTGAGAGGATCGGCAGGGATGCCATGCTGAACCACATCCAGAGTGTCCAAGTGCACGACAATCATGGTCAAGATTGTCACGCGCTGCTGCTCATCGATATGGCGGAAGATGCGCGGAATGGCCTTCTTGCCCTTCGGGTGCGACAGAATAGCGATGAAAGGGTGCGGAACGTTGGAGCCAGGCATGATGGGGTCCATGACCTTCAAACTCTGCCAAAGCTTTTGGTTCAGCTCCTGAACCTTGTGCTGCCACTCCATGTGCTCCTGGATCTGAGCAGGGCTGCTGCCGTCGTTCAGCGGAGGGGGCATGTTGCGCTCATGATCCTCCATCTTCATAAGAATATTGTAGACGTTCTCAATGTTGCGCAGGGTCGCCTTGCGGTCGGCGACGTCATGGTGGGCCCGGCTGGGTCGACGTCCGGCACCGTTCGGCCTGCCTTCTCCTTCTGGCTTCTTGATGTTCAGCAGGGGCTTGGGCGTCTTTGCGTTGCTAAACGAGATCTTGCCGAGGCTGCCCTCGATAACAAGTTGCTTGTTCTTGGGCTTCGCTTTGGCTGCCTCGACCGCGCGTTGCACCTGCTGCTCCATGCGCTGGGCGTGGTTGTCACCGCCGCGGTGGTGCCGGCGGCCTCCATAGCGGCCACCAGTCTGGAACAGGTAGGTTTGAGCAAACTGGTTGGCAGGTTGGTGAGGGTTCTGACGCGGAGCTCCACGAATCTGCGAAAAGACCTGGTAATAGAAGTCTTCGGCAAGGGCAGCCTCGGGGCCTTGGTCATCAATGCTACCGGTAGCCGTGACAAGCTGCTGGAGCTGAATGCGGGTGATGAAATTCTTGTCCTGCGGGGTCATAAGGCCGTTGTCCTTGGAAAGCATGTGGATCTTATGGATCCTCTTTGCACGCTTGGCGTCTTCCTCCAGAAAAGCAGCGCGCTCAGCATCGGAGAGACGTAGCAGTTGCTCCGGGTGAGTGATGACCTGGCCCTGATACGAAGGACCGCGTGCATGAGCTGGTCCAGTCGGCGGCATGCGGTTGAAGGCCTGAGCTACGGGCTGGCCTGGGCCGGAGAGATGGTTCGGGTTTTGGAGGATCTGGCGGGGCTGCTGCGGAAGCTGGTGCATCTGAGGCGGAGTACCGCGCTGGCCTTGTTGTTCTTGCCTCTGGCGTTGGAGGATCTGGGGCTGCGGGATGCTCTGGGCAGGCAGCTCATGCGGCATCTGCTGCTGAGGAATTGACGGAGGACGCTGCTGAGCAAACTGAGGGGGGAACTGCTGGTGGCGCTGGAGGATCTGCGGCGGAGCTCCGAAGGGCTGCTGGCCCCAGTTTGGCGGGGGCTGCTGCGGAAAGCCAGGCATAGCGGGCTGAGGCGTGGGCTGGGTAACGGGAGGTTGAACAGGCTGCTGTTGGACACCGTACTTCTTCTGGGCAAGCATAGCAGCCTCAACCTCCTCCAGACTCATCATCTTCCTGCTAGCGGCCGGGGCAGCATGCTGGGGCGGGAGCTGCTGGCGCTGGTTCTCCTGGCTCGGGGTGGTCTTCTTCGGGATTCCCCAGATATCAGCGCTCGCCTCGAGGTTGCCAATGTAGCCAGGTTGGGCATAGTTTTCGTATCCAGTCTTGACGGGCTTCCTCTCCTCCCTTTTCACCTGGGACGGGGGCTGGCGAGCACTGTACAGCATCTGCTCCTCGTGGATTGTGCCGGCAATCTTGGCCGTCTGGCCGGAGAAGTCGAAGTCCTTGCCGACGGACTGGGCAGGCTCGCCGCCAAAGGTGTCATCGTTGAAGGCGTCATCGGTTTCATCAAGCTGGTCTCCGAGGCCATCGTAGGTGTCGTCAAAATTGAGGCTGCAGCAGAGCTCAGGTCAGCACAGTAGAGTGAGGGAAGGCAGAGACTTACGCATCGTCGTCGGCGGGGGCGCCCTGACCGGAGAGCCCGGCCCACGGGTCGGGCGTCTGGCCAAAGCCAGGCGCAGACGAGTGGTGGGCGGGACGGTCCCGCGGCAACGACGTGTCGAAGCCGAAAAAGGACATTTCGGGGGGCGTGGGCGACAATGGCAGGGTGGGTGGCGGGGGGGCGGTGACGTGCTGGGGTGGGTGAGATGCGGGCTCGGCGGCGGTCGTGGTGTTTACGACATGGACTTTTCGGCGATCCTCAGCGCCAGTGCGCGCTGGTTGGCGTGTCGCGGGGCCGCCGCTAGGTGCAGATGGCGAAACCGCGCCGAGAAACTCACAGCGAGAAGGACACAGTGCGGCAACGGTGCCTCAGTAATGAGCGACGCGTGCCGGAGGCCGGGCTGGAAGGCAGCACGGGCCCGGGCTTAGACCCCTTCCTTGCTGCTGATTGCACACTCAGCGCCATACGAGCGCGCGGTGGCCGCGTGTTGTACTGGAATTCTGCCCTCCCCTTCGTACCCTAAACCGCCCTAACACGTATCTCTTTCGCTCGCTCGCTCCCTTTCGTCCTGCCTCTCCTTCGCCGCTCAATGCCTCAACGCTGCTCGCCCAGCCGTCGCACATAACATCCAGCGCGCGCCCGCCTACCTGAACCTGCGCCGTTGAATACCACGCAGCCCCTTTCAGCCACACCCGGCCTACGTAGCCCAGCTGCTCCTCTGTCCGCCTCGTTCCAGCGCACGCCGCTCCGGACACAACCATGGCAGGCACACAGCGCTACATGCGCTACATCGTCTTTGCCTTCATCGTGCGTAGACCGCGCCCGTTTTGCCGAGTCCCGCTAACCGCCTATCCAGGTGCTTATGCTTATCTTCTTCTTCTCTTCGTCCGATGTCCCTACGAGCCGCCTGCAGAGCGCCAGCGAGATCATAAAGGAGCAGGGCTCCAAATGGAAGGGCTCTGGTGCCTCGACCGAGCCTGGCTCCAACGAGCTTCCCGTCGTCAACTCTCCCGGCCACTCCGGCAGCTCGTCCCAGGGCACCACCCCGAATACTCCTACTCAATTGACCGGCACCGCCCCCGGCGAGCGTATGAACGCCACCTTTGTCACTCTGGCCCGTAACTCGGACGTCTGGGAGATTGCTCGCTCCATTCGCCAGGTCGAGGACCGCTTCAACCGCAAGTTCAACTACGACTGGGTCTTCCTGAACGACGACGACTTCGATGAGAACTTCAAGCGCGTCACCACCTCGCTCGTGTCCGGTAACACCAAGTACGGCAAGATCGACACCGACCAGTGGTCTTTCCCGCCCTGGATCGACACCAACAAGGCCGCCAAGGTCCGTGACGAGATGAAGCAGAAGCAGATCATCTACGGCGACTCCATCAGCTACCGCCACATGTGCCGCTACGAGTCTGGCTTTTTCTTCCGTCACCCGTTGATGCTCGACTACGAGTGGTACTGGCGCGTCGAGCCCAGCATCGAGCTCTTCTGCGACATCAACTACGACACCTTCAAGTTCATGGCCGACAACAAGAAGAAGTACTCTTTCGTGCTTAGTCTGTACGAGTACGTCGAGACTATTCCCACTCTCTGGGACAGCGTCAAGGGTTTCATGCAGAAGTATCCCCAGCACATCGCCAAGGACAACTCCATGGCTTTCCTCAGCGACGATGACGGCAAGACCTACAACCACTGCCACTTCTGGTCCAACTTCGAGATCGGTAACCTCAACTGGCTCCGCAGCGAGGCTTACATTGACTTCTTCACGCACCTTGACCACGATGGCGGTTTCTTCTACGAGCGTTGGGGCGACGCGCCTGTGCACTCGATCGCTGCTGGTCTTATGCTCAACAAGGACGAGATCCACTTCTTTGATGATATTGCCTACTACCACGTCCCTTTCACCCACTGCCCGACTAGCCAGAAGACACGCACTGACAACAAGTGCCACTGCAACCCTGGTGACAACTTCGACTGGAACGGCTATTCCTGTAAGTTCTGCGCCCTTTACTCTTCCAGCTGCCAGCCGCTAACCATGCATTCTCATCGCAACAGGCACTGCACGCTTCTTTGAAGTCAACAATATGGAGAAACCAGAGGGGTACGAAAAGCAGCAATAAACCCTTTCGCATTTTTTTCTAGTAGTAAACCCGTACTTCAAAACAAACTACGACCACTTTGATTTTTTTGTTCTTCTTGAAGGACCCAACAAACTGATTGTTTCTTCATTCCCTTTGCCTCGTAAAGAGCTCCATGGAACAAGTCTCAACGCATCAAAATCTCCATCCGCATCGTAGCCATGCTCGCATTCATTGGCCTTTGCGTCATCTTTTGGAGATCGCACCGGTTCTACAACACCGCCAGACTGGATTCCAGCGGAAACTATTGGATCAGGTGACCTACCCGTCGTGACGGTTGTCATGCTTGACTGCTGTACATGATGTATAGGCATCTAGTCCATAGTTATCTTCTTCGCTTCAATTTGCCCAGGCGCTTGTCTTACGAGCCCGGGATAGGGATACAAAAAGATGGAATGTCTTTCATTTTTCACTTTTTACGCCTTTCACGCAGGACACGCTATGTACTATCATCAAGGAAAAGGAACCTCGCGCACGAGATTTCCTCTCGCGGCGAGCAGATGTGGGATATGGCGCTGGTTCTTTATGCTCAATGTCAAACTGGAGGATTGCGGGGGGAAATGAAGATGAGGAGTCTTCACGATGTATGTTTTTCCTGTGCTCCGGTACACCTGCGGTCCTGTACTGTAGAATGGTTCGTGGCGTTTGTAACAATCCATCAGGAGACACACTCCTACTACAACAAAATCGGGTTTCCGAATGATCGTTGGTGTCACGGCCACGATGCCTTCGTCTCATGTGAGATAATACTTCGCAACCTTGACGAAGAACGAAACTCAACTTGTGCAAGCAATAAAAGCTTTCGTCAAGACGACAATGTATGATTACTACATCTACATGTATGTCCGGACGCTTGCTTCGGCTACCCGTAAGAGTTGTCATAGCACCCTGCATTGGCTGGCAATGCATTTGCCTAAAATGCTCGAGTTCACCCGCTTCCCCTCCATTCGGATCAAACTCCCCTCTTCACAATACGAACATGAGTATCTTCGGCTTCACCAACCTCCACCAAATCACCCGCATCGTCATCGTCATCACCGCATTCCTCTTCATCACTCTGCTCGTCGCAGTCACATCCGTACATCTCTTTGAACTGGAACAGCGGCATGGTTTCAAGGTCGTCAAGCGCAAACTTCGCAGCCTTGGCCTTGGCGTTCTTCCCAGAAGAAGCCATACCCTCGGCAATAATGCGGTTGTGTACCATGACACCGGCGATGCACCTGACCGGGGCGCCGGGCGTGATAGTCGGCAGCTCCTGGACCATGACCTTGTGCTCGGTGCAGCCGAGCACCTCGAGGAAGAGGCGGTGGAGGCGGACGATGGGGTGCGCGTTGGCGTACGAGTCGTAGATGGTGATGTCCTCGAAGTACCATTTGATGTGCATCTCGAAGAACTTCTGGACCTCGGCGAAGTCGTATTCGCTGTCGACGAACAGCGCGCCGACGTATGCCTCGACTATGTCGGGAAGGCACTTCGGCGGCGGCTTGACCGACACCCAGAAATCGCGCGCTCCGTTGGCGTTGTGCTCGGCCTCGCGGATTTCGGTGACGTAGTCGCGGATCTGGTATTCGAGCTGTGAGTGGTAGTACTTGAGGTGCTTGTGGAATCCGAGCTTCACGCAGACGGCGCCGAGAAATCTGTTGGACACCATGGCCATCTTGTGCTCCGTCAGCCACTGAGGGTCTTTGTCCGGAAAGTTGTAGACTAGCCAGGTAATACAAGCGTTGTCAATGAGCGAGTCGCCCAGGAACTCCAAGCGCTGGTAGGAGGGTACTTTCTCGAATGTGTAGGGATAAGAAGGGTGTATGAAGGCCGATCTCAACAGCTTCGCTGAACGGAAGCGGTATGGGTGCTCCTTCTCGGCTTGATTGACTAAATCCATTTGCGCGGCCGTGGGCTCCGCATCGAGATAAGCTGGCTTCTCGTATGCGTCAAAATACTCTGACCACTTCTTCATGGTGTGTTCTGGGCTGGCCACGAGATTGGTGACTGCCTTCACAGCGTTATCCCAGTTTTCTTGCTTCCATTCGTCTCGACTGTCGTGTGTCAAATACGCCGCCCCAATGAGAGCCTCGCAGACGTCGGCAATAGTCTTGTCACCAAGACCATGCTTGATCACTTCTTCTCCAGTTCTCTTGTGGCCTTTGCCTTCCAACATCTTTAGGCCATCCGGATACCACGTTCTTCTTGAGAATGCCATGCTGCGGATGTACTTGGTGAGCTGCAGCTCTTTTGCAGTTTCAAACAGGTTTTGGTTGCACACCAGGCACATCCTCTTGACATGGAAATCGAACTCATTGTCATCCGGATTCTCTCCGAAGAGGGCAATCGAGGTGGCCATCTTGAGAAAACAATCTCCCATGAATTCAAGACGCTCGTAGTTGTTGCCCATACCGCGGCGGAAGTTCAGAACCTCTTCTCCGTGTTCCTCGGTGTTGTCCGAATCCTTCGTCACCGCCTCCAACGCCAAGTCAGGACGGATGTCCAGTCCCAGAAGCTGACAAGCTTCCAACGCAATGAGATATTGGTCTATGCGATGGATCACAGCGGGGAAGATGTAGATGGTGGCCACAGCTGCGGGATGAAGCGTTGATATCCTCAGAGGTTCCGGACACAGGTACACCTTTGATCGGAGATCGCCTTCACGCCTCTCGGGTTCCGCCAACATGTTGCGGCGATGGAGCACCTGCCTTGCTTCGATTACCGGCTGATCACGGTTCCAGGTTGAGTCGGCCTTCGCTCTTGACATCTTATACAGACTAATGGAGTAGTTCAGGATGTCTTTCCTGTGTTCAACCGTCTTTCCTTTGACAGCGTCTTCCGGCACAGGGTCTGTCGGCTTCAGATCTCCCTTAAGGCATTCCGTAAAAAAGCGCCGACCTCCGTCCCACTTGTCGACCAGATACTTGTCCAGAAGAAAATCATCCGACATCTCCGCCGTCCAATGGTACTCAACGTGCTTTTGGACCTCCTCCAAAGCTGCCCAATCGAGGATGTCTCGTAAACCATAAAATCCACCATCAAGCACCTGATAGCAAGCCTTCATCGGGGCAATCCAATAGGACATCTTGGCGTGGTCCTCTTCGTATGTCTTGTTGAAGATGTCTTTGAACGCCCTGAGTGTGTATGTAGTCAAATACTGAACTTCATCGAAGCTGCATTTGAAGACAGACGTCAAAGGCGTCAGCTGGACCATACTCGCGGTTCCAGAATTGAGGAAAATTGGAAACTCCGGAAGGCTTGGGAGAGGTGTACGAGTAAGTATCGCTAGCGGCTGATTCGGCCTTTCAAGACCATCTGGAAGTTCAATGACAGTGATATGTAGTTCTTCCGGAGTTGTACCACGGGTAGCTTCCCATAGTTGCGGCTTCGTCATCATATCGTACGCACTAGTCTTCTTGCAATTCAATGCCAGTCGGGCGTTTCTCATAGCAGGAAGCTGCTTTGTGTAGATCGGCAGGAGATTCTCGTCGAGGTACCCGCCTTCGCGGAGTTGGACACATGCTTCGAAGGCTGCTGAGCGTTTTGAAATAGCCTTTCGCGCACACAGACGACCCATTGCTGATGGGATGGGTGAATTTTCTGGGAGGATAACCTCACAGATGAATTTACCTGACCGAGGGGACACAATATAGAGAGGATCAAAAGGAACTTCTCCCTGCCTGGGGAGTAGTGCTGTAAAGTGAGCAAGGACGCTGAGGCTGGAATCATAGGTGAGCTTCGCCTTGGTGCTGGGTTCCGTGTAAGTTCTAAAGTCTGTGCGATCGAGAATGAGGTCATCCAGATCCGCGTCGTTTCCTTTCAGGAGGCGATCCTCCGGCAAAGCCTCGCAGAACTGCCGCATCAACTTCTCTGCCTGGCGAGCTTCCAGAACAAGCTGCCTGTGGCGTAAATTGCCCTCCTCAATCATGTGCAAGTATCGGGAATTCTTGTGCCGGGCTCGGCCCCTGGACTGCACATACTGGATCATCGTTTTGTAAAGGTCGAATCTGACGACTAGGTTGCAGTCGGGTACGTCGAGGCCTTCCTCAGCAACAGAGGTTGCAAACAGGCAGTTCAATTCCCCCTTTTTGAATTTTAAGAGAGTCATGACCTGGTCGCGGAAGGTGATGTTGAGGTCATTCCCTTTGCCCGTACTACCGACGATCATGCCGGATTTGAGGTGCTGGCCTCCAATGCTGCTGAAGACGCGGTGCAACAGACGAGCAGTGTCTCGCCGCTCGACGAAGACGATGCACCTTGCTTTCGTTGGCCGTTCAAAGTACCGGAACAGCCAACTGTGCAGCTCCAAGACCTTTGAACTCAGACATGTCAAGTTCAGCTGAGGCTCGCCGAACATATGACTGCTAACCATCTTTGCAGCTTCTCTCAATCTTGCTACCTCCTCGTCGAGGGCCGATATCGACTTGAACCTTTTGTTCCGGTGATATTCTTGTTCTCGACGGCTCTCAAGCTTCTTTGCCTCTTCCTCCTGGAGAGCATAAAACCAGAACATGTCCGAGCACCATGCACCGAGCTGAGAGCTTGCCTCTTTGGAAGACTGAAAGAGAGTGCGGAATGCTTCCATGTCGGCAAACTTCTCTTTCATCTTGATGTGCAGCGGTGTCTCGAACGGCTTCTCAAGTGGAGCGTATATCACCACGTTCTCGTCCGGGCGACTGATTGTCTTGCGCAATAGGTCCAGGTTTGAGGTGGTTGCGATGCGGCAATGTAAGAGTGCTTCGAGATCACTAGCGGGTTGAGCAACGTCCACCTTTGCATCCACCGGCGAGGCTGTCATTCCGAATATTCTGGGACGTTTGCTCTGATCTGTAGGGACGTAATAATCATTGATGATCTTAGCGTAGCTGTGGCCCTTTTTGGCATGATGAGCTTCGTCGAAGATTAGTAGATTGATCTGCTCCATGGTGATGAAGGAATGCATGAGGCACTGGGCGAGGACTTCAGCGGTGCAAACAAGGACCATGTTCTGCTCGAAGTGCTTCGTCCAAGTCTGCTTTGACCAAAGATCACACCTCATTGCTCCACAGAAACGCTCCACCTTCTGATCGAGGTTAGACTCCAGAACAGCAAATTGCTGGAAAACCAATGTTACAGAATCAACCTATAATCTCTTTTCAGCGGATATTTCAACAAATTTGGGGGTTCGTCGGGGGAAAACAAGAAAGTCATACGAGGAAGAAGGAAATGCGAGGAGCTTTGCCCGCTGCACGATCCTCGAGCTCTTTGTCGATGATATGCTTGAGCAGAAGCACAGCGATGAGGGTCTTTCCCGAACCAGTATCAAGTACAGCGATGACATTCTCTTCTTTGGCCCTCTCGAAGAGCTCCAGCTGATATTCGCGTGGATCGGTTATGACGTTGGAATCTTGTTTGGCCAACAAGTTTCGAATGGAGAGGGAGTCATCATTGGCCGTCTTTAGAGCTTCCTTCACCTCTCGGTCCGTTACTTGTTCTGCACGTTTTGCAACCCATGAACTGAAAAGGGCCTGTTGCAGACGCTTCTTCTCCGAGATATTGTGAGCAACTCCGGAGTTTGGCAGTTCGTCGTCACTTTCTGAGTCTTCATAGTTCTTGGCAGGGTGCTGAGACTTGGCGACATCTTGAAGGGCGGCTGTCTTAAGTGGTGCGTGACCTGCATCACAGCCTGGAGACGACAAGTCTATCAGAAGTTCTTCTCCCGGCGAGCTGTGCGCCATGGTGTTCACAGCCGGAGATGCAGAGTGCGGGTATGCGACAGGCCAAGGTGGAGATGGGCGATGCCAGGATCCAATGCACTGTGCCGACAATAGGATGCACTGCCTGCGATGAATAGACGAAGTGGAGAGAGGGTTAGCAGAAGATGTAGAGTGAATGGTTGCGCGAATGGCGCAGAGATGTATCTTATGACCCGTCGTTTGCTGTATGCAGCAGGTGCAAGCAGCAAACGCCTGCGTCGCAGCTGCCTGAATTAGCAGTCCGTGCTGAGGTCGGATTGCTCTCCAGGGTCTTGTGTCGGAGAGGCAAACAACTGGAAGTAAGCTGGCCGTGTGACGCAGCGGATGTCGTGGCCGGGGGTCGCGAGTGTCCGTGCGCGCGCATCATGGCGGACGCGCTAAGACACGGCGCACGTGATGATGATTTTCCATGCAGTTCAGGTAGGTTCCTTCTCAGCGGCAACAACCTCCAACACAACAACACATCCCTACCACCCCAGACGTCGGAAATGAGCAACGAATCTGAACAGCAGCCGCAGAGCCTTCGCGCTTTGTTTTCAAGTGCAGAGGCCAAAAGAAAAGACCTCGAGGCTACTTACGACTCAAACAGCGATGCTTACCAGCAGAAGCTCAGCTCAGCTATCGCCACCTATGAAGAGTGTTTGAAAGTCGCTGATCGCGTTTCGCTGTTCAGCCCCAACGAGACTCTGGAGGATGTGTCGTCGGGGGATATTCAGTAGGATGCATCGTCTTGATCTTTCCTTTCATCTTCTCATCTTCTCTGCAGATACATGATCATTAACTACCATCTGGCTGAGCTGCTCCAAAGGATCGTTGGCACAGACCGCAAGGCCACACTTCTCAGTGCCCGAGGGTGCTACGAAAAATTCATGAAGTTGCTCGATAGCTACGACGTTTTGTCTAAGCCCGACGCCAAGCTCTACGAGAAGTATCAGGAGTCCCCCAACTCCTTCTCTACTGCATCTACTTCAGATGCCGCAGCTAGACGGGAGACAAAGATTGCCCGCTTTAGAGCCGAGAAAGAGCTGAAAGCGAAGCTCGAGGTACGTTCGTCGGCGATATCACGTGGTCTCTTAGTAACTGGTGTCCAGCATCTCAACCAAAATCCCGCCGCTTTCCAGAATGACGAGGATGCTCTGCGTCAGCTGCACCTCACAAATATTGCTCTTTGCGTCCACCAGACTTTTGCGTCCCTCGAGTCGATAGCGCAGGAACTGCAGATTCTGGCAATGGCTCCGCCTGCGCCTCCACCGAATGCGGGCCCCACTGCAGAGGATTTGCGGCAGCGTGACCGCCGAGGCGATGGTTATTCGGAGCGCCTGGATGCCCCTCTCGCGGGCCTGTCAAACCGCACTGGGCCTATCCTAAGCGCAGACGGAAAGCCGCTGCGACCCTTCACGCTTCTTGACAACAGACAAAGGGTACAGCAAGGGGTCTTCCGACCAGATCACAGCTTACCCACCATGACCATCGACGAGTACCTTGATGAAGAAAGAAAGAGGGGAGGTATCATTGAAGGGGGCGGCGAGCAGTCAGGAATGCAACCGGAGCCGGATGAGGACAATATGGAGAAGGCCGATGCGGAGACGATGAAGGCGCGCGCATGGGATGATTTCAAGGACGACAACCCCAAAGGTGCCGGCAACACGATGAACAGAGGCTAACGACAGCCCTGTTGCACTGTCTGCAACCACATGGCTTAATTGGGCGCCGATTTTGGTTGCGTCGGTTCCGCCGGCAAAAGGGAGATTGGCGCGCGTCCAAATCGATGGCTGTCTTGGCCAGATCTCGGGCTACGAGTAGTTAAGACAGCATCACCCCACAAAAGATGGGTGGATCAGTGGCACTCAGAGGCCGAGAGAAGCATTCTCGAATGAGACGTTAATTAATCTGCAACCCATGGCAAATTTGAGGATTCGACGTGTATCTCAGCCCGCTGGGACGATGGCTAATAAGGGTAGCTCGCCGTGATGAAGATAGTACGTAGCTTTAGCCGAGGCTCGATCTTTGACGACAGCCTCATGGAAGGTCCCGTCTGGCCGTCAGCCCTCTCGGCAACGATGCTGCGCCCAGTTTGATTGATGGTCCCCTGAAGGCTCAGAATCCCTGATCGCCCGGCCGTTCGCGCACCGCAATAACAGTCGCGTGGGGTCGCTTTCTTATCTCGACGGCGTCATTATCATCGACTTACCACATGCGTTATGAGCAATGCTTGCAACGGTAGTCTGATGGGGCGCGGATACGAAGCAGCCTAAACTAACCACGCCGCGAGCGCGCCGCGTCCAGAACGCAGCAGTGGCATGCTGTTCTGTAAGTGCAAAGTTTTCCACATCTGAGTAGTGGACTAGTTTGATGCATTATGCGCGCGACGACAGGACGCATGTACGGTGTTTGCAGCTTTGCACACCGTCAGACGCTGAAGAGAGGGTCGCCATGCGGTGCACCCCGATGGGCCGGGGGAGCTTAAGATCCTGCCCGATTCTGCAGCAGAGGCTACTGAGGGGCACTGCAGCCGAAGGCTAGCGCGAAGAATAGCATAGGGCATTTATGCCTCAGCTTTTTTTTTAAAAAAAAAAAATCAAAACAACATATGAGTAGTTGAAGCTATCGTATGGACGTATATGTAGAGTCAATTCGACACTCTCGTCCGGACGGTAGCTTCAACTGCCCATGACATGAGCGAAAATAAATTAACGCCAGGCTCCGGATGCAATACCCCTCTGTAGAATGGCTAAGCGGAAGGAATAATAATGCAGCTGCAGGTACTTTGTGCAAGCGCGTTTTAGTGGCACCTCAGGCCGCCACACCAGGGGGAATGGCTGCCGTGACGACGCTCGCGCGAGCGGTAGCCTCCTTGCGTGGATCGGCTGCGATCTCAGAGCTGCTGTGCTCGTGGGCGTCGGCAGGGTGGCTTCAGCCCACATCCGCACCTGGCGGCGATCATCGGCGCCAGAAACTCATTGGAGGCCCAATGTCCGCCGGCTAACCTTATCACTGCGCTCGGATGGACCCTCTCTTCTCCAAAGGATGCTGCATGGCTGAGGCGCCTCGCACGCGGCACATCGGCTGCTAGTGCTGAGGGCTGGGTGGCAGCAGACCGATGACGCTGACGGCTGTCCTGTGTCTCAATGTCACAAAGCTTGGGCCGTGAGCGATGCTCTTGAGGCTTCCGGATGGGGCCGGCGGAAACGAGCGCAGCAGCTTTTTGGGCAGGTCCTGGGGGATGTGCTGAGGCGCTAGGCGGCGTCTGCCCGTTTTCTCTAACGTCCCAGCGGCCGGGGCACAACCCCTACGGCAGCCTATCACTCTGGGCGGCGCGGACAGTGGCATTCGAGAGGACGCGTCGCATCCCCGTCGGGGGCTGCATCTGCATCCTGCCGCCCGCGACGAGAGCAGCGCAGGCGCTGTACAACATGCGATGGCGCAGCTGGGTGACGTTATGTGAAAGTATTCGTTATGGTTATGGCGGAGATAATGACGGGGGGCGCTCGGATGGTCGCGCCCACGCCTGCCCAGCCTGGCCTCTGCGGCGGCCAAGGATGCGCCAGGCCCCGGCAGTCTGGGTCACAATTCACAGAGCGCTGCACGAAACGACGTGAGCCGATAATCTATTAGATTGCTACTGCCAGACGGCGTCGTCACATTGCTTATCAGCTCCATCAGTCCCAGCGACCTCTTGATCTGCCGCTGTGGTTGGCGGGAGCAGCCGGCGACCACGACTCGAGCGAATACATCAGCGAGCAAGCTCGCCCCGCCGACCCTGTCACGCCCACGAGCGCGACTATGCCGCACTTTTTTGCGAACGGCTTTGAACTGTCGTAGCATCCCGCACCCACTGCGGAGCGCGCGCAAATGGCCGCCGCGTACGCCCTCCTGCTCTCCTCTCCTCCGCCCGCGCTGACCTAGGAATGCAGCTCTGTAAAGGACGCCGTCAAGGCGCTTGAGTCCGTCTTCGCCGGTCCAACCGTCGCATACCCGCTGCCCGACGAGCTCCAGCAGACCATCGAAGCCTTCGTCGACAGGCACCACGACATTGATGACCAGGACTCGCAGCGCCTGCACGACGAGCTGCTGCAGACCTACAACAACCACGTTCAGGACGAGCCCATCAAGCGCAGCGCATTCCTCAGCGTCCTCCGCCAAGTGCGCCCTGCCATTCGCGGCGATGCCCGTCTGTCGCAATGGTGGAATCTAGTTATAAAGCCCGTAATAGACGGTGTAGGCCACAAGAGGGACGAAATTGAGGATGCGCGCGAGTTCGTGCTGGGGATCCTGGCCTATGAAGCTGACGGCGACGACGACGCCGAGCACGCCCAAGCCGCTGCTTCGTACACTCAGAAGCTCTTGGAGTGCTATCTGAGACGCACTCGCATGCCGACTGGAGAGAGCGACGTCATTACCCCCGAAGACGAGTATGTTGCCCGCGAGATAGAGTCGCTTCTGGTCATGTACGGCCGCCGCAAGCCCAAGGTACGTTGGCGCCCGTTTGCCGGCAAGCGGCCCCAACCTAATTTCTAATAGGAGCTGCTTCTCTCCCTGAACAACCTATTCGTCCAAGCCAAACATCGAGTCCAAGCCCTGGGTCTGCTCTGTACCTTTGTCCGCGTCCAACCCCCACACCTCTACCTGGTCTCCGAAACGCCGCTTGTGGAGAACCTCGAAAAATGCTTGATGATTGACAAGTCTGCCACGGTTGTTGAGATGGCCCTCACCGTGCTCATCATGTTCATGCCGCACATCACCCGTGTACTAGTCTCTCACATGCCGAAGCTTTTCCTGATTTACAGTAGAGTTTTGTGCTGGGACCAGGTTACCGCGCCAATGCCAAATGAAACCCAAAAGACGGAAGAAGCTATCGACACTGACTCCGACGAGGATTCTTCCGACGACGATCGTAGCGATCCGACTTGGGAGAGACTCGAGCACGCCTTTGATCACCCGGAAACATCGGCTCCCGGCGCGCTATACTACTTTACCTTCATTTATGGACTCTTTCCCGTCAATCTCATGAGCTACGTTCGTAAGCCTAGGAGGTTCCTGAAGAACATCAACTATCTCGGTGCAGACGACCTGGTTCTGGATCCTGAGGCTATTCGACGTCGCACCGAGCCTTTCCGGCAGGTCCATCTCTTGCATCCCAACTTCTTCAACATGACTGCCGAGGAGGAGATGAGCGAGAGCCGTTGGCTCAAGAGTGACCCTGCCGATGTCGTCACGGAATGCATGAGCCTGTGCATGGCAGTGTCTGCATCTTTAGATGACCCCGGTCCACCGCCAACCGCCAAGCTACCCGATCTCCCGCAGCCAACCGCACGGCCCGCCCATGTCTCTTTAGTTCCAACTGAAGATATACCTCCACTAGACGAGGACGGAACAACTTCTCCAACAGACGGAAAGCCCAGCAGCAGTTGGCGAAACACTCAATCTACCACTTTGACAAATCCCTCCTCCAAGGATTTTGCGCATCCTAGGAAGCTTTCTCCCCAGCCTCTTGGTGCTAGTCCTGATAGTCCTACCTTACCAGGAGCTACAGTTCCACAGCTTGCTGAAAAGGAGCAACCACAGAACCTGGAAACGTCTTCAGCCCTTCTTGCTTCACCTCGGCTTGAAGCATTTACGCAAACACTCTCTGCAAACCACTATCCGCTCTCACATACACACGCTCGGCTTGCGCAAAACCTTGCAACCCTGCAACGAGAGGTCATGCTATTGCGCAACGACCTGAACTTCGAACGGTACCTGAAGGCGCAGCATCTATCCCACATCGGCCAACTTCAGCGGAGACATATCAAGGAAGCCACAGTTGAGGCGGAAACGCAAAATCTAATCAACACCAACAGAACGCTAAAGGCCAAGCTGCAAAAGGCGAATGAGCTCTACGCACAGCTGAAGAAGGAGACGATGACCGGCAGGAATCAGTCAAAGAAGTGGGAGGGTGAACTGGGCTCGAAGCTCAAGACCTTCCGCGACGAGCAAAAGCAGTGGCACTCCGAGGAAGAGTTGTTCAAGGCAAAACTTGCCAGGGCGGAGAAAGATTGCGAACGTCTCCGGAGACTTCTTGTCGAGGCGGAAGCAAGGGAACTGAATTCAAAGCAAAACCTCAAGTCCATCGAAGTGGAGTTGGAAGAAATGGGCACGCTGAAACAGGAGATCGAAAGCTTGCAGGCGAGGCTGCGCGACTTCGAGCTCAGGGAGCTTGACTTCGAACACGCAAAGGATGAGCAAGAAATGCTGCGCAATGAGCTCAAGTTGGCCAACATGAAGCTCGACAGCCAAGACGCTGAACGGAACAGAATTGCTAGGGCGTATGACCGCAAGTTTGCCCAGATCGAATCTCGCCAACCGGTCGACATTGACACGAAGCACGACCCCACTCAGCTTCCTGCATCAGTGCAGCAGATGATTGACTCGGCTCTTGCTGCAAGCCATTCCAAATTCAACCAACTGAGGAAGACGCACAACCGCCTCCTCCACCGCTTCACTGAACTGGAGATGAAATGTCAAGCTCTTGAGGCTGAGGTGTCGTACGCAAGAGGTCGCACAGGCGGGAATGGCCATGGAAGCCACGACGCACACAGCCCCATCGATGAGCATTCTTCCAGCGGGTTCATCAGAAAGCCTAGCACCGCAGGAAGCGGTAGCATCGCCAGCAGTAGAGGGGCAAGTTTCGCGAACCGCTACGGCCCCAGAACTTACGCCGAGCCACTGCGGATGGATGTGCGCAGCGATGATGAGTTTGATGATGACTACAGCGAGTTCAACTACCCGACCTCCTCATTCTCGGGATACGGTCACCGGCCTTTCACAGCACGTCCCGAGCGCAGCGAGTCGCTTCCAACCAGAACATTCCATCCTATGGACACACTGGGCCCCACATCTGAGCCGCAGTCTCCCACTGATACCATACATGCGCCTCGGTTCCACGCGTTCAATCCTACGGAGCCGCTCGGCTCATCCGATGGCCGTAGTACATTCAGCGCCAATACGAATGGCAGCGGCAGCGATAAGGACAACAAGGTAGCAAAAATAACACCAAAGTCGGAAGTCCGGGTTTATGGCAGAGGTGAGTTCCACCACAATGATTACACTGAGTAAAGTTGGCACGTTGCTTCGATATCGGAAGCATGCCGGCCTCCGAGGGAAGATACAAGCCGAGAAAAGTGAGGCGCGGATGTCATTGACACACAAGCTAATCCTTGTTCTTATGCAGGCGGCGCCCAAAACGTTGGCAAGAAGAAAGATCACACGTCCAAATCCGGCACCGGCGGCTTCAGAGGCTTTAAGGGGCTGATGTCTCAGAACTGACGAGCATCAGTTAAAGTGATTTGCATGCCTGTTGGGCATCTAGTATGCACTTTCCCTCTCCGTGATGGAGTTCAGATGCGTCTAAGTGCGACATCGACTGAGCCCAGACCGCCCTCGTCCTCGCGTTAGAGGACAGTATGAGGCGAAAATCCAGGTGCCAGCCGTATGATCCGTCGATTGCATCATTATCTACTTTGTCGAAGTATTCTCTCACTTGCACTTCTCCTTTGTTGAGCTTTTGTTCTGTCCCCACAATGGGCGTCTTGGAGATTCTATGTTTTAGCATTGGAAGAAAAGTTAACCAGGCACATGGATTTGGCTGTTGGATTCAGGACTGATATCTTGCTCGTTCGAGACCAAGGGCGTTCTTAGCGGAGAAGGGATTTTTCAATGACGGGGCATCGAAATTTTTTTGGGGGGGCAAATTAACGCTATTGGCCTGCTTTCTGCTTCTTCGTCCTGATAGATATTCTTCGTTCACTGCAACAAGGATTGGAAGATTTTGGACCGTGGAACCTCGGTGTCTATCGGGGGCTAGTGTTCCCGGAGCACATGTTCCCATCTCATGTCTTTTGTGTGGTGCCTCAAAAGAGTGAGGCATGGTGCCAGCAAAGGAGTGAAGCGGCCAGAATTAGTAAAAAGCAATAAGTCATCATGATTCAACGGCGTGACTACACGAAAAGTAATGATTGAGGTGCGACAAGCGCCCACAGGCATCCCCTCCCTCATGAGACCAATCCCGCCAGGCTACCCTGCTGGCGCCGCTCCGCCGACGGCACCCCCGCTGACCAAGAGACATGAAGAAAATGGGCCAAGCAGGTGTGGATACTTGGGGCAATGATCTTCACCGCCGCTATTTCTCCTTTCAGGTAGATCTGCTGCCTACTCATTGCTTTTTCTATTTCCTGGTATTGGGTACTTTCGGAAGAATGCTCATGTCATGTTCGATAGTGTCATACCGTGTTGAGCCGGTGAAAGTATCTTTAATGCAGCCTGCAGTTCTTTCACGTGCCGTCGTCCTCTCTCGTCAGCATCTACAGCGCTGCCGTGCTCCGTCTGCTACGATACACGTACCAGGATTCCCCTCCTCTCCGATCATATCTCTCTGAGAGACGTCACATCGCACGAGGAATGTCTCCCGCTTCCCCCAACGCCGCTACCTTCCAGGCAACAGAGAAAAAAATATATATATAATCCTGGTGCGGTTTTCTCGCTACCGCGATTTGCTCGTTGTTCGTAATCGTCGTTGCGCATACAGCCTTGTCACACTGTGGCTGCGGGACCCGATGCTTCGGCGCCTCCCACTTCCGCCAGGTCGGAACTTGTGTGTGCGCGGCCGGGGTTTTTCGGGGACCGGGGGGTTGAGCTTTCACAAGCCTCAGAGGAGTGTGGTGGGTACCCAACCGGACGGATCGATAAATCACTTTTTTTTTCTTAGCGGCTGTTGGAATTGATAGATCGGCGAACCACTACTGCGTGGTGACCCCTCTCTCACAGAAAGACTGACTCAGCACCGTGTGTGCGTGTGTCGGCCCGGATGAGGGTCGGAGATGGGGAGCGATAGGGAGACGGTTTTGTAATCGGCGTGGGTGTGTGACCGACTTTCCGGTCAACTCCGGGGTGGATGGCATGGGTCCGTTGCGAAGAATGGCAACACGATCGGCGAGTTGCGCGTGGGGGCGTGGCATGATCGATACTGCTGATCGGCGCAGGAACAGGGACTTTTCCCTGCCAGTTTCATCAGCAGTTGGTGTAGACAAGGCTCTGGGCTAGATGCAGGGCAATAGTGATCACCGTTGTGAACATTGGATAATTTAGTGTGGGCTATTGAGGAAGTGGGGATGTACTGAGATAAGGCGGTTGCGGTTTTTCTTTTTATTTCTTAGAATTTTCTCCTTTGGTCCGCGACCGCACTAGAAGAGATGGACAGGAAGAAACTTGGGCGCTAGTATGAGATAAGCTCTACGGTATCTGCGTTCCCAATTATGGTGATATTTCTACTCAACCGCACATATCAACTAACCCAAAAAGGAAAGTTTGCGAAGCCATTCAGAGCTCAATGACGGTTGCGATGTATTTATACTTATTGCTTTCAATATTTCGACATAATAAACCCTACTGCATCTTATTGTTCATATTTAGCGATTTATTCGTTGTGTTGCGTTGCCCTTCGAAAGAGAGCCTACCGTTCAAGGCTTTGTCCTTATTGCCATGCATTGTTAACTTTGAATATCTGAACAGGCAGAATTCCGCTTCATTTACCAGCATCAATGAGATGACTCCTGGCATGGAAGCCTTCAATGCTGCCTTTTTCCATGGTGGACATAATCTTCGGGAATGCTTGGCTCGCGTAACAATTAGGCAGCCTTGCAGTGCAGCCTGTTAATTCCAAGGCTGATGTTAGGCGAATTGAGAAGAGCCCGAATGAACGGCTCTAGAGGGCCATGAGAAATCATGAGCAAGCTTGTCTTGTATTACGGCACAGCCATTGGATGGACAGCAGTCTGAACCAATCACATGTGGGTCCTAGGCAGCACAGCCTTCGAAAGTGCGTTGTGGTTCTCGCGCAGCAGGCAGCCCAACGAAGCCCAGTCATCGTGTAAGCACAGGATTGGGGGCTGCATCCTTAGGGAAAGCCTGTTAAGTCACTAAGTCACTATAAATAGATATGCTACCTGTACCGTCCAGCTCATCGTTGCAGAACAGACAACGACTTACCACATCACTTGATGGATTGAAGCACGAAACCTGCTCAAAAGCATAGTATAAACCTCTCTCTTACTCTTGAACCTTAAGTGAATAGCTCATCTCTGCTTCTAAAGATATCCGTCGCCTCCGCATTTTTCAGCTGCAAAAATGCACATCGTCTCTGCCCTCAACAACGACGACCTCTACGGCCAGCCACCCTTCATCGCAGTCGACTATCGCGATGAACCAGCCGTCTATACCGTCAGCACTCGGCTCCGCGAGGCCTGGGTCACCGACCCTGCTCTCATCCAAACTGCAACCAATCCTGCCGCCAATACAAGCAACACCAATACCGATGTTGACATAGGCACTGTTATCCGGGCCATCCAATCCATAACAACGACTACCGCCGGTGGCAGCTGCAGCCACGGCGACGAGAACGGCGGTAAAAGTCCCGCCGACGCCCTTTCCGCGTTCCGAAATGCGGATAAGAACACACTACATACGGCACTGCGCAACGCCGTTTATCATAATTGGAATCACGTGTTTTGGGACGTGGCGAGGTTCTTACGTCAGGACCAGGAGGAAAAGGGAAGATACGAAGAGGGACAGACAGCAGAAACAAGGATGGAAGCAGGAGGAGGACATAAAGCAAGTGTGGGCCATCTGCATCCGCCGGCGGAGGGGGTGTTTCCGTTGGAGTATCCGGAGAGGTGGGGGCCGGGTCCATCGGACGAAGCGGGAGCGGCTGGGTTATGCGACTGGACGGGTGGGACGACGGCAATGGAAAGGGAGTTCGAAACGAATGTGCTGGTTGTGCCTACGTTCGTGGAAGAGGGGGTTAAAGTGGGGTTCGCAATTGGTGAAGGAGACGAGGTTAGGGGCTTTACGTTCGACGCGACAACTACGAGGGGAGTGTATAACGAGCCCGTGGTGTATTGGATCAGAAAGGGGGAGATGGTGAAGATTTCCTTGAGTGGCGATATTGAGGACAGACGTGGCGTTGCTGCCGTGTTTGTGTATGGGAAGCTTTGTGACTGCTCACCGGAGAATGAAGTCACTCCAGCGCTCGAGAGTGATGAGACAGACACAGAGGAAATTATGAGTAGCATCGAGGATGAGGTGCTGGAGGAGAAATAACGGGTGGGTAGGATGGTTTATACGGATATTGTAATGTCTGTAATAGTAATCACGGATAGAATGATGTTTCCATCGCCTCTACTCTTTCGACAGTTCTATCGTCTAAACCTCAAACAGTGAAGAAACGCCATCAACTGTGGCCTCACCGCCGCCAGCTATTAAGTCCACCCTTTTGACGTCACCCTTGACATAGAATATCACACTCCCACTGAAGCCTAGATCCCCATACTCAACCTTCACCTGTTTCTTTTCCTCATCCACCGTCATCACCACCTCCACTTCTTCACCTTTCTCCTTGTTGTAATATTTGAACACAGAACGCGGCACTTCCCATGCGGGGAACACTTCAATATCGAGGTAGGGTGTCCAGTTCTCGGTCCACCTATCATTCGCCCTGTAGACATCGCCACGGGGCACGATGGCGCCGGCCTTGACATAAACGGGGACGTCATGTAGACCGAGCGTAACCGAAGTAGTCTCGCCGCCATAAAAGACAGCGCTCTTATTGAAGTACTCCACGTACGCCGTCTCGTTCGAGCCGGGAAAGTAAACATCACGCGCGCCGCCCTCAGCCACAATGGGAGCGACCAACAGCTCAGCGCCGAAGAAATACTCGTCATCGGCCCACTCCCCACTCCAAGACTCGGCGTCGCCAGGCTCCTCGAGGAAGAGTGCGCGCATGACGGGCAAGCCGGTCGTGTTATGCGCAGCGTAAGTATAGCTGCGTATATACGGCAACAACGCATGATGCAAGGCCGCCGTCTCGCGGAACACAGCAACCAGATCAGCCGAGTACGGTTCGTACCAGGGCGTCGCGCCGGTGCCGAGCATGAGCTCGTACATGGGACTAAACGCAGCGAAGTGCATCCAGCGCGCCCACACCTCCTCGCCCGGCACGGGGTTGCCGACCTTGCGGATGTAGCCGCCCGTGTCGGACCCCCACATGGAGAAGCCGAGCAGGCCGGCGCGCACGCCGCTGGCGACGCTGTACGCGAGCCCCGTGAAGTTGGCGTGCGAGTCGCCGTTCCAGACGGCCGTGTGGCTGCGCGAGCGGTCGACGGCGGAGCGCGCGAACGAGAAGAAGTTGCCGGTGCCCCAGGCGGCGGCCATGTTGTCGTGGCAGAGTTGCGTGAAGAGGGCCATTTGCACGTTTTGCTCCCATACCGGCATCTCGTTCTCCTCGCCGCGGTCGATCTTGTAGCCCTTGACGCCGAGGTCGGTGAAGGCGGAGAGGTGTGAGGCGAAGAAGTCGTAGGCGGCTGGGATGGAGAGGTTGAGCGCTGGGCCGGGGAGGCCGCCGAGGATGGCGCTGTGGTTGACGTCGAAGAGCCAGTCGTTGGGGATGGAGGCGTTCCAGAGCACCGTTTGGGGCGTGGCGCGGTTGGCTACCCAGACTTGGAAGTCGAATCCCCAGTCTGTGAGGTTGTTGATGAACTCCTCTGGCGTGGGGTATGCCGTGAGGTTGAAGTCGAAGTTTCCCCAGGATCCGTTGCCGGTGCCGTAGGGGCGGTCTGCGAACATGGCACTGGCGCGGATCTGATTGTCGTGCAGATGGTTGATGACGTCGTAGTAGTTTTCCTGCGCGTTGGACACGTCTCCGTGGAAGTCTGTTTCCCAATTGTCTGAGAAGATGATGGGACCGTAGGCCGAATCCGGGGGCATGAAAATGTACGACGAGAGAGAGGCGTACTGCGTGAGGATGGACTTGAAGTCATTCTCAGCAGTGGGGAAGATGAGATAGATAGTCAAGCTGCTGCTGTTGAACACAAAGCTTGTGCTGCTGGGGTTGCTGAAATCAAACAAGCCCATTGCCAGTGTATCTATGTAGACGCCATAGCCCGCGCTTGTCAGGTAGAATGGAGCACCTGTGCATGTCAGAAAAAGTCGGGGATGCGTAGACAGAGTAACGTACGTGCATTGGCCCAATTGACCCCTTCTGCCTCTCCTACTCCCTTGATCTCGTATGTTACGTTCTCATTGGCAACCTTCCCGTACCACGGATATTCCCAGACGCCATAGCTCAGAGCATCCTCAGCATTGGAAATTTCTGCGCCGACATATGAACTGCTGACATTGACCTGGATCCTTGCAACAGTCTCGCTCAGAAACTCGGCGGCTATTTGGCCTCCATTGTCGGTGATTTCTCCTGCGTCAGATGCAGAGACGGACGTGGCAGTGTAGTTGGAAATTCCCGTTAGGATCTCGATGCTGTCCACGACTGTCCGGTCGTCTTGGCTAACAGCCAAGCTGTAGGGGCTGGTACTTGATATAGACAGTTCATACCGTGCAGCTGTTATTTTCGCTGCTATTAACAGAAGAGCTGTAGAGCTGCGCATTTTGGCGGGATTTTGTCAATTGTGAAGTGAAATATTTCCGGGCCAATCGAAGAAAAGTCCAGACGGGCGGAGCAGGACCCATTTTAAATATTTTGCAATTCGGTCTTTTACATGCCGAATAATTGTTAGCTCGTGCTGGATGTAATTTGGTGGTGACGGTCTCCCCCGCATTGAGTGGAGAAGGCGCGCGGGGGATCAGCGCCCATTCCGGTTTCCATTTAGCCGGAATGACATGGCATGCACTTGGTCGAAGAGCTCGGTGATTCAAAAGTTGGAAGTTTGGCCTCGTAATATAGTAGAGGATGGCGTCCCTAGTAAATCTCTCAAATTCGGCTCCAAAAGGGCGTAAAATCCCATTGAAGTGGAGTCGCCCGCATTAAGCAAAACAACCCGCTGCTCCGCGCCGTCGACCGTTTATCAATCCGTCAGCCCTACCAAACCCCGCAAAAGCCCGTGCGCAAGCTCCCCAGAAGGGAAATCTGATGCATTACCTCGGGCTCAGCATCATCACAACTCACCCAACCTAGTCATGGCGTGCGTCTTCTCCGCAGTCTTCCGAATTACAAGGTAGAAGGTGCAGGTCGCGCCAATTCCTCTTTTGCAGCTTCATTTATCCATCAATTCCTCACTGTTTGCTGCCTGCACCACCACCGCCATGGAAGTCTCAACCACCACCACGACCGATTCCCCCGCCCTGACCTCCGCCCTCCCCGCCGACCTTGCGCAGTACCTGTCCCGCCTCGACGACTTCATCGCCGGCACCATCCAGCCGCTCCAAGCGCGCGACGACAACAACCGCTTCTTCGACCACCGCCGCGAGCACGCCCGCACCGACTGGGACGGCCACGGCCTGCCGCGCGCGGAATGGGAGGCGCTGCTGGCCCAGGCCACGCGGCTGGCCGACGACGCCGGCTTCTGGCGCTTCGCCCTGCCCGCCCAGTACGGCGGCCACGATGGCAGCAACCTGTGGATGGCCGTCATCCGCGAGCATCTGGCCGCCAAGGGGCTCGGCCTGTTTAACGACCTGCAGAACGAGCACAGCGTCGTCGGCAATTTTCCGGACGTCGTCATGGTGCATCGCTTCGGTAATGATAGCCAGAAGGAAGAGCTGATCAACGGCCGCCTGGATGGCAAAGTCAGCATTACGTTCGGCTTGACCGAGCCCGGCCATGGCAGCGATGCTACGTGGATGGAGACGCGCGCTGTGAGGGAGCGGAGGAGCGGGAAGGAGGGGTGGAGGATCGATGGCAGGAAGATGTGGCAGACGGGCATGCATCGCGCTACTCATTGCTTTGTGTTTGCCCGCACGAGTGGAAAAGATGGGAGCGCGAAGGGGATTACGTGCTTCGTGATACCGCGAGAAACCCCGGGGATCAAGGTTGAGAGCTACGAATGGTATGGCCGCTCGTAGGCATGCTGATTTGAATCGCTCATCACTGATAATTCACAGGACGCTGAACATGCCCACCGACCACGCCACCGTCTCTTTCGACAACGTCTGGGTCCCCCAGTCCGCCGTGCTCGGCCCGGACGATGACGGCCTGTCCATCGCCCAAGCCTTCGTGCACGAGAACCGCATCCGCCAGGCCGCCTCCTCGCTGGGCGCCGCCACCTACTGCATCAACCAATCCGTCATCCACGCCAACTCCCGCAAGCCCTTCGGCAAAGCCCTGTCAGCCAACCAAGCCGTGCAGTTCCCGCTCGTCGAGCTGGCCACGCAGGCCGAGATGCTCCGCCTGCTCATCCGCGCCACGGCCGCCGAGATGGACCAGATGCCGCCGGGCACCGACGACGTCGAGACCAAGCTCAGCCACAAGGTCGCCATGTGTAACTACTTTGCCAACCGCCTGTGCACCGACGCCGCCGACCGCGCCATCCAGGTCCACGGCGGCATGGGCTACAGCCGCCACCTGCCCTTTGAGCACATCTGGCGCCACCACCGCCGCTACCGCATCACCGAGGGCAGCGAGGAGATCCAGATGCGCAAGGTCGCTATGCACCTCTTCGGTCTCGGTAGTAGCGGGAAGAAGGAGGTGAAACTGTGAAAGGGAATAATAAAAATCGGAGGCAGGGGAACGTGGCTGTCGATAAAAAAAAAAGGAGGCGGTGAGACATATTGTCTCGTAAGGCGGGATGGTCCGTCGAGGAATTTGTGGAAAGTCAGATCACCAGTGGAGGCAAAAAAAAATGGAATGAGATCTCACTCAGGTTTCACCCGCCGTCGATATCGCCTTCAGGGGACCTTCTGTCCGACTGGCACTGGAAACCTTGCCAGCACGTGTACCAACCACGGCCAATATATTGTTCGGGCGTTTTAGTTAAAGTGTTCATGCTTATCGGGACTGGATTGAATAAAACGTGTGTAGAAATTCTTTTATCTATTGGTACGCATTTTTTTTAATCTGTTCCAAATTAAGTGCAGAAGAAACCGCCTGAAGTATTTTCAGATAAAATCGTTAAAGCTTCTTTCTAAAAAGTTCAGAAGCATCTAGATTCGAAGCCTTAAACTCTAAGTTAACCATCACCGCAAGATAAGCTGCGCTAATATTAGAGCTCGCCTGCAAATCCAGCTAGCTATCACAACGACACGTCTGTGATATGCAAAAAAAAAAAAAAAAACGCGTCATGGCCCTCCCAAATTCTGGATGGTTATACACTAGCTAGCAGTGACAACAACTAGAAAAACGGAAAAACAAAATCCGCCACTGCCGCGCTTGCTTGCTTTCCACCAACTCGGATACTACGGCACACAACACAAGAGTGACAAAGTCAAGGATTTTGCTTATCTCCGTTACCGAAGCTTGCTGCCCATGCCACACACACACACACACCACTTGCTTCCCGCCCCCCGTCGGACGACAGCTTTCAGTGCCTTTTTCGCCACGGAAGAGTCGGCCCCAATCCCCATCATCATCACCCCATGCAGGCCCTGAATCCTGATAGGCACTAATGTAAGGGGATTGAAAACGCCTTGGAAAGCAAGAATGCGGGAGGGGCGGGCCGTCTGATGGAATGCGGGCGCGGAAATGAGAGAGCCTCGGTGGCGAGTGGCGGGGAATGTAAGAGATAGATGGAGGATGCGGGGGAGAGCGGCGGCGGCGGGCGGAGCGGAGCAAGGGGGGGAGGGAGGAGGTGTGACGGAGGGACATTAGGGGAATGAGGGTGGAGAAAGAGGTAGCGGGGAGGCGGGGTGGAAAGGAATTCTCGTCGTATCACCCACCCGGGAGAGGGGAGGCCAACTCGTGTCACACTCGGGTGGCGGATGGATTTGGATTTTGACAAACAGGGGAATGGTGGATTTGGGGATCGGGAGTGTGACGGGGAAAGCCGTGGGGTGTGTGTGTGATGAGAGAGATCCAAAGGTCGAGAAGACATGCGGTGGATTGACGCCGTGCTACGCTGATTTTCTTCGTACAACAGACACGCAACCAAGAACAGCGGTGGGCCTGGGCAGCAATGCTGGGCTCATCAGTATGCACAAAGCTCCATTCGGACGTTTCTTCAGGGGCAAAGGACAGGCGAACGAAGCAAGGACAGATCTGACTTCCAGACGAGTACAACACGATCGTGTTGCCACGCCGTGTGACCGCAGAAAAGTAAGCTTATCTAGTTACTTTGGGTTATTCTTCATTTGTGAGTTGCGTGATTTCTGCAGCTGTCGCCTGCCTCTTTCGATATTCTGTAGGTACGGTTGTCCCCTGCATGATGGATTCCAGGCTTTCTCTTGTCGATCCGCAATGGGTCAAGGTAGGTTTTTCCCGTGGCCGGGAACAGCGTCCTTCCCTCGACAAGCCCGCTGTTATGAGACTTTTGTCGGTGCTCAACCCAAGCTCACCCCTCCCTCACTGATCATGACTCCATCCCCAGCACCCCGTTCTCCCAAAGCCTTGGCCACCGGACTGTCAGCCCAGGCCCCCATGCTTGCATCCACCCCACCACTTGCATGGACTGGGGAGGCACCTGAACTGCTTGTAGTTGCCTTGTTATCCTGCGCTTCTTCCTGCTTCTTGTCTGCTGCAGCGGGCTTAGTCATATTCTTTCTTTCCAGCGCCTGAGTATGCGTCATGTATGATGAGAAACGCAAAGTCGCGAGAATCGCGACGGCGACAACGACAAGAGCAGTGACAGCGCGGCGCGTGATGATCCAACGGAGACCTTCCACCTCAGAACGCGCGTCAGAATTCAGCGCGACGGTGATCTTGTAGTTCAGCTCTTGGATCTGGGTTCATGTCAGTCGTCAAGTCACAGACACTAGAGGTCCAGCATACCTTGCTCTCCATCGTCTTCTGCTCCATCCTAACGGCCATCTTCCTGTCGTCAAACATGCCCTTGACCTCCTCCCTCAGATGACTCGTATCCTGGCCCAGCCTCTGCCCCAAGATGTCCACCTCGTGCTGCAATTGGTTTCGCTGGGTACTCATCCTCTCGTTCTCCGCCTTCCTGTTATTCCCTACCTCAGTGCGCAGCTCCGAGCACGCCGCGCGGAACAGGTACGTCTCGTTCTCCACATCCGACTTGCCCACCAGGCCGGCGCGCGCGAGTTCGACATTGTCATTGAGCTGCGCGCGGATCGCCTTCATCAACGACACGCTCTGCTCCTCGGTGAAGCCCGACGCCGTCAGCTGCTTGACTAGCGACCATGTGTCGAAGAAGTGTATGTAGCGCGGCGTCGTCAGGTGCACCGGCCGCGACGTCGGTGGCGGCATGCGCAGCACCGCCTCCAGCGGATTCGACTCGGTCTCGCTGCCACCGTTGGCTGCTACTGGCGCCGGCTTGGGAGGCTCGTTAGGCGCCTCACCATGCGAAGTCGTCTCGAAGATAGTAGGCGAGGCGGCCCTAGGCGGGGCGTTCGCATCCTGAGCGGCGCCTTGATGTTGCGGCGGGTCCTGCTGTTGCGACGGCGGCGGTGGCGGCGGCGACGACGACGACGAAGCCGAAGATGTCTTTGACGCAGCGCCGGCGACAGCTCCAGCAGCAGCAGCAGCAACTCCAGCGTCCTTCTCCGCCGCCGCCGTGTTTGCGTCCTTCCCTCCACTAGCACCCTCACTCGAGGCCGGCGATGGCAGCGGCTCGTTTGCAGTGCCGTACCTTTGCACCGGGCCGGGGGGCTGGCGCATGTGCGCACTGGTCCCGAACGCCCTCGCTCCTGCTCCTCCGCTTGTCGCCTTCCGACATGTTGCCTGCCCCTGTCTCGCCGATCTGCGTTTCACCCCGGCGCGATGTGCCGGAGAAGAGGACGAGGCACAGGATGCGCCTGCCTCGGAGATGAGGAAGGGGCGGATGAAGCGTGGGTAGAGGAAAGTCAAGCGCGGGGTCGACATAACTCGGATGTGCGTCCTTAGGTGGGATGTATGGTCGGTCAGGCGGGCAACGTTGCGCTCGAGACAATTGCTGGGCGCGCCCTCCAGGAATTGGCCCCCGAGCGATTGGACGTAAGCCGAGTAGAGTCGCCTGGAGGGGGGCGGACGGAGAGCGAGTGGTTGTGATGCAATTGACGATCTCGTCGGCCTAAAAAGAAATACGCGTGAATTGGCGGCGGGCGGGAACGAAGTGGCATGCAGCAAGGCAGGCCCGGTAGGGGAGCCTGGTCTGCGCTTCGGTCCGGTTTCGGAGCTGCTCGCCCATTTCCAGCCAGCACACCACAACACCAGTGGAGTTGCCGCTAGTGTCAGGGTCCAGCTTCCTATAGGCGCTCAGGGCAGCTGACTCGTATTGAAGGACCGATGCTGTCCGCCCTAATTCAACCCTTTATGCATTCGCTCATTCGTCAAGGGGGATGAGAAGCCAAGGCAAGAATTCGGTGTTTCTATCCTGGCTATACTATCCTACTGATGCGCCACCCTATTCCGGATAGAGGTGCCGCCCGAAGTGAAAGAAGAGAACGAGATTCGAAGAGCAAACGCATCATGCCTTGTTTACTCGACTGCCCCGTAAACAGAATCTGGACAGAAGCGTTGGTTTGTAAGAAAAGCAGCTTTTCTACCGGGGTACCGTCATGTTCCGAAACGCATCTCCTAGCTTTGCAGATACTCCGTTGCAGAAAACAAACTCCACCAGACAGAATATGATTAGCAGCTTGGGGGTACCTTTTCCACAGCAAGCTTTTTGTGTGCGCCCTTGCTCTCGTCTTTTTTCGCCACTTTGACAGACTTCGCCTGCTGCGAGGAGGCGCGGAGAGGAAACAAGAAAAAATAAGCGAAGTTCAAAAATAGTACAGATGCTCGAAGTAAAAAAACAGAAACGCGAGGCCGAAATCACCGAACCCCTGGGTAGCGGGTATCCTTAGTGAAAGACATGGGTGTTGCGTAAAGGCGTTGCGCATGCGAGCCTGCGCCTTTTCTTTTGCCATAAAACTCCATCCATCAAACGCCGTAGCGAGGGATCGTAAGGTAGCATATGAAACAGAGTGTGTATCTTCGAACGCCAACGCCGAATCATTAAGCTTTCTCACGGGTTATGTAACGAGTGTGCATGAGTGGCCGTTTATGCCTTGGTCGCACGCTCTTGCTCGGGCGAGCTGGTCCCGGCAGTGTTGGGCGAGCTTGGCTGCGTGCTCTTGTCATCCGTCGTCGACGACTTGGGCGTCTCCGGCACAGAAGGCTGCGTGTTGAGAGAAGTCGGGCTCATGCTGTTGCGCTGCACTGAGTCCGGCACCAGCTCATACTTGTCAAACCTGTGCATCTTCTTCTCGACCTTTTCGATCTGGTTAGCAAGTTTACGCTGGTCATCAGCAGAAATGCCTACAGCTTGGACTTGTTTCCCTGCGAGCGTCTTCTTGGCCTTGTTCATCTCAGGCTGCAAGTGATCGAGGAATGTCATGTAGTCCGTCGCGTTCAACGTGTCAAGCAGTTTTTCTGCTCGTCGTCAGCAATGTGTACACCAAAAGACCCACGCGAGTGACTTACGAATAACGTAGTTGCCGTATCCGTCCTTGATGAGCATCACGAGCGTGCACTCGCCTCGTTCAGGCCTCTCACAGATCTTCATCATAATCTCCCTACGTTCATCGTCGCTGCCAAAGATCAGGCACTTCTCAACGACATTGCTGGCAAACTTGTGCTTGGCGAAAGCAAGCAACTGATTCTTGACAATTTCGATGATAGCGGCGCGGTCCTCAGGGGCACCATGTTCGATGATGTGCTGGGTGACGTAGTTGCCATACTGATCGGGAATAAGCGTCGGCGCACATGCGTGGAGTTCGGAAAGGATGGCGCGGCGAGCCGGTTCTTCGCAATGCTCAAGCATGCGCTGGATGACGCGGCATCCGTATCCGTGAACCGAAAGCGAAGAGACATGGCCAATGAAGGCATCGATGATGAACTGGATGTGCTGAGCCGGCACGCGCTCGATGGCCTTTTGGATGACGTGGTTGCCGTTCTGGTCCTTCACACACCGAAGAACATTGTTCTCAAGTTCCTTCACCATTTCCGCTTGCTGGTCGACGAGAACATGCTCCAGTGCCTACGCCATGTTAACGAAATCCAATGAATAGAACCAGAGTTCCTCACCTTCTGCACCACGCGACACCCATACATCTGCAACGAGAGGTTCAGAACATGACCCTTCATCTTGCTGGCCAGAATCCTCTTCTGGCTCTGATCTCCGTGCTCGAAAAACTTCTGGATGACATAGTTGCCGAAAACATCCGTCATCAGCTGCATGGCGTTGGGCTGGATCTCCTTGAACACCCGTTCTTTTTCATCACTGTTGGCAGTCTCCAACTTTTGCTGAATGAAACGAGAGCCGTGCTGGTCGCCGCTGAATTCGCAAATGTACTCGTAGATGTCCTGATACAATCAAAGTCTGTCCTGTCAAGCCATGCGCATGGAAATCAAGCTTACCTTGAGTTCATATCTCTTGCTCCTGCTGTTGTGCTTGAACTCGTCCAGCATGGCACTCCTGAGCCCGGTACCACTCTCTTCTTGTCTGGGACCCTTCGGGGGCTCGAGCTGCGGAATCATCCCGGGCATCGTAGGAATATGCATAGGAATTCCAGGGGACATTCCGCCCATATGCATAGGGAAGCCATATGCGTCGAATGGGCGACCGTACTGTGCAGCAAGCATCTGCTGGTATCCGGGGTGGATGAACGCCTGCTGTTCTTGCTGCACACTACGGAGCTTCCTGTCAAGCAGGACGGAGTGGCCGTCGGGACCCGGCCGGCCGTTTTGCACGCTCCGCGAGGGGTACAGATGATCAAAGACTGGTGGGGTACCACCAGTCGAGTAGTAGTTCGTGCGGAAGTCGCCATTAGGGGTCATCGATCCACGGTTTCCGAGCTGATAGTTTCTGTAAGAGACAGTCTGGTCGTATTGGGAAGGGAAGCCGTCAGGCGTAAAGGATCCGGCACCAACCTCGTCAGATCCAAGAACATTCTGGGTAATGTCGCCAAGAGTGGCACGGGAGTAGGATGATGCGTGAGATGAATGTCCAAATTGGCCAGCGCCGCTGGCAGTGCTGAAGGACGATTTATGGAATGGCAAAGGCTGATCGGGTGCTTTGCTATCAATGCTTATCCGCGCGAACGAGGACATGACTTCACTGGCCATGGAGTCGGTCCGCTCGTTGTAACGGCCATTTGTCTGTGACAAAGATGCCGTGTGTCCACGAGCACCGGGGAAGCGGGTGAAGGCATCGGTAGTTTGAGGGTACTGGACTGGGTCGGAGCCGTGGCGAGAAGGAGGGAGGCTACCACTTCGAGACTGCGTAGCGCTGGAGTTTGAGAAATATTCCGAGTTGGCGACGCTGCGGCGGTCCTCGGTTGGAGAGTGGAGGTGCTGCGCGTCAGTCCACCTCATCGAGTCTGTGGAGCGCTGACGCTGCTCCAACTCCACCAGCCTTGCAAAGTCGACACCGTAGCCATCCTCTGTTGCACGACGGCCAACAAAGTTTCCGGGCATGTTCATAGCCTTGCTGCCAAGCCCTTGCCCGGCGATTGAAGCACGGCCGACGGGATACGCCCGGGGCTGCGAAGGGTCCGCGTACGCCTGGGAAGCCTGGACCTGGCTGACCGGAGAGACACTGGATGCTCTTCGTTGCGAGTTTATCGGTTGGGCGCTAGTATCTGCCGTGTTCCATGGAGTAGTGCGACGAGGACCCCAGTGATCTGACTCGGACGAGGCTACGAGGGACCCGGAGCCAGTCTTACCCTCAATCTCTTCCGGTAGCGAGGCCCTGAATGAGCCATTTTCTAAGCCCACATTAGCACGCGAGGCGGGCGAAAATGCAGGAAAATCCGCACGTTCTCGCGAGGCAAAGCCTGTGCCCAGGGCGCCATTGCCCCAAATGTTGCTGCCTCTCCAGCCGTTGGCGCCGTTAGTGTAGTTGTTCGGAGGCAGAGCGGCGCCGGGAGCGCGCTCGTCCTCGGGCGACCTGACAGCGCCGAAATCGGTGAGGCGGGAAGGCATGGCGGCCTGCGGCGGTGATGAGTCGACGTGTCGGGTGGAGGAGGAAGGCGCACGGGCGAGACTAACCTTGCTTTGCATGGGGAACGTAGTCTGTCTGCTCACCATGCCCGAGACCATTATGTGTTGTGGAGCAGGCGAATTGGGAGTTGGGAATTGCGGAGGTGGTGGAAACAGGCGGGATGTGCGGGGTGAGAATGTACTGGTGGCGGTGATTATGTATTGTGGTGGAGCTGAAGTGAGGTACAGCAGGCGTCAGCACACGGCTTGTTGCGCGGCGGAGCGGCGGAGGACGGACCTTTGTAGGGTTGTTATCGTGAAATGGACAGAGCATGTACAGAGCGCTTGGCAGGAGGTGAAGAAGAAAGGTCGAAGCTTGGTGTGCAGCCGACGGAACGTGGGAGCGTGATATGACCTGTCGCAGCACTGGAGCACCCCTTGGGTAGGGCGTAATTAGAGAGGGCTTTGTGCGTGTGTCAACCGCTGCGCATGCTAGGCTCGAAGCGGAATCCTCGCGCGCCTGGCAAGGGACGCATCAGTGAGCGCGACGGGGACTAAGAGAGCGCAGCAGGTGTCGCGAGTGAGTGGAGAAGCAAGGGATGCGCGGGCCGCGATGCGAGGAATCTGGCGCGTCGTGGCGAAGGGACCTGCGGGCAGGGCCGCGAGCTGGGCACAGGGCGGCGTCGGGGGCGGGCGAGAGCGGGGGCGCCGGCGGGCGGGCAGCGAGGCGAGGCGCAGCTGGCGATGCGGGCGTGGTGTTGAGCTGGAGATTTCACGCACGCTTGGGCGGATCTGCTGGCACTAGGTCTGGAGTTCGCGGAGAGACTAAAAATATGATCGGACGGCTCGCTAACGCCTAGCTGGCGCCTTGTCTGCGGCTCTGTCGCATCACCCGCCCGCCAGCAGCGGCGCCCATTGCAGCGCTCGCCCACACCGGGCGGGGCGCTGCGCTGGAGCCTGGCGTGCTGGCTGCGTGCTGCTGGGCCCAGAGCGCGTCGCCAGCCGCGCCGGGCGGGATCGACGCGGGTCCACCGCTCGCTGACCGTGCCCGTTACATCTCAGCAGCTCTGACCTGCGCTGCGCCAGTGCCAGACTGCGCTGTTTCACGGCGCTCGCCTACCTGTCCAGCTGCTGCGCGCGATCGTGTCGAGTGCTGCTGTAGACGCACGACACCCGCCAGCCCCAGACTGTGCCTGAAACGGCGTCACCGGTCTGCCCGCGCTGAGCACCGTTCGGAGATTTATTCAGTCATCACGCGCGCCGTCGCCCTTCTCAAATCCATGGGCAGCCACATGCGCACCCGTCGTCATCGGCCACGCTGCCCGCTCCATTCCAGGCCGGCGCGAGGCTCCACACTTGCACCACCTCGCGCTGCATCGTCCCTCCGCCCAGGTAGCTTCCCGCGCACAAACGCCGCGGGCAATCCGCATCGACCTGATCCACCCGCCCATAGCCTGCGCTGATATAGGTCATCCAGTCGGCGACGCTGGTCTCGATTCCAAATTGCCCTCCGCCGCCGCGAGCCCTCGTCATCTGCCCAAAAGGCGCCGTGCCACGGCATCGACAGCTGCAGCGGAGCTATTCTTCGCGCAGCCGCTTCTTATGGTGGCAATGCCGCCTTCTCCGGGCCACGCCTAGCGCCCTCTCCAGATATCCCCGCGTCGCATGGGTCGCAGAGGTGCACACACGGGAGCCTGATCGCCATCCGCCATGGACGTACACCTGCAGTCGAGCCTGAGGCTGCAGAGACACCGGTGTCCGCTTCCCCACCCGGACTCATACGATCGGCCCAATGGTGGGAGCTGGGCGGCGCCGCGGTGAGTCGTTGGGTCGAGCCGACTCTTCCTGGCTGCAGCTGTTGTTGAGCGCGACGATTGGCCTCAGGCACCTGACTGGCGAGGTGTATGACTTGCTTCCACCATGTCACCCTACCGACATCCTTCCGACGAACGCAGGAATCGGGATCGTGCGACGCGCTGATTCGGCGGAGGACCAGCGCGGCGTTTCCAGTCAGTTTCGGGGCGCCGACGGGCGCCAGAGCCGTGAAGGGAACTGCTTGGCCGCGCAGATTGGCAGGGTCCGTTCTGATATTCGGGGAGCCAAGCGCCGGGGGGAATGCGCGACTTCGGGGCAGGGCTCGTCGGAGGCCTGGGATGGTTCCCTTGCTGCAACCCCAGATTTCAGCACCGTGTCGAAACTCCGGGTGCCTCAGCAGATAAGCTTAAGTCGAGCCATCTGGATATAAATTGAAAGCACGCTCTGGGAACACGAACCATGACGTCTCGGGCGCGCTCCCTTCTCCTCATTGCTTTGGCGCACCGTGACCTCCTGAGCAAGGCGCAGTGCCGAATTTAGAACACCAACACTACCGGCCATGATCCCCACGCGTGTTCTGGCCGCGGCCAACGTGCATTTTGGGGCAAGCCGTTCTAAAGCAGGTGTGCAAGCGCCCACCTCTGATCCTGCGCGGCATATCATTGGTGAAGGTCTCGTGCCGATCTGAGGTCTTCATTTCCGCTGGCGCTTTGTCCACTCATAACTTTGTCGGCGCTAACTACCCAAGGCAGTGCCTTGACGTGCTCCCCCGAGTCCCGTTTCTCCTTCTCTTCCTCTTCACCACCATCTTCGAGGTCGCTCCACACCACAGTCGCTCTTTACACCGGCAGCAGCCAGCTTCGCTCTTTCAGCAGGCGCTGCGTACATTCTTTCCTACCCGAAGACGCATCCAGGCGACCCGGCCCTTGCACTCCGTCCAATCCCCTTGCGCCGGTACGTACCATCTGCCGAAACACGCTCCGGCGGCATTCCGCACCAACACCACGCTCTGCTAACCATGACGCAGAGAACGCCGCCCGTTTTCCGCCCCGGTCCCGGATCCCGTGCACACGCCCACCCCAGCCGCTCTCTACCACCATGAACCCCACCCATCTGCTGGTGCGCCGCGACAATGATGCGAATGAATCGACGCTCACGCCTACCATGGTCAACCTCTTGATCGCGCTGCTGGTCCTGGTCGGAGTCGCGCTCATTTCCGTCGTCGCGCTCTTCTGGCTGCGCCGCGCGCGCAACCAGAAGAAGAAGTCGGAGCTGCCCATGTACAACGAGGAACGCCCCACGTCGCGCGTGTCGTCGCATCACCGCAGTCTGACCATCACCACGGCGCCTCCGTACAGCAACCGCGGCTCCGCTGTGTATGTCTACAACGAGAAGGAGACGTTTATGAACGAGCAACGCAGCCCCGACAGCCCGGTGCCCGAGATCCGCATCACGTTCCCCGAGGAAGTCGACGACAAGGGCAACAAGCAGTCCGGAAAGGTTGTTGTGGTCCGCGTTGGCGACCACAGCGTGGGTCTCGAGCCGCTGCACGAAGAGCAGCTCCCGCCCTACCAGAAGGACGAAAATGACCGCTTCCAGTCTCTTGATCTCGAGCGCATTGGTGGCCTTAAGGAGAAAACCAACGAGAAGAACGAGTACTCGATCTAGAAGGCACGCGCCGCCGCACGTTTCCAGATGTAGTCCCAGCCAAGCTCCGTACTCTGGAATTCAACGCACCGTCCCAAAAAATCCAGCAACCAACCCTCACGCCTCTGGCTACGACTGATTGTTTTCTTTTCATGATGATTTCTGTACAGATTCCCTGGCAGTCTGTGTCCTAGCCACCGGTTATTTTTTATTGTTTTATCCCCACTGCTATCCATCACGCGCACGGCAACCTGCAGTGTTGGCGATGTTCGGGGAGGAGAAGCTCTGGAGCTCAACCTGCGCGAGGCTCAGCCTCTGCTACATTCTGAGGCGCCTGGCATAATAGTCAACGCGCAATGCCTGGATAGTCTTGCTTGGGACTAGGGTCCCCCGTTTATAGTTTCTATTCTGTAATGTATGATAACCTCTATCATACCCAGTCGCTTGCTCTGGGGCTGTTGGGGATGGGTATGCGATCATCATTCTGTGCACGCCGCTCGTATCGTCGTCGTACGCGTGAGGCGGTTTACCAATTTTGGGTCGCGGCAGCAACAAGCGGCGGGCGAATCAGACAGCAGCGCGTATGTGATGATGTTGCATGGGCCAGGGGGAGCTCCCTGGAGCCGATCGTTTTCCGACCATCATTCTTCCCACGCCGCCGCACCGTTCCCCGTCATCCCCACCTCACCGCCCAATGCCCACGCCGCAGACATCCGTTCTAAGCGCCAATGGAGGACGGTAAGCTCGAAGGCATCGCCGCCCAACTCGCCGCTGCCAAGGCGCAGCAGGAGCGCGACGAGGCCCAAGGCCTGCGCCCCAATTCCGCCGAGGCCAAGATAGCCAACAAGCGCCGCGAGCTGCAATTCAAGTCCTCGCACAGCCTGCTTGTTGCATTTTTCTTCCTGATCGGGTGAGTCCTGCTTGACGACGCAAACTCGGACGACGCTGACGTGCCACAGCCTGTTGCACGTCCTTGGAATCTACCTCTTCACTAGCGGCTTCCTCCTCACGCGCCTCGTCCTAGACCACAAGTCCGAATGCGCCATTCCCCCGGCCGAATTGCCCGGTGGCTTCACCCCAGGCTCTCCTGAGAAGGGCTGCTGGCACCCGAAGACATTCAACAAGGCCGTCGTCATTATCGTCGATGCGCTCCGCTACGATTTCACCGTTCCCTTCCAGCCCAAGGAAGGCGACTCCGAGCCGCACCATTTCCACAATGCCATCCCCATCTTCTACGAGATTGCTTCCAAGGAGCCGAACAATGCTTTCCTGCTGCCATTCATCTCGGATCCGCCAACAACTACTCTGCAGAGGCTGAAGGGCTTGACAACTGGCACTCTCCCGACCTTCATTGATGCGGGCTCGAATTTCGCTGGGACGGCCATTGAGGAGGACAATTTGATCGCGCAGCTGAGAAATGCGAGCAAGAACATTGTGCATCTGGGTGATGACACTTGGCACTCGTTGTTCCCCGGCTACTTCGATCCGGAGCTTACTCGGCCATACGATTCGTTCAACGTGTGGGATCTGCATACAGTCGACAATGGAGTTACCGAGCACCTGTTCCCCTATCTTCAGCCGGGACATGCCGCGAAATGGGACGTTCTGATCGGACACTACCTCGGTGTCGATCACGCTGGGCACCGCTATGGACCTGACCATCCCGCTATGACTGCCAAGCTCCAGGAGATGAACGACGTCTTCCGCAGGGTGATCAAGGCCATTGACGACGACACCCTTCTTGTCGTCATGGGAGACCATGGGATGGATTCCAAGGGTGACCACGGCGGCGAGTCGGAAGACGAGGTTGAGGCGGCGCTCTGGATGTACTCGAAGAAGGGCATTTTTGGAAGGAGCTCTGCGGAGTTTGTCACGCCCCCTGCGACTGCGAAGGAAAGGCCGCTTGCTCAGATTGATCTCGTCCCTACGCTGTCTCTTCTCCTTGGGTTGCCTATTCCGTTCAATAATTTGGGCAAACCTATCGAAGAAGCCTTCATTGGTAGCCGTGGCGACGATTTCCATAACCTCGCCGTTGTCAATAGGCTAGCAGCAGCCCAAATCCACCGCTATCAGCGCGAATATGCTTTGGCCAAAGGCATCGACGAGGCTGGTGAACTGCCTCGTCTCACGCTTTGGAATGCCGCCAACAAGGCATGGGAGACGGTCAGACAGACCAAACGGCCGACGCCAGTTCACTGGAGGCAGGCTTATGACAAGTTTGCGAACTACCAGAAGCTCACGTTGAGCAGATGCCGTAGCCTGTGGGCAGAGTTCCATATTGTCAGCATGATCCAGGGTATCGGCATCCTCATAGGCTCTCTTGCCATACTTGCCATCTACGGCCGCGGCATTGAAGGTGACAACATCGATTTGACCCCTCTCCTTCTCTTCCGGGGCGTGAGTGGCTTCGTCTTCGGTGGAGCTGCTGGTGCTGCGGTGGGATATCTCATCCCATTCTTTGAGCTGCTGCACTCCGCCATTTTCGGTGCTGCTGTTTTGTCCCTCGTTGGCTTGACATCCTCCTTGGTCACTGCCAAGTTCCGTTTGAACGTTCCTTTCCCCACGACTTTCTGGGGCGGAATCAGCGTGGTGCTGCCTTTGCTCCTGTCTATCGGGTTCGCTTCGAACTCGTTCACCATCTGGGAGGATGAAATCCTGATGTATTTCCTGTGCACCCTGGGCGTCCTCTTCTTTGCATCCTCCATGAGGCAGGAGGCGTCTGAAGACCGGGTTCTCGGTTGCACGCAGTCTGTCATCTTCGTCGTGCTGACCCGTCTGGCTTCCTTTTCCAGACTCTGCCGCGAGGAACAGATGCCGTACTGCAAGTCTACTTACTACGCGTCTTCTACTTCTTCCACTTCTGCAGTCTGGCAGCTCGCGATTCCCTTCCTCCTTTCCGCTGCGCTACCCGAGGTTGTGAAGTCGTTCTACACCCGCACCAGGTCCCTCCAGAGCCTCTCAAAGTTCTGGTTCGGCTTTTGCTTCCGCGTCTGTCTTCTCCTCAGCGCATCGTTCTGGGCCTTTGACGCTGCCGACGACATGGATTACTTTGAGTTTTCCAAGCGCTCGCAAAAAGCCATCCGCGTCGTCTTCTCCCGCGTGACGTTCGGCATCGCACTGGGCGTTGGCTACGTCGTATACTCGTGGTGCACCGCTCTCCTCAAGATCGAGACGCACGAGGCGAAGCCCTCGGACGCAAACGACCCTGCGGTCGTTGCGCCAGGCGGCAAGACATCGATCACCATCCTCGGCTACGCCAACATCCACGGCTCGCGCTTCGCGCTCCTCATCACCGCTTGGGCGCTCGCCGTCATCCACATCCAGAAGCCCATGGGCGGCGGCGCCATCGGCATCCTGCTGTGGCAAATCTTCGCACTGCTCGAGATCATCGACACGAACAAGCTCTCCACCACGGCCGTCGGCCCCACGGTGCTGGCGCTGCTCGGCTCCTTCCACTTCTTCAAGACGGGCCACCAGGCCACGCTCGCCAGCATCCAGTGGGAGTCTGCGTTCCTGCCGTTCAAGAGCATCCACTACCCGTGGTCGCCGCTGCTCGTCATCCTCAACACCTTCGGCGCGCAGATCCTGACGGCCGTCGCCGTCCCCGCCACTGTGCTGTGGAAGCAGCCGCCCAAGCAGAAGGGCCTGCTCGGCGGCGTCGCCCAGGCCGTCGCCACACACCTGCTCTTCTACGCCGGCGTCGCCCTTGCCACTACCTGCTGGGCCGGCCACCTGCGCCGCCACCTCATGCTCTACCGCATCTTCAGCCCCCGCTTCATGATGGCGGCCCTGGTGCTCGTCGTCGTTGATGTCGTTGCCGTGTTTGTCGGCGTTGGCGGCACTTGGTGGAGTTTCTTGAGTAATGCTGAGATCTTTGGGTGGTTGTGATGAGGGAGAGTGTTGAAAGTGGATGTGGAAAATATACATAGACGGTGATAGCTGGAGGGAATTGGTGGTTTTGGCGGCTTCTTTGCTTGTACGCCTCGCGCGGATTAGGTTCCTACGTGTGTAAAAAAAGGCTCTCCATGAAGTGCTGTATTTATGTGTAGGATACGACCAGTGAGAGGAACTATCACAAAGTAAAAAATTGTGTAAAATCTGCATATTGCCTCTGAGCAGAGGGGGTAGTTGAAGCCCTTGTCCTGAAATTTTTGTATAATTTCGAACCCGGCATCTAAATCCGGATGTTCGCTTCAGCTGCCCATGTGAAAGGCTAAACTAGTTGCACCTATATCCAGACAGTTGCTTCAACACCATGCTGAAGAAGAGAGAAGTTACATTTATGTGTGGACCTGTGTTCACTTATCACGCAAGAGAAGATGGAATAGTTCAAAGTGTTATTTGCTAGGGCTGATGTATGCACCAAGCTGGAGTGACCCGCTTCCCGAATGGGTATCATGTACCGTGAATTGATCCTTTAGACGCCTTCCCCGGCTTACGCCGCCCTCCGATTTAGTAAAAACCTGAATGTACCATGATAGTGGAGCCGATTGGCTTAGTAGTGAGAAGAAGAGCTGCCACGGCGGCTGACCGGGCGGTCACGCTCGCTGTCCTGGGGACGGTAGTAGTGCTGCTCGCCGGACGGGCTACGCTCGCGTCCACGGTCACTGTCACGGCGGCGGTAGTGGTGCTCGCCGGACGGGCTGCGCTCACGTCCGTGGTCGCTGTCATGGTGGCGGGGACGGTAAGAGTGCTTGCTCGTCTCGCGCTCGCGCTCACGCTCACGCTCGCCGTCACGGTGACGGTGGTGACGGTCACGCGAACGGCTACGGTAGCGCTCGCGCTCGGGATCGCGGTGACGGTGGCGACGCTCGGGTGAGCGGCTGCGGTCGCGGTCGTGGTGACGGCGACGACCCTCGTGGGAGCGGCTACGCTCGCGGTAGCTCCTATGATGACGATGGCGGGGCGAGCGGGAGCGCGAACGGTGGTGACGACGGTGGTGGTGCTTGTGCTTGCGCTCCTTGCTCTTACCATCCTTGGTGACGGGGACGGTGGCAGGAGCTGCAATAGGCGCAGGCGGCTTGGGGTTGAGGATGTCATCGATGCCCTCATTGGGCGGACGTCCGAGCTTCTCATTCAGGAGCATGCGCTCCTTCACTTGGACCTCTTTGATCTCCTTCTTAAGAGCGTCCTGGTCCTCGTCCGTCATTCCACCGCGCATCCAGAAATTGGGGTCGCGGCGGCGCTCGGAACGGCCGACAGCTTTTAACAGTTAGCGCCACGTGCAAAGAAAACAGCAAGGTGAGAGAGGCGTCGAGAGCGGGTGAGGCTGCGGGCATCCAGGATCTCAGTTAGACTCACGAGCTAGGATGGAATGGCCAAGGAAATTCTCGCGGTGGGTCGAGTTGCGGATGTTTTCGACGTCGACATTCTGGCCGATGGCTCGAGAGCCCCTGAAGGACGAAGGTTTAGCACTGGCTAGCTGCTCGGCTAGGGCCGCTTGGTTTGCGAGGCTGGATTCAATTTGTTTCTTGAAGCGCCGAATGGCAGTAGGCTCCGGAGTTGGGTCTTGCACGGATAGTAGCTACCACCGACACAGACCGGGCAACGCGTTGTCGCGGGCGGAATTGGGTGCGGACTTACCTCGAGCCATCTTTGCGCACAGACTGGACCAAGTCCATGTCAGAGCAGCGAGCGGCGCGTGGTTGTGGTTGAGTCGCGAGACACTGGTGACGGGGGTGACGCGATCGACGAAGGCGACTGGTCGAAGATCTGGAGGGCGACGCGCCGACGGGCCTTATGGCAGGCGCGGGGAAAGCTAAACCCGGTCCGGCCTAGCGCCCGCGCAGCCTTATGAGCCGCAACCAACTTCGCCCGTCGCCGCCCGCCCGCCGAACTCCAGCCACGCCCTCCCCCGCCATGGCCCAGATCCAGGAGACGCCGCTCGACGAGCGCCAATGGCGCAGCCCCGTCGCCCTCAACAACCTGCAATACTTTGGCGGCCTGCACAGCAAGACGGTGCACCTGTACTTCATGGAGTCCGATTTCTTCGACCGCACCTCCAACAACTGGGCCCTCTTCATGCAGCACAAAGGCGAACCCTGGCTCACCGATCGCGATCAGTTCGAGTTGCGCCTGCGTGCTATGCAAGGCCTCGAGTTCATGGTTGCCGCCGAGCCCGAGCGTCGCCCCGATGGTACCGACACCGGCATTTATGTTTTCCGCAAGCAACAGCGCCGGAAGCGCCCTGGCCACGATGATGACCTCACTGTGCTGGGCACTTACTACTTGATCGGCGAGAACATATACCAGGCTGCATCTCTGGAGGACATCATTGGAAATAAGATTGTAATGCTTCCTATCTGCCTTGAATGTGTCGTGCTTGCTAACCCTTTCGCCCCAGCTTGCTGCTACCACCTCCCTGTCCAAATTCTTCTCTATCGCGTCGTCCCTTCCTATCTACACGTCTGGCCGTGGATATACCTACTACCCGCCTTCAACGTCTCTCAAGCAAACCAATGCCTCCGCAAATGCTTCCCGCCGCTCCAGCCGTGCCGGCAGCCCTACTGGAGAGTCGTCCTCGGCCATTGACATGAATGACGCGCCTGCATCATCCCAGAACCAACCTGAACAGTCTCAAAAGACCAAGAACACAAACGCTGCCGCCGCTGCGACATCAATGCACGCCCTGACGCAGTCTTTCCGTCTCTTCAACCAATACAAGGACGAGTTCATGGACACCAATCCCATCATTGGCGAACCTGGTTCTTTCCACTTTAGCGCCACGCAACGCCATGTCCAACAGACGCAGACCAAGCAGGCAGAAGCTGCGGCCGCCGCGGCTGCCGCAAAGCTGTCCAATTCCTTTGCCACGGATGGAACCAAGACCGACAGCAAGCCTGGTACGCCTGCTCTCGCTGCCAGCCCAGACATCTCGGCCGCCATTCCGGGCCCAAGCAAGAAGCCAGCGAAGATCAAAAGGAGCAAGAGCAGAGCCGGGACTGCACCCACCAGCCCAGCCACTCCGACGGCTGGCGCAACACCTGGCAAAGCATTGTGAGGTATTCTTTGGCCAGACATGATTGTTTTCGTATGACTTTTGCATCAAGTGTCCACGGATGTGCATAGCGATGGCGTTAGGGAGGAAAAGGGAGGGTCTATTAGTCGATACCCCCGGTATTTCCCACCTCTCTTCTAGGGGCTGGATGATTTTCCAATGAATATGGGTGTTTATATGTTCAGCCAGTCCACTTTCACTCCATAGACCCGGCCGTGTTCGATAGGGCTTAATGGCTCGGGCTTGTGATTTTGAAGGTGGGCGTTGGCAAGCAGTGGGTGGTAACCAAAGGCCCTTTCTATTTATATATTCAGCAAGTCCGCCTTCACTTCATTGACCCGGCCAAGAATACCAGTAACGAGTGGGGAGATGACGCAGACGCCCTCCCTGCTTAAGCTGTGACTTGGCCGCCACACGCAAGGGTGGGGTACGGTCGGAGGGTGTAACGGGAAAAAACAGGCGGTCCTTGAAGAGCCTGTTTCTGTGCCGAAAGGCATAGTTTTTTGCCTTTTCCCTCATCGCCAAGATGTTTCTTCCTCGCGAGGCTCTAGATCCGCATCGCAGACAGACAGCTTTTTTTTTTGGTGCCGCAAAGTGAGGTCAGGCGAGGCTGGAACGAAAGTTCGTCATGAATCTCGTTGGTGAAGCATTCAAAAGATGCCGTTTCCAAAGAAGACACAGTTTTTCTCATATCTCCCTCCATTTCGAGAGCTGCTTTGAACCCCGTTTCTGATCTTCACCTGAAGTCAAGTGAGCACTCATTACATTCTCAAACTGCAGAAACCAGCTATCTAAATCATTAGGCACCCTGTAAGTATCGCTCACCCAAATGGATCGACAAGCCTTGGGAAGCAATATCCCCCAAATCAGTAAAGCCTCAGAACCAATCTAGAATCACAAACCCCGCCATTAAAGAAACCGCCGCATCTAAGAAGCCCCGTCCCCCAGTCAGACCGGCACCACCTCACTAAACTTCCTCAGGGCCGTCCCAAGCCGACCCATCACCATCACCGTCACCGCTCTGCAAGCTTTGATGCTGTCCCTGCTGCCTCGCCCTCTTCATCCTCTCCAGCCGTATCTCGTACTCCATCTGCCGCTGCTGCATCTCTAGCTGCTTCTTCTCGAGCTCGAACGCGCGCTGCTGCATCTCCATGCGGCGCAGCTCCAGCTGCAGCTCCGCTTCGCTCATGCCGTCGTCGTGGCCGTCGCCATCGCCATCGCCATCGCCACCGGGAGACGCAGCAGGAGGATCGCTGCGACCACCAACACCACTATTTGTATCTGCGCTGTTGTTACCCGCCGCCTGTACTCCCGCCATGAACGTTGTGAAGGGCACTTCGTCGGTTCTCGGAGGAGAAACCGAGGGCGTCACCACAGATGCCGGCGAGGACGCGGGCAGACGAGCCGTGGGAAGAGTGCTTGTGGGGCCAGGAACCCCGGCGGTCGTGGGGAGAACCCTAGTCGAGGGTGTCGTCGCGGTCGGGAAGCGCGTCGGCTGCCGGGCCAGTGGGCGGTGCTGCGTCGACTGCAGCTGCTTAGACGACGACAGCGACGAAGAAGACGGCGAGGGCCTAGGCGAGGAGAACGCTGATGCCGGCGACGTCTTTGCTGGCGACGAGGATGCGGGGGAGATGCTGCGCGTGAGATCGATTGGCGACTCGGCGTTGCGGCTCTTGGCCGGAGGATATGCCGGGAGCGGGGATGTGCTCTGATTGCGCGAACTGGACGCGGCGGGGAGAAGGCGGCGCTTCTTGTGTTGATGGGAAGCGGCCGGGATGTTGACCCTCTTCGTGCTGTGGCCGGAGAGCGGGCTGGAGGAGAAAGTGTGCTGGGAAGGAAGGTATGGCCGGAGAGCTGTCGACAAGGGAGGAGGGGAGGAGGCCAGGGCGGGAGATGGCAGATTACGAGGATTGGTATGTGTGAACACTCTCCGGCTGGGCGCGATGGGGAGCTCGTCTTCGTCCTCGTTGTTGGAGATGGTGACGATAGGGCGGCCATTCTCGTCTATCATTCCCAGACGCTGAAGCTCGGCTGTACACACATTAATCTCTTTAAAGTCCTTTTGGGATACAAGAACATACTCCGGTGACGGTAGCGGAATTCAAAGTTGAAGCGATCTCCATGGTGTCCGGCTACCCGCTTGAAGAGCGTCGACTTGTCACTGTCAAGCGCGTCGATGACGCGGTTGTTGACAGTCCTGCGAGGCAAAGTTAAATATATAGCTTCCTGTCAGATGAGGACAGTTCTGGACTCACTTCACGTAATGGCTGATGCCATTGAGGTGATCAGTCGACGTGATTTTACCATCCAGCGCAAGGGATTCCGGTTCATCCTGTCCAACGCCATCGGCGTCCTGGCGACCGCGCTGAACGGAGACGCGGATGGTACCGAGCTTTCTGGAGCGGTCCATGAGGTCCGCCTTCCTGTAACGCTTTTCCTTGTCGCCATCTGTTTTGTCAAAAGTGTTAGCCCGGCAATACTACCAAACCGACAGCACGAGGGGCTCTCTGACCAATTTGGACCTCTCCGAAACAGAGGTCGCCGTTCTCCCAGTGATCTCCGACCTGAACGGCGAAGTCTTTGAGGACGAAGTCGACATACTTGAGACCGTTGACGGGAACGTGAACCTTCCTGCGGAGGTAGACGTCGGGCTCGTCGTGGGCGTCGAGCCAGAGGCGGATCTCCAGGCAGGTGGCCGTGAAGTACCTGAAGCCGTGGTGTAGGCGCACGTGAATCTGGAAGCGCTCCTCACTCGTAGCCGCGACGTAGCATTGCATGTCCTGCGACAGGAACTTCTGCTCGTGGCCGGGGCGAACGTATTCTAGATATCTCGTTGGGCGCGGGCCTACGCGCCGGAGGAACACCTCGATGTTGTCGTTGAGCATGTTGCGGGTTTTGGTGTTGTCGTTTGTACTTGATCGGAGAAGGATTGGAGTCAGGTGAAGAAAGTTTGGTGTCAGCGCGGAGAAGAAAGTGTGGGTGGAGTGTCGTGGAGAAGCAGAGAAGTGGTGGACGCGGCAGCGCAGAAGATGTCTTCGCATGGACCGTAGCTGGCAGGGCAACCGCTAACCCAAAGCGGAGAAGGTGATGCCATAAGGGAACCGCACCTTGCAGCATATGTAAATACAACGTCGCGTCGTACCCGGACTTCGCTTGCCTTCAGGTAGAATGTTCTACGCCAGTGGCCGATAATGGCGCAAAGATGAAGAGGGGAAAGCGCAGAGAGTCGGAGAACATTATCCCGCATTTCTCTAGACCGTTCGAAATCTGAGAGAACTTATGGTCACAGGGATTCCAGAGATCCCCAGCAAACACCAAACGCCGCGTCTCTGACCTGGAATATTGTCCTTAGTAGTCCAACCTGAGCTACGTCAAACGACGCTCCGTGCGAGCAGGTCCAGGCCCAGGCCCGGGACTCCGCATTCTCCACCTATATACACATTTTAATCGTCAGCTCTCAAGTAGCAGCGCAAATAATCCAAATCAATCTGAAAAGGTCCGGCATCGCACCGGCGAGAAAAGCGAGTCATTGCAATTTCACTGGCGTCTCAACGTTATAAGGCCAGTCAACAACTGACTGCCCGCCAAACAGAGGAATAAACCGTCAAGCAGCAAACTTTCGCCAGAAGCCCAAATTACCCAAGCGCCTTGTACAAAGACAATCCATCCTCAATGACAATTTGTTACCACGCGCCCTGCTACCCTGCACCCATACTTTTTTTTGTTCATCACTTTTGTAAGAGCACATTATAATGCCAACACAACATCATTAGCCTAGTCAACACCACAACGTTATAAAGCGCTACCCAGAAGTGAAATTGGAAGAGAGAAAATCTTGTCGGTCCAGATTAAGTAGTCGTGAAGATTTCGTGGCGAGCGTTTCTCAGCAACGTACGTCGCATCGTCCGTTTCTGTTCATCCCTTCGCCACCGTTCTATTCGCTCCAACAGGTCCAAGAGAAAAGATGGCAGTGTCAAACGCTATTGAATTAAATGAAAAGAAGCACCAGTGCGGGATAAGTGTGATGGGGTTTGTGGTAGGAAAATGACATGGTAGTTGGGTTTACAGTTAAGTTGGCAAAAGCTTGAAGCACAATTAACGCGCATCCGCTATGCCAAGTGATATCCGTGAGGTGATAAGACGGGCAACAGAAAGATGTAAAAAGAGAAAATAGGTGAGGAAAAGAAGAATGAAATAAAAAGAAATAAAGTAAAAGGGCGTGTGAGCATGCGCGAGTATAGACACGTGCGGACTCTGCAAATGTTGGTCAAAGCCTTGCTAAGCAAACTGCCAATTCTAAGTTTATCTCTATCTAGCCTACGGTGCTCAAGCACCACAAAGGCAAGGAGAAAAGAGACAAGAAAAGACATTAGCCCAATGCAAAGACAAAGAACAAACCCGGGGGAAAATAAACAAGGGGGATGGAGTACACTCCAATATGTTCTCTGTGCAGGGGAAAATTTGGGAAGCTTGTGCGGGTGGGGAGGGTAAGTCTGGGTATCTGAGATTTCAATGGCGGAAGAAAACCAGAACGTGGAGATGCGCGGAACGAACAGGAAAAGGGTATCGTGGAAATTACAGCGCCGCGAACATCTCCAAAATTATTCGTCGTCCTTCGATACCGCCGGTGCTTCGCTCTTATCCTCCTTGCCTGGGCTAGGTGGGCTGACAATGGTGACTGGCGTTGGGAGCGGCGACTCGGGACGGTCACTGTCCTTCTCCGCATCGCCCTCCTTGGCTTCAGACTCCGCGTCTTCCCTCGGCCCATCAGTGTCATCGTCTGCATCGGCATCCGGCATTGGCTCATCCTCGTCTTTCTCTGGCGGCGGGCTCGGTAGCGCAGTCCTCTCGCCATCTGCCTCGGACTCCGTCTTCGTTTGCTCCGATTCAGCCACCGAATCAGTCGTCGTCGCCTCCGTGTGTGCAGTTCCCGGCCTCGAGTAACCAGTACCTGGGCGCGAATCCGTCCCGTTATCACCGTCACCTGCGCCAGGTTCCTCCTTGATCGACTCGTCCGCCGTGCTACCGCCTTGGCGCGCGCGCCTTCTTCTCCTTGCTTCCCGCTCGGTTCCGGCGTTTTCTCTCCTTCTCCGGACACGAATGCTGTCTTCCCTACCGGGTGAATCCGAAACCTCCGTTCCGTCGCCCCGAATACCTTGCAGCATGACGGCCGCACGGTCGGCAATGTCCTCGCCCTCGCTGGTTCCGCCATCCTTCTTGTCCTTCTCCTCGCCCTCGGCCCCGGTATCGCCACTGGCTTCGCCTGACGCAATGCTGTTGGGACTGAGAAGGCCGTTGGCCGCGCTGCTGCCTTCTTCGTCGCCGCTGATTCCCTTGAGCTCGGGCATCTTCTGCCCACTTGCCACGCGAACCTGGTGACGATCCTTGAGACGGGCGCGGCGGCGACGATCGCGCTGATCGCGGGTCTGTGGTGCAGCAGCACGCAGCTTCTCCAGCAGAGTGTCCATGGCACCGGTTGATGCAGGGCTGAGCAGCGGGCCGTCTGCTGTTGGCGAGCGCGGAGCAGCTTGCGCAGCCTTGCGGCGCATGGCTTCCTCGTTCCGGCGACGCTGCTCCTCCCATCTGATGTTCTTCTCCCTCGATTTCTACGCACGGACGTCAGTCGATTCGTCAACGAAATAGAATCCACGCAGCAACTTACCTTCCACTCATTAACAAAGACGGCCAGCTTCCCGAAGAAATCCCTCCGTGCATTCTCGTCCGTCGGGTCCTCACCATAAAACGTCAGAATGTCGTTATACGTCTTCTTCATGTCCTCGAGGTAGTCCTCCATCGCTTCAGCCTTACGGCGGGCATCCTTCATGCTGCGCTGAACGACGATGCTAACACGATCCTCAGGATGGAACTTCTTTGGATCACTCAAGTTACCTGAATCCAAACTGGCCTGCACGTTCTTGATGTTGTCGATGTATTTCTTGGCGTCAGTGCTGAGCTGCTCCACGTTAATCTTCTGCGCAGGAATGACGCCGGCGATTTCTTCCACAAAGCTTTCCCACTCAGAGTACTGGGTGCGCACGATACGCTCCACGAGATCGGCAAACGTAGACTCGTTCTTGTCATCCTTGACCATCCCAAGACGTGCGAGCGATGACAGCTTGAAACCAGTGGCCTGCTTGTTTGCGTCGTTCATGTAGTTACCAATATCCAAAATCAGGCCGAGAACGTTCATCAACGAGACGGAATCGCGCAGGGAATCAGAGACACGGACGACTTCCTGAAGCTTGGTGAAGATGTCGTCATACTCGCTCTCGTACGTCCTGGTAAGGTCGAGAGCCCGCATACGCGCCTTCCAGTAGTGGTGCAACTCGTAGGCAGTGTACAGATAGATCTGATCTTCCCTGGTGAGCTCATCCGGATTCGATTCGCGCGTAGCATTGGCAGCATCTGGGCCAGTCCAATCCTTGGCATACGGCGCCATTGACTTCGCGACTTGCTCGGGAATGACACAGAGCTCAGTCCTCTGCAGAAACTCTATGACCACATCGCTCTCGAGGATTGGCTTGTCACAGTGAATGATCATGCGGACAAGATCATCGGCGGAATGCTGGTTGAACTTGGCAAATGCGACGTGGAAGCCCTTGACAAGGTCGTTCGAAATCAGCTGCTTCTTGTCGTTCTTCGCGGACTGCTTCTTCGCAATCTGTTTGATCTCCTTGGCCAAGAACAACTTCTCAACTTCGTCAAGCACACCCTTCTTGGACAATTCGCGGTACTTCTCTTCCTTGGCCTCGTAGGTGGGAGCATGCGTCGCCCACATGGTAACTTGAGGAGTGTCGACCTTCTCCCAATGCAGCGCCTTGAGCTTCTTCTTCGGCCTTGCAACGGCAAGACCAATCTTCTGCGTGGGGGCATAGCCAGGCTGGGGCAAGAATCCAGGTCCACGGCGGGCGCCAGGCATCGGCGGTGCTCCTGGCGGCGGAGGAGGCGGTGGCGGTCCACCCATTCCTGGCATTGGCGGCGGAGGAGGTGCACCACCCGCAAATCCAGGCATCGGTGGTGGCGGAGGAGCTCCACCTGCAAATCCAGGCATTGGCGGAGGCGGCGGAGGAGCGCCACCTGCGAATCCAGGCATGGGCGGCGGAGGTGGCGGAGGCGGGCCATTCATACCAGGCATGGGCGGTGGAGGCGGCGGTGGAGGAGCACCATTTTCGAAGCCTGGCATGGACGGGGCGCCATCCATGCCGGGCATTGGAGGCGGAGGAGGCGGCGGGGGACCGCTGAACTTCTCAGCGCCGTCTTCAGGCTTCTCGGCAGACTCGGGCTTCTCGCCCTCGGCCTCATCGTCGCTCTCATCCAGTTTCTTGACCTTCGAAGCGATCTCTCCAAGAAGAGCCCCCTGTTGGGTCGACGACATCTTGGGACGCCTGAGCTCAACGAGACGCGGCTTCTCGACAATCATCTCTTCATCATCGGCATCCGTGTCATCGTCTCCAGCTCTCTTCGGGACGGGCTTGCGGTTGACGGATCCGAGGAAACTGTTGGTGTAGTCGGCGCGAGCGAATTCTTGCCTGTTGCGTTCCTCGTCAAGGCCGTCCATCCTCTCACGAAGTTCACGCAGCTTGTCTTCAGGCTCGACCGCCTGCCAGACCTTGCCCTCGAGCTTCGCTTGAGTCTTGGAGCGCTCGAGCTGCATCTCAAGCTTGTCAAGGAGTTTCTCGCGATCGAGAATGCCTTGCATGAGAGCGGGATCAGTCTGGCCAAGCTTGCCATCCTTGCCCTTCTTTGCGGCGGCAGAAGCCGCAACATCCTGAGCATCGCGCAGCATGAGGTAGAGCTCTCTCGTCTCGAGCTCGTTTCGCTGGAGTTCCTTGGCACGCACGGTCTGCAGATCTGACAGCTCAGCCTTGAGCTGCTTGATCTGTCTTCCACGAAGCTCCAACAGGGCATTCTGCTCCTCCAGTTGCTTTTGGAGCTTGCCAACCAGGCCATCTGCGCCCAGCTCGAGCTGTGCTCGCATCTCATCACGCTCAGCAACTGCGGCATCTGCAATCTGTCTAGCCTCGATTGCCTCGTCGCGAGCCTGACGTGCTTCCGAGTCCGTGTAAAGCTTGTCCAGCAGACTCTGCACTGTGAAGTTCAGGCTTTGCTTGAGGTCCATGTCGGGCAAGCGGCGGTCCATGGCAACGTAGCTAAGCATGGAGTCGACAAGCTGGAACAACCGAAGTCTATCCTCTCCCTCATTGTCCCGAATGAGCAAGAAATGCTGCATAGCAGAGACGAAGTAGTCTTGTGCTCTGGTGCCCGCAATCTTGTTTTGGATGGCGTCCACGATCTGGCTCGGGTCATTCATATCCTTCACCTCCCCTTCGATGCTGTCCACCATACTACTGTTCTCCCTCTCCAACAGATCCTCATAGTCGATGGCCTCATTCGTCCGGTATCGCTCGATCTGCTTGTCAATGACATCGTATTGGAAGCCTTCCATCTTATTCAAGATGCGCTTGATGCCACATGCTGTGAACTGTGCGCGCAGATGCACACGCAGCTGCAGGTCTCTTTCCGGGGCATCCACAATCATGTTGACGAGGAACAGCGATGCGACGGCGTATTCCATGAGCAGGTTCTCGAAGCCAATACCTCCACTCCGAGCTTCGTCACTGGCCCCGACCAAACTGCCCATCTTTCCGCGACCGTCAACGGTAACTTCCACAATACGCATCCAAGCATCGAACCGTCCATTTTCCCCTTGTGCCTGTTTCAGTTGATCCAATGCTTGCAAGACCTTCTCATGACCCTGGCCGTTCGCCCAGTGGCACAAGAATGTGAGGACTTCGCTGACGAGTTTCCGGGTGTTCAGGCGGGGAGAAACGAGAGAGCTGGCGAGAGAAGTGACGATTTGAGGGTAGGCCAAGGCATTATCGGCGCCGTATTTGTTGTTCATCAAAGCCTTCAAACATTTGACAATGTCGTACTCGCGGTCGAGGTCCTTTTCCTGGGTGTTTTGCGATCCTGGCGGTGGTGCTGGGCCCCCTCCCTGTCTCCGGTTGATCTTGTTCAGAACATTCGTGAGCGCAATTGAGCCCTGCGCCTCGACGAATGCCTTGACCCATCCAATCGGCTGTGTCCTCAAGCTGACACTCAGGGATTGCAGCTGCTTGGCTGTAATCGAGTTGTCCAGCACTTTCCGCACATACCATTCCGGGCTGCCCTCCTCATCGGAGCGGCCGAGGATTCCCGTCCCATCCACGCTGTATTGTGATTGCCTGGCATTTTGTCGCCTTCTTTGTTCACCCTGCCATTCTGCTAGCCGATCTTGATGCACCAGTGTCCACTTCTTTGAAATCGGATACGCCTCCATCTGCCGCCTTGCCTGCTCGGGCAAACTGTTCCAACCACGCTTTTGCATGAGGGCCATGAATTCGAACTCGATTTCCCGGTCATCGTTGGGTCTTTGCAAATGGAATCCAGCGGGGTCAAAGGAGGCAGCGTTGCCGGGGGCTGGTGCTGGTGCTATCGGTCTTCCATTGACACCAATGGTAGGTAGTAGCGTGTGTTGGTCCACGCCCAGGGTGGCGAAGCTCATCTTTGTGTCACGGTGGCCGGAGTGGTTCGAGTATACGCTGGCTTGGTCGGAGGAGGCGCGAGTGTTGTAGGAGGCCTCGGTGGCGGCGTAGGATGATCCGTGAGCGTTCGGAGAATAAGGTCGTCCGGAGCTTGTGCTCGGGCGACCTGAGCCCCATTGTTGAATGGACACGCCTCTGTCGCCAGGCTGGCTGGAAGCCATGGCGGTGCCTGTAGAGTGTGGAGGAGGTCGCGGCGGGACCGCCACCCCAGGCGGCGGCGGTGCTGAGGGATTAAAGATGGGGTACTGGTGGAAATCGGCGCCGCCCTTGTTAAGATGATGTGGTAGCGGCTCGCGGCGGGCGGCGGCTTGGGCAGCAGCTTGGCTGTTGGGCAGGAAATCGACAGAGATAGGAGAACGGCCATCGGGAGGGACGCTGTCGTATGGTATGCTGGTCAACACGCCGGCAGTCTGCAGGTGCTCAGGCAAGTAGGAGATGGGCCGGTTGTTCGGCGAGCCGTTCAGCGAGTTCACGGAAGAGCGGGACTGATGGCGCGAGGAGCCTGCGCTGAGGTTTGATGGCAGGCCGGGCGTCTCGGGCACGTCGTCCTTGTTCTTGCGCCTCGAAAAGAACGACTTGCCGCCGGACGACTGACGCGACTTGTGGTCGGACATGGCGGGCAGCAGCGTCTTTGCTTGGCGCGAGAATCCAGCGACCCCAGGGGGGTTCAGCAGCAGGTGCTGCGACGGTCTTTGGCGGCAAAGAACAGCGCGTCAGACCCTCGTTCCGGAGTATGTTGTGCCTGGAGTCCGCGGCGCTCGCCAATCGGCAAGACCGTTAGGCTGTCTGCAGGGCTCGAGCGCGGTGCTCAGCGCTGCGGTGCGGGCGTCGAGGGCGGCGTACTCGAAAAGGGCGCTTTCTTTCGAGTGAGGTTGGGCGGATGTGCGCGCGCGGTCAGCAGGTTCTGGGATGTGTCGGTGGAGGAGAATCACGGCGCATGGGCGCACACTCGCATGGCCAGGCCGTTCGCCTTTTCGTATAGGGATGCGCGAGGAAGAGGGAGGGTCAGTGCAGGAGTGGTTGCTGCTTGTTTCAAAGTCAAAGGGGCAGCAGCACGGGAAGGGAAACCCTGCACGCCGCGCCCAGCCATACAGAGAGCCGCGCCCTGTCTGACGCTTCTCGGCCGCCCAGCCCGACCTCAGCCTCCCGCAGCGACGCCGATGCGCTGAGCTCTCTTCCCAGTGCGCCGATGATTGCGCGTCAGCTCCAGTCGACACGGACACGGGCTGCTCGACCGCCGGGGCCTCCCAGCTATACATAGTACTGAACGTCCTCCTTACTGCTGGTCGCCCTGAGCCCAAATCGCTCGTTTCCCCGGACTCTCGCGTCCTCCCGCCTCCGAGTCGCAGCCGCCATGTCCGGCCTCTCCTCCTTTGTGAAGGTATGCCGCCTAGATCTCGCCGTGGGAATCTGCCTCATTCCCTCCGTCGCGCCGCCGACTGCCATCATGTCATCGCATTGCGACCCACGGAACCCAGAGCACCACGGATTCCTCAACCAGCCAATGCGTCTTCTGTACACTCAACAAACAGCCCCGCCTCCGCTAACGTGCGCGCATTCCCTAGACCTTCCTCATCCCCCTCCTCGTCGCCGTCCTCCTGTACCTCTTCGTCTCCTTCGTGCTACTCCCCCTGCATCGCCGCTACGTCCGCAAATACCAGCACTACCTCCCGTTGCACGGCGCCGCCACCGACGCCGCTCTCCACAGCCTCTCCACCCACACGTCGCCGAGCTGGATCCGCGCTCGCTTTTCCGGCCTCTGGTCGTCGCTTTCTGCCCGCCTGCCCTTCGCTCTGCCCTTCGCGGCCACCCCGCGCACCGCCTCCGCCACCGGGATGGGGGCGTATGACGACGATGACGACGATGACTTTGACATCGAAGATGGTGAGGGCGAGGGCATGGTTGGGTTCGAGCCGATGGATCGCGAGAGGCGGCGTGAGGCGCTGGAGAGGCAGAGAGGCGCCGACGGTGCAAGCGAGCGCAGGTTGAGTCGAGAGCTGGAGGAAGGCTTTAGGGATAGCAGCAGCGACAGCGAAGACGACGGTGTTGCTGCTGGGCGCCGCTTGGGAGCTATGATACACCGGTGATCATGTACAACATGCTTCATTCGCATAATTCTCCGATTGTTCTTTTTACTTTACCTTTTTGGCATAGAGAGCAAGGCTTCATGTCGGCTTTTTCCATCGCGTCTACAGTACAGGAGTTTCTCTTGCATGAGTTTATCGGTGTGTAAAGACACCTAATTCAACACCTTTACCTTTGCCCCACCTGAAATCTCCACACAATTGGGGTAGCTGAAGCTATCGTCCGGACGAGAGTGTTGAATTAAAAATTCTACATACACGTCCGGACGATAGCTTCAACTACCCATGGGCAGTTGTAGCAAATGTCTGGAAGTTGATGTAGCCCTAAAGATTACACAAAAACGTCCCGACGGAAGCAAGGTACACGATCTGTGTGACGGCTGAGATCTGCAACCCACTGAAGCACCAAGGAGCGCATGTGGTTGCGCAAGCACCACCGGTGAGGCACACAATCAAGGAGGATGGAAATTGAGAAAATTGTTGAAGGAAAAAGTCGTTTTGGGTTCTCATTCATCAGAAGTCACATACAAAAGACCCGCGTAAGGCCGCCCATCCTCGCTAAAATGATATCCGAGCCGGCAACAAGAATTCCTTCCGCCGCCTAACTCCGGCGAGCGGATTCAACACCGTTTCCGTCCATGCAAGCAACCATTATTTATTTCTTCTCGCGCTGGCCGTAAGCCCTGGTGGCGTAGTCACCGCCGTGGACGATCAGGTCCTCAGGCCTGTAGTCGAAGCGCTTGGAGAAGTAGCTGTCCAGGATGGCCTTAGTGCCAGCGGCGTAGCGCTTCTGAGCGTCGATCGAGGTACCCGACATGTGGGGAACCATGGCGTTGCCGCCGCCCCACGGGTTCTTGGCGTAGCGCAGAGGGTGGTCCTTGGGGGCAGGCTGGGGGAACCAGACGTCACCACCGTAGCCGCGGAGGTGGCCGGACTTGAGCGCGTCGGCGACGTCCTCCTTGACGACGATGGCGCCACGAGCGGTGTTGATCAGCCACGAGCCTGTGGGGAGTCGGGTGTTAGCGGGCGTGTCATGAGCATGGGATGAGGTGGGAGGGGAAGTGGGGTGAATGCAGTGCGGGGTTGCCGGTTGCCGGGATTGATTTTCCTCCACTCACCCTTCTTCATCTTGGAGATCAGGTCCTTGTTGAAGAGACCGCGGGTCTTCTCGTGCAGCGGGCAGTTGATGGTGACAACGTCGCACTGCGCAAGCATCTCCTCGAGGTTCTCAACGCGACGGCAGCCAATCTCCTTCTCCTTCTCGGGAGAGAGGGGCTGGTAGTCGAAGTAGAGCAGCTCCTTGCAGTCAAAGGGCTTGAGACGGCGCAGAACACGCTCGCCAATGCGGCCAACAGCGACGGTACCAACAACCTTGTTCTCGAGGTCGTACTCGTTCTTGGCAACGGCGGCGACGTTCCAGTCACCAGACTCGATCTGCTCGTGGGCAGGGACGAAGTTGCGGACGAGGGCCAGGATGGTCATGACGACGTGCTCAGCGACCGAGACGACGTTGGAGCCCGTGACCTCAGCGACGGTCAGACCGCCGTTGGTCTTGTTGGCGGCATCGAGGTCGACGTGGTCGGAACCGATACCGGCAGTCACGCAGAGCTTGAGGTTCTTGGCCTTGGCCAGACGCTCCTTGGTCAGGTAGCCAGGGTGGAAGCTAGGGGGTGTTAGTGGATGTGCTAACACGAGCAATTGGAGAGGTGGCATACGGAGTGGTGATGATGACCTCAGCGTCAACGAGCTCCTTCTCGAAGACAGAGTCCTCGCCCTCCTTGTCAGAGGTGGTGACCAGAGTGTGGCCCTGCTCCTCGATCCACTTGCGGATACCCAGCTCGTTCTCAGTGGTTCCGAGGAGCTCGGGCTGTTGCTCGGCGTGGACGCCGCCCTGAAGCAATTGACGTCAGCAGCACATCACGGTAAACAACAACAACACGCCATTGAGGCATTGGGAGGGACTTACGTCGTAGAGGCACAGAAGAACCTTGCCCTGTTGCCGCGAGGTTGCTGTTAGCGTTCTGACGCCGAGAGGTGCATGCGGGCGCAGCAGCGAGCTCCTGCCAGCCGACAGGACGGAGGAAGCGGGGCGCGCGAGGCGGGCAGCGGAGCGGATAAATACCATGGTGACAATTGATGAAGAGAATGAGGTGTGGAACAAGAGTCTCTTCGGCGCGAGGCACACAGATTATATGGGCTTCCGGACTGCAGCGGATCGTTCCAGGTCAGCCGTCTTGGTCATGCTCCGACGAGCCTCCAATCCCCGGGAGAGTGGTTTCGCATGGGTTTGCTTACCTAGTTCGTCGGAAAAGCGGCAATGACGTCGCAGATGCTTGCCCAGGTACGAGCGGGGTGGGGATGCGGCGGATGAGGAGGGCAAGAGGTGGAATGATGGATGGAAAAGTAGTCCGATGCAGGCCCCATTATATATATGGTTTCGCAGGCCCACAGGGCTTGGGCACAAAGTTGGTCATCTCCCTCCAGGCGCGCCTGGCTGGAAGGCGAGCGGGCGCAGCGTGCCATTTCCAGCAGTGACCCCACCCGTCGGAGCGCGCTCAAGCTTCTGACGTTGGCGGTTCTGAGGGGCAGCCAGGCATGGGCCAGGACGACTCGCACGCTACGCGGGCGGCGTTGGATGCGGGGTCCATCGTGCATTGGCGAATGGCGGCACACGCCAGGCCAACACAAGAGGCAATTGTCGTCCACGGCCGGACGGCGTTCTGCTCTCCCCCGCAAGCAAGCGCTTGGCTGCGGTGCGCTGGGCGCACGCTACAGGGTCATAGCTCCTTCTCGAGCTAGGAGCTTAGGCATCAGGTAGCGCCGAGACTGGAGGAAAAGGCGGGGAACCAGCTGCCACCGCGTGCTGCACCAGTGCAGGGGCCGCCTTGTTTCACGGTTGGCCGGGCGCGCGCGGGTGTGCTGTCCATGGTGCTGCCCCTCGAGCCTCGACGCCGCCGAAGCAGGGCCTGCGCGGCTGCTAGCGGCACCGTCTTGCAGCGGGCCTGAAGCATGTCTGTGGCTGTCGCGTGAGGGGCAGCATCGCCCGCGCCCGTCCAGAATGGGAGAACTTGAAAATGGCAGTCGTGGAATTTCTTGCCTACATTCGACGCGCCCAAAGCCCGCGCGCTCGACGGTGCGGCAGCTAAGCTTTTGCGCCGCGCTTGGCAACCCGCAAAGCTGAGTCGCGCGCGCTTCTTTACCCCAGACGCGGAGGGAATTGCCTTGGAACACCGCAAGCCCTCCCTCATTCTGGGCAAAAGAACCCGCCGACCAAAACTGCCGCGTACGCTAGCCTCGCCCGAATCCGAACCGTCTCCGAATGCTCGATCGAAACCCTGCGTGAAATTTGGGGACGGCGTTAGGCTACTGCCGCTCTGGCCGGCGGCGAGGCGGGGTCCACAGCCAAACCACCCGACATCGCCGCTCCTCATCACAAACGCCCCCGCGGAGAATATGCTCCTTTGCGTCCTGCCCAGCCGAGGATGGAAAGAAGCTCCCTGGTTCTTCCGGTACGGCCAGCCGAAGCCCGCCGTAAATCGGTCGCCAGTTTCCGCCTGAGGCTTGCCTGAGCTTTCAGCCCCCGGCAACAGATCCAACCGCATCTGCCGGAGATCTGACCTGTTCGATCTGCAACCCTGCGGTCCACTCGCGACCCAAACCTTCTCTCCAGGGGCCACGATGCTCGTCAACAAGTCATAATATCGATATTGCCTTTTTGTTACTGGCTGAGATACTTTAACGCTTCCATACCCACATCACTCCCTAACGGCCCCACCACGCGCCGCAACGCTCCCGTGTCTCTGCACGCAGCCCCGCTCATACTCGCCGTGCGACGCTGGCGGCTCTGATAAACACCGCATCGTCCCGGTGCCTCGAAACGAGCGGCCTCGTCCCCTCCGGACGAAGCTCTCCATTTGATATTGCGACCAGGATTTCATTCCATGATACAGCTATCAAATTCCGGAATTCTAGAATGCCATTTGAGCTCCTACGGAGACCATATGGCGCCCGGCCAGGACCTTTGGATAGACTCCTTGTCGCGCTCTAGGCCATGGAAAACACCGCAAATATATCTCCGTTAAATCCGATGACGCACTGCCCTGTCCGTTTGCGATAAGCATTGCATAATAATTGCAGCACTGGATAAGGCTAATGCTCGGGAAGCTGAGACTATACCAGGATCTTGAGGAGCATCGAGATCATGACGATATGCCCTGCATGCAAGATTTCGATCCATATGCTGGTCGTCCTTCTTCCATCTCGGGGCCCTGCAGACTTTCGGCTGTGCATTACATCCACAACCACATCAGCACGCCATGGACGGTACCACTTCCGACATCTACAGCGCATCCTGCTTCCACTCGTTCTTCAAGCTGTTCCATCGTCCAAAACGAGCATTGCATCGATTATCCAAGTCCGTTGAACGGTCTCTTTCTGCCAGGCGGTCCTTGCCATCCGGCTTCACCGGATGGGTTCAAGCACACGGCGCTTCCTGAGGCCAGAGTACGGTGGAGATTTCCATGCTACTCCTGAACCAAGGACCCCACCGACCAGGAGCTATACCTGTGCTTCACCTCTCTGCTTCCGGATTTGAGCCATTTTTCTTCCCAAAGTAATTCATCAGCGTGTTCGACTGGGCCGGCTTCTCTTCTTTCTTCTTTTTCTTCGGAGAATCTTCCTCAGGCTTCTTGCCCACCTCCAAGCACGCCATCAGCTCCTCGAACTCTTGGACTCCTACGATGCCTCCGCTTGCCTCCTTGTGTCCGCGTGCAAATGATTCCCCCAGCCTTGCACGCAAGGTAGGGTCGGCTGCTCTGTCTGCCACTCCCTTCAGAACCTCAATGATGTTGACTGGTGGATCGCGTGCACGCGCACTTCGTGGGACACGACAGGAGAAGTTCACGAGCCCTGGTAGGTATCCTTCATTCGCGACAAGCACAACCTCAAGCTTGGAGGATGATAGATGGCCAGCCCACCGCGTGGCAATGAGCGGGTGAACCTGGGCCTCTGATTTGATGCGGAACACCGCAATCTTGCCATCTGCGCTGAATTTTGGTGCCGTGTGGGTGCATCGCGCAACTTCAGCGTTGACTTCTTTGCGTGCAGCGAAGAGGTCGGGATTGTTGGCTACATCAGCCGGCGTCTCGGCTGCAGTCAGTGCTGCCCATGCCGTCGGTACATTGAAAGAGGCTGTCCTACGTGGCGCATTGATCATGGTCACGGCTTCATTTAATGCTTTCTTAGTGTACCGCTTGAAAACGCCACGCATATCAGGGAAAGGCGGTTCCCATTTCAATGTTGTACCCAGATCGCCGTGTGTGCCTAGGACGCACAGCCAGGCACAGGTCTCCTGTACGTCGTCGTGCAATGCGCTACACAGGTGGTAGGTAAGCAGTGAGCTCGTTGCTACTGGAGGCGAATTGCACGCTGTGACATGTTCTGATCCCTCTGGGAAGTCATCCTCTTCGGCAAAATGGTGGTCAATAACCAAAGACTTGTGCGGCTTGTCGATGACTGGAGGAGCTTTGCGTGATCCCTGGTCCAAGATGAAGATATACTCGGGATCGAGAGCCGCCATGGCCTGGCGCTCGCTCTCAGTGTGAACGTTGTTGCCTTTCTGCAACAGGTGAACGGAAATCAGCTCAGGCTTGAGCCCGAGGAGGACCAATGTTCTCTGGAGAATGGCGCCGGATGAGAGGCCGTCGGCGTCTTTGTCGGGGACGATCAAAGTGCTTCTGCCGGCACCGGCGCTGTGGTACACTGCACGTCAGCATGGCATACCTACCACGTATCCGTGAGGCATATTTCCGATGACTGAAACTTGATTTGAGCCCTTCGAATTACTCACCATTCCAATATGAAGCTCTTTGCCCGTTCGATCTGATCTTTTGGAGCTGGCCAGACAATCTCACCGGCATCGTCTTTCCGTGACGGAGTGAGATGGTAGTCGGGTATTTCGGCACGAGCCTTCTTAGTTCTGGGTGCGGCCTTGCTGCCGGCTGCAGGTGCGGAGCGCTTCATCTGAGACACCTTGCTGGCCGTCGTGGATGTGGTTGGTGGAGACTTTTGCCGCTTTGCCGCTGCAGCTGCAGATGCGCGTGCGCGGAAGATTATGGAAACAGACGTGGGGCCGGACGTGCGTCCACGTGCTATAACAGCGGAAAACATGGGTGTTGCAGTGGAAAGTCCGAACAATGGTGAGATGGTTGGTAGTCATTGTCTGCGCCAAGCAGCAGAACCGGAGCTAATTTTCAACTACATGACGTCATCACTTGTCGACTCTTAGTCCATCTACGCCTTGGTCTTCTGAAGTGCTCTCTATCGAGATTTTGACTCTATCGGAGTCATGAGCGAGGTCTTTAGGACATTGATCAACTCCGCCGGTCATACTACGCTAATTAAAGAAACAACTTAGTAGTGCAATGGGTGAAGCAGCTGCAAACTGGCTGATGAACCGCCCGTGCAGGCGTTGGAGGGAGACAGGAGACGCATAAAACAGTGAGGATAAAGTACAGCTGGAGTGTGGGACAGGAATCACTAGCAAGAAATCCGAGTTGGGAAATTCTTGCATTGGTGTTGCTTTTTTAAGCGAACTAACCTCAGTATTATTATGCTGTGACACTTTGAACAGCCTCCCTTGGGATAAGCAGTGGCTAAGCTCCGCCCCTGGACGCTTAGCTTCTGGCTTCTCCACCAGACTAGTATGCATCTCAAAGAAGGGGTCCGGGAACTAATTTATCTCTTATCAGAAGGTGGATCTGACTCAACGGCACCACCTTGCTTGGCGGCCCTGTCCCTTTGCTTGGCTGCCGCAGCGTGGCCTTGGCCGCACATACCGGATGGTGCGCCCGTGCATGATGGCCTATCAATATTGAGAACCAGAATCGAGGATGCATTATGAAATCTTAAAGGGGATCAAAATTGAGTTGAAGATTTGAAAGCTTCCATAAAAAAAATCTAACTCGTTCCAAATGCTGCTACTTTTATACATGACATAAAGATTCGTTAAGTCGTCCAATAGATGCATCCCTACCTTGCTTCTCAGCATTTTTAGGATACCTTTGCAAAACATCCAGCCGTCGCTTACTCCACATTGTTGGTGTGGTACTTACAGGATTTCCTATGTTTGCCATTTCCATACCTCCTGATCGGATCATATGGAGCCAGGCACACCCAGCAGAACTCGTGTCTGCATTGCCGACATGTCATGTGGTCGCAACCATTGCGCTTCTCAATCATCCACCCACAGCCCTTACCCGGACACATCTTCGCCATCTTCTTTAGCATTTTTCGCGTTGCCTGCTCCTCCTCATTCTGCTTCTCGCGGCTTACTCGTTGGTCATACTCGTTGCATGTCTCTCCATTGTGCCATGGCATTTCATGTTGTGTGCAGAATTGCATGTCGCAGCCCATGCACTTAAAGATGGGGCCGAATGAATCTTCGTGGATCTGGCCGCTCTCACAAGTTGGAGAAAGACACCAGCGGAAATTGGGCAGCTTGCCAAGGTGGGCACGGGTGGCAAGAGTATCGTATCTGTTGGATCCTGTTAGTGTCACTGAACACGGCAGCTGTGTGGTGGTTTGAAGGTGGGCTGACCTTTGAAATGTTGCACTGTCAGCGAGTTGTGAGATGTCGGCATGACAGAGGGAGGCCTTGCAGACCTCCTCCGGGCAACTTATACGATCCCACCCTTTGCTTTCGAGCTCGGCGGCAATCCAAGCTTGGACGCATTCACCGCACGTATTCCATACGTGCTTACACTGTAGCCGCCACTCCTCTGGAAAGTCGGTAAGCGATTTCATGTCTCCGCAAACGGCGCATTCGCGCACAGACAGGAGCTGATGAGTGATGTGACGGTAGAACTGCATATCCTCGCCGGTTTCGAGCTCCGCTATGCCGTAAATAGCGTGTCGCTTCACGGACCTCTTCTGACGTATAGCTGGTGTTCGCCGCGGTACATTTTTGAAAAGTATTTCAGGAATAGGCCGGAGGTCAAGAAATGAGGAGGGCACCCAACCGGCCTCGTTAGTTGATTGCCTCTTAGCGTACCACCATCCTGGTTGAAATTAGTTAGATCAACAATAGCGAGTGCACTTTGAACTCACCATCATCTTCCTTTCTGGAGATGAGGAGCACCTCACTCTCCTCGAAGCTGAGGAGGCCAGGTTCATTGATCTGATAGGAATAGATGGCGCGATGGGGTTCGTTGTTTGGCCGAGCTGGCTGCTCGATCTCCTTCCAGTTTGGCTCAGCATCTTGTGTTGAGGGCAGAACAGGTGACCCGAAAATTTCGAATGATTTGTCGGTGGTAAATGGTATTCTCATTGAGTCAATGCGAGGTTTGCTTTCCAATAATTCCATCTCTTTCAAGGCGGACTGCGGAGGCGGGGACGGCCCTCTTAAGACGCGGGAAGTCATGGCTCTGTCGTCGCCTTTTGTGTAACTGTACGACCTTTGAACGGGTTTGCGGGGAACCATAGTGGAAGGCATGGTCGAAAGACCATTCTGGCCCTGTGTGGGCGGAGAGAAGACGTGTTGAGGGCGATAGAGCTCTGGCTTTCTCTTTGCAAAAGGCAGTAATTTTCTTGCCCAAGCTGAGAGGCTTCGTTTGTTGTCATCAAGCAGCGGAAAATGGGCGTTGAGATCGACTGCAGGTGTGAAACGGGGTTGTTGAAGCTGCTTCAGCTCAACATCATGGTAGCCGGGATCAGAGAATGAGGGTGTGAAGTCATCGGGAGTCTCGTGGGCCCATGAAACGACATCATAGCCGGCGCCCCTTGAGGTTAAAAGGCTGCGTGCTTGTTGTAGTGCCATGAAGTTGGGGGTAGATTGTGCTAAAGCAAGGCAGCCCAAGTGGTGAGGAAAGGGAGTACAAAGCTATTCGGGGCCGGAAGCTGCCGTGGGGTAACCAACACAGCCGCGGGGCAGAGGGACGGCCATGAATAGCCATCAGCCTTGCTGCTCCCTTGCGCGATCCTGCGGGCTCCCCTCAAGGCCGACTTCCTGACCTAAGCAGGTTAGCTGCAGGCAGCGGTTCAGCCTGCCAATCACGCATTATGCTTGGTGCGCACAAGTGCGGCTGGTGCGGGTGTGATGAAAACAGTAGTGCAAGGCTGATGTCTGCGGGCGGAGCAGTGGGGTTCACCAGGTAGGGCGGGAGCTTAAAATAAGTAGCCTGACACGTGACTGGGTGTCGCCAAGCGGGCAGGCGATCCGCGCCGGGGGCAAGCGCGTCGGGCAACGTGTCTGACGCCATCCATCTCCACGCCCGCCAGCGCCCTCCGCCAAAATGGCGACCGCTGAAGCCGCCGACCCCCGCTCGTTCAATTCCGCCGACGATGCTTTCCAGTACCCGGTTCCCGTCGTCCGCAAGCTCGAGCAGCAGCTCCGCCACAATGCAGACGAGAATCGCGAGAAGCTGCGGTCGTTGGTCGGGTGAGTGCATCCCTGATTTATGCTGGAGCATTGCTAACCTCGCCAACTATAGCGCGAGCTACCGCGACCTGCTGGGCACTGCCGAGCGCATCATCGAAATGGACCGCCAAATGCAGCATGTCGAATCCACCCTGGGCGTGATTGGTCAAAGATGCAATTCGCGGAGGCTCGATAGCATAAGCAAGAATTACCGGGGTCTAGCTGCCTACTCGCGCAAGCTCGGTGAGCTCTTTTCCAGCATTGTCTGCTGTATGCCTTGGCTGATTTGATAGATGCCGACCGCTTCTCGTTCGCTGCCCAACTCGCCCTTCTCCAGACCTGTCCCACCGTCATCCGCCGCACGCTGAAGAAGGGCTCGACCCTGCTCGCCGCCAAGATCCTCGTCATCTCTCGCCTTTTGCACAAGAATCTCTCCGACGCTTCTGATGTCCCTCCGTTCGTCGACTCTCTCAAGAACCAGCTCGCTTCGTTGCGTCGGAAGCTGCTACACACTGTTGACAAGCAATTCTCGCGCTTCAATTCGGAGACAAATGATGTGCTGGAGAGCATGTGTGCTTTCTCGCTGGCAACGAGCTCCACCCCCAGCGATGTACTGCGTCATTTCCACCACGTCCGTTTGGAATCAATGACGAGGCTGGTCGATGAAGGCCGAACTTCTCAAGAACACCTTCCTCGCGCCCTGAAATTGTACGTGCGAACTTTGGCCGACACTCAGGCCATCTTCCCCAAGCGCCTCGCCGATGCTCTAGTGCGTCTGAAGGCCCGCCCACTTCTTCAGGATCCGGAGATCCAGGCCATTGCTGAACTCAACCTTGACGTTCATGAGCGTTGGATTGCCGATGAGGTGAGGAACTTTACTCCATGGCCTAGGCATGACGAGCTTTCCAAGCCAGATGCGGAGAAGATCTTGAAGGCTTGGGCAAGGCAGGCGGTAAAAGCCTTCCTTGACAGCACCCGCGGCGTCCTGGCCGAACATGATGACCCCAAAACGGTCCTCCATGTGAGAAGAGACATGTTGGAGACTTGGCTTTCGTCTTCGAATCGTGGTCTCGGCGTTGACCCATCTTCCGTATTGGATGATCTTAGAGATGTTCTCAACGAGCGCCTCCGCACTCTGCTGACCTTGCGTGCGTCGCGACTTCGCCTGGTTACATCTGATCTCTCTCGCATACTTGACGCCTGCACTGGTGAAAGTGAGAACCAAGCAGTGTCCTTGTGGGATCCTTCTACAACCTCGATTGATACCTCTAACGGAGCTCCTGCCTTCAAGCGAGCAATCATTGAGCGAAGCCATGGCCTCAATGATGCTCTTTTGCAACTTATTGCCTCGTACGACTTGTGGGCTAGTTCCATAGAAGGTGCTTATGCCGTGATCAAAGAGATGAAGGACACCAGATGGGATGACGATCTTGAGGCCGACGATGACGTTGATGACTTCGAGTTTGAATCCAAGCAAGCCTTACTCAGCGAGGACGACCCCCGCTCACTAGAGGACTCGTTGAAAGAGGCTCTCTCCACCGCTTTTGCAGAGCTACAAAACGACGTAGATTCTCTCGTTGCGAAGACCTTGGAAGATTCGGAGCTGGCCGCACCCAAAACCTTCTTGATCATCCGTGCTCTTCGGGAGGTTAGCCAGCGTCTTGGAGCTTTGTCGACGGCAAACAGACGCATCGTCGCCTCATCCACCGTCTTCCCTCCTTCCGTCACACACCCTCTTCACCTTGCTATCGCAAGGCACGTCTCAAAGTCGCCCCTTTCGGTCTACGACAGCGCAACGAAAAAGGTGGCACGGTCTCGCCGGGCAAGGGCAAGGGCGTTGTGGGAAGGGAATCCGCAGCTGCCGGTGCAACCGTCCGTAAGCGTCTTCAAGTTCCTCAGTGCACTTCACCAGGAGATGATGGTGTGCGGTGGGGATCTGTGGTCTCCAGGAGCTGTGGATGTCCTCAAGAAAGAGATGTCTGATGAGAGTGTGGCCGTTCTGCGCGGATGCATTGAAGCAATCAAGAACGTGGACGGTGCTACAAACGGAGAAACCGAGAAGCCCGCAAAGGAACCAGCGGACGAGGGAGAATCGAAGGAAGAAGAGGCCGTCAAGGAAGAAAATACCACGAACGGCGAGAAGACGGCGGAAACAGCAAACGCTTCCAACCCCGAGGTCCAAAAAGACAAACTCACTCACCTGCTATTCGACGTATGCTACTTGCAGCGCGCATTCTCCCAGAAGAACTCAGAAGGATCTTCTCTCACGACACTGGAGAAGGAGCTACAAGAGGTGTCTGGAGCTGACGGTGCAGCATTGGAGCGTCTGAAGAAGAGCGCGGGCGATTATTGGCGGAAGAGCTATCTTTTGTTTGCACTGCTTTCTTAGATGCATTTTGGTTCGTTATCGTGAGATACCATCTTCATTTCTGCATAAACTAATATCTGAGTGGTCTGTTGTTGTCCTTTTTTGTGCCCCCTTTGATCGTCAAGTGTGTTGAAACAAACCAGATTGTGCCTTGTCCCACCAAAAAGCCAAATACTCTTTAATCTACCCCCAAGTGGCCCAATTACCGGCCGTTTTGACGCTTACGCTAACGTCAATATTCGTAGTTCGCCTAGCTGAGCCTTGCCAGGCAACTAACTACCGACGAGGCTGACTTCACGGCTTCTTTCATACGCCATGCAAAAAGTGGACCTCCATCCAATCCGAATGAACCAACTAAGCACGGTGTGGGTTCGCCTTGTGTACCGCCTTAATTCCTGTTAGTGTGTCTTCCAGTGTTCCAAGTTTTACCTCGAGGTTGTGTGAGCCAAGCCACATTCCAATCAATCAATCAATCAATCAGCGGATCTGCTTGTCGTCGTCATCGACGTCGCCGCCGGCATTCGAGCGCAGCTGCTCCGATCTCGATCCGAAGCTCCTCTTCGGCCATAGGTGGTGGCGCCTGGCCGCCGAGCGCGAGTGCTGCTGCAAGGTCGCCCCGTCACCGTTGTTGTCACCGTTGTTCTCACCACCGTCACGCATCCTCGACGAGCTCTGCTGCTGCCACGTCACGCGCTGCTGGTCGAGCTCTTGGCGCAGCTGCGCCTGGCGTTGCTGTTCTTCCAGCTGGCGCTCCTGCTCCTGGCGCTGCAGGCGGATGCGATCCGCCTCTTGGGCCGCGATCAGCTCCTCGAGGAAGTCGTCGACGTCGTCCCAGACCGTCCTCTTCTTCGGCTTCTTTGACTTCTTCTGCTTCTTCGTGGTCTCGGTGGTGTCAGTGGTCTCCGTGGCCTCTGATGGGCGGTTCTCCACTTGTGCCTCACTGTTGCTGCTTGAAGGTGCCGCCGCTGCTGCTGAAGAAGAACCAGCGGTCACGTTATTGCTGTATGATTGGCTTGGCTGTAGAGCAGCAGGAGCAGCAACGGGCTTGCGCTGCAGGCGCTGCACCGCAGGAGGAGGAGAAGCGGCAGAGGCAGAGGCAGAGGCAGAGGCAGAGGCAGAGGGGGGCACCGTGACACCGTAGTTACTGCTGTTGGCATTGCTGCTGTTGGCTTTGCTTATGTTGAGGCCGCTGACCCTCAAGGCTGCCGGTGCGAGAGCGGTGTTGGTCGTGCGTGCAGGATTCCTTGTGGCCGTTGTGTTCGTCGTGGCCCGGAGGTGCGTTCCTCCACCTGCAGCTGTAGCTGCAGCATCTCTGGGCGCCACGCCTCTCCGTGGTGGCACCGCCAACATCGCCCTGTCGCGCCGAAGCTGATCTTCATTCTCCTGGCGGTGATCGAGATCACGCAACGCCCTGCGCCACTGGCTGCCGCCGGCGGGCGGCTGCTGCTGTTGCTCTTGCTGTCGCTGCTGGTCACGGATCCGCACCGGCGGGTCCCTCTCCGAGAATAGATCCGGACGGCGACGTTCGTTGTTCTGGCTGTTGTTACTGCTGTTGCTTGTCATGCGTTCGCCGAAGTGAGGAGGCAGCTGCCTTGGGCCGCGCGGGCGGTCGGCGAGCGAGGTCGCGGCCATCATAGTCGATAGCGAGGGCGGGGTGGGTGAGAGCGGATTCATCCTCAAGCCGACGCTACCCATGATCATACTTTCGTTTTCGTTTGCTTCATCTTCGGCGGTAGTGCGGCCCTTGGGCGGCGACGGCGAGGGCGACGGCGACGGGCCCTGGTCGGGGTCGAGCGTGTAGACGGGGGGAGTCTTGGGCTCCTTGGCGTGGTGCCTGTGGTGTGTCATCATGCTGCCCAGCTTGTGCAATGCTGAGGGCTTGCGCTCTTGCTGGTTCTGCTGCCCGGACGGCGTGCGGTCCATTGTCACCTGTGTTTGCTCTTGTTGTTGAGTCTTTGGGGCTTCGGGTTCTTGTTCTTGCTGAGCAGGCTCGCGCTGCTGGCGGCGGAGGAAAGGCGTCAGTCTGGTTGTGAGAGAGCGCTTTGGAGTGGGTGAGTCGAGGTGAGCTGGGATGTCTGGCATCGGAGGAGGAGGGCTGAGGAGCTCAGCCTGAGTGAGACCTGGGCCTGGCGGCGCGGTCGAGGGTCTGGCGGTGCTCGCGCTGGAGTTGGAGGTGGCGCGCGAGCTCTGTGAGCGGGCGGCGGTGATTTTGGCTGAGCTCGCGCGCGGAGTCGGCGAGGAGGGCGTCTGCGGGCTGTTGCTGTTGTTCGCGTTGGGGTTGTTGACCAGCATGCGCCGCGGGGTGCGAGCAGATATGTAGACTAGAACTCTGGGGTCAAGGTTATCTTGATTCGTTTCTGGATCGGGTGATGGGTGTGGGCCTTACCGGGAATCGGCGCCAGTGCTGTCGGCTGCTGCTGCTGGACCGTCTGCGTGGCCTGCTGCTCCAGCTGTTCGGCCAGAGCGTCGACCGCCTCGCGGTAGCTCGGCTTCGCCGGTCCTACCAGAGCCAGGAGACAGCGCAGGCTGGTGTCGCCCACGCGGTGCCATTGAAGCAGGCGCGCGCGGATGCCGTGGTGGTCTGTTGTGGCGACGATGTCAAAGTAGCTCGTGGACGTGGCGAAGTTCGGCACGGCCGAGGCAAACAGGACGTTCGCGGCGTCGATTATGCGTGCGCGTGTGGACTCGTCTCTGCGAGCGGACATGGCGCGAGCGAAGACGCGTCGAGTGGTTGGCAATGTTGACGCGGAGTCGTTGGTGTTGAAGGTGGAGGGTTGGTGTTGAGCGGCCGGGTGAGCATCACTTTGCCCTTCCAGATCTTCTGGCCAGTTTTTCGGAGCAGCTGCCCTATCCGCACTCACATGCGTTCCCTGAGATCTTCGTTCGTGCGCGTATTCTTCATTAGCTATCTGTTGAACCTACTTACAGCTCTCACGACACTTCCGGCTTCTGTCCCCACACAATCCAGAAATTGATCAAAGCGTGGACACCCTTCTTCGCAAGCTCCTTGCGAACCTTTGCATTGAAGACATCCACCTCCTCCTTGGTCCAGCCGAGAATGCGAGTGAATATGGCAAGATCGTATGCTTCCAAGCCCTCGACGGTTTGCACCATATTGAACGAGCCCATCTGCTTCAACACGGGATCTTTCGGCCAAGCTCCCATCGGCAGTTTTACCACCCGGTGGTCAACGTTTACGAAGCCTGCATCCTTGACCCACTGTAACAGCGACGGTCCCGGTGAAACATTGCGGCCAATCTTCGAGCAGCCTTCTATCATGAGCTCGCTCATCTTGATCAGCTGGCTGTCTTCGGGGAGACTACCGTCATCTGAATAGTAGCGGTATTCGTAGTCCTGGAATTCGACCCATCCGCCCGGCTCCAAGTTCTCGAAACAGCGCGACATCAATTGCGGCCAGTCGCCGAGCGAGCCCGCCATATACCGCGAGTGGATGAAATCGAACTTGGGACGGTCCGGCCATTCCGCTTCTACGTCATCTACCTCAAAAGTCACATTTGGAGGGAGCCATTCCGGTTGGATAGGAGAGAGGTCGTTGCCGATGATTGTGGCTGACGGCCAAGTGTCGCCTGCTTCAATTGCCCAGATTCCTGTGCCTGTACCATGCTCAGCCATCCGATTGCCGCACCAAAACGGAGAACCGCGCCTTACCTGTTCCAATGTCGAGTACACGCTGGGGAGGCCGGGGAAGCGGGCATAGATGGAGCTTTCCTCCCAGTGCAAGCGTGTTCAAATGATGCACCATGTCCAATCGGTCCTGCTCTTTTTCATCGTTTGGGAAATTGTAGGCTATCCGAGTGAGCTTCCACCGTTTCCTGTGACGGCCGCGGCCGAGCACTTACAACCATCTTTATATGCGTGGAAGCGGCGGCCGTATTCGTTGCGGTAGTGCTTGACGCTGCTGCTGATAGAAGTGGCGTAGCTCAACCTGCCAGCAGTGAGCGAATGGCCTCTCAATCCGTGTAATCAATGCAAACTAACATATCACCACTGTACGCAGAGTCACTCTCCACCGAGGAGTCGACTTCGACTTCTGGTCCATTGCCGCACATTGTTGTCGTGTCTGTCGTGAGAGAGTGGGCGCCGCCTTGGGGGTTGAATGGGAGTTGCTATCGCGGGGCAGCGGATGGAGGACCGGGGTCGTTTTTCTTCACTGCTGTGCCTCACCCTCGGCATCGTCGCCGCCCCACAGTGTGGAGCGTGGCACAGCTGAGAATCACGCGCAGAAGAAACGCCGCGATGCACAGACTCTGTTGTTGTACCGGCATCTTGGTTCGATCGTACAGAATGGGCGATATTTCTCCCAGTTTGGCCGAACCGCCCCTCCGATCAACGCCATTTGTTCCCTGTCCAGGAGAAACTTCTCACACCATCCTCCGCGAATTCGGATCTCGCCCTAGTCGATACAAATTTCGATGTTCGTTAGGGCTGCCATTCCCCATTCATTAACTCGATTCGGGATCGACGTCAGCACGTGAAAAGCGCGGCCCGGGCAGGGAGTCAATCCAGGTCTAGAATCCTCCAGACTATACTAATCCCTGTTGGCAAACAAGGTACGCTTAAGGACCCAGACTCACGGTATGGATGCCCGGAGTAACTCTGTCCGTAGAAAACTCCTTCCGCTTCCGGACTTCTATACCTGGAACCATCTCGCTTAAAGTATAACCTCCGTCTCGTTCATGTACTTGCCATTCCCTCTGGTATATCATTGGTCCTCAATGGATCACTTACTCATTCTCTTCCCACTGTGGTTCTCATGTTTACTAATCCTTCACGGCTGCGTGCATTTTCAACATAATCGACCACCCCCAGTTTAAAATCCCGAATGCAATATTTGTAAGGGTAACGAAAGAGTATTAATTCTCAAAATTGAGGAATGAGCACTTTTTATTTGGAAACCTTGGCCCGGCGTCGGCTCGGAAAAGCTCTCACGGCGGATTGAAAACCGGGTCTCTTCTGTTGAGACATAAACTTATATCTTGAACCAAAACGAATCGATGCCCTACTGATCGCGATGAAAGGCAATCTCCATCTCCCTCTTCATGCAGAGCCTCTCCCCTTTATTTTCACAGAGGCTTTCAAGGAGCCAAACCCCGTTCAAATCGCAAAACGTTTGTTAATTACTCGGCTACATCTATCATTACAGCCACTCACCCATATACCATTAATCGTATTCACTCCATAAGTCATCACCCCGCCTATTCCCAGACCATTCCCCAAAACCAACCCTCACCGTTCCCCTCCCTCCCCTCACTTACGACCCAAAATCCATCTTCAACGCAATAGTCGGCTCACTCTGACTATCCTGCCTAACCGGCACCTTCCGCGCCGGCTGCCCACCAGTCCTCACCACGCCCTCCATGAAAGCCCTCTGCTCCGGACTCAACCCACCACCCACAACAGCCCTGAAGCTATCCTGGCCGGCGCCAGCCAGCTCGATCAGCCGCAACGCCGTCTCCCTGTAACAGCCCTCACCCTCCTTCGACGCGCGCGCCAACAGCGTCGGTAGGACGAGCGCCATAGCGACCGGGACCTGGTTGGGCTGAAGGGTGCCGACGAGGTTGACGAGGGCGAGCGAGACGACGGAGCGCGACTCCTCAAGGCCCTCGAGGTCGTCTGGCGGCGGCGACGCGAGGAAGCCGACGCAGGTCGGCAGCAGCGCCTTGGCGAGCGCGCCGGCCGTTGCGGACGCGCTGTCATCGGTGCGCTTGGGCAGGATGAGCAGCGAGCGGCAGCAGTTGGACGCGACCTTGCTCGTGACGCGGTTCTGCAGGCAGTCGGCCAGCAGGTCCGTGTAGCGCTTGAGGAGCGGGTCCGACGGGTCGAAGATGCCCGTGGCGTTGGTGAGCAGGATCGTCGTGGCCAGGAGCGTGTTCTTCTCGCATTGCGGCGCCGCGTCGAATCCGCGCTTCTGGGCGTGCGTGATGATCATGAGGAAGCGCTCGAGCGTGCTGCGGAGCTGTGATTGCGTCTCGGGCAACGACGTGGTGGCGAGGCTGGATACGAAGCGGCGGAAGATCGGAAGGACCTGTGGGACGACCAGGGTCTGGGTAGATGGCGTTCCGAGGACCTGAATGAAGATCTGAAGCAGACATGCGTGAAGATCGGTGCGGATGATGGTCGGGAAGACATCAGCAGCATCCACAAGTGCCGACAGGGCGAGCGTGATGAGCTGCACCGACTCGTCCGTTAAAGAGTGGCGTGCTACAAAGCGTCAGTATCGAGCCAATGCGGAAAGGAGATGGAACGGACCTTGTGTGTTGTTGTCGCCTAAGCCCGGCACCAGGCCGGCCAGAACCAGAACCATGATACGCGTAAGTTCGAAGAGCTGTTCGATATCGTCCGACAGTGTCTCTTCGCCGTTTGGCGCACTACAAAGCCCTGTTAGCAATAATAGTCAGGAAGCTGTGTTGTCCAGTACTGACCTCTGAGTACGCAGGGCACTTGGGTGTGCGAGACACAAGTTCCTTGCGATTTTCACAATCACCTCCTGCACGTCCAAGCCTTCCGTCAACACCAGTCTGTCCAGCATATCCATCGTCTCCGAGAAAACAACTTCCTGGTAGATGGCATGGCCGCTGACGCTGGGCTTGAGGATGTTCTTGAGTGCCCTCAAAATCTCCAGCGTATGCTCCTTGTTTGACTGTGAGTCACCCGATGCCGGCCTGCCAGTGGTGACGAGAGCCTCGAAAGCAAGGCCAAACAGCACGAAAAAGAAGGCGACCGGCTCGTCGCGGTAGTTGATGTCTGCAGCGGGCTTCTTCTCCTTCGACCCATCACCGGACTCTTCTTCATCAAATTCCTTGCCATCCAGTGCGTCGAACACAAATTCGGCATCTTCATCGATGAGGGAGGCGATGGCATCGACGAGATTGAGCCAGGAGTCCTGGTAGAACTACGACAATGTTAGTCATAGCGTATATTTTCTTCCTCGATAAACTTACCTTCAGCAGCGTCTCCCGGTTCAGCGCGGCGTAGATGGTATCCAAGCTGCCACTCAGGCTGCCAGCGGCAGCGGTTGTTGAAATGTCAGGCTCAAATCTCAACCGCGCGAACTCTCGTAGCGAGCTCAACCAGAGCGGCGTCAGCTTCGCGATGTACGGGCGCAGGACATCAACAAGGTATTTCTGTTCCTTGCTTGCAATTTGCAGCTCGGCCCATGCGCTGAATACAGCCATCTTGACCATGACCTGTGCGTTCGAGCTGAGTCCCTTGAGATCGCCGATACTTGCCGTTTCCGAATCAGCCGAGAAGTTTTCGAGTGCTTGAACGAGGAGCTTGAGGATACGGCCCATGCGGTCAACGTCGGTCACGATTCCAGTCGCGATGAAAGTTGCACAAACGTTGACAGCTTCAGCTGCAAGCTCAGGGCTAGAGTCGGCCGCAAATGCTGGCGTCAGCGCTGAGCCAATCTGCGCTTGGTACTGCTCCAGAAGCGTCGCTTCCGGGAAGTCGGGATCGGGCGTCTTGCCGAAAGTCTTGAGGACTTGGTCGACGATCCGCAGGCCTCGGAGGCGCAAACCTACAACACCAGCGGTCGACGCTGAGAAGGAAATCCGGACAACATCTGCAATGTGAGCCTGCAGAGCTTCCTGGGACTTGCAGTCTTCGCCTTTGAGCGCATAGTCGCGGCCAACAATGGTGAGAAGCTCTGACAAGAGGTCCATTGCGAATGTGCGAACCTGCCAGTTCAGGAGTTCCTGTGTCTGAGAGGTGGCACCGCCGTCGTCGGCCTGTGCCCCCGCAGAGGCGGCAAATCCAGCCACCTCCTCATCCTGCAACTCCGGCACACCGCCTGTGTGCGCAGTCTTTGGCTTCGAAGGGGGTGCATTCTCCTTGTTTTCGGGCTGCTTCATGATCTTGGTGAGGGCAGTGTTGCAACGCTGGACCCATTCGAGAGTATTGGAGAGTGCAGTCTGGTGCAACCAGTTACGCAGGATGCTGCGAATAACCTCGTGATGAGGGTTCTGGTTGAGAATGAGCCAGAGCTGGTCTTCCAGACCTGGATCCGCAGTGCGGATAATTTCCTCGGCGTTGCGCCGCATGAGGTTGTGGAGACCGTCAATGGCCATGTCTCGGATCCGTGATGACGGAGAGTCCAGGTCCTTCTGCAGTCCCTTGACATAAGCCGCAAATTCCATATGGCCAGGTGCGTAGAGGGAGAGATGCTCCTGGCACCGCAGGCTCTCAACGAGAACCAAAAGCTCCGACTCGTGAAGGAACTGAGAGATGAGCGTCATGATGAGATCGCGAGCCTTGGACATGTCTTGAAGATCCGGGCCGAGCACGTTGATGATGCTATCGACGCAGCGAGTGATGACGGCAGGCGTTGGAAGATCAACTTCCATATTGGATGACGCAAGAGACGCAATTTCCTCACTGTGGGTTTCTGCCATGTACAACTGGGCCAGCATGCCGAGAGAGCTGGTAACAAATCCGGAGAAACTCAGACCAGCCGAGTCGGCGACGCGCGAAAGGCTGTCCAGGGCCCAGAAGTGAACAGAAGGATGGGGATCGCTGGCCAGAGACATGAGGATGCTGAGGATATTCTTGAGATGAAGGCCAGCTGCCATGCCACCGAGCTGAGAATGGATAGAGCCGAGTGCTACAGCACATCCAGCGCGTACATTGGGCTCACGGTTGGCGACAATCTGTTCCACAAGGAAGTTGACTTCTGCGCCGGTGAAAGTGTTTCCAGAGCTGGCGCAGAGGCGACCCAGAGCTTCACAGGCTACGTGACGCACGTATTGATCCGTGTCGATAATGAGGGTCTGTATTTGGTCAGTTGATATGCATTTGCCACAAGCTTTGAGGCACTCACATGTAGCATCTCCTGCATGACCTTCTCCACCGCCTGTCCCTTGAGATCGCCAGGGGCAGAAAGCGTTTCCTTGTTTGCAACCTTGAGAGCGCCGAGAAGGGCTGTAGCAACGTTGACGGTTATGGCAGCCTTTCTAGCAGGATCCCTGATCAAGCTGTTTGCGGACATGAAAGATGTCATCTGCTCTAATATACTCTCTTGAACCTTGGGTGTCTGCAGAGGAAGCAAGATGGCAAACAGGTTGAGGGCGGCATTGACAACTTCAGTGGCAGGCGGGTCGGGAAGCTCATCATTATCGGTATCCTTGCCAATGTAGAGCGATATAGAGTCGTGCTCTCTGGCATTGCAGATAGGAGACAGAAGCTGACAGATTTAGCAAAATTCTTGTATGGATGGGGATCCTGTACTTACAGCAGCATCAGCCGCGTACTCCGGGCCCGGCTTCGAGGTCCAGTGTTTCCTGCCTGATTCTCCAAGCTCTCCCGCTAGCGGCTTGAGATCAAAGCCCTGTACCAGACCAGTGACTCCAAAGCCGTAGTTGTCACCAACATCCCAAATGCTCTCGAAAGTGCTCGCTGAGCTGGCAATTGACACGCTCAACGAACTCGGTGCGTAGTTGTCGGGGTCGGCAAAAGAAGAGACAGCAAAAGGGAGCAGGTTGGTCTGCAACAGCATTTCATTGTTTCCCGCTGGGCTGAGGTTGACGAGCTTCGTGTAGCACTGCAGCACCCGGCGACGCACCATGAGATCAAAGTCATGCAGCTGGAGGGCCGAAGACAAGCGCTGGGATATATCATCCGTAGTCTTCTTGGCAGGAAGGCTGTTTAGGAACATGGTTGTGTTTTGCAGCATGGCGGCCAGACGCTTCGTAACATCGGTCGTGAGGAGGCGGTTGTTGAATTCAAGGAAAGTCAGGACGGAGCCAAGAGCACACTCGCGGACGTGGGCGAGAAAGCTGAGGTCGAGAAGGTTCCTGGATGTCATGCTATCCTTGTTCAACGGCTTGGGCAAGGCGTTCTTCCACAACAGAAGCAGCTGCGAGAGATGAATCTTGACAAAGTTTGGTCCAAGAGTCATCAGACCTCCGATGAGGATCCACGCGACTTGAATCTGAGTGCTGGAGATCCTGATATCGGAGCTGCTGCTGCTCTTAAGCAGGGTTGTGGCCTGCTGAAGAACTCTCGAATTGACGTCCACAGAACCGTACAAAGGCTGAGCGGAGCTGGTACTGAGCACAGCGGAAAGACCATTTGCAAAGCCAACGCACTTCCTCGGTGATGGGCGGGGACCAGTGAGTTGCCCCAACTCGCGATTGACGCTGTTCATGCAGATTGTGACAGCTGGGATGAGTTGCTGAGGGCATGCAAGGACGAATGCGCGGAGGCACGAAGAGGCGTGCACCTGCACGGTGTAGCTGGGGTGTTGCAAAACACCAATCAACGCCTCTCTGCAGAGTTCGGCGATGGAGTTTGTAGCGGAGCCGAGATTCCGGATCAGAGACGTCAAGGCCGTCAATGCGCCCGTCAGGGTCTGCTTGCTCGGCTCGGGACGCTCCTTCAGGGCCGGAGGATAGTCCTTCAGTATTTCATTGAGCAGGTATCGAGCGGCATTGAGCTGGGCGGTTTCACCCAAAATCTGGCGTCCGACCACATCCTCAAGAATGAGGCGCACAAAACGGCGGGTGATGAGTTGACGGTATCGGTTGTTGACAATGGGTGGAGCACTCAGTACATCAATGAAGAGGCTCTTTGCAACATCACCGTACTTGTTCTCAATGACACTCTTGGGAAGACCTCTCATGACCTTCATATAGCAGACCGCAATAGCCGTACGAGCGCGATTGCTGGTGGCAGTTTTGGTATAATGCGTGGACAGCTGCTTCAGCAACTCGGGAAGCGCAAAAGCCAACTGAGTAATGGGCTTGGTCGGTGCGGGAGATCCGGGCCTCTCTGCCATTTCTTCGTCGGCATCTTGCACGACCGACTGCCTCTTGGACTTCTTCGGCTTCTTGATCCGGGGCACAGGGTCCGTCACGGGGAATTCCGAGTAGCTCTTGACCAACGAAGCCGCCAGGGCCGAGGCTGCAGCGTGCCTCACGGTCGGGGAAGAATTGTCGACGGCCTTCCAGATGACAGTTTGCAGCTTGTCGAAGTCGTTCGAGTTGTCAAAGTACGGGGTATGGCGGACCAATTGCTCAAGGCACCAGCAAGCAGCGCTCTGCACAGCATGACTCTTGTCACCGGAGGCCGCAGTTCGCGCCTGTTTCCAGGTATCACGAGCAACTTGCTCATCCAACAGCCTCGAAACACCCTTCGCGATGCGACCGAGCGCGCGAAAAACGGCGGCGCGGAAACCGGTGTGGTTCTGGGCATTGGCCTTGAGCTGTCGGAGCAGCGTCAAGGTCGCGAGGCCCGAGGGGCCAATGGCGCTGTCACCAGCGGACTCCATTATGGCGCCCAGGCAGTGCACGGCGGCATGCTTAGCCTTGAGCTCCTTGTCGCCCTTGCTCGAACTGCTCATGATGGCGACCAACTCATTGATGCTCTCGAACAGCAACTTGCGGTCGCCCTTGGCGAAGACGTCGGCAAGGGCGCGGCCAACATTGCTGCGGATGACGCGGGTGGGTGCAGGCGACGAAAGGTTTATGACCTTGAAAGCCTCCTTTTTGATGTAGATCTGGTGTGCGGAGGCGCCGTCAGCGTCGAGGCTGGCGGAATGACGGGCGAGATCGGCGGTGAAGGTGAGCAGGTAGAGCTCCTGCTGCTCCGACGGAAGCGCATGTAGCTTCGTAACATCGAGGTCGGGGTTGGTCTCGTGGCCGGAGTTTGGGAGCGACGGAGGGGGGGCGATGCTGCCGTTGTCGCTCGAGGGAGGGGGAGGCGCGTCGGTGGAAGCCATTGCGGGCTTGGGGGACGAGAGAGCTGCGGGAGGGGTATCTCAAGGGCGGTCGCTCATTCGGACGTCGTAACCATGTCTCGCGCAGGGGTTCGGAGGTGGGATGCAGGGATGGAGGGGACACTTGGATGGTGTTGAAGTGCGGGCGGATGCAGGCACACCTCCGAGCTGCTTGCCGCACTTGCGGTACGGCGGACGATGCGCCTCACCCCAGTCAAAACCTTGACCGCTTCGCGCCGCAGCACATCCACGCCCAAAATGTCGCTGCTCTTTGCTCCCCGCGCCGTTTCCCGCGCTCTGCGCTCTCCGAACTATGTCTGCGGCGCGTGTCGGCGCGGGTTGACCACCTCGACGCGTCTTCAGTCGGGTCACAGCAAATGGGCGACGATCAAGCACGACAAGGCCAAGAATGATGCCGCTAAGAACAGACAGCGCTCGGTCTTCTCCCACGAAATCATCTTGGCGACAAAGCGTGAGTTCCTGGTCCTCTTTATGCCCTCAATTGACTAACCGTCTTGCAGTGGGCGGTCCTGAACCAAGCTTGAACCCCCGGCTCGCCCTCGCAATCGAACGAGCGAAAAAAGCATCATTCCCCAAGCAAGGCATTGAGAGCGCAATCAAGCGCGGCCAGGGTATCTCCTCGACCGGCGCTGCTCTCGAGGTTGTTACTGTTGAAGCCATCTTTCCGCCGTCTGTTGCCATGGTCATCGAGATTGAAACCGAAAGCAAGCTCCGCTCTCTTGCAGACACGCGCATGTGGATCAAGAAAAATGGCGGCAACGCCACACCTGTAGCATACATGTTCGAGAGGAAGGGCATGGTCGTGTTCGAGGGCAAGGAAGGCTGGGGTCCCGACGAGGTGCTCGAACCGGCATTGGAAGCTGGCGCGCTGGACGTCGAGGATGCCGAAGAGGGCGCAATCATTGTCTACACTGACCCGGCTGATACCAAGAAGGCTGCCGAGAGCATAGCATCTGCAACCGGATTGGACATTGCCTCAATGGACATTGTGTGGGTACCCAACGACGACACAAAGGTGCCGCTGGAGGGCAACGAGAACGTCGAGAAGATCTCCAGATTTCTGGACCAGCTGAAGGAAGTGTCGGGAGTGCAAGCAGTGTACTGGAACGCGACTCAGGGCAGTGTGGAAGACAGCGCGTGGGAGGAATTGCTCAACAAGATCGACGACTTTGAATAGACGGATGAGTGTAGAATACTGTACAATACTGTAGACATCCCAGGTACCACAATACCACGCGGGCGCCCCGCAAGACTCCCATTCCATGCTGCTGGCCAAATTTCTCCTATGAACGCCTTGAATGCAATTTTTCTCCAGCCATTCCGCCTCTTCCCGGCATATCAATGTACGATCAATTGGCCCGGGCTACGCTCGGCGGAATCCAAATGGGTATCTCACGACTACTGCGACGCGTTCTCGCCCTGGTGCTGTGCCTCGTTTGCCAGCCTCTGGTCGCGCAGAGCCAGACGCCTCGCCTTCAACCTCGCCAGCTCCGACTGGATTTCGTCCTTCTCGTAGGGAATCTTGTGGGTCTGACCCTCCTTGGGCCAGAAGTCGGGGACGGTGAAGCGCTCCTCGAGGTTGGTGCCGAAGTAGTACATGTATCCGATGGGGAAAAGGATGTAGAGGCCGAACTGCAATTACTCGTTAGCCCGAGCATGGCGGTTGGCATGTGATTGAGGGCGGCCATGCCTTGAAAATCTCGAGATTGGGGCCGGCCATGGTTGCGGCTTGGAGGCGATTGTGGTGGGTGGTATGTTCGGCTTGTCGAGCGGCGGCGAATGACAGCGTCGGTGATGCGCCTGGCCTCGAATGATCTCGCGCGCATCAGCGCCGCACATGCCGCAGCGGTCGGCAGCGGGCCGATAAGCCTCGGGAAAACAATGATGCGCGGCGATAAGCTTATTCTGCGGATTGCCTCGGTTCTCCACGCTTCAGTAATCCCGCTCGGTTGACGGCTGCCCTGGCGCGTCACCTCCGCCAGACATGTAGCCGGAACTCCACAAGTCCTCATTTAATCCCCGGTTTCCCCAGATTTCGCTCCTTTTGTGCCTCCTGCCGCCTCACACCCTGAACCACCCTGAGTTTCCACGCGTCTTTCACCATGTCTGTCGATCCCGTTCAAGCCGTGACCCTTGAGATCCGCGGAAAGATCGCCATCATCACTCTCAACCAGGAGAAGAAACTCAATGCCCTGTCCCAGGACCTATACTACCGCATCGCCCAGCTGCTCAACGACATCGCCCAGCGCGACGACATCTACATCACCCTCCTCGCCGCCAAGGGCCGTTTCTTCTCTGCGTACATCTCTCCTACCTCCCTTCTGCATGTAAACCCTCACTAACCTTCTTGCTTCTAGTGGCGCCGATGTTTCCATTTCGCGTTCCACCCCTGACGCTGAAACCGAAGTCAGACGTCACTGGCTGAAGAACTTTGTCGCCAACAACCTCTTCGTGACGCGCGCCTTCTACACCCACCCCAAGATCCTGATCACCGCCCTCAACGGCCCTGCCGTCGGCCTCTCCGCGGCCCTCATTGCCTTCTCCGACTTTATTTACGCCACGCCCTCTGCCTACATTCTTACTCCTTTCTCCTCCCTCGGCCTTGTTGCCGAGGGCGGCGCCTCCCGGGCTTTTGTTCAGCGCCTCGGCATTTCCAAGGCCAACGAGGCCCTCATTATGAGCAAGAAGATCACAGCTGAAGAGTTGGAACGGACAGGCTTTGTGAACAAGGTCATCGATACCAAGGGCGACAGCGACAAGTTCAGGGATGCGGTGCTGGCGGAAATTGATGACCGGCTGGGCAGTCACTTGAACCAAGACAGTCTGCTGGGGATCAAGGCCCTGATCCGGAAGCCGGAGAGGGACGCTTTTGATAAGCAGAACGTGGAGGAGGTGTTTGGTGGACTGGAGAGATTTGCGGCAGGGATTCCGCAAGAGGAGTTCCGGAAGCTGGCGAGTGGAGAGAAGAAGCACAAGTTGTAAGTGGATTTAGATGGCGCTAAGAGAAGGGTTTGGAGAGCTGCCATTAGATTTAGGCAGGGATTCTGAATGAAATTACGCAAGTATCTACCTCTATTTCTATCCCAGTATCCTTTCTTTCCGTGTCTATACCGCATCCAAGCTCTATGCCTTGCTCCATCCCCGGTATTCTGTTCCGCAATCGCCCATGGCCTCAAACATTTTATCCCGATGGCTTTGTGCCAGTACTTGCTCGATGGCATTCCTGTCCTCTTCATCCAGTCTCCAACCGTAGGCGGCAAAATTGTCGTCCGCCCTTTCGCTGATCCCCATTCTCGACCCAACAACCACAGCACCAACATACGGGAAATCCAGCACCCAACGCGTAGCGACGTTGGAAATACTAACGCCATGCTTGGCACCGATGGCCGAGAGCGTTTGCAGTAACGTCTGGAAGAGTGACCAGCCGCCCCACGTGAGGATAGCCTCGAAATATTTCCGCTGGCTTGGCGTTATGTCACATGAAAACGGCTCAGGTTCCGGCTGATCCAGCCACTGATCGGCAAGGAAACCGCCACACTGTTTTCTTATGTCAGATCAGCCGGGAAGAATTCGAATCAGGGTGGCATACCAGAGTGCCGTAAGTCAGGAGTTTAACTCCGTATCTCTCACAGACTGCGGCCATTTTGACAGTAGGCCGGGAGTCAATAAGGGAGAACTGTGGTCCTGATTAGTGAATGTTTCAACCCCAAAGAAGAGAAGAAGAATACCTGAACTTGGTTTGTCTGTATCTTGATTCCTTCGCGGAGGACGATTTCCATATGCTCGGTATCGAAGTTACAGAGACCAAGGTTCGAGATGCGATCATCAATCTGGAGAAGCTTCAGGGCTTCAACGTATTGAGGATCGAGGTACTGATATATAGTCAAAGGTCTGTCCGCGAATCCATGCATTCCCGCTCAACTTACGTTTTGCCAGTGGAATTGGAGCAGATCCAACTTGTCACTCTCCAACCTGCGGCATCTCTCGGAAACATTCGCATGTATGACTGCTGGCGTTATCACCACGGGATTGAAAACGCAGTATTTTGTCGCAGCGAAGAGGATTTCGGGATGCGAGCAAGCTGAACGGAATTTTCCCTGATGGGGTTGTTAGTGCTCCTCTGTCAGTCGCGTGTCAACAAAGCGTACAAATACAATCTCGGCATCTCCATAGTGGTCTGCCATGTCGTAGGCAGTATAACCCCAGTTGACGTAATTTGTGAAGTGTTCCACGATCTTGGACTGCGGCGCCGTCCCCCATGCCGGACTGGAAAGTTGCCAGAGCCCACCGAAAAGCCGTGGCACAACGCGCTGACCAATCTTGAAGGTTTCGAGCTTGCTGGGGTCACCGTAGGCGAATGGCGTAAGTACGATCTTGCCCAATTCCTCTGCATGGTGTGCCTCGTCCTCGGCATCCAGCGCCTTCAAAGCAGCCAGTCCCCTCGCGAACGGGAAGGCCTTGCCCGCGTGCACGAACGCGATGCGGCAAGACTGCAAACTGCTGATCAGACCCTGCACGAAGTGTTTTTCGTATTCAGACAAGGTGCGCGAACCCTCGGCGGTGACGAGCTCCTTCTCCATGGCCGTCGTCGCCTGGATGAGGTCACCCTCCACCGACACGGAACTCGCTTCGCCTTCCAGATCCACCTCTTGTCCGCTCTCGACCTGCTTCTTGAAGTAGTCCACGAGGGTGGTCAAGGCGGAAACGCTCTCGAAGGCCAAGCCGCATCCGAGCATGCAACGCACGCGCTTCTGAAGCTCAGACATTGACCCGTCGAAGGCATCATTGGTGCGCAGCAGGTACTTTTCCGTCTCCAATTCCAGGCCCGACGTGAGCTCTGGGTGGAAACTCATCAATGCGCGCATGACGGAACGCAGGCCGGCCTCGGGCAGGTTGGCGATGATGGTATCGGTCATCATGTTGACGTGCGCCCGTCTCTCGAATCCATATCCCACTGACATCTTGAAGTTGTTTTGGGTGATCCCTAGCTCTTGATTGAATTTCCAGATACTTTTTTCTTTTTTCTCGGGGTGGTCTGATATGCCGTTTCTCCGATATGGTCGTATCCAATGGCCAGGGGCTCGGTAGAACAAGCACCCTCGAGCTGTTCTTTTGGCTTCTCTCGGTCGCTGACCGGTAACGGGGAAGGAAGCAAGCACTCTGGCTTGGCGGTGAATCGAAAAAGGGAGAATCAGGAAGATGTGGATTGCTTAATATGCAAGATGCGATGACGCGCGCGGCCGCACGATTCAGCCAGCTCACACCGAGTGGGGCTGCCGAGTGTCACCCGGAAACACCTGCTTCAACGTGAGGTCAGCCCACTTCATTTCAGCTCCCTCAGGCAAACTTGCACGCACCCCCAATCGACCGTCCGACCATCGGAAGCGGCAGCCACCGTGGCTCGGGCCGCGACGCGGTGGTTTGATCGCGAGCGAGAGCCGCGCGCCTGGCCTACGAGGTCGGCCCGCTTAGCGCTCTCTCCGATACGATCGGCCGAGTCGAGACTCTTTGTTTCTGGTCAATCTTGTCTGCATTGGTCTGTTTTGTACTCATGCATCGCCTCAAGCTGCGCCTTGCCAAGCGCGTCGACTACTACAAGAGGGATGAACCGACGTAACATCTGTCTGAATGCGACATCATCCGTTACGAGTCTTGCCGTTTATCGCAGGGTAGCCGATTCACGGAGTGTCCAACAAACACCATCCGTCGTGTACCCGTTGTAGAAAGGGCTAAAGCTGACTTGATGGGGTTAACCTTTTTTGTATTTTCGCTTGCACCTGAGCCAATCGGATGCAAAGCGGAATTGGGGAGTGACTGATATTGCAATGCGAGAATCTTTATCTCCGTGGGTTGGTCTCTTGGGCCGAGAATGTGGCTGAGAGATTGAAGGGTAAGTTTGTATGCGCCGTCTTGTATGAGCATTATCCGCTTGAATTGAAAACGCCAGCAGCGGACATGGCCAATTTCCATTCCTTTTTTCCTCGTAGGAAATTTAAAGCTCGGCTGGTGAGCATTGCTGACTTGCCAAGCTTCCCCGCATCGATATGAGTCTTGGATCACTAAATTTCCCACGGCAACCTTACATCAACCTCAAACACATAAGAAAGTTACAATGAGCCAGACAATCAGAGTTGCAGCTTGTCACGCATCGCCCGTGGTTTTGTCGGCAGCGGAAACGACCAAGAAATGCATTCGTCTCATCCACGAAGCCGCCAGCAACGGCGCCAACCTCGTCGTCTTCCCAGAAACCTACATTCCCGCCTTTCCAGTCTGGAGCTCGATGCTGCCGCCGACAGAAAATCACGATTTCTTTGCTCGCATGGCGCAGGAGTCGGTCTATGTCGACGGGGATGAAGTGAAATCCATCCGCAACGCCGCCAAGGAAAAGCGCATCTTCGTCAGCGTCGGCATCTCAGAAAAGGTACGGTACAGCAGCGCGACACTGTTCAATACGAATCTCATCATCAGCGACGACGGCACGCTGCTCGTGCATCACCGCAAAATGGTGCCCACCTTTTTCGAGAAGCTCACGTGGAGCCCCGGCGACGGCCACGGTCTGCGTGTTGTTGACGTCGCTCCTTCCGGCTGCAAGCTGGGCGCTCTAATCTGTGGCGAGAACACAAACCCGCTGGCGCGGTACTCGCTCATGGCGCAGGGCGAGCAGCTGCACGTCTCAGCCTGGCCACCCATTTGGCCCACCAGGGATCCAACAACCGCGGAAACGGGCGCCAATTATGACAATGTGGCAGCCAACAGAACTCGTGCGGCGGCCCACTGCTTCGAAGCGAAGTGCTTTGGCGTGCTGTGTGCCGGTCATCTGGATGGCGCTGCGGTCGAGGCCATCGTATCGGCGTGCAGTGATCCGGAATTGGTGCGCAAAATAATCGATCACTCGCCTCGCGGTGCGTCCATGTTCTTGGACCCCACAGGAGCTCTTATCACCGGCTTCACCATCCGGAATGGAGAGCAAGAAGAGAAGGATTATCTGCAGGCTGATGAAGGAATATTGTACGCCGACCTGGACCTCGGCAAGTGCGTCGAGGGTAAGCAGTTTCACGATGTGGTGGGCGGGTATCAGCGGCTTGATATTTTCGACCTGAGGGTGGACAGGACTCGAAGAGAGCCCGTCGTACTGCGGGATTGAGGGGTTGCACAGCATCAGCCAAACTGGATGGGGAAGCTGGCCAAGAAAAGGTATGCTAAGCACCATGCATCGATACACATCTGCAGCTGAAATCCTTTCGCTATTGCTTGTTCGTATTTATGCCGCGCTGCGTGTGTGCGAAAGGCAAAGATGGTGCGTCCAGTGCCCGATCATGACGTCCCTGATCCACAGGCGATCCTTGCCCCACTCCCTGCTATCTATGCTCGCAGATAAATAGAACCTCGCACTTATCTTGCACCACTTCCACCGCACCCGGTTGGCCCGTTCCAGGCCTGCGGTTCCGTGTCACGAATCAGCCAATGTCAAAGACAGTTGCGCGAGAATCATTACTCCAGTCGATAAGACATTGCCAGACACGGCAGGTGCGAGCACAGCAGGGTCCCGCCGACCGCTACCCTTCATATTTGACGCGTGTTCCCTGCGCGGCCATGTCGCCTCCCCCATCTTCTCGCGTGCTCGCCTGTCACCCCTCCTGTGTAGCCAAGCTTTCTTGGCGATCTCGCATTCCACCATGGCGACGAGCTTGGCAACGGTTGCGGATGCTCGGGACCCACGTCTGAGCAAGGAGGCCCGTGAGACGACGCAGCAGCCCACAGACGTGCAGATCGAGCAGTCGATCCTGCATGCCGACTACGGCCACGATCCGAATGTCTCATTCGAGGAGTACCTGTACTACGCCAACTGGACCCGCGACTATGAGAAGACCCTTTCTACCAAGGGACGCGGCATGAGCTCGCTGCTTTCTGTTCTCAGCGGGAAGAAGCAGGAAGTCGTCACTTTGGACGCTCAAGCGCCTGTCACTGCACCCGCTGTTCAGGCGCAGACTGAGAAGGACAGCAAGGAATCTGCAGCCGCCCCTCCAGACACGTTCGGCATCATTTCTGACTACGAGTGGCATCATGCCTCTCGCGCAGCTCGGACAGCAACTTGGGGTACTACTCTATCATAATTGCAGGTCGGACAATGGCTGACTTGACTCAGGCGCCGTATTCTATCTCATCACCACCGATATCCTGGGTCCATTCTCTGTCCCATGGGCTTTCACTCAGCTCGGTTACGGCCCGGGTATTTCGCTGTATTTCGTTTTTGCTGCCATGGCTGGATTGTGAGTACCCTCATTCTGTGCAAGACTCCATTTGCTGACGTTCCAAGCTCTGGTGTTCTTCTCTGGTGGCAATTTCTTGGCCTCGATTCAGACAAATACCCCGTCAAAAACTATGGTGATCTTGGATTTCGTATTTACGGCAACTGGTTCCGCTATATCATCAACATCTTGCAGAGCGGCCAATTTTTCCTTGGAGTTACACTGCTAATCGTCACAAACGGGCAGAGCTTGTCTCAATTGTCTCAAGGACCACACGGATCGAAAGCACTTTGCTGTAAGTGACTCTCATTGTCGACAGCGCTCAAGATTATGATGCTGATTATTCCTGTGTAGTCACAGCATGCTTGATCATCTTCACCGTGGCAGGCTTCATTGTCGGTCAGATTCGGACGATGCAGAAGTTTGGGTACATTGCCAACCTCTCCGTATGGATGAACGTCTTCGTCATCCTCATGACCATGGGCATCGTTGCCAACAGTTCTCCTAACTACGAAGCTGTGTACGCAAGCTTCCAGATACCAAAAGGCCCCATCAAAACGAGTGCAGGTGCTCCGGCGGGTCTGACCTTTATCGACAACATCAACGGCCTGATGCAAGCCGTTTATTCTTACGGAGGGGCGACAATGTTTTGCGAGCTCATGGCTGAGATGCGTAGACCGTAAGTCATCCATTCAGCATCGCCATCGATGAGATCTGACGAGACGTAGGTGGGACTTTTGGAAAGGCCTGATCGTAGCGGATACCTTCATATTCGTCTGCTATATCGTCTTCGGTTTGGTGGTATATAGCGAGCAAGGCCAGTTCGCGTACAACCCAGCCTACCAGGGCATCAATCCATACGCATGGCAGACCGTCGGCAACGTCTTCGCGATCATCACCGGCCTCATTGCCGCATGCCTTTACGGCAACATCGGCATCAAAGTCCTGTACGCTAACGTCGGTCGCAGCGTCTTCAAATTTCCGGCTCTTGAGTCTCGCGTCGGCAAGTGGATCTTCGTCGCCCTCGTTCCCGTCTACTGGGGTCTGGCCTTCATCATCGCTGCCGCCGTGCCGCAGGTTTCGTATCTCTCTGCTTTTGTCGGAGCAGCCATGATCCTGCAGTTTTCATACACTTTCCCACCCATTCTCGCCATCGGCTTCAATTGCCTGAAGGACGCCATCGGCCCTGATGAAGGCTTTGATCCTACTACCGGTCGTGTGGTGCGCCACGATGAGGGTTTGAAGAGGTGGATGCGTGGGTATAAGAAGCAGTTTCTCGTCAATTCGTTCAATGTCGTTTACTTCCTCGGCGCGGCGACGACGGCGATCCTGGGAATCTACGCAAGCATCTATTCGATGCATCAGCAGTATGCTGACGCGAACATTAAGCCCTTCTCGTGCGATTCCCCGACTGGATGATGGGCTGAATCAAAATACGACAGAGGGAAATCGAGCGTCGATGAGGGTGTTGCGTGCGGAAGATCAACGACATGGATTTATGATGTGTTCACTCTCGCTTCATTGTTGCAATTTGAGGAACAAACACCGAGACGCTTCAAGATTTACCACTGTTTGCCAGGTAGTCAGCCAATTTTATTGTCCGTCTGATTCGCTCTTTGTTGCGCTTTTCTCTACTCATGAGGGTTTGCTGTTGCGGAAATGTGCTAATTTGATTCAGCTTTCCAGTGAAATCAATTGCTGCTTGCTGAGGGCGTGCTGGAGGCTCCAGCCAGACTCGAATCAAATACACCTTTTTCGACAATTGGACACTCTGTCCGGCAATTTTAGGACTCGTTTAAGTGCTAGCGATTCGCCACGTTCTAGAGGCGGCATCAGCGAGCATTGAACAATGAGTGACACTCACCAGGACCGCAAGGAGCCGTCTCGCTCATGGAGGACGCAATCCCGAAAGATGTCCCATTCTCACTAGCCGCCTATGATTTTATCATGACACAATGTAATTCCGCCAAACTCACGAAATATGACGACACCCAGAGAAATGCCGTTGCCCAAACCGGTCATTGAGCCCTCTCATCGCCTTCTGCACTGCGTGACACGAGTATACTGTCCGAATGTAGCTCGATATTGGGAAAATATGTTCGTCGTTTCGAAGGGCGGATTTCAGGTTCCTCTTGCAAGCGAGCAGGCGTTCTTTGGTAGAAAGAACCTGCAACTGGCACAACATCAGTGGGCGCCCAGGATGCAGTGTGCCTTGAAGATGCTCTCGTCTTGAACTCCCCTCAGCCCCTGGCCAGAAATGTGCGTGCAGGTGTGGTCAGCCCAAGAGCGCCTTGCGTCTGAAATCTGGTACAAATGAGCTCCTGGATCGACTTTCGTGTGTCTCAAAAGCGACGATGAATACTTTTCTTCCTGCATGGCAGTGGCGCGCACTTGTAGTTTATGCATCGCGAGCAGTGTTTTTCAGCACGTCTGGTTCTGGGTCCCCAAGGGGTAGCTAAAGTCAGCTTGTTGCGCGACACTTCAAAGCAAATCTGCTCCGACATCGAAGCTCACTCATCGCAGAAAAGCCGCGAAAGCGGCCGTTACTATTGGGTCAATTGTGTAGGCCAACTTGGCGTCTGAGTCTCCCTACGAAACTTTCTTGCGTTGGCCTTCTTGGATGCATTGTCGGTGTATGGAGCGGAAGTGACGCTGCTTGCTGTGCCTGCGGTGGGTGGAGCGACCGCATGCGTTGAATTTTCGAGCTGTTGCGGTCGTGTCCGTCGTTAGGCTCCGATCGCTCGCACAAGGAAGCTCGCTGCGGTGGACTTGCCGACTGCGACTTCGAGCGTTGAGCTGTCGATGTTTGTTGCAAAGTCAGCTCAAACTTGCGTCCTGACGGGGCCGTCGAAGTGTCCACCACTCACTGCGAGTTTCGCGGGCTTCAGCAAATCGAGTGGTGTCGCGAAAACGGCAAATTGCACTGTGACATGAGTTGCGTGTGGGATGAGGGCGGGCGTCCATCGAAAGTAGAGGCTTGTCCAAGGCATAGTGCGCGCAATCTCGAGCGCGTCGTCGCGCGACGCATGAGACTTCTCTAGGATGACGGCTGTGGGCGAGTCGACTCACTTTGCGCGAGCTCTTGGGCGCTGCACCGCCGGCATCCTAGTAGGCCATCACTGTCATTGGTGTTGCATAGGTGTCGCATTCTTGACTGTGGCGAAGCCAGCTTCCACCGCGTTCGTCGACGGAGTGACAGCCCTCGGCCGGTCTTTGCTGAAGCTGTTGGTCACCAACTCCGCTGTCATCGCTGCGCTTCCTGATGCTATTGGACCACCTACAGCCGTCGACGTGCTCACTCCGCGCTGCGGAATCTCGCGAGCGTTGCGTTGAACTGCCGCCATGTCCTGCTGGACCTCAGCCCTGCTGAGCCGCCAGACTCTGCTGCCACCCGAGATGCCAACTACTCGCAGGAAAGAGAGCCTCGGCGCCCACCTGTCCAGCTGATCATCAGGAGGTTCGGCCACCTTCCACGGGGGCGCGTTTCCTGGATCACAAGCGTGTGGTCGTTGCCCCGAATGCCACCACCGGCCCGTTCGGGCTTAGCCAGACGCGTCGCCAGGCCAATCGATGCAGCCGACCATACAAGCCCGCCAAGCCCGCCAACGCTTAAATACGCGGCGATTCCTCGACCAAGGCTCCTCTTTTCTTCTTCAGCTCTCTCTGCCTTTTGGCTTAGATCAAGTGTAGTAACTGTTCTTTCCAGGTTAATCTCTGGAACGCCCCTACGGGGGTTTGTTACCCAGTAAAACAAATTTTGGAACCCGCTCTCGGGCCTCTGAGCACCGCTCATACTCGAGAGCACAGTGTCGCTCGTATTGCACTACTTCGGGCTGACGCGACCAATCTTTTTCGTTAAGCAGCTTCGCCTTGAGCGGGCTCTTGAGGAAGAAGAATCTTCTGGTCTGATCTGACTTGACTTGGCACGCTGGCATCACTTCGAGGCACGTCACTGCGCTGGTCGGGTCTTCCGTGCGTCGTGCTGCGCGTCGCCAGTTGGTGTTGAAGAGCACACATGGGCGCTCGCAGGCTATCACAGCAAGAGTAGCAGTAAATGACCTCACTGTCTCGAAACGTCTATTTTTCTATGTACTTTGTCGATGAGTTGCGCGTTGTCTTTGTAGCTGTGAAGTGTCTGGTCGCAAAGTGACGCCGTTCGCCGTGCACTGCCCGCAACTGCGCAGCCGCCCAGCCTTGGGCGTCGCAGATTTTGTAGAGAGCTGCTGAATGAAGCTGTCTGCCACTGCGGGCCTTGGTGCATGTCCGATCGTGATGACGCCCGACGCTCTGCGTTGCCTGCAGGACAGAGCCTCTGTGCTCGAGGAGTGACAAGCGCGCGGGCGCACACCACGAGATTTGCGCTCGACTTAGAGTGACTTGCATCTGGGAGTGACGCGGCGTACTTGCGGTCTCTGCCTTGAACATGACCCGTATTCTGGACACGCGGGCATTTCTAGTGCGATGCCGTGAGCGCGATGTCCTGTCGATTCGAGACACTCCAGCCGGGTTAGATTCGTAGCGCGGACATTTCTGCCTCAACGACACGCCTCACGATGCTTGGCCTGGTGTTGCAGCGCGCTCACCTCGCTCCCGCCGTCATGGGACCTCCGCCGCCTAGCACAGGCAGAGCTGCACTAGAACCACGGCGAGAGGCCGCCTCATGCGCCCGCCGCCTGTCGTGCTCGCTGTCTCCTTGGCCTCGGATTTTGCGTCGAAAGTGAGCCGTCGGGAGAGAAAATCTTCGCACTCTTCCTCTCCTCAGACCTAGCTACGTTTGCGTCCCTGCTGGCATTTTCGGTTGGGGTTGCGAGTGCGTCGCGTTGAGAGACCTCAGTGAAAGCCATGCGCACCGGCGTTGGCGGACAAGGAACGAGACGCACACTCGTGTACGCAAAGAAATTGCGCGTGAAAGGTATACGCCGCGCCCGAGCAGGCGATTGTTATGCCCAAGCAAACAAGCAAATCTTGCAATGCCGGGAATGAGCAGATGCCCTCTCCACGAAAATCCCCCCTCCAGACCGTAGTGTTCCTGTTCTTTGTGCTCCTGGGAAGTCATGGCCGACGCACAGAGGTCGAGACCTGTGTCGTCGCTGATGCGCACATTCCTCGCCAGGTCAAAGACGCGTCCATGGTTAGACAATACGAGGCGAGTGCTGCGGACATGGACACAAGTGCTCACTTCACCCGGTCAAGCTGGAAATTTCTCTGCGGAGGCATTGCGACTGAGCCTCGGCGCTAAACAAACCCGCGGCGCTGCGCTAGAGGGCGCGCCGTCTACTCTTATTCCGACCAGCCTTGGTCCTCGCTGCAGCTGTCTGCCGCACGAGTCTTGCGCGCACAATGCCGTTCTCTCTGAAGTGCGCTCGGGGTGATGTCCATTCATTCAGCTACACATCTGTGACATTATTTGAAGCTTCGCGTGCCAAAGTCCGTCTAGTCCCAGAAACGAATGACTGTCCACTCCGAAAACCCCTCACAAGCTCCCTCTCATTATCTGCGATTTCCTTCTCCCTCCGGATCCGAGGCTGAGGTGATGCTGGTACGTGCACAGTTATGATTGTCGCGGGAAACCTTGAGGCAGAGAGTCGCGGAAATGACGCGAGATCAGCAGAATACTTGCAAAGCTGTCGGAAAGAGGTGCTGAAGACACGGGCGGAGCGGGTTCGTGGTGGAGTCTGGGGGGGAGGGCGCGTCTGGACCTGTAGCGACGCAGCATGCCTGGCGCTTGACGGGAGAGAGTGATGAAGAGCTTTACCTTGCTTTTCAATAGAGCGAGCGAATGCTCTGGAGGATGCTGGCGCGCAGCGATTCGCAGAGACTGTCCTCTGTTGCGATGCGCAGGCGTCGTTTACTCCATCCTCAGCCAGATTTTATGCGCGCATCGCTGCCAATTGTCGCGCGTGTGTGAACTCCAGGCAATAAGCGCAGTTGTCAGAAGGTGATGGCGCGTTGGCGCGACTGGGAGGCAAGGCTGCTCAGCCGTGGCGGTCCAAGACGAAGCGCTTGCGCGTAGAATATCTGGTGGTGAAACGGCGCCGTTCGTCGTCGTGACCTACCGAGCGCGTGTGAAGATGTCAGAAGAGTCAGAGGATATGCGCCGGGCGATTCAAAGGCAACTTCGTCTCACTCGCGGACCAGAGAATGGATAGCGTAGTCTTGCTCAATGAGAACTTCGGCTTGTTTCAGTGCTACATGGCTCTTCCTTGAGGACCCGCGCAAGGCGAAGCAATCAACGAAAAGAAAGGATCACGTGGATCAAAGGTTCCAAAAATTCGAGGTAAAAACCCCAGAGTAAAAAAAAAAGGATCTCATGGATCCAGGTTCCAAAAATTCCCGGAGAAAACCCCGGAGCCGCCATTTCCCCCTAATTCTTGGCTGACGTTGCCACCTCTTGAGGAAAGACAAGAGGACGAGATACTACAATCTGCTGAAGAGAGGAGGGATCGAAGGAAAGTGGACTTATATAGGCGAAGCTCGGCAGATGGAAGCACGGGCCCGATCGGCTTGCTTGACCCTGACGTCGCGAGGGGCAACCCACAGCCTTTTCCACTCGAACACATGCCGCGCACAGGCGGGAAAATCTCCAGAAGGTTCTACGAAGGCAACAGCAAGGTCTGCAAGGACTGGAATTGCTGAAAATATAGCTCTTCTTCGAAGTTCCGCGCAGAGGCGAATGCATCAATGAAAAGAATGAGATCTTGTAGATCTGGGGGGTTCCAAAAATTCCCGGACAAGTCCGGAGCCGCCTTTCGGTATTCACTGGGTTGGCTGGTCGTTGCCAGAACAGTTACTACACATTGATCGTCTAAGCCAAAAGGCAAAGAGAGCTGAAGAAGAAGAGGGAAAGGAACGAAGGAAGTAAGGGTGCTATATATAGGCGAGGCCCGCGGTCCGATCGCAGTCAGCCATGGAGGTCATCTGCTACAGCTTGATCTACCGTATGTGGAATCAGTCCCTCGCTTAGTTTATCTGCTGCATTGCGCTTTGCCCCATTCGGATGGCAGCTCGCTGGGTGATCTGGCAACGCGTCTGGACGCGTTGGGCGGCGTTGATCGATCAAGCAACACGTTATCTTTGTCGTTCAGCTTTGGCTCACTCTTACTGCAACAAGTGCAGAGGCCTAGCTTCATGCTACGGCTACTCGGGAGAGCCCCTCGTCGGCGCCCGGGAATTTTTGGAAATCGCTGGCTCTCAGCTAAATCGCTTTTCGTTGACTTGAACTCGCCCTGTGCGGGTCGTCGAGGAAGAGCTTCGAAATAGCAGCGCCGGGTGTGTTTTTCGGTGTCGAACAAGCAGCGATGGTGTGTTGGAGCTCGGCGCTCCCGTGGATTTCGACGATTATGCTCCCAAAAATGCTATCCACACAAGCGCGTGAAGTCATTAACAGTGCCATGTCTTTCGGCGTAAGCGTCTGCTAGATGCGACGAGGGAGTGCGGAATCAATGGTGCGGGATGATTTTGCAGCGCTTCAGTGACGCGCAGTTCTGTCTCTGCGACCCGACCCGCTGCCTCTGCCCGCCGCTCGCTCGCTACTGTTTCGTTTTATTTTCGCTGTGGTACGAAAGGCCAGATCTCCAATGCTATAACTAAACGACGCGCCCCGGGCCTGTTCAGCGATCACCTGTCAGGATTTGAGTGGAAGCACTTCGAACAGGTGGGAAGAACAGCAAAGAACCTAGCGGACGCCGAGTCGCGTCCCGCACACCATCCGCACTTTCATAGGTCACCATCCCTTCTCATTTTTGTGTCTCAGCCGCCAACCCAGACCAACTCTTCCGCGGCCAAGTCCAAGCATCCACCCCGAAAATCGCACAAAACAGACATAATGGCGTGGGATCCAGACAAAAAGCCAGGCCCTTCCAGGCTCAAGACCACCGCGCACCACGACGACCCGCTCAGCCTTGGTCCACCTTGCCCGGTGCCGGCGGCTATCCAAGCCAATCCTACCGATGTCCATGACCCCGAAGACGATTTCAACAGCACCGTGCCTTTCCTGTTGAGCTACAAAGGATTTCAATGCTGCACCGCCGAAGGCCACAAGATTCCATCCAACCCCATTGAGGCATACATGATTGCATCGGAGACCAATATCCGCCACTGCGTTTGTCCTGTTTGCGCTCCGTTCATCGCCTCTCAAGTTGTCCACTATTACGCCCAACAAAATTACCGTATCTTGGGGACTCGTTGCGAACAGAACTTCTCTCAGGCATTGCTTGCGGCCCGCCGCGGCGCCAAATTGACCGTAAGGAAAGCTAAGGTCGATGTCAGGATGCGGCAGGTAAACTTTCTGAGGCATTCCGACCTCCAGACGACAGGACCATCCATGGACACTGGCACACAAGACCAGCTCCAGAAGAAAAGTGTGAGATGGGAAAAGTTCGTGCGCGAGTATGACGGCTGGCCGGAGGTCGAAGAGGATGAGGAGGATGAGCCCATTGGCAAGGGCGAATCCTTCCATCTTCTACCTGTCAACCCCTCGCCATCCTCCGCTACAATTGCTGCTGCTCTCTTGGTTGCGGCCCTGACGTTTGCTGCTACGGAACCGTCGGAGCACAGGTATCCTAAGAGAGTTCCGGGCTACGAGAGCATCTGCTGGTGCCGCCATGACCTACCGCCCGACCCCAGCATCCCCTGTACTGACTTCGATGGCATGGTCATGGAGTATGGTCCCCCTACCCACCTCTGCATGCCGTGCGCCAGGCTCATGTCTGCCAAGCGTGCCTACTTCGCTGCTAAGCAAGCCCACCATGACTTGCTGAGCCACGGCGGCGACACTCTGGACGAGGGAAAGGGCATGGAGAGTCTCCTTGTCACGTTGAAGCAGGCGGAGCAGCTCGTGGAGTGGCGGGAGGAGGCCCGTGAGGCCATGATCAACTCAGATGCGCCTGGCAATCATGTCATTTGTGACATTGTTGAGAAGAACCTTGCATATGACAACACGGTCTATGCACAGGACTTTGAGGAATGGCAAGATAGGCTTAAGGTCTGGCCAAACTGAGCTAATAGATGCTCAGAGCATGTCTGTTGGCCTGGTTCACCTATTCAGAGAGGCTATTATAGACGATAAGAGCTAATTTTTCAAGCACGACAATACAGTAATGCAGAGGGAGACTAACAATCCATTCAATGCTGTGATTCATGTACAATGAGAAAAATGATTTGGACCATAAACAATAGACATTCACGTGGAAAAAGAAGCTGGAATGTTACGGGTGCCTAGCAGCCTGTCACCGGATACCTATCAACGTCAAGATACTTGGAAACCGGTGTTGCAGCTGTAAATTGATTCCGCGGCACGCAACTCCAGATTACACTCAGACAAACATCCAAGAATCCTCGCAGTACACAAAGCCCTCCCAGTAAAGCCGCGTTCAGCAACAGAAAGCCCCTTGAGTCTTAACCGTCCTCCACGCAAGATCTTCAAGAAGACTGACAATATTTAGCAGTAGATTCACAACATGCCGCCCAGTCCTGCTCCTCCTCCGCACCATGACAGCTCCAACATCACCGCCGAAAAACTCCTTACTCTTGGCACCATTGCTCCTTATGCTTCCTCGCTCGACCTGAGTTTCCATTGCGTAGTCTTGCACGCCGGTGGAGTCTACACCTTCAACGAAAGCATCTCCTACGTTGTTGAGTGGGTGATGCTGCTTCCAGACGGCTTGTGAGATCTTCGCCGCCGGTCTGCAACTGGTGTCCGTTTGGGCGAGCAACTCAGAGATAGTGGCTGGTTTGGGGTTGAATACTGACCTAGGCGAGCGAACTCAGAAAATGTCAGATACGGGTATCACAGCACAATGTCCAGGGCTGCTGAAAGGTGGAGCGAACCTAGGTCTTCTTGTTTGTTGAAATCAACCCGCCGTCGCTGGTCGGTACCTCTTCTACCACAGCTCGTCTTCTGTTCGTTCTATCAAACAAAGTTGCACGTAGCTGCAGATTGGCCCTCTCTCTCAGACATGATGGATATGAATTTGTTACTTGATGATGCACAATCCAGGGATGTGTTTGATGTGTATCGAACGGATTCCCAGCTTGAATCATTTCGCTTGGCTAGCAAATAAACGCAAAAAGTAGCCAGTTATTTCAAGAGAACCTAGCTACAAGAAAGTTGGTAGCTCCATATCAGCTCTGAAAAATACTTGGCAAGGTAATTTTCCCATGTGGACCCAGAGGATGAGCAGAGTAACGATTGAACACATGGGAATCTATTCAACAACATAGATGTAGAATTCTATAGAATTGTGTGCTACTCCCCGCTTTTCAGACGTGCAACGTAGTCGCTCTAGAGTCCGCGTTACATTAAGGGAGGGAAATCCTTCTGGCCATTGGATCAAACAGGTTAAGGCCGGTGAAAGCGCCCCTGGGCTAGGCTGTGAAGGACTTCCAAAGACGAGGAAGCCACCCTCTTTTCCACCATCAGTAGACCCTGGGTAATCCTTAACATTTCTGTCCAAGGCCTGTCCGCCTACTGACTGGTGGGCTTATAGCACGTATTTTGTTTGATATTGGACATATGATCATTAATTCGCGTATGGAGAAGGTAGACGCGGCTGACGAGTGAAATGTCCATAAGGTTCGTGGGATGGAGTTTGATGAAGTGGCGGGAGAATTTGGAGCCCATGAAAATGTTTGGATGAGGAAGAATGGGACGGAAGCTGATGTGTATTGTCTGGTTTCGAATTGCAAAGGACAAGTATATACCCTGCATGTTTATAAGCGTGTTGGAAGTTTGATACTGAGGAGGGCAAGGACTGACTTTACACGAGATGTCCATAAGAGCCCAGGCGAGAGGCGCATGATTGCTACAAGCGAGCATCGTATGGAAGTTGTAGCCCTGAAGGATTCGCATTAGCTATGCTAAAAGCATGAAATCCGAATGCCAGATGAAAGAAAAGGAAAAGGGTGATGGGAATGTCTGCGAGAATGGCGGCTCCTCCACGTGGGGTGTGAGACCGGGTCTCTCGACGGGACCTGTAACCACTGCGCTTTGAAGCCCCTGGAGTCCCAGAATCACGACCCCGGGTAGAAACCTTGCAGAGACTCCTGGGGATCCCCCGACATTGCTGCCTGACAGGGGTCGAGTCTGCAATTGTCTCGCATATTGCTCTTGGACTTTGCAGATAGGCAACACGTCATGGATGAGGGCGTGCGCACAGGAGCATGTCCGTGAGTGGGTCGAATAGAATGAAGAACCAAAAGGAATCAACATTACCTTCAATCATGGTTTCTTGCGAGCCAGGTTTGGTTTTGGTGAGGATGTTGGGGCACCTGTTTGTTTTATAGAAGACGATGGAGCTGAAAGCGATGCGGTTGTGTCTCACCCTTTTCGCGTCTTGCGGTCCAGCGATAATTTCCTGCGAACGAAGTGTTGAGGCATTTTGTAGCTATGCAGCGGGCGTCCAAGAAAGCAACTTACGCAGCTCGTATTCGATCGTAAGCAATGTGCTTGAAGCCACTGCATGCAAGGCAGACTTGGGGTGATGTAGTCGCGCAAGGTGACGCGAGTGGAATGTCGCAAGATGCGGCGGGCGGCTCGCGCAGATGTTGTTAGCGGACCAACCTGATGCAGTCAGCGCTGCAGCGTCACTCTCAGAAGAAATATCTAAGCGACGAGAGTGAGCGACGTGTTGTGTGAGGTTGCAAGTCATCTGTGCTTGACCTGTTTGGAGCGACACTGACCTGCACGGCGCGAAATGGCGCATGTTGGTGACGCCGCCGAAGATCTGACACAGGTCGCGCGGCCTGGATGATGTGCGATGGAGCAGTAAGATGACTTGCGGGCTATGCTGAAGAGTGCGATCGCGTCGGCAGCCATCGCCTTCCTTGTCTGACGAAGCAGAAAATCTGGAGTTAGCGGCGGACGAGTGAAGTTGCGAGGGGCGGCGGGCACTTGCAGCGAGTCGCGTCAGTGTTGCAGACTCTGCGAGTGTGAAGCACGAGAATTTGCGGGCTTGAGAGGCCATGGTCATGGTTTCGCGGTCGCGACGTCGAAGTGATCACGGAGGAGGACGGGAGGAGCGGGGCAGTGGATGCCAAAACAACGCGCGAGCCCGCTCAACGCGCGACGCGCTCGCGGAATAGACGAGCACGTCAGTTTAGAATGCAACAGAAAGTGAAGGAAGAGCGCACCTTTGGCGGCAGACACACGCCCCACTGCGTCCTCGTCATGCCGCTATCCATCTTCCCGATCGTGCTGATCATGTCAAGGGCCAGCGGCGTCAACTGTCGTCGCCGTTGACCTCCAGGTGGCCCTCTCCACCTTCACCAAGTACTATGTGCCCGCTGCCGCGCCTAAAGCCGACGCGATTCCGGGCCGCGCATCAACGCCGAAGCGGCGTGGCGTAAAAGGAAGCAGCCTCATGCCAGAGGTCAAGTGAGGCGCCTTCAGACGGACCTCGTGAAGAGCGAGGAGTAGATCCTCTTGCTCACAAACAGCGTCACTGATGCAAGGCATTGGCACTGCCAGGTGGAAGCGGCTTGATTGCGACGATTGGACTGATTCTTCCTCGAGCTCCCATTCTTGATGAGAGGATCAACGAAAAATAGTAATAGGAATGTCTGTGTGCTTCTGATAGCATCTGACTATAGAAAGTTCAGATGTCGTCTTAAAGCTCACACTTTGCTCTCGGACCTTGCACTGCGATGAAGCCACATGTGGAAGACAACATCGTGATTGAGCAGGTCCTGATGCTGCGAAAGCAATCAGTGTAGCTGGTGTCTATAAGGAGGAGGGGGACTTACCTTCTGAAGAGAGGGGAAGCATGAAGAAAAAGTCAGAATGGCAAAAGCTGGGCGGAATAAATAGGGCGAGGAGGGTGTCCTGATCAACTACCAGCTGCTCGATCACCGAAGCGAACATCTACGCTAAACCCTTTCCGTTTGCATGGTAGCTACTCATCGCGCCAGATCACTCGCAGAGGGTCGTGTGTATGCCTGGATCATTCGCCAAATACGGTAGCTGCCGCCTGGTTGGCAGTACGAAGAATTATGCAATGCACAGAGAGTTATGCAGACTTGTCTGACACAGCCCCCCGATGAGATGCGCCAATGACACAGAAGTGAGACACAGCAAAGGTCGCGAAGGCTCTGAACTGCCTCATGCATTTAATTTCTCTCCATGAGCTGGTCTACAGGCTCTTTTTCCTCGGCGCGCCGGAAACTGCTTTACTTAAGACAACATTCGCCGTGTTCCAGCTCATGACATCCACTGACATGAATAAAAGCGATAGGTCGACCGTAATCAGTGAATCCTCATCACTTGTTCTCCCTATCCTCCAAATCAGCCACCGACCACGCGAATGACATGGTGAGCACAACAAGACTCGGTATCGACCCTTCTCCTGGTCTCGTTCCTTCGGAATGCTCTCTGCAGGCGACAAGCCTCTCTTGGACCTTACATGACCACTCACGACGGCTTGCGCACTGGTAGAGCGTGGGACTTGCAGCATTCTTGAGAAGTCCTGAACTAGCGGCTCATCGCTCCGACACAATCCGCCCTGCCCGCCGCAGCCGTTTTTTTTTTTTTTTCGGTGGAGCTTAGAAGCAGTGAATATGAGCGAGGGCACGGTGACAAGGGGATGGTAGCAGAAGGACACTGCCAATGCCTAAAGAGAAGGAGGAATAGTCATGGAGAGCAGGGCAGTTAATGAGAGCAAGGAGCCAATGGAGCGGCGCAATGAGTGAGCCTTTTGATGCTGAAATGCTTCGCCTTGGCTTTCTTGTTCGCAGGATACCGGGCAGGTGCTTTCTTAAATTGCCTTCGTGAGGTGAACTGTCCAACGTGAAGCCTATGGAGCTGATTGATGAAAGTTCACGTTTCAAGCACATGACTGAGCCTCCCAATGGATTTCCTCTGATTCATGACCCAGACCTCAGTAAATGTTGGGGTAATCATGCCGTAGCCCTCTCTCCTTTTTCCTATGATAAATCATCCATAATATGAAAGAAAAATTCACCCTAACCTTCGGCTACGATGCTCCATTGTATGATAGTCTTACAAGAGGCCTGGCAGGATAGGACCTGATGCCCTCGTTCAGCGAAAGGGAGATGATAGTGCTAGGGTGAGGATTCATAGAATTGCTTTGTGAAAGCTGGAAGAGTTTGATTGGACGAATTGGATTTGTCGTTAACTATGTGCATGGAATTTTTCCCTTTTTATAATATTTCCCGGCACCCTGAAACATGATCATAACTTCGAAGAGGGCTTTTGACTGTGCGGAGGTGTTGGCCATGGTGTCTTTTTTTGCTTTTCATTGGAAGTGCGGACTATCTACCTACGGCAGAACAGCAATGCACTCGATTTCGACATCGGTGTTGAGAGGCAGGGTCTTGACGGCGACGCATCTGGGGTTTCGTTAGGCTCGAATTTTCTAATAAAGATTGCGGAGAAACTCACGTCCTGCAGGGCTTGACATCACCCCAGTAGGTCATGTAGACCTCGTTCATGGCAGCAAAGTCATCCATGTTGGAAAGGAAGACGTTGACCTTGACGACGTTCTCGATGGTGGTGCCGGAGGCTTCGAGGACAGCCGTCAGGTTCTTGATGCATTGGTGCTGCAGGAAGACGTCAGCGAGCGTTTCTACGTGACAAGTCCCCCAATACCCCGCACACCCAGCCATTGCGAAGAATCCTTGCAGAGTCGCTTTGAATGTTGTGGTTTGGAGTTGAAGCAGCTGGGGTTGCTTTCACAAATGCTGTCTACAGTCCTGGGGAGAAATAAGATAAGAGAGTTGTGCCACTTACGGTGTGAGCCTGGACGTCGCCATCAACGAGCTTCATGGTCACAGGGTCCATGGCGACGGCGCCGGAGCAGTAGACCATGCCATTGGCGACGATGGCCTGGGAGTAGATGCCAGGAAGAGGCTTGGGAGCCTTGTCGGTGAGAGTGGCGACCTTGGGCATGTTTGCTCGTTTTGGACTGGGTTGGAGAGGGGATGGAGGGGAAAGAGAAGAAGCGCAAGCTGTGGCTCAAGTACCCCTCCAACCCCTCGGCGGGGTCGCATTGTCAGCGCGCTGGACCGGGCCGGGCACGGAGAACGACGGCATTAGCTGCAGCTGCAGTATCGGCGACGTTAGAACTGAGCCGTGGGTTCTATCGCAGGCTATGCCGATTGCGATGTCGATCCGCCAGGGCCATCTCGGGCGATTGGCGACGCCAGCCGACCGAGACAAGCGGTGCCGAGCGCCCCCCGCTTCTTTCCCACGACGCATTTCCTGGCCAGACCCCAACCACTCCGCCTCCGCTCAGCCGGCCAGCACTTTCATCCCACGCGCCTGTGAACACCCCCACGACGTGCCCCCACGCAGCATCGGGGAAGCTCGAACCCCCGCCAGCACCGCCGGTCGGTATTGTAGCCGTATCTGCCACGGCGGGGCTCCAACACGACACGACATGATGGCCGCCAACGCGACGTGACCCCCCCGCCCGCCGGTCGACTAGTCGACCGTCCCATAGAAAGACCCAGCGAAACCGGCGCCCGCAGCTCGTGAGTCTCCTCCTTCAATTCTTCCCTCCAGATACCCAAGAACCCGAAAAGAAGCTCACCAACATGTCGTCAGAAGCTACTACTCTCAAGTTCGACCCGGCGCGGACACAACCCCCCTACCCTCTGCACCCGGACATCGAACCGCGCCTCGACCCCGTCTACCGCGACTTTTACAATGCCCACATCTTCGACAAGCAGCAGGTGCACCTGCAACCCGTCGCCGCCTCGCGCACCTCGGGCGTGCTGATTCCCGGTGGCGGCGTTCCCCCTCCTGTCGGCAAGATTCAGGACTACAGCATCAAGCGGCGGGAGACGGAGGGCCCGGAGGTCAAGGTGCGGACATTCACGCCCGAAGGCGAGGCTCCTGCCGAGGGCTGGCCCATTGCTGTGTGGTACCACGGCGGCGGTTGGGTGCTGGGCAACATTGATACCGAGAACACGGTTTCGGCCAATTTGTGCAATAGGGCACGATGGGTGGTTGTGAGCCCTGATTATAGGTACGATACTTCGAGTGCTGCATGTTGTGCTAAGAGGTCTGTGGAATGCGCTAATGCGGTGACACAGGCTCGGTCCTGAACATCCTTATCCTGCTGCGGTGCATGATAGCTGGGAGACATTGCTATGGATACAAAATGAGGGCAAGGAGCTGCTGAACCTCAACCTCAAGAAGCAGGTCGTCGCAGGCTCGTCTGCTGGTGGAAATCTGGCGGCCATCATGTCCCAGAGGGCTGTTGCAAGAGGCGGATCGCCACCTTTGCTCGCCCAATTCCTTTGCGTGCCGGTCACAGACAACACTGCCGACACCACGAACAGTACCTCCTGGAAGGAACTCGAATATACTCCAGCCCTGCCCGCGGCGAAGATGCTCTGGTACAGGTACCACTACCTGCCGAACAAGGAGGACTGGGCACATCCCGAGTCTTCGCCACTGCTGTGGGAGGGTGATTGGAGCAAGCTCCCACCGGCAATTGTCACTGTTGGCGAGCTTGATGTGCTGAGAGACGAGGGCATCCAGTTTGCGGAAAAGCTAAGGAAGGCTGGTGTGGAGGCAGAGCTTCATATCATGAAGGGCATGCCGCATCCATTCTTGGCCATGGATGGTGTCATTCAACAGGGAAGAGACACCATTACTTTTATGGTTGAAGGGTTGAAGAGGTTGAACTGATCGACGAAGATTCTGCTGTTATAATGAAGCCATCTACATTTGGATCATGAGATCCGTGAGCAATCTTCATCGTTCAGCTTGCAATCACATGATTTGAACGCAAACTACATCTTCTAATTCAGCCACTACTCCCTTGCTAATTGGACGTATATCGCAGTGAGCTCTCTGCGTAAACTTCAACGCGAATATCTTGCAGAACTGGTCTTTTCCAATCCGGGAACTCTCAGCCAGCAAAGACGTGCTTTGCAAACCCCTTCACGCCTCCACCAGGTTTGAACATATACATATGTCCGCCCCCATCCTTGTCGTCCGACTCATTTGCCCAGTCCTTCCCCGTTGCCATGTATAAGATGTCAAAGTCCTTTCCTCCCCACGCCGTGCACGACGGGTTCCTGGCTGGAAGCAGTATGTCCCTTAGATGCTCTCCCTGCGGCGAGAACACCATGACGCGATCCGAGGCCAATCCGGCCATCCACAAGTTTCCCTCTGTATCCACCACCATCCCGTCCGGGTCTCCATAGCTGCTACTCCTATCCACCAAGACCCGCTTATTCGCAATGTTTCCGCTCTCGAGATCAAAATCGAAGGCGTACACCAGCCCCCGAGGCGAATCGTTCACATACATGACCTTGTTATCCGGGCTCCACGCCAGCCCATTTCCACCAGCCAACCCTCCACTCAGGATCTCGTGCAACGATCCATCGGGGTCGAACCGCCACAGCCTTGCCTTTGGCTCCTCCTCTGCGCCCGTCTCCTCCTCCGACAAACCGCCGTCGCCGCTGCTTTCCTTCTTCTTCCTCATCGCCGCGTACCTCGCCATCGCCGCCCAATCAATCTCAACCACCCAAAACCTGCCCCTCGCATCCACACCCCCATCATTCATCCTTCTCTCTCCACGCTCGCTCTGCGGCACAATCTCCTTCACCACCTCCAACCGCCCCGTCTCCTCATCCATCCACGCGATGCCCGCATAATACGCACAAACGTAACTGCCCGGCTTCCCCGCGCGAAACGCAGCGACCGTCACGGACTCTTCGAGCGGCACTACGCGCGCAGCAGCTTCTTCTCCGGTAGCCGCGGCCAACCCCGTCTCCGGATCGACGCGCAAGACGTGCAGGCTCGGCGGCGTGGGCGGCGTCGTGGACGGGTCCGGCAGGCACGAGAACCAGTGCAGCGTGCTGTCGCTGGCGCGGTAGATGGGGCCTTCGCCGAGGACCATGGGATGCGGCGTGCTGCGGTGGAAAGGGGCCGTGTTGGTTAGGTCGGTGAGGGTAAGCGCGGTGCTGGGGTGGAGGGGGATGCGGCGCCCGGTCTGCTGCGAGGGTTCTGCCATTTTTTGTATGGATGTGCGATTCTCTCCCTCGTTTGTGGATAGGGAGGGGGCTTTGGTGGTGGTGATTGAGGTGTGCCTTGGGTTGGTTGTGCGCTTTGGAAAGTCGGGCCAGTTGAAGGGCCAGCCGAGTGTGTGGTTTGTATATTCTGCGAGCTTGGGGGCGAGAGTCAAAGGCATTATATAGTAGTGCTGACTGGGACACGTGAGCTAGAGCGGGGTTTGGTGGGATTGGGGGCGGGTGGCTGATCCTTGCAGATGCGTCGTGGCGTGCGGCCTGATGATCGGGAACTATCGCTGGTGGTGGAGCTTGTCGACCATCGAAATGGGACCGTCAAGCATGATAACGCAAGATCTGCGCTGCATCGGCACGTTAAGGGGAAAAGACGTCTATCTTGTCTTCTATTTCTAGAATCTTGTCGCCAATGAGAGTATTTAGAGCAGAATCGTGGGAGCTCATTGCCTCGCTCTCCATGAAGAATCTTGTCCTCTGCTTCTTGGAGTGCTCGATGACCATCTAAAGAATTCAGAGGTTCACGGCAGAAAGCACGCTGAAGTACCGTCTGACGTGAAAAATTGGGAATGCCCTCATTGGTTCTCTTCGCAATATGCTGTTACGTCCTTCGATCATAGCGAGCGTCCCATGAGAACACACTTCTAAGCTAGACCGCCGACAGTCAGGACAGCAAAAGAATACCCCATCTTAGGAGTGATTTGGGTCGCATTTGTTTCACTGTCACCCGCTTCAATTGACGAGCCTAACGAGGCGACGAAGGAGAGTGGCAGGCAAAATCGAGCAACCCTAAGCGACTCGTATGCCACTTGGGGCGCGTCCTTGAGCTTCTTTCTCCAGTGAGGCCATCTTCACATCAGACACATCTTTGTGCATAGCGGTACTGATGCTGCCGCTTCCCAGAGCTTGGCAGATGGAGCTGAGCTGCACCTGCCTATCCGAGCAGACAGCATCAGGCAGAAGCGGATAGAATCACGCGCAGCCAATTCTGCACACAGCGGCCGCTTAACTGCTGCGACTTGATCCTCATCCTCCAAATTAGGTTTAGCACAGGGCGGTTTCCATGCCGACACGCGAGAGCCGGCAGCTGCAGCGGGTTCGATCACTCGCCTATATAAACCCATCTTCTGCTCCCTCGACTCCTCTTCTTCTTTTCTTCTTTGAGCGGCGGCGTGGCCTACATCTGGGCTCCAGGGTACCATCTCTCTTAGAGGTAAGTCGGTACCTGTATGGAGTTTCAGTGCGGCATTCACCTGGTCTGGTTTCACCCTTCGGGGCGGAACCGACTGTGGTGAAAAGCGCCGAGAACAAATGCCTTGAACTAAGACTCTCTTTGTTATTTCAAAGAGCGGCCAGTTGCCGAGGCGACATATAAATACAAGTTCTAGATATTTGAAATTGAGCTGAATTTTCACCTGCTGCTTTTCTTGTCGTGACCTTGCTCTGGTACTGACATTGTTCTGGTGAGGCCATACGATGCTGTCAGCGCCCCATCCTGTTGTACGCGTAGCGGTCGTGGTGGTGGTCCTTGGGGTCCTAATAATTGTCGTGGCTTTCTACGCCTGATGTCGCGGTCATTTCAGCCCCAGCAAGGGCCAATGACTCACGAAGACATCTCTCGCGGAATACATCGTTGCCTCTGACATGCGGCTAGCGGTCGCTGCGCTCTTGAGCTCTTCGGGCATGCCGACGCCGCTCTTCGGTGGCTTACGGAAGTCAACGCCATGTCTCCGCGTCGCACGGTGAAGTGGACCATGGCGCGCAGCTACGCTCGCTGTGCAGATTGAGATATTCTTTCGGCACTCTGCGCTGCGACTTGAGTCCCCGCTGCGACAACTTGAAGATCCGAGCAACAATCGCGGCGCATCGCGCACGGCGTTGACCAGCGCGGCCGAGACTTCACATTGCCGCTCCGACGTTTCATCTACACGTCTGGAACACGCACGACTGCGACAACGTTGAACCCGCGAGCGACCGCGCCTTGCGCTCACGTCCACGCTGACCCAAACCCACACCACGTGGCGTCCGACAAGACATCCCTGCCCGCCGCCCTTGCGCCGATCCCTCTCACGAGAAACTCGAGCGGCATCCTCGCGCGGCTCCAGCACATACTGCACAATCTTGTTGCGAGCAATCAAAGCAGCAGCGCAACAGTGTTCTGCAGCGTCACATCAACCGCTTGCTTCTGTCTGTATCAACATTGCGAGTTTCGCGGCTTTGTGACAGACACTGGACGTCAAGAAAAGCTCGCAAGGCTACTCAAAGAAGGAGAGCTAGTCTCCGAAGGGGTAATAGTGGACCTTGAGCAGGGGCGACGATCCTTTTCCCTACTAAGCAATACTCCAATTCCCGGTGAGCAGCGGCCGACCTCGTCATATTCTACGTCACTGATGGTAACTTGAAGGGATTCTAGAACCAGGCCCCTCTCTCAGTGAAGATTCCGCGCCACAGTCTCGATCCCACCCAACGCTCAATGCCCATACCATAGGAGAAGATTTGCACAAGGATTATGAGAACAACTGTTACTACCTTGAGGATGCTCTGGAGAAGAAGCTTGAGTGAGCTACAATAAGGCTGAAATCACGAGAAGCATAAGGCTGTTGGGTCGTGCGTGGCAAAGTCTTGGAAGGAATGTTGCTTTCCCGGCCTGCCCCTTGATGCATTTTTGAGCCCTGAGCAAGGGATCCTTGCCACTTGCGTCACGTTTGCAGCAGGCTAACTGCAATAGGTAGGAGTTGTCTACCAACGAAAGCGAGAAAAGCGTCACAGAACACGCGTTTTCATCCACGATTGAAGACTCTCCAGAGCCGGTCTCTGTGCAACGGGAATCCTCATTGGAGGCTAGTTCATAGTTACATTTTCACATTCTCACGACTTCAGCATCCAGACTGAAGTCTCGTATGACTACCCCGCATGCCAAAGTCACTGGGGCTTAACCAGATTGAACTACAACCAATCAATCAATCATCCATTGCCGGCACTTCCGCAAACGGGCCAAAGACAGGAAAGGGAATATTTCCTACATCGCGAATAACTCTAAATGGCAAGTATAGGACTGACGTCCGAACAGAGAAGAATGTCTACTGGTGGATTGCGATTGCAAACCCTGGATGATGACCGCTCCTGGCAATGGTTCTCTGAAACCAACAGTCGTGGAAAAGTAGTTTGATTCGGATTCCACGCCTGTGTAACGTGAGTAGTACACGGAACACCAATGAGACACAATGGTCGCCAAAAAGAATCGCTAAAGAGCTGACTCTTCCGGGCTCCAGGCTCTATTTAGGTGTATCTACTAGTGTATGGAACGTGGCCCGCATTTCTCACTAATTTTGTCTGCGTGGCTCGTTGACGCATTATGGTTCCGCGATAGCCGTGACATCACCCTGTCCACACCACGATAAATAACTCCTCATTTCCTCTACCCAGAACAACAACACTTACCCCATCCTCTCCAGAGAGATACGAGAGATGGTTTGTATTACAACTGTGCTTTCTCTGGCCGCTGCGGCCCATGGTGTTCTGGCAACACCGCTCCGTTCTCGCTCTCCCTACGCCGTCAAGGAAACTCACAACGTACCAGAGGAGTGGACCAAAAGGGGCAGTGCTCCTGAGGACCACTCTCTCCATTTGCATATTGGTCTGAGACAGAGTCAATTTGATGAGCTCGAGCGACACTTGGTTGAAGGCATATTTCCCTTTACGTCTCATGACTGCCAATACTGACTACTTTGACAGTGTCCGATCCCGATCACCATCGCTACGGACAACATTTGAGCGCCGAAGATGTAAATGAGCTGGTTAAGCCGTCTGACGAGGCTCTCGAGCTTGTGCACGAATGGCTCGCCGACAACGGTGTTGACGTCGCGGGATTAAGGTATAGCCCAGCACGGGACTGGATTGACGTGAAAATGCCCGTTTCGGCTATTGAGAGGTTGCTGGACACGAAATACAGCGTCTATGAGCATCATGATGGAAGCCAGCTTGTGCGCACACATCAGTGGTCTCTTCCGCGGCATCTACACGAGCACATTGATGCGATTCAGCCAACGACTTTATTCATGCGGACGGGTGGCAAGGCTGAGCCCGCTCGTATTGGTGCCCGTCAGATTGGCCCTCCCGGTAGAAGTCCCAGCCCTTCTTCCACTCGACTTACCCCCAACCCTAGGCCCCTTGGAGCCACCTTTAGTTCTTCCACTGCTTCCCCATCTAGCTCAAGCCCTACTTCTCGCCAGGCTGGCCCCAGCGTTGGAGCTTCTCGGCCTAGTACCGGATCTACATCTCCACAACCTGGTCCCGGTTCTGTGTCTCCCCGACCTGGTCCTGGTCCTGCATCTTCTCAATCTGGTCCCGGATTTTCTACCTTCCGTGGCCCCGGTACCAGGCCACCTGACTCCAGTTCTTCGTCTTCTCAGCCTAGTCCCGGTTTTTCTACTTTCCGTGGCCCTGGTACTAGGCCTTCTGAGTCCAGATCCTCGTCTTCTGAGCCTAGTCCCGATTTTACAACCCGCCGTGGCCCTGGCACACGGCCTCCTGCGTCTAGTTCTGTATCTCCTCAGCCTGGTCCCGATCCTCTGTCTACTCGCCGTGGCCCTGGTTCTGCTCCATCCGGCTCGGGCTCCGCGCCTACTCGGCCTAGCCCTACTTCAAGTTCCCCTCTGTTTCGCCCGAACATCGATGCCGTGCGCGCTAGCAGTAGCACTAGCCCTCAGAGGCCCAGCAGTAGCCCTCAAAGGCCTAGTAGTAGCGTTCAAAGGCCTACAAGTGGTCCCGAGAGGCCTACTAGTGGTGGTCAGAGACCTACTAGCGGTCCTCAGAGGCCTACCAATGGTCCTGAACGCCCTGGCACCACTCGGCAAAGCTCCAGTAGCACTACTCGGCAAGGCCCCACTAGGACTCCTCAGCAGCCCAATAACGACAACGATGCCCAGCGCGCTCGCTTACGCCAGGAAGGCATCTCCCGATCGTGCAACGCCAGCCTTGTGACGCCCGAGTGCTTACAGTACCTATACAACGCCGATAACTATACAGCAATCTCCGGCAAAAGCAGGATCGGCTTCGTGAACTACCTGGGCAACGTGCCCATCCGACCAGACGCCAGACAGTTTCTCGCCAAGTACCGTCCGGATGCCGTTGAAGATGCCGACAACTTCACACAGACGTCTGTCAACGGCGGCCCTGTGCAAGACGGCCCGTTGAACGCCACCCAACTCGAAAGACACGACTCGATCGGAGCAAATCAGGATATTCAGGCCATTGCCGGCATGGCGGGGCCCATCGGGATCGATTCGTGGTCGGTTGGTGGCAGTCCTTCTGACTTTCAACCAGACGAAGGGACGCCCATCAACACGAACGAGCCGTACGTCGAATGGCTCAACTACGTCCTGAGACGGGATACCTTGCCACAGGTCATCGCTTCGGGCTACTATGACAACGAGCAGACGGTACCCGAGTCTTATGCGAGGAGGGTATGCACCATGTTCGCGCAGCTGGGCGCGCGCGGCGTCACGGTGCTCGTCCCCAGCGGCGATTTCGGCGTCGGCATCAACGAAACGTGCATCAGCAACGACGGCAGGAGCAAGAGAAAGTTCATACCTGTGTTCCCTGCCACTTGTCCGTGGGTTACGGCCGTCGGCGCGACGCACCAGTTCTCCCCTGAAGCTGCCGCGTACCGTGCGCCCAACCCCAGCGTGAATGATACGGCGGGTTTCGCGAGCGGCGGTGGATTTAGCGACTACTTCAGACGCCCGACCTACCAGAACAATGCCGTGAACATGTACGTCAATGGTCTTGGCCGCGCGCATGAAGGCATGTACAACAAGAGTGAGTAAACCCTATCCCCTCACGCCGACAAGGTAACTTGACTAACCTCATTTCCCGTTCAAGCTGGCCGCGGCTATCCGGACGTTGCCACCCACGGTGCAAACCACGTCTTCGTCTGGAATGGCACCGAGCACCCCATTTCGGGCACGGGGCAGGCCGCAGCGCTACATGCGGGCATCTTGGGCTTGGTAAACGATGCGCGGCTCAACGGGACAAACGGGACAAGCCCTAGGCCTGCCCTCGGCTTCTTGAACCCTTGGCTGTATTCGAGGGGCTGGCGAGTGTACACCGACGTGACGAGGGGACGGGCCGTTGGGTGTGGCACTGATGGTTTCCCTGCAACAGAGGGGTGGGATGCCGTCACCGGCTTTGGAACGCCGGACTTTCGGAAATTGATGGGACAGTGAAGCAGATGGACTGAGTGGTAGGTGGTGGAAATAATCTTTGGATGGTATGTGAGCACATTATGGTATGCAAAGGAAACAATGGAATGTAGATTTGACTCAAAAGTTATACAAGAATGCAATATTGTAGATCAAAATGTGCAAGGCTAACTGTACTCGGTAATTACGCTGCAGTTTTCAAATTTCTGTGTCCACTGAATTTCGCTTTTGCTTATCTTTCCTTGAAATCCTGTCCAACTTCCAGTCCTCCTGAGGAAACTCTCACGATTCCTCAAACATCTCAATCGGGTAATCCTGGCCAATTACATCTCTAATTATAACCTCTACTTATGGAGGAAGCGTTCGATCGGGTGACAGCGCTTGGGCTTGGTGTTCATCGGTGGACGTGTTTCGTTCGCTGAGAGTACGGCAAAACTCTCCAATGACTGCAGACGATGGAAAAGAACAATGCAATCGCGGAGTTCATGGCCGTAAAGGAGAATTTGGCAAGGCGGAAAACATTGGTGAACGGGTTTCCATCGACGACGGAAAGGTTGGCAGACCACTTGGAGTGCAGAGGAGTGCAGAATTGGCACCATTGGTGACTGAGTGGCAGGCAGACGAGTTAAGTAGACGGCCGTTGACGAGAACTTCGGCCAGGTGGACAACGTTGGTGAACGGGTTTCCATCGACGGCGGAGAAGTCGGCAGACAGCCACTAGACGTTGGGTCTTGATACCAGTCAGGCGTGTACTCCAACTGGTACACGTGGCCGCTCGTGAAGCCCGGGCCCAGTTCCTTCTGCAGCTTGATGGTGATGCCGTGGGCGTGGTCTGCAGCATCCGGAGCACCCTCGCCATTGCCAAAGGTAGGTGAGAATGCAGCGTTGTAGATGCCGCCTTTGGCGGACACCTTGACCATCTGAGAGTCAAGAACAGTGAACACCGTTGCCACCTGTGTCGTTCTGGCGAGCTGTCTTAGCCCAGATGTCGGAGATGCCGCCTTTGGCGGATACCTTGACCATCTGAGAGTCAAGAACAGTGAACACCGTTCCCACCTACAACATACGTTCAGGAGACAAAGCCTTGAACGCGCGAGACACAAGTTGATATGCCGGTAGCTCGACTTCATCTCCCCAGACGTAGGCCCAATAGAAATCGCAGACGATATGGTCGCGGAGACCGAGGACGCGATAGTCAACAGCGAATATATAGCCCTCCAGCAGCCAGTCCGGCTGTTTCTGAATCTTGCCTGTGTACATGTAGTCGATGACAAAGGTCTCGAATATGCCGGGATCCATATCAGGAAGTGACATCACGTTTTCCTGGGTCTCTTTCCCCAGACTATCGGGGTCGGTCCCTGCGGAGGATGGGGCTCGTTCGCAGAGGGTGCCTCTGTGGAGGTAGGAGGTCGTCTCAGATAAGCCAACTTGCAGGGCGACGATGATTTGCTCCATTTGGCTGGTAAAGTCAAACATAAGATTTTCCGACAAGGCGATGCGGAGGAGGTGAGCTTACCCGATCGCGGTGTCCTTCTGGGGAGTTGAGTATTTATACACTGACAGTGTCTTAGCCCATATATCGGAGTCGTACTTGTTGACGACACGGCCAGACCAGCTGGTGTAATAAAGGCCCATACGATGAGCAGAGGTCCCCAGAATCCTCTTAACAGCAAGAGGTATACTCCATCTTACACAGGTATCCAGTGGTGGGGCACTGGAACAACTAGAACCCTTGACGGCGCCGGAGATGTTGAAGGTGATGATGTCCTTCTTGTTAGGGCTCTCATTCTTCATTGCGTGGAGCACTCCAAGTATTTGTGGGCCTTGATCTCCTTCGTAACCTGCATAGTCTGCTCGTACTGGATAGGCGCCTTTTCTTTTCCTTCAGGCCCTTCCCCGTTGCCTGTGATCTAGGTCCTCAAGCTAGCACTTTGTAAATATTCGGCCAATGGCCACCGCAGGATGAAGGCAGAAGTGGCAGTATCAACAATGCCGGCATCGGAAGACGTTGAGCCTTTGGCTGAAGGCAGCGATGAAGCCGATAAAGACTCCAGGAGCCGGAATTTCAAGGCTGTGTCGAAGGATAAACCCAGTTGTCAGGGTCGAAGTAGACGCCTATCGTTGCTAGTAGGAGGTTGCCCGCTGCCGGGGGTTTGGAACCTGTACATGATCGGTACTTTCCGGAGTTGGGTTAGCAAGAGCCTTGTGTCAGTGTCAGATGTCTTACTACCTTGAATCTGATTCGGGTACACGTGTCGCAAAACAGGTCCATGGAGACACTGGAAGATTGTGCTGGGTAACGTCTCCATATTCGCGTAGCTGGCAAGGCTCGAGGTCGTCCAGAGAGAGAGTTTGTGCTTCGGGCACCCATGCCTTCGGGAACAAACGGGAGGTAGGAAGGTGGTTCAATGCAGTGAGCTAGGTGGACAGCGTCTTGGGCTTTCTCTTCATGACTTGTCTAGCTCGGTACCTAGTCGTTAGCGAATTTGCCTTTCATCTAGTGCCTGAAGGACTGTGGCACGTACTGGAGATACATAGCGTGCATACTTGCCTGAGTGTGGGATTGGCGAAGGGTCACACGCCTGGAATACTCGTGGGGTGGGGGTGGCGTTGCCATTTGCCAGTTGATTAGAGGTTGGTCGTTGAAGGTTGTTGATGTTGATGGTCATAGGCGACCCTGAAGATCAGACCGATGCGATGAGGGCGTTATATCGTGTAGAATGGTCGTGGATGGGCGGATGTGGCTGGCAGTTGTGAAATTGATGGACACAAGCGCCCTGACAAGCCAGGCTCCGCCTAGAGGTAGCTATTGATTCTGGCGTAGGACCAGGCGAGAATTTGGAACCCAGGCACCCGGAAGATCTAGAGTAGTTATATCAGGATCAGTCACTGCTTTTGGCGTGTCCAACAGCCCAGGCGGGAGCTTGGATTGACGCACCTCGTGCGCTCCGTTTGTCGCCAAAGGGAGACTCAAACCGCGTTCAGGAGGCACTGTCAGTCATGAGTTTCGGAAGATGGTTGTGGTCAGGAAAGAGAAGAGAGGTTGCCGGCATGTAGCGCGCAAAGAGGCTAGGCTGCAGTAGGTAGGCCATGCCCAGCGGATGGGCCCACAAGCAGGCTGGTTTAGCGCCGCGCCGCCCGGCTGTCACGCCAAAGCTGGCGCGCTAACGCGGGCGAGCTGCTTGCCCTTTTGACACGTGCTGCCTTCTGCGCCTTTCCACCAACTTACAACGCAAATTCTTTTTGCAGCCCAGCTCCTCGCCCTCCACACACACCCCTTCTGAACCTTTCCTTTGCGTCATCGCCATGCGTGTGTGTAAAACAGCAAAGAACCTACATCCTCCTATCTGCGCGCACCATGAAGCACAATCTTGACAAACATGTAAGACGCGTCTAGATCCTCCAGTGCCCACTCTCCGCCAACAAAGTCATCGCTGTTTGGATGCCTCCTATCAACCGCGCGAACAAATGCTGACACGATCAACGCAGATATTCATGCGCTCTGACAACCATCATGTCCACGAGATGCCAGCTGCGTAATGCGCTGAACGTCATCTCCCTCCCCACTACTCACCATGTGTGCTTGAACAACCCCCACAAACTCCGGAGCTCCGCAAACCCAAAGGAGTGGCGAAGCGCCCATTATTTTTGCGCTGCTTTCGCGCTGAGAACAAAGAAACGTCGGTGACTTCGCTTGACTTTGACGATTCGGGCGGGCTGGGTCTCGTTTTCTATGAATGAAGGACAACACCATGTTAATCCGCTGGATTCCAGCGGCCTGCCACGCGATGCGTTGAACGCCACCTCCGTCTCCACTACTCACTGTGGCCGCTGGCGCAACTCCGACAAACTCCGGAGCTGTGCAAACTCAAAAGGTCGGTGAAATTGTCGCAGGGTTCCGTGCCCAGCACATACATCTTGAAGCACACGACGACACCCTTCAGATATACAACTGCAAGGAAGGCAAGCACGCAAAAGAGCTAAAAAGCCAAAAGTACGGCGTGCACCTCGCCCGCTTCACACATCACGCGCAAAGTATCATCTACGCAAGCACAAAAGTCGACGACGGCATCCGCTACCTCTCAACGCACGATAACTCGTACATTCGCTACTTCAAAGGGCACACGGACACAGTGACTTGCCTAGCACTGAACCCATCGAACGACAACTCATACATTTGTTATTTCAAAGGCCACATTTCCTGGGTTCGCGCGTAAAGCGTCCGTTTGTACTCTCGTCAAGGTGGCCGAACTCATCCTTGAGGGTATCAAGCAGTTCTACATTGCCGTTGGGAAGGAGGACTGGAAGCTGGACACGCTGTCAGATCACTACGATACCATCACTGTCACGCAGGCCGTCATCTTGAAAGTCATTTCGTAAATTGATATGGAGACATGTGAAATGGGTGGTCGAGTTCGCTGGAGAGATTTGGGTGGAGGGGATGGCGGATTTGCACAAGGGAAAGGGAGAGTAGATAGTGGAACAGACCAAGAAGCCCGGCAACGGCCTTGGCAATCGTATATTTTGAATTTTTCCCGTCAGTGTTCCAGCGGTGCGTTGTGAAGAATACGTCCATTATGATGATATCGTCATGAGTCCATCTATGATCCTGCATTTTAGCGACGGTTTTACGTTCTTATTCGGCTTGATGCTATCTTGAAGACCATGATATTCCTAGCGAAGGCTGCTGATTACACTTCTGCCGTAGCTCCCCGGGGCTCCGCCGCGTGGGTATCGTTCGTGACGTGTTGCAACGCAATCCTACGAACCTTTGTCTGCCACTGCGGGTCGGCAAAGGTGGCCGGCGTTGGGTTCTTTGGTGTCTCGGGCGGTTCCGGCGTTTCGGAAGCGAGGCTATCCTCAGCGTGTTTTGCGGCGATGTCTTTGAGATACCCTGCTTCGGTCTTGGTGGTGATGAGGTTCCCTAGATTTTGGGGCTGGGCCCTTCACAACAAATTATTACTTCTCGAGACACTGTAGCAAAGCTGCGTTAGAAATTTGAACATACAGAGCCAGCTTGAAAAATTATACGTTAAGGGTGGACTTGAAGCTAACGTCCGGACGTATTTGTACAATTTTAAAATTTACATTTGCGTCCGGACGTTAGCTTCAAGTCCACACATAATGTATAATTTTCTCAGAAATGTAGTACTGAGAATACGACCAGCTATACCACAGCTCTTTCTTAAAAAAAAGAAGAAGAAAAGAACATGTGTGGGTAGCTGAAGCTATCGTCCGGACGTGAATGTGTAATTATTAATTCGACATTTACATCCAGACGATAGCTTCAGCTACCCACACGTGTTTTTCTTTTCACATGAGCAAAAGACAAAGTCAATTCCGAATATAATTGTCTTACGTTAGCCTGATTCCGTATTTAGAGGAGAGTAGGTACCTGACCGATCGAAGTAACAGTTTCATATGGCTGCCCAGTAAGGTACGAAAGCAATTGACGGAGAAAGTTGAGAGAAAACAAAAGTTATCATATATTCGTTGCTTTTGCCCTACACTTCTTCCGTTTTCTTCTACTTTCACATAAGCGACAGCTAACATGTCTGCATTTATTGCCCTATTTGTTCACCCCTCACACATGTTCCATAAACGCCTAAAATGAAATGACCCGCGGAGTTAGATGAAAGCCCACATTCCCCATCCGTCGCTCTCCTGAACATTGAGCCACTGAAAACATTCGTCTCCTCCCATTGCAAGATCTCACCCGAGTGTTCTCCAACTCGACCGAACCCAACGCCAGGACGCCACGCTCAAATCCCGCTTGAGAACCCCCCGTCTCATGAATAGTCGAGAATGGAAACCTAAAAAGAAACCAGAGCCCAGCTCTGTTCTCCTACTCAAAACTCTTCTTCATTCGAACATACCTTTGCCCTTACCTCTCAGCTCTTGGTACCTTTACCGGCCTCGTCCTGCTTCCCGAACCTGCCCTTCAGCGTCTTCATCAATGCGCCGAATTGAATCGGCTTCGTCATGAAGACGTCAGCACCGGCGCTGGTTGCCTCGTAGCGTGCGGCGGCGCTCCCAAGGCCGGTGATGACGATGATATGGACGGCTTCTTTGCCATTATTCGTACTGTCGGCGGCGGCTTGGGGACTGTTTGACGTGGATGAAGAAGAGGATGATGGAACCGACGACTTTTCAGGTTGTTTCTTGTCTTCAGTGGGAGACGTCTTTTCTGCTGCTGACTGCGATGTCGAAGGCGACGGCACTTGCTGCCGAGGTGCTGATTCGCTGAGGCTGTTCTCCTCAGCCTGCTCGTTGGCGCTCTCCCCCTCCCTCTTCAACTCTTCGATGCTTGGCCCAGATGACTCAGGTGGAGGAGCAGCAGGTGGTGCAGGATGTTCACCTGCATGCTCCTGCTCCTTTTCTTTCTTTGCAGATTCCTCATCACCTCCCCTCCGTCTTGGTGGCGTGTCTTCGACGTACCCATTCGTGGATACCCTCTTTAGACCTCGCCTTTCCAAGTCAGCCTTGTCGCCTTTTCCATTTCCACCCTCGTCACCAATCCCGTTCCTTTTCTCCCATGCTCTGATCTCTCTTGTCGCTGTCACGCCATCCATAACCGGCATGCTCAAGTCCATCAACACGGCTGCCCAACGCGATGGGTCTTTCTTATACAGATTGACCGCTTCGAGCCCATTTGCAGCTGATGTATGGTTCTTGAATCCAGCCTTGTTCAAGAAAGCGGAGAGCAGGCGGAGGTTGAGGGCATTATCGTCGACGATAAGTATTTCGTTGCCCGAACGTGGTGGAGCAGTGGGAGTGGTTGTTTCGTCCGCTTTGGCTCGAGATTCGCGCCGATCTGTATGGGGTTGATGCGGATGTGAGGTTTGAGATGGAGCTGTCTCGGCAACCGTATGAGCACTGGGAGTAGAGTTGGTTGTCTCAGTAGATACTGATGTGGGAGGAAGTTCTAGTTCGGGAATTCGGCTTTCGGCCGGAGCTGGGGTAGGAGAAGGTGCGCCCTCTTTGGAGCTCCTAGCGTCTTCTTCGAGGGCCTGTTGTCGTGAAAACGGTGAGCGGATGATCGGAGCGTACGGTGCTGTCTCATGTAGTGGCGAGCTTTTGTTTTCCCTCTGGGTTGGAGCTTCTGAATTGGAGTTGAGGAGAGACAGATATCGCTCGAAGATTTTTGTAAGTTTCGATGGTCCGCAACTGTAGGGAAATCCAATTAGCTAAATCCGTACCCTCGTGTTTTATGACTTACGGCTGCGTGACCACGTCGATCCATTGGCTTGTAACCCTTTCGTCAGCTCTTAATGTCGAAGCCTCCATGCCATCCATGGCCACCACCATTGATACACCTTTTCGAGACCTCGGCTTGAACATCAGATTGAAGCTGGGCCAAGGATACATGATCATTTGGCTGCTGTCGGCGTTGATGTCATCCAAAGGAACGACGTCGATGCCGAACCAAGCTTTCAGGGAATCCGTCAGGGAGCCGTGGAATTGAAACTCGCTCTGGCAAGCGAGCGCGTGGTTTGGATCGTCTTCGGGGATCATGGGTCCCGCGACAGCAACGCGCATACCATTGGTCCGAGAGAAAACCCTGGAGGTAATACTGTCCGTCGAGTCTTCGCGCCTGGATAAGACCACGTGGATTTTGATTGTAGTGCCGACACCAACCCTGCTCTCCACAGACACCTCTCCTCCCAAATTGTTGACCAAGCGCTGCACGATGCTCATTCCCAGGCCGGTGCCGGGTGAGAAGGGATCCTCCTGGGAAAAGGGCTTGAACAAGCCGTCCTTGATGTAATTGGATGACATTCCGGAACCAGAATCTACAATGGTCAAGGTGATCTCGCTTTCCTGATCGTTCACGTCTTGAGCTGCCAACGATACCCGTACAAATCCGGCATCCGTAAATCTTAGTGCATTGCCAAATACGTTCATAAGTATCCGCCGCCAAATTGCCGGCTGTATCGCGAAAGTCCAACAAGGGCGAACTGGAAGGTCGAGTATCAAGCGTATCGCTTTTCGTGGATATAGCTCTGGCCTTGACTGGGACTGCGATGATGGACTGGGGCCACTTGAAAGGAAGGAATCATTATCATCGGTGGCCGAAGGATGTGATGCCATGTTGTACGATTGTCCGGCAAATACGGCTTCAACAGTCTCTTCGGTTAAACGGCAGATGTTGACGGAAGGGGCGGTGCTTGGCGGGGCGTGGGACGGTCGGACCGGTTTTAAGCTTTCAGACTTCGAAGACTTTGCATACGGGCCTGTAAACTCGTTGATTTTCGAGTATTCGAGTACGTTCTGGACGGTGTCTAGCAGTGTTCGACCGCACATAGCTATCGAGTTGACGATGCTAGTTTGGAAAGTATCGAGGTGCATTTCCAGTAGATACTCAACCCCACCAAGAATGCCGTGGAGCGGAGATCGAAGCTCATGTGACATTGATTCGATGAATGACGTCTTCGCTTTGTCGAGGGCGATAGAGTCTATCCTGCCCAGCTCGGCCATGATGCTGTGACCAAATGCGCGGAGGTAGAGCAGGTCGGATCCGTACGACAATTGGCGGTTCGGTTTCGAAGACCAGCAAAGGCATCCAGCAAACCAGCGTTGTCGCTCGTAATCCCAGAGGGGTATAATTGCGGCACTCCGGGCGTTGTGCGCAACATCGACAATGGCTTCTACAGCCGTACTGCGCCGCGCCCTCCCTTTCCTTGTCTGCTTCATTGGTATATTGTCCGTTGACTGCCTTTCAATGTTGAAAATCTTGCCGTGAGGGTGTCGTTTGAGTAGGCGGCGGAGAGAGTCCTCAGTCAAGCCCAGATAATCTTTTCGGGCCACAGCTCCATGTCTGCTCGAGCGACCTGCATCAGCGAAGCCAAGGATCCTACAGGTAGGATGACGGGAATCGGCATAGGATGAGGCAGTTGATCCGGAAGACTCATCGACATGGTGGTGAGCAGAGGCATCGTCGCTCTCCTCGGTTGACGGTGAGGACGGGCCCTCTGCTGATGGGGAAGAATTGGCCACGGAAGCGTCAAAGAAGATGACGCCGTTGAGATCGCTAGATTCTCGCATAATGTTGGCAGCGCGAGAGAACATGCGCTTTGTCCCAGGCGAAAGAAGGTCATCGTGCGGCAAAGCAGTGTCAGCGTCGTCGTCATCATCGTCACGGTCATCTTGGGTGCCTCGTGGTGTGGTTGGAGAAGCTTCCTTAGGCTCAGGATGTTGATGGGGGGAGTGGGCAGGTGAAGGGGCAGAGGGTCGCTGGGCCTTTCGCGGAACGTCAAGTTCATCGCTACGCTGGATATCGGCAGCACCGGTGACAAACGAGGTCAGGCCGCGAATCATCTGCTCTGCCTTGCGATTGGCGTCGAAGGCTTGAACGGCGCTGAGATACGAGACAACGGTGGCAGCGACATCCTGCATGAAAAACAGGCCCTGGTCATCGAGGCCGTCACGTGGCTGGTCGTCGACGACGCAATAGACGCCAATGGGGATGCCTTGGGGGGTCCTCAGCGGCACGCCTGCATAGAATCGAAGATTGGGCGCGGCTCCGACGAAAGGGCGACCGTGAAAGCGATCGTCCTGGTGCAGGTCATTGACAACAAGGTGGTCGGCTTCCAGGGTGCATTCGCAGGCGCCAAAGGTGCGGGGGATGATGGCACTGCCCAGCCAGAGAGGGTCTTCTGCGGCACGGATGGACGTGTTGCCCAAAGACACGGTCTTGGTGGCCTCGGCGAGGATGATCTGCGATTGGCTGTCGATCAGCGAGATGAAGGCGCGCGAGGCTGCGAGACGATGGGTGCCAAGCTGGGCGAAGGCAACGAGAGCAGCATCCTTGGACGGGCGCGGTTCATGGCCTTCAGGGGGCAGGCGCTTGGGGGCACTTTCGAGGCGCGGACGCAGGTCGACAATGTCCAGCGACTGGGGATAGTAACTGCCAACCAGTCAGGCAAATGCAAGCGGCAGCAAGGGTCGGATGGGTGGCGCACGAGAAGACATTGCGTTCTCGAGCGCGCTCAGCGGCGAGGGGGGAGCTGGGCGTCGTCGCAGTCGTCATTGCGCCATGAATAGTCGCAAGGGCTGTGCAGGCGAGGGGTGAGGTTGAGAGAGATGGGGTGGCGAATTCGGGTGGCGCAAGCGAGACTTTATTCCCGGCTGGTTGGCTGGTGGCGCTCAACGGTCCAGGCCATGTTGCCGCACCTTAGCTGAGCCTCTCCCCGCATCTTCACTGCCACGGTGAAGCTGTCCTTCGCTTATCTCGATCCTCGCATCTTGCGCATACCCCAATGGTGTTGCTTGTCTCTCAATGGCGCATCAGCCGCTCCGAGGCCACCCGTCGCCCGCGTTTGCTCCTCACCACCTCGCGACATAGAACGAGAGTCTTATGAGTGTGAATGTGTCATCAGGCATCCTAGACTCATTGCTTACCGGCCGAACCATCTCGTGAACAGAGACGACGCAAGCGTCTTTCTTGACGAGCTGGAACACGTCCCCGGCTACTTCTTCCGCTTCTACGTACGCATCCGCACCTCTTACGTCAACCCGACGTCTATGGTGACTTTTCAGCAAGCTCCTTCGCTGTCCATCGGTGTTCGGCCTTCCTCCCGTGCTTCTCGATGTGAAAATGATCGAGTTACTGCTGCTGCGTTGGGTCATGTCCATCACGCGAATCACGAGGGCCGTGCGCAGCGGTCGACTGAGATCTGCTGCTGATCTCTCCGCTCGGGAGCTAGGTCATAGCGCGAGCGCCCCGCTAGTGACGCCATTTCCACAAACTGGCTGGCGGAGCTATGACGCAGAACGCAGTGTACTCGAAGACGTTGAAATACCTAGGCAGGTTTCTTCGACTGTGCGAATGTGATGCAACGCTGATGAGTACATACATGCAATTCACTCATATGGCAGAGATAGCACTTAGGTAAAGGCTATGAGAGCAATTCAGCGACGCGCTTGATGGCAGGTCAGCACTGTGCACACGGCCGGAGCAAAGTGCTGAAGAGAAATGTCGTCGCCGCAGCCTCAATCAAATTTCAGCACTGTGAGCGGTGACGGATATCGAACCGCCGAACCGCAAGAAATTCAACACCAAGCAGAGCAATCTCTAGGCAGCATGGGCGCAAGCTGGCCCGCAAAAGGCAGGACGCGAAGTCATCACAGACCCACCAAACATAAAACGAGAGGCTCCTCCCTCTTTTTTTCCCCTCTGAATTTATTCCTCTTCCTCAAGGACCTGCTCAAGGCAGATCGCTTAACGAAAAGATTGATTGGTCGCGTCAGCCCGAAGTAGTGCAATACGAGCGACACTGTGGCAGCGAAGTATG